>NC_138202.1:135424652-136624652 GCF_964194415.1 Vipera berus
CCTTTGTATATATCAAGACTGATGGATAGATATAAGAAAACATGTATGTTTTCCATAGAAGGAAAATAAAAGAAAGAATATTCTTATAAAGAATAATAAACAACAAATGGATAACATTTAATTGACATTTTAAAGAATATGGGACGAACTGGTCATAATAATCTTATTGTAATAATATTAAGGAGGAAAATAAAAGATTTGAAAACTGAAATTTGCAACCAAGAAGAGACAAAACAATTCTTAAACAATCACAGTATCCCTCCTGCTCTCTACACTCTATGTTACCATGTATACAATATAGTTTGGAAAAGGTGAGCTTTAAACAGATTAATATATGTGTAGATGGAAAAAACTAGGTATTTAATACTGTATTACTAAATGATACTTTCAAAATTCATCCTTCAATTCAACCACAGTAAACAACACAAAAAGTTTTTAGGTTATATAAACCAACTATCAGTCTGATGCCAGTGAAGGGAAAATTAAGATTCTAGCCAGTAAAATCTTTTGCAACACAGAGTTCATGGAGCAGCAACTCTGCCTTAGTTGTTACTCAATACCAGATATACAGAGTCATAGTAATAATTATGACTAAAGTGACCCCATCATCAGTTCACATTTGCTTACTGGATTAGCAATCCAGTGCTATATACTTTCTGAAGGAACGTCTTGGAAGTTGAATCATGGCAACTGGACTTATCTTTTTGTTGATTTGAGACATTTTGCTGCCCATCCAAGCTGCTTCTTCAGCCTTAAAAAATTGGTTAGGAGAGTCAGAGTAGACAGAGAGGTGTTGGAATGTGCCAACTCCTAAAATTCTTAGGGGTACTTCCACACCAATCCCAAATTCTACTTGGATTTTACTCTACTCATATTCTCCTAACCAACTTGTTCAGACTGAAGAATCTGCTTGTATGGACAGCAAAATGTCTCAAAGCAATAAGAAAATATGTACAGTTGCCATGACTCAACTTCTAGACAACTCTACCTAGATAATGGAGAATCTTCATTGACGTATTCCAAAGAAAACCTTTCAATATAGCCTGTTTTGAATCAACTAGGATTTGTCCTTGCTTTGTTTTTAAGAATGCGGCATGCATAATATAGTTTTCTAATTTGTCACAATTGAACTTTCTATGGATGACATCAGAAAACCAATAAATATCTTTTGCAGTAGCTGCAGTAGGCTAGAAGCACAAGTAGAAACGCTGGCTGAACAAGGAGTAATGAACAAGGAGTAATTAGTTATTTATTTATAGAGGTTATATGGCCCCATATCTCAAAAATCCTAAACAACAAACAACGAAACCAGTAAAACCAATATAAAATATATCATACCCTTTCTAATAAGACACCACAGCATACACCACCACATACTCCTAACCCCCTTATTCAACTCAGCCCAATCTTTAGGAGAAAAGCTAGACTTTTATGGTTTTTTGGAAGTTTAAAATAGTATTCTTCTCCCCTCCCCTGGACTTCTAGGAGGTTTTTACATGAGGTCAGGGTAGCTATGGAGCAGGAACCACCATGCTCTGAAAGTGGTTCAACAATTCGATAGACCATTTACATCTCAGAACAAGAATGAACAGAAGTTGCCTTCAATGGGAAACTTGAACCAATGTCTCAAAAACAAACACCAACATTAGCTCTGTAGTACTGATAGTCCTCAACTTACAACCATTTGTTTAGTGACTGTTCAAAGTTACAGCAGCACTGAAAAAAGTGACATGACCATTTTTCATACTTACAACCATTGCAGCATCCTCATGGTCATCTGTTCAAAATCCAGGCTCTTGGAAACTGGCATGTATTTATTGCAGTTGCACTGTCCTGGGATCATGTGATCACCATATGTCATCTTCCCAGCGGGCTTCTGACAAGCAAAGTCAATGGGGGAAGCTGGATTCATTTAATGATCACATGTTCACTTAACAACTGCAGTGATTCACTTAAACAGTTGAGGTTAAAATAATCATAAAATGGGGGCAAAACTGTTTTGCTTAACAATGGAAATTTTGGGCTCAACTGTGGTCTTAAGTTGAGGACTACCTGTAGTTTCATCTAAACCACTTCTTAGTTGGTACAGAGTACAGAGACCTGCAACTGCTTTTGAAGTGGCTCACAATTCCTATGTAGAAGCTTTAATTATGTCTTCTGGGGAGGAAAAAAATCCATGCAAGAAAATGATGACCCATCAAAGAAGAGCAAACACAGGATGGGTCACTGCTGGCAAACATCTTTAAAAACTGCAATTTTAGGCAACTATACCATTAGCTGCTTCCTTGAGTCATCCTCTTATTTTTGTTGTTCCTCTTGAATGCTGTCACTGTAAGCATCTTTGGGGGAAAATCCAGCAGTCTGTTTTTTCACAGAGGTATCACCGGAAACATTTGTTATCCATAATTTGTTCATGCATGAACTACAATCTTGCCAGTGATGGGATTCAGCCAGTTTGCACCAGTTCGGCAGAACCGGTAGCTAATTTTTTTGTTGCCCAAGCCCAGAATGGACTTCCGGAAGCGGCACCCATACAGAGAACTGGTTGTTCACATATTTGAATCCCACCACTGAATCTTACCAACAATGATAAAGACACAAATGTTGATCAAAAGATAAACAAGTATTCCATAGCACAATGTTATAATGAAGGCTACAATGAGACTCATATTTCTAATACTACACAGTTGTTACAGCTCCATTAAATTGTATTGCTAATCCCTCACTTCTTTCCTTGCCACTGACACAAATACATTTTAACTGTACCTTAAAGAAATGTAATTATTTATCGGGCAGCTAGTTTCTGATTCTTACAAGTCAAAGGAAAAATTCAGCCTCTCTAGTTTCCTTAGATTTTTTCCCCAGAAAATTTTAAAAGAACTACCACTCAGCACATAAACATTTTTCTCTTTGTGCTTTCCAATTAATACGATTACAGCCTTTGAAGCTGTCTTCTCAAACAACTTTTTCACTGTATTTTTCTAGTCCAGAATATGGAAATTCTGGAGGCCAAAAAAATAATAATCTAATGATGTTATCAGCTGGTCATATCATCCTGGAGAGATTTTTGTTTTAGTATGTTTTCAAGTCTTGCTTGCATATTTTGAGAGTGGCTTTTTGTTTGCATTTATCTTATCTTCTATAACAACACACTTCAAAAGCAAATTTAAATAGCAAATTGTGCATCATGTATACTTAAGCCCAGTCTCTTAATGCTGCTGTTGGTTATTTTTAATTCTATTTTTAAAAATACGACAGTGTAGCAAAATTACACTTATTTTACTTCTAAGCACTTATGAGCAAACATACTCTTTTTTAATCACATCCAAGATAGCATTTGTCTTTTTTAGCAAATGCATCACATTTCTGGCTCAGGTTTAAATTGTGGTCGGCCAGGACTCTCTGATCCCTTTCTCATATTTTACTGCTAAGCCAAGTCTCAATATTTTTTATAAGTATTGTACTTTTATCATTTCCTACCTTGATGCAGGTTGATATTTCTCTCTGTTCAATTCTAGCTTGTTTATTTCAATTTCATCTCACTGGTCAAACCTATGTTCCATTATTGTTATTGTTCTCATTATCTTTCTCTTTTGAAGTATTAGTCACCCACCTCATCCAAATGCTACACAAAATTACTCTACAGCCAATTTCTGTTTATACTTGTTTGTAATTATTACTCAATGTTTGGCAATTCTATTCACATTTTTGTTAAGTAATAGAACTACAAAGATGTTGAGTTTGCTTACAGACAGCATAAGACAGCATGCAAAACATGGTCTCTGGAATTCTTTTCAGCCTCTTAATATTCGGCTCTGTTTATACTTGTTTGCAATTATTACTCAATGTTTGGCAATTCTATTCACATTTTTGTTAAGTAATGTTTAATGATAGAACTACAAAGATGTTGAGTTTGCTTACAGACAGCATAAGACAACATGCAAAACATGGTCTCTGGAATTCTTTTCAACCTCTTAATACTTGGCTCATTTTGAATCGTGTGATTAGGAAAGACGATGTAAAAAAAAAGGGGGGGGACTTAAAATGGACAGTTGTCAATTTTCCTACAGACTTCCCTAGGGGTCATTCTTTTCTTCTCGGGAGTCCCCAATTGGATCAATTTCAATTTGAAACACAATCTTTCGTTTGGCAGCATCTTCTTGAACATAAAATTTGGCCTTGTTCTCTTCAATGTTTGGAGAGTTACCATGTTGATGGACAGGCAGAATCCTGACTCCTTTTACATAATTCAGAGTCATTGAAAGTCAGGTGGCACATAAATTTATCAAACTGTTATTTCTAAATGCCCACTGGGTTGTAAAAAATAAAAAGAAACAAACATACAGTAGTTTTAAATTACATTCTTTCTTTAAAAAATAAAGCTAGGTGATGTCCAAATAGTGATATCTTTTTCTTTTCATTTTTGCTGATAAAAAGGAGGAAATGGTCACTGTTTGTATATTTTTCACAAAGTATGCAGATGTGCAGGGTTTTTCCCCCCCCTAGGAAAGTTATATTCATCCAGGATACAAATATCACATACAGAAACTATTTCTGTATTCTTAGATACTTTTGGTTTTCTTTTTAATTATACAAAGAGACTAATTTGACAGTTTCAGGGTAGAGCTCCTGGCCAATTGGATTGAGGATTACTACCTCTTGCTCTTCTGAAAGATCCAAGGCAAATTAAATCAGGTCTTTCTTGACAGATTTTCTTTTATTGACTTTTCATTATTTTGTGAAGAGATTTCTAAGAATAACTTCTGTTAATGTGAAAAGGCATCACTGAAAAGGTAGAGGTGGGCCAGGAAGTTGGGGAACAGTTCAATGTTTGAGAAAAACAGAAATGAGCATACAATAGTTGTCTCAGAAAAAAAGCAAACCCCTTTTGTAAAAATAAAGTATGCGTATGTTGTGTTTGTGTGTGAATGATTAACTTCATGCCCTCAACTAAAAATTAAAGGTACTAAGTTAGTCAAATTAGTAATATTCACTTATAATCCTACTTTTATTTTTAAAATAGTACTCTCTGCCATTTAGTTGCTCAGAAGTTTGGAGTTATTCTTGCATTATGTTATTGTCACACTTTCGCTAATACTGGTCACCAATGTTTGGCTGACAGAATTTCTAAATGTAGTCTCTACACAGAAAATGTTTACACTTTGACAAGAAAAATACTGTAAGTGGACTCTACAGTGGGTTTTTTTTCTTACTCTAACATATTTACTTTGTATTAGTGTAAGTCTGGAACAATTTGTCTAATTAATCGATAATTAGAGAAAAATAACCATAGGTTTGTTTCTACTTCCCTCTTCTAAATGTGTTATTCTTTTTTTTTTTGTATAGCCTACAATATCTTTATTTGGGAAATAAATATGAACATCACACAACTGTACCATCACTGGGGAAAAGACCTAAATACACGTAGTCCTTAACCTATGACCACAACTGAGCCCAAAATTTCCATTGCTAAGCATTGTTAAGTGAGTTTTGTCCTATTTTATAACCTTGCTAGTTAAGAAAATCACTGCAATTGACTTCTCCATTGACTTTGCTTCTCACAGGGTCGTAAAAAGTGATCATATGACCCTGGGTCATTGCAAGTGTTATAATTACATGCCAAGCATCTGAATTTTGATCAGGTGACCATGGGGATGCTGCAATGGTTGTAAGTGTGAAACAGACATAAATCACTTTTTTCAGCACCATTGTAATTTCAAACAGTCACTAAATGAATGGTTTTAAGTTGAGGACTACCTGTAGTCATCAGAGGATTGCTTCCAATGAGGGCATTAAGCAAATATCACAATTAGTTCAGATTACTACTAAAGCATTGTTCAGCATTACAGGCACCAACGATGTTGGATTTGATGATCCCCTGATCTTCTCCTCTGTTCATCCCTAAGCTACATACAGGGCATTCAGAAAGTGCTCAGACCCCCTTCACTTTTGTCAAATTTGTTATGCCGCAACCTGATTCTACAGTTGTTGAAATTCAATTCAATTTTTTTTCTTATTAATCTACACTCAATATCCCATAAAGGCAAATGAAAACTGAATTTTTAGAAATGTCTATAAATTTAATTAAAAAGAAAATGTCTATAAATTTAATTAAAAAGAAAAAAATGAAATCACATTGGCATAAGTATTCAGACCCTTTGCAAACTTGAAATTTAGCTCAGGTGCCTCCCATGTCTCTTGTTACTGCCATGTTTCTACAGCTTGATTGGAGTCGACCTGTGGTAAATTAAATTGATTGGACATGATTTGGAAAGGCACACACCTCTCTTTCAGGCCTCACAGCTGAAAATGCACACTGTAGCAGACCAAAAACTATGAGGTCAAAGGAACTGCTTGAAGAGTTCAGAGACAGATCTGAGGAAGGCTACAATAAAATTTCTGCTATACTGAAGGTTCCTAAAAGCACAGTGCCCTCCATAACTCTCAAATGGAAGATGTTTGGTACAACCAGGACTCTTCCAAGAGCTGGTCACCCAATCAAACTGAACAATCATGGGAGAAGGGCCTTAGTAAGAGAGGTGACCAAGAACCCAATGGTCACTCTGACTGAGCTTGAGAGATTCTCTGTGGATGTGGGACAGAGTTCCAGAATGATAAGGATACAAGCTAATTTGAGGTCTAATTCACATGGAGCTCCATTTCCATCTGTCCTGTTTACCATCATTCACTCCCTAGAGACTAAAATGGACGTTCTGAAACTTGAGCTGGCCACGAACAAAGAGTGTATATCAGAGGTGGTGACCCTTTGAGAGCTGTATGCAATGAAATTTCAATTTGATGTATGCCGAATGGTGTACAATCAAAGTGACAATAAAGTTGTTGTTGTTGTTATCATCATCATCATCGTAGCCCTCCACCGATCTGGGCTTTATGACAGAGTGGCTAAATGGAAGCTTCTCCTCAGTGCAAAACACATGAAAGTCTGTTTGGAGTTTGCAAAAAAAGTACCTGAAGGACTCTCAGCCTGTGAGGAACAAAATTCTCTGGTCTGATGAAACCAAGATTGAACTGTTTGGCCTCAATTCTAAACATTATGTCTGGAGGACACCAGGCACCTCTCATCAGCTGCACATTATCATCCCAACAGTGAAGTATGGTAGTGGCAGTATCATGCTGTGAGGGTGTTTTTCAGCAGCAGGGATTGGAAGACGAGTCAGGATTTAGGGAAAGCTTAATGGAGCAAAGTACAGTGATATTTTAATTGGGTTTTAATTGGAGTTTAACAGGGGTTTTATTTTATTCAAGGACTAAATTTAATTATTTTAATTGTTCTTAACTTTTGTAATTTGTATTGTTATTTTAAATACCTTGTGAACCGCCCTGAGTCCTACGGGAGAAGGGCGGTATATAAGTCCAATAAACATAAACCTTGAGCCTTGGTGGAGCAGTGGGCTAATGCCTCCTTAAGTAACACCAGCTGCCTGCAATTAGTGCAGGTTCGCATCCCACCAGGCTCAAGGTTGACTCAGCCTTCCATCCTTCTGAGGTAGGTAAAAAGAGGACCCAGATTGTTGGGGGCAATTAAGCTGACTTTGTAATAATGCCGCTTGGGGTGTGTGTGAAAGCCCTAATAAGCAGGCATATACATAGAATGAAGGCTACTGCTAAGCTTGTAAGCCGCCCTGAGTCTTCGGAGAAGGGCGGGATATAAATGGAATTAAAATAAATAAAAATAAATTAAAAATAAACATAAACTTATTCTCAATGAAAACCTGTTCCACAGTGCCCAGGATCTCAGACTGGGCAGCCCTCCAAACCGGCAGACGAAAGACCAGCCATAGCAATATGGCTCATCACTAGGCTGTATCCTGAACATTAGATCTTGTGATGAATTGTGATAAGGGGAATTGGGATTATTTAAAATTTGGAAATTATATATATCAAATGTTAAATTTAAATATTAATGGGAAATTAAAAAATGGTAAAAAGTAACCAGGACATTGTCTAAAAAGACTGAATGTTAAAACAACTAGACATGTATAAACTAAAAATTATTGATAAATGTAAGAAAGTTATTTTTATTTAATTGATATAATAAGAATTGTATTAATTTAAATATGAGACAGTAAATACTAAGGGGAAAAGAGGAAACATTTAATGTAATAGTTTGAGATCTGTACTAAAGATATTTGTATGTTATTGAATTATTGACCAACCCATCCACCACATTGCTTTTCAAATATTTAAGTGTAAAACTAGAAAATTGATAAAATTTTCTAAGAAAGAAAGAAAGAAAGAAAGAAAGAAAGAAGAAGGAAGGAAGGAAGGAAGGAAGGAAGGAAGGAAGGAAGGAAGGAAAGAAAGAAAGAAAGAAAGAAAGAAAGAAAGAAAGAAAGAAAGAAAGAAAGAAAGAAAGAAAGAAAGAAAGAAAAAATGGCTGTCCACCAATTGTGGCCATCCAATCTGACCAAGCTTGAGAGGATTTGCAAGGAAGAATGGCAGAAAATCCCACAATCCAGGTATGCAAAGTTGTTGTGTTATACCCAAAAAGACTTCTACAAAGTACTTAGAGAAGGGTCTGAATATTTATGCCAATGTGATATTTCAGTTTTTTTCTTTTTAATAAATTTACACACATTTCTAAAATTCTGTTTTCACTTTGTCATTATGGGGTGTTAAGTGTAGATTAATGAAGAAAATGAATTTCAACAACTGTAAAATCAGGCTGCAGCATAACAAAATTGACAAAAGTGAAGGGGGTCTGAATATTTTCTGAATGCACTGTATATTTTCTTCTATTCATGTGTAAGTGAATGATTAACTCATAGTTGAAGCAATCCAGTGCCCATTTATTTTGCTGAAACTATGAAAATGAACCAAGTAGACTTATGGTCATTATCATCATCATTTTAGCCATTGTCTGTCCACCCAGAATAGGCCTCTTTTTAATATTATAGATAAAATTATCAAATTTCAAAGGAAACCATCTTGCAAATTTATCTTTTCTTTTAGAATACTATCCATTTACATAGCTACACCATGTTGCAAGCACAGCATCTTCTTAAGTTATCTGGAGCCCTGTTACTGGGAGCTATACCTGCCCCCCCAAAAATAATGGCAGTAAGTGCTCTGTTGTGTTCCCAATGCAACTATTTTAAGGATATTAATAATTCACAAATTGTCTTTATTTAGTTTGGAGGGACCACATGGCTGAACTTGTTACTTAACAGTATAGCATCTGTCACTTTCTATTATATTATTCATATTATTGCATGTTCTAGGTTGAAAAACTGGATACATTCACACCTAAGTCTAAGCCCTAATTTTTTAATTTTCATTTGATTTGATGAATAAGAAACACATAAGAATAAGCTATAATAGCTGGAATTAAGCAAACCAAGTTATATGATAATAACCAATTCACACATAATGCTAAAATATGAGTTTGTGTTTGAAAAACATTTATAAGCCATAGGTAGTTTAAAATATAGCTGCTATAATTGGAAGAGTGCTTAGAAATAATATTTCAATGGTATTAGAAGAGCTTATCAGCACAAGATGTATTTTATGTATGAGAAATGATGAGTAAACACAATTGGTTACTCTACAGAGATGTACTAGAATTTTTCAAGGGGATTGTAAAATGAAATCAAAAGATGATTCAATAACTGAGGGATGTTCTTGTCAATTTCTTACGTACAATTAAAAGAAAAAAATAAAGTGGATAAAAGATATTATGATTTTACACAGAGTAAGATTTAATTTGAATTAGAATTATGTACAGCATAATAATGAACATGTTACTGCTAAAACTTATTAACTTTTATTGAAATATAAGACAGAAGAAGAAGAAATGAAATAATGTATCATAAAAAGAGCTAAAAACTTTAGTTATAATACACAAATAGACCACTGGAAAAATATGTGGTTGAAAGGACTGAAATTTACATTATGTTCTAGCTTTAAAGGGAATGTTTATATAATGATGTATCGTTGATGTTTGTTGCCAGATAAATTGTGATGTTTGTTGCCATATAAATTGTATATAAAAGTACTTGAATCTTTTTTGGAAATGTGAACAACATGAAGAGACATTTTTATCATGTTTAGTTGACATGTAAAAAAAAAGCTAAAACCAGGGCGCTTTTTTTGTGTCATAGAACACACCGGAACAGAGTTCCGGCACCTTTTTTTGATGGATTTTCCAGAATTGCATTCTTTTCCTATTGTTTCCTTTCCTATCGTTTGTTTTTGAAAATGCTCTGCTGGTGGTAAGGTGTGAGTGGGGTCTGCTCCAGCGCTGTCTGCCTCCTCTAGGAGGAGCCATGAGGCACTGGAGCACCACAGGGAGAGCGTGGTTTGATTGGCTGGGTTGGACCATGTGGTGTGGAAGCCGATGGTGGCGGTGGAGGCCAACTTTCACGAGAGGGTGAGTGGGCCTTTTCCCTTCCTTTACAGAAGGTGGGGTGTGAGGTTAAAAAGAGGCGAAGTGAGAAGAAAGTTTGCCCGACAGCGAAACTTTGCTGTTTCAGTTCCTTGGGTAGTTCAAAGGCTGGGATGCCTATGAAAATCTCTTTTTAGTCTTTTATACTTTATATTCAAACTGCAGAGGGGAAGAATAAGAACAAAGCCAATGTCTTGTGATTTGGAGGTATTATTAATAATACAGTAATAATAATATATATTAATTATGTATCGGTCAGATGTAAAGGTAGACCTACAGTATGAGGTTCAATCAGATCTATTTATTAAATTGGGTTTAACTTAAAAGTAAATTGAAAATAATCTGTTCACTGACAAAGTTTCAACTTTAATTTGTTTCAAGTCAATATGCATATTAAACTCCAAATGTAATTTTTTCCATCTTGTTTGACAACTTCTTAACAATCATTCAATCTTTTACAAGCAACCAAATTTTGTTTTATTGGGCCAATTTCATTCCACATAGAAAGCTGACATTTCCACTCATTAAACTATGCCAGTGGTAAATGTCCCAAAAGATTAATAAAATGCCTTCTTGTAATTTAAATATTAATAGTATTAACTTACCTTGAACAAAATCCTAGACTTTTAGATACACTAAAAATTGAAGGGTTTTTTTTCCAACTACAAAGGTAAACTTTGTAGGGTAGGCATGGCGGGTAGTATGACATGTGTGAGTTCCGGCGCCTTTTTTTTTTTTTACAAAAAAAAGCACTGGCTAAAACATTTTGGATAAAAATGCATGCATTAATTCAGAAATTCTTAAAAGTTAAAGTACAACTGAAACAAGAGACTCTTTTGGGACTCATGGATAAGCAACCAGAAAAATAATAATGGAACTTTGTTTTTATATATGACAACTGGAACAAAATTATTATATGCTCAAAAATGGAAAGACCTGATACTACCTACAACAGAGGAATGGTTGATGAAGTTGATAAAATTAAAAGCGAAGATAACTAAATTAACTTCTTCAATTAGAAAAAAAACAAGGTCTACATTTATGGTCAACTGGAAAACCCTTATAGATTTTTTGTATGAAACAAAAAAAATGCACTTGTGATTTTGATGATTAGGGGGAAAAAGATAATAGAGAAAAGTGAGATTTTTTTAAATAATTTAAAATAAGAGATAATTTTATAAATTTCCTTCCTTCCTTTCCTTCTTGTGCACTTTTAAATGTTTTATAAAATGTTAATTAAAATTATTTTAAAGGCATATTAGAACAGCTTAATTGGAGAGCTTCTAGACTGAACTCAAAGTGTTCTAAATGGTTCCACCACCACCCCATGCTAGCTTTAATATCATTGAAATTGACATCCCAACATTTTTAATGAGAAAATTTCCCATCCAATGTAGAAAAAAAGTATCTAATGAAGCTGCTGAACTGAGATATTAATCTGTAGAATGTTCTCAGGAAATCTCGCTTGCTTTTTATAACAGATTTATTTCCAAATATTTTAGGCTGCTTTAGCTCTGTTTGTTTGTGGGATAATTGCATTTATATTTCTTACTCTAGTATAATTTTTTGAGAGTACTTGTTTAAGCTGGGTATTTGATAGTATTTATTAACACATGAAACAAATTAGAAGATTTCTAAAAGTAGTTATGTGAATCAGGAAAATAAGTTCAGTGGCCTACAGGTAAACAAGTCATATATTGAGAATTTCTTTTGGTCAAAGAAAGAAATAGTAGGTAGTTAACCTTATTTATATCCTAAGGTATTTCATTGGCAATTAAACAGATATACTTGTCCACAGCCAGGCAGCCATGAAAGCTACATAATTGTTCTACATTTTATTCTACCCATTTAGAAGAAAGCAATAACAGTGTCCAAATTCTATTGGAATTGTTTATTTATGTACTTATTTACTTACTTGGGTGTATAAACTTCAATAAGAAATGAGTCTGTGCAGTTTAAAAATTCTAGAGAATAAATAAATCCCTAGTAAATAAATAAATACACAGTAAATTATAACTTTCATTTTGCAGATCACTGTTGCTCAGTGAATGTGCTAATACTGATTAAACAGATCATTTTGAAACCAAATCTTTATGTTATGCCAAGGGTGTCTCTGAAGTCACTTTCATATAAGAACTATAGTTAGTGGTAACGTCTCCTTCTGTTCAATATTATAAAGAGAGGAAGAGACATCTTAAAGTAGATTCTCCTCTGCTCATTCTCCTCATTCATATATTACCTATTCACTAATACTATAACTTAATAGCCAAAAAGCTTCTCTTTAAGAAAGCATGATATCTTTTTAATGTAGTAGTTCATTTTATTTTCCTTGGCTCCTTTAATGGCATTCTATATGTTTTATGAGGCACCAGTAACAATTACCCAGAAGGTAAAACAAAAACAAAATACAGCATCAATTTTATGTTAGTATAATACATAGTATCGGTATGCGCTGGAAGGTATAAAAATGATCCCTTCATCATTATTCAAATTGCCACTTTCCTGTAAAATGAACTGCATAGTCATTTCCCCTCATTTCCCCTCATCTGAGAAAACTCTTGTTAGAATTGTAAAAAAGATAGGAGGATCTTGATTACTTCTTATCGTTTTTTTGATGTTAATAATAACTTATTTGAGTGATTTATGCCAGTTCACTTTTTTTCTTAATCAGAAACTGTAATGTTTCTACAATTCCAAAATAGACAAAAATTTGAGAGTATAACATACAGAAAGTGTCCACCACTAAATTTCATTTAAAATTGGCTTAATTAATCCATTAGGAATTTTGGATGAAGTGAATATTGCCTAGATGTCATTTTTACTGTTTGAATATGGTTTGAACTTGTTTAACATCTTCAGTATGAGTGGGGAAAATGTTTTGGATTCTAAGCATTTTTAGCTCAAAGCAGGTTGTTCTGACCTTGTTAAGTGTGTTCTGATGCTGTTCTGACCATTCCCGAAATGTTCAGACTGTCCATTGTGTTTGAAACTGGTCTTACAGGTACAAAACAAGCATACCTCCACCACTTTTGAAGTGTTTTATGATTAGTGTACTTGTGGTAGGGACAGAATGTTGTTCCAAATTTGAAAACTACTGCGTACCACTACCCTTTAAATGTATTAGAAACAATCATATGGGGTATTGATTCAATAATATAATAAGAATATCTGCCCTGCAGAAATGGAGGCAGAGGTTTAGTTCAAGTTAAACAAATGGTTGAAGAAGAAAAGTACGCATTGGCTGATTATATAAAAGACAGCCAAGCACATGCATTGATACTAATTGGAACTTACTGAATGTGCAGGAAACAAAACATGAATATCAAAACAACATAGTAAAAACAGAATGCTGGCAAGGAAAAGCACAGCACGATCAATTTCTAAAATAAGATCAAAGAGAAAGTGGATAAAGATAAAAATCTGGCAATGGTTTACAAGTGGAATATTAAAAAAAGAAGATGAAGGTGTGACTGATTTGGCAGTTGAATAATACAATCCCAGCTAAATTTGCAGTTTATAGATGTCAGTATCAATTCTACAAAAACCCTTGAAAATGGAAAAGAATCAAAAATTTGACAAGGACAGGTAATATTGATCAATCTTGGATTACACTGTAAACAATTCCTCTAACCTCCATAATTGAGAATAAAGATCTTTTCTGTTTTTTAATCATTTATGTGATCCTTAATAAAAATTATAGCTGCATGATGAACATATGATGCCATCCCAACAGGGTTTCGAGGTCACTACTGGGTGAGCTTTTAATTTTTGTAATTAAAATGGCCATTCTTGAGGCCATATAACATATAAACAATATATCAATTTCACAAATTTTAATAATATCAAGGTTATACTTACACTATTAAGAGGAGTGGATACATATTTCGATCTGAGAAATCCTTTGGAAATGTTAACTGTAAAGGAAGTTCTTTTAAGAAAAGAGCAAAACATTAAAGGCTGGTAGTTTGAAAGATGAATTAAAAATACTATATGAAAACATATTGCCTTTTCCAAAATTTGCTAGTATATTTACCATAGTCATCAATGTGAAGCATTCTAGTTTCTGTTTGTAGTTTTTTTCTCATTGAAACTTCTTCTTCTAAAACAGAGTTGTTTTCTAAAATATAAAACTCTGTAAAATAAAAAGGTAAAAAAGGAACTAATGTACATGCATGCTTAATTGGATGGAAATTTTTAAATACAATTTTTATGGTAGATACAATGCATATTTTTGTAGAACAATTTTTAGAAAGGCACATTTAAAGAGTAAAATAAATATGGATATACTGTATAAGCATGCATATTGTATATAGATAGATACATTTCACTCCTATTTTCAATTAGTTTTAAAAGAACTATAACACTTGGAGAACGTAAAGCCAAAACTTCCTGCCATACTTTAGATGTGACCCAACTAGATTTTAATTACTGAGCCTTTGTGACCAGATTCATTGGCAGCTACAGCTGTAGTTTCCGCCTGCATTTCCAATAAAATTGGAAGTCCCTAAACTAAAAGATGCATATGCCTAACTATATGGAACCAGCATTTTTCTTCTGTGATTGATTTTACTAAGCTCTGTTAAATGCAAGGATAATCTTCACACGTTCAATCTTATAAATGACATCTAATGTATACAGCCCTTTTTATAGGTCTTTGGCTTTGTATATATGGTCTTAAAGGTGAACTCAGCAGAACAAATGGTTTAGTCCATACTGCATCCAAATAATGTACCATATAATTTTCTTTCACATATGCAATTTGGCTTTTACCTAAAGGAATCAGGTACAATAGAAGTTATTTGTTAGAGAAAAGTGTATTCTAAGTATAAAAACAAAGTTAGCAACATTTTATTTTTGGACATGCTAGGATAATACTAGTCAAAGATGAAGTTAAGAGAGATGCAACTTCCACAGATCTCTGGAAGTGCTTTTAATACTAAAATTATATCTGGCTTATGGTTATTATTATACTCTGGTTTCTCTTCAGATCGTATAAATCATTCATCTTTTATTAAAATTATATCTCAAATTAAGTAAAATGGAAGACAGTTTTTGAATAACAAGATGATATTAGTGGATTTTGATTTGTCTATTTATAAATACACATTAATTCAAAATTATCCTTCATCTATAAATCTCTAAAAAGAAATTTAAAATTACAGTTTGAAGGATTACTTGCTTTTTTTTAAAAAAAGGGCATCACTTGCATATGGATAGCTAGGTAAACAAATTTTTAAATTGGTAAACCACATCTTAATTTAATGAAATAATGAATAATCTAAGAGGCAGTTTCACAGTGTCAACTAAGCTGTTTTAAATACAATAATTTGACTAAAATTCAATCATATTGTTATTCCATTAATAGGAATGATGATCAAGTTTACATATATGTATATATGTATGTATATTTCCACAATTTTCTATATAAATAAATATTTTCCTCTGAATTTTTACAGGCAAGAATTTGACAAAGGTTCAGCACAACACTCTTTCACTTCTAAAACTATGATTTTATTGCATAACTTACTGGCTTTGTCTATTATGGGAAAGAATATTGCGCTTTAAATCAAAATGCATATATGAACATTCATTTAAATTGAATTATTTCCCCAGTTAAAGTGAATTGAATTATCCAAGTAGTGCATGTCTGCATAGAATGTACTGAAATATATTTTGAAGATGTATTTCAAAAACATATTTTGAAAAACTTACTTATATAGAAAACCTGTATGTGTTTCTTTGTATACTATATATGTGTCTTACTTGTATGTGTGTACATAAATGTGTTGAGTTGCTTAAACAGAGATTTAAGCACGTATAATATTTATATCATTAAAAAACAATGAATTAGATAACTGGCACTCAGAAACAATTCCTTAATCCAAACTAATTGTATTAGAGCTTTAAAGTATTTTAAAGCATATATAAGAAGTATTGTAATAGGAACTCAATTTGCATAGTTATTTAAAGAGGCTATGCCACTGTGCCATCTAATTATTGTAAGCATTAATGGGAAATAAAGGGTACTTATTAATGTAAAATCATCCTGAAAAATCCCTGATATATTATAGCTACTGTATTAATTTCACTCTGTTCTTATTGCTTACATGCATGTTTCCCCCCAAAAAAGTTGTAATTAAGATGAGGTTTAGAAATTAATTTCCTGAAGGTCTCAATTAAAAGGGAGAAAACCCACAAGAAAATCCCCAGTGAAATGGTATAACTTACTTTCAGGATTAATTGTGCTGTGCAGGCTGACAATTGGAACACCAGGACCTGTACAACACAGAAGGACAGGCACACAGAGGAAGTAAATAAAAGAAACTAGCTTTGGATTTCTCAGCTTAAAAAACTAAAGCAGAACATACATTATTCTAACACATAGTTTTCAAAACTTCTACTGCACATGCTTTAATACATAGCACATGAATGATCCCATTATTGCCAAGGCAAAAGCATAATCTCCTGGGAAATAATAAACGCGTGATCATTATTATCTTCATCATTTCAATTTCATAGCAGAGAAATTGACACACAGAGCGATTAATAGCCTGATTATATAAAGCACAGAGTACCTGCGGGTAATATTAAATCAAAGAGAGAATAGGGAACATTCAGACTTTGCAAAGTCATTTGGAGGCCATTAGAAAACTGAATGGAAATCTCAGAAGAAATGTATCCAAACTTCTTGTGGCTTTGATTCAATGTACAAATAAGAGTGCCCTAGTAAAGCGGATACCTGATTTTGTAGAAAAATAGACATGGAAAGGGGCCTTTCAGGGTGTCAAATCTGTCCTCTCCCTGCTCAATGCAGTAATTCAAATTAAAACGTCCTTGCTTCTACTTGAACACACTGGTGAAAGAGTCTGCCCTATTATTATTATTATTATTATTATTATTATTATTATTATTATTATTATTATTATTATTATTATTA
This sequence comes from Vipera berus, assembly GCF_964194415.1. Classification (NCBI taxonomy): domain Eukaryota; kingdom Metazoa; phylum Chordata; class Lepidosauria; order Squamata; family Viperidae; genus Vipera; species Vipera berus. The sequence goes on from NC_138202.1 coordinate 135,441,995, forward strand.
TTATTATTATTATTATTATTATTCCTCCTCCTCCTCCTCTTCCTCCTCTTATAGTATTTCACTCTCCAATGTTCAGAATACAAGCTGTCTTTAGAAATGTTTTTCTTTAGAACTGTGGATTGTGAAATAACTGTAGTAATAAATAAGTAAATAAATAAATATCTGTATATGTAGTTCATTCTCCTTCAACCTCCATAACCTTCCTGGGCCTCTTACTAATGATACCAAGAATGTTATTTCTGTCACTGATTGACAAATGAAATCATGCAGCAATCCAGGCTTTTGGCTGTGTGTAATTTCAATTTCATTGAAGAAAAGAGTGATATCCTCCTAAATAGTTTAATTAACTAGTGAATACAAGTTTAGTACATCTTTTACACAATTACTTCTAGTGATCCCTCTCCATTGGGTCATTATTTCATAGAGCATTCTATCATAGGAATGATTGAATTAGTACAAAATTTAAATTGTCCAATAAGGTAATTTTTATGTGTAATATACATAACAAATATATAATGCCACAGTTGAGATTTTGTAACTATTATAATAATGTAAACTATTTTTATTTGTAATAAAGTTATCACTGAGATACATAAATTTTTTGATGTTCAAAAACATTTCATTTTTTAAAAAAATAAGTGTAATAACTGTACAGTGAGAGCCTGGCTTACCCTTACACTGTAGAATGAAATACTTGATTGAAGGACTAAACTTTGCATTAAAATATGTACAAAGATCTTTCATAAAATTGCATGAGAGACATTGACGATTCAGCAATTCAGTTGTTGATACACTAAGGCAGTAAAAAAAATTGATCAAGCACAAGAAAACCTACAGCTAATATTCACTGCAAATATATTATTATCAGGAAAAAATCTTTCGTTTTAATTGTCAATATTTCAGACACTACAACAAGTCCTCAACTTACAACCAATATTGACCTCAAAATTTATGTTACTATGTAAGACAGTTAAGTGAGTTTTGACACATTTTACGACCTTTCTTGGCACTGTTGTTAAGTGAATCATTGCAGTTGTTAAGTTAGTAACATAGTTATTAAATGAATCTGGCTTTCCCATTGACTTTGTTTGTCAGAAGGTCGCAAAAGGTGAACCCATGACCCCATTTATGACTGCAACCGTCATAAATATGAACCAATTGCCAAGCATCCGAATATTGATTAAGTCACCATGGGGATGCTACTATGGTCATAAGAATGAAAAACAGTCATAAGTCATTTTTTTCAGTGCCACTGTAACTTTAAACGGTCACTAAACAAACAGTTGTAAATCGAGGACTACCTGTACTGGACAGGACTACATTGTTTCTTCTCTCAAACTTCCTCCCTATGTATTACCACATTTTTCTCTAGCAAAGGAATGCAGTGGGGAATGGAGGATGTGGAAATACATGTTTGTTAATACCAGGCTCATGATGCAAGAGAACAACACTGACTATAACTTTCATTTTTATTACTTCTATTTCCTGGATATTTTCCAATGCATATAAAATGCTAACTAGGCTTTCTTAGTATTATACTATGAAAGATGTATTTGAGTGATTATCTATCTGTCACAATATATATTGTTCCTATGAAATTTGTTTCTTTTATAAACCCACAGATTTATGTAGAATTTCTAAGGTATGCGTGGGATCTCTTTTGACATTTAAGTTAATAGCTTTTTGTAAACAAAGAGACACAGCCTTGTCAATCATTTAGGAATCATAATGTGCTCGATCTGCTTACCTATGTAATTGTCTTCCTCTTGGTGAATTTTCAGTACTTAAAAAATAACTGGCAAAATGAGAGAAAATACCTTCAGCTCAGGTGAATATGTACTAATTTGCTGTAGATAATAAACATAATGAACATCAGACCTAAGGGTTTCAGTTATATAGGACAAGGGCAGGTTCATTCTTACCATTAGATAGTTTGAAGTGGCTATCCACAAAACATCTTGAGGCTGGCTTATTTGTTTACATTGTTCCTAATCTTTCATTAGCAAAGAAGCTTTGCAATTCTAGACTTATTTTCCTCTTTCAGAATAAGATATCCAATTCATTTGTTGAGGCCATAATATGGTTTTTATCATCATGAACAAATTACCTCAGCATTCACGTTGACTAGAATGTGTCCTCAGAAGGAAATCTAAGAATTAGTATACCTGGCTTTGTAAAAATAAAATTGGACTATCACATATGCTATGCTCTATGCAGATGGAGCTTAATTAGTGATTAAAACACTTGTTTTACCATTAGTCTTGCTGTTTTGTGTTCAGAAGAGATTGTCTGCCTCAATTCTGCCAGTTTAAAAAGGAGAAGCAAATTAACTAATGATCAGGCAGAACAACTGATCTTGTTCTGAGAAAAAAAATGCAGGTATTCAAAGTACCCATCTTGTCTGTATTAAAGACAACAGAGATATTAAAAGACAACAGAGACTTTACCTCATTCTCATACTAGGCACCAATAACTAAACATCTGTTAAATTGGAAAATGGCTTAGACATTTCAATACTTCTACATATTTAAATGAAATCCTTTATAAATTCCCTCACATTCAACAAGGTTTATTTCTATGCAATGCAGGATTGATGTCTTAACAAAGGCAATTATCAATAAATGATGTTTTTCAGGAGTTTCTGAGAAACACTTTCTGTTAACAGTACTTGGAAGCACATCCATTTACAACCTAAGAAAAACTAGAACTGTTCCTTCTTGAAGGTAAGCAGATTTTAAAAATGGGAGATCCAAAGGTAAAAATGTATTTAATTTTTAAATCCTAATGATTTGATTACTTAAGATTCTAAAGCAAGACCACTTGGAAATACTGTTGCCTAACCCAGTGTTTGAATTTTCTTATTTCAATCAATACTTTGAAGTAGAATTTGTTACAGCCTAGCCTTATTATTCAGGAAAAGTTCCTAGAATATATCAAGAGATTAAGTATAATTTGTACTTATGGTTTATGGCTAGTATTAATATTTAATAACAGAAGAAACATAATTAACATTGCTATACCAATAACATTGAATCTATCTTGATAACACAGATATTTTACCTGAACAGACAAAGAAAAATAATGCTCACATCTTTTGGGTATTTTCGTCATATGCCAAGATTTTTATAACTTCCCAGTTCCCTGACGTCAGATGTCGTATACTAAATTGTTCATTTTTGATCTGCAAAAAACAATAAATTTAACTTTTTTTTGTCCCATGACTTTCCTTAATTGATCAAAGCAATGGTTTGCAACAGGGTTAAATTCTATGGGCCCTCTTGGTATCAGTCATGATATATAGAACGCTGTAACTTGAAAGTAAGAGGAACAAATGGAACAAAACTCAAATTAACAAATGAAATGAAAAATAAAATATTTATATATATTTAGTTTTTGTAAAATAAAGAAATTAAAGATGCATGAGAAATATGGAATATATTTAGTAGGAGGCAAGATAACAAAGTATGTTGTCAAGGTGGTGATGTCAAAATGTATTTATAGATATATTTATAAGAATTCTCATAATATTGCTTGAGATTTGTTGACTGACAAAGGTATAGGTGTGCATTTCTGTATGCAAATGATGCTGCAATTTTGCCTGGGAGCATGAATGATTTGCAGCAAACATTAGATATATAATTTATAGATATATAAATTTTATATAAAAATAAGCAAAAAGCTGACTTTGTATATTGGTAAAATGTTAACTGTAGATGGGACAATGAATACACAGGCAAATGGTAGTAAAAAGATAACGCGTAGTATGAATGCTATTGTGAATAATTAATATTTATTGAAATAATGCAAAAATGGCCTTTTATAAGAGGGTGTTTCTGGATACTGTCTTGTATGAAAATATAAGCTGATTATGTCAGGAGTATGAGAAATGTAAGTTGAATGCAATGAAAATGGGCTATTTAAGTTTGCAGTAAATAGAGACAGGGCCAAGAATGAATGGAACTAGACTCAGTGCAAAAGTGAGTGATGAATAAAAAAGTAATATACCTGGGGCACTGGCAAAGAGGTAAAAAACTCAATACAGCAGCCTAAATTGCATATAAAAAAGGGTCAGGGTTTCAATTGTATAGTTGTATAGTCTGACAGCTTGAGTGTCTCCTTGCACCAGATACTTCAAGGTGGTAGAAACATATTACATTACAGAATGAGGATCAAACTAAAAAACCTCCAACTATATTTAAGAAAAGTGAATGGATTGAAAGGAATGGAATGAGTGAGAAAGTACTGTTTGGATGGTGATGGTGATGAAGATGATACTTTCCTTAAAAAGAGAGAAGATACAAATTATAACATTTGTTTTGCTAATGTGTTAGAAAAACACTGATGTCCATACATATCTATGGGTTTTTTGGAAGGTACATGTCAACAGATATCCAACTGTTAATTTCCTTAACTTCTCAATGACAATATATCCTATAGTAATCTACATGTCCTTAAATAATTCACCTGAATGGGATTCAAGGAGGCAAATATTACATTTTGTTAGGTCCTTTTCCCTTAATGTTTATATAGTTAAGCTATAAATATTTCCATGAACAAGGAACTCTATCTTGGTCTTCTGAAAATGAAAATTACAGTACGTAGATGTAATATCTCAATACTTGACTCACACAATAGCATCAGCTGAAGATATTATCTACTTGGGTAATGAAACATGTTCAAAAAACAAACCAACAAAAACAAAAACAACCAAAGAGGATTCCACAGCTCAACCCTCAGCTACAAATATTCTCTTCTATTAGCATCAATTATGTTTTAGTTTAGTAAGATGAATATACCACTTGCAGGAAAATAGAAGAAAGAACTAATGGTTAGCAAGAAATAATTCACAAATAATCTGTAAACGTTAAAAGCTGTGCCTTCTGCTAAGGCAAACAGTATTTATATTTAGCATCCATATTTGTATTAATGTCCATTGATATCAATATGAAATATATTTATGCCACTGACTTTAAACAGAATCAAACAGAGCTTGAGCACAGGGTTAAAAGTAACACTTGTCTGTCTTCGGCTCAGACTGAATTTAAAACTGTGCGCCTAGAACTGCATCATCAAAAGCTCATAGCATTTAGTGCTTTGGATAGGAAATCTTTTAATGCATGTTCCTCATCCTAGGAAAGATTTATTTCTTAATTTTCTTTGCAAAATTGATAACAATATTAGGGATATTAGGCGGCAGTTTATTCATAGTACATCTTCATTCCAGAAAGCAGAGTAACTCTAGAACTAGTGTGATCCAGTTAGAGCTCTAGATCCCTATAAAGATATATTCTGTGATAGACCATCATCTGTGTGTGTGTGTGTGAGAGAGAGAGAGAGACAGAGAGAGACAGAGAGAAACAGAGACCACTGTAACATATTGATTTGTCACATAGTTAGGGATTTATACAAGAATTTAAAAAAAATTGGGAGGAGGTTTTTTTTTAATAACATTCCTTTAAAAATAGCAGTGGTCAGTTCCTGTAACTTGGTGTTTTAGAATATAGTGGGATGCCAACTTTCATGGCAACAATGGTAGCAAATGTCAGGTTGAGGTTTTTCTGTGCAATAATTTTTGTAATGTTCACTTCTTGAACCAAACATTTACCTTCAGACAAGTGTAATATTCTATAGGAAAGATAAATAAAGGACTTCTGAAAGTGATCACCCAAGGCAAAGAAGGGATACTTATCCATGTGTTGTTTATTGTAATTTTATTGTGTATGTACTTATATCTAAACCCAATAATAATAATAATAATAATAATAATAATAATAATAATAATAATAATAATAATAATAATAATAATAATAATAATAATTAATAATAATAATAATAATAATAATAATAATAATAATAATACACCCTGCTATTCCCTGCAACACCAACCCTGTGAAGTAGGTTGAACTGAGAGACATTAATTTGCTCAGAGTTGCCCAGTGAGTTTCTGTGGCTGGAATCTAACTTAAATAAAAGAAGCTTACCTGAACATTAAACATAGCAATATGGTGGAATTCACCACGACCACCTTGTTTAACTGGAACTGTCATAAAAAATGTATTGCCATCTTTAGAAAAAACTGGTTCCTCATTCTATAAAATAAAAAATCAGAGAAAGATATTCTTGTTAAAAATTACCTCATATATGCCATCATTTTTATGATGACACATTCAAATATTGTACACATTGAAGATAAATGATATATTATGGCATAAATATGATTTTTATGCTTTTTGCTGTCTTTACAATGGCTTATAAGCACCCAGGGTCATGGTGCATAAGATGTGTGGCTACTTTTAAACAAATAAAGGGTCAGGATAATAAAGCACCAAAATAATTCAAGAGGCTATATCGTTACACAGGAAACTTTTTTTCCCTAAATAGCAATTTTAAACTGCTTTGCAAGAGAGTAAATCCTTCTTTGTGCCTTCAGGTTAATAATGTATGGATGGCTTAAGGTAAGCAGAGAACAGAGTTCATATCTCCTGACCTCCATGCATTCTGACAGAGGTCCAAAGGGAAACTGAACTTGCCTTCGCAAGGACACAAGAAGGTTTTCTATGCAAGCTGGCTCTGGGAACATTCAGAGAGACCTCCTCACCTGGAAGGAAATGCAAGTACAGGTCTCCTGACCTCCAGACAATTACTTAAAGAGGGCTATCCTCTTGGAATCCAGGACACCTTTTTACAGTGAAATATAATTGCCATTAACACTGTGGGAAACTTACATGACACTTCTGTCTTCCAGTAAGTTACTAGTGTGAATCATTGGCTATGTCTGTATTTTCTTAGGGATTGCGGACATCTGAAAATACAAATATAGTCCATGATAATCACTTCACACTTATATGCATGTGTGTGCACGTGTGAGTGTGTGTGTGTGAGAGAGAGTGTAGGCTGCCATATTAGTTCCTGTGGAAGAGGCTTTTGACTCTTTTGACTGGTGAGGTCTAGGAGAAGAGCCTTTTCTTCTGTGCCCCCTCCTCTCTTTCCCATTAGAGGTGAGATCTCCCCCCACGCTCCTGGCCTCTGGAAGAGCCTGAAAACTTGGCTCTGCTGTTTGGCCTGGGGCCCTGATAGGGGCTTGCTATGTTGGAGATGGCTGTCACGGTAGAGAAGATCCCCACCCCCACACTGTCCATCGTTTTGGTTTTCAGCTTTGTATTTAATCCTCTCGTTTTTAATTGCTTTATCTTTTTTACCGTTTTATTATATTGTAATCTGCCCAGAGCAACTTAAAACTTTAATAAATAAATAAGGAAAGCTCTGCAGCAGACAAAGCCCACTTCGTGAGACCCGTCAAATGTGGTTCCCTGACAGGACAAAGCATAATATGCTTTCCTTGCCACATCCAATAGGGCGGGATGATATACAGTAATTGGGGACAGGTGGGCCCTCTGGTAATTCAGTGCCATAGCATAAAGCAGGGGTCTTCAAATTTGGCCCTTTTATGACTTGTGGACTTCAACTTCCAGAATTCCTCAGCCAGGCATGCTGGCTGGGAAATTCTGGGAGTTCAAGTCATTAAAGGGTCTAGTTTGAAGACCCCTAGCATAACGGCTTTTAAAGATTAAAGCCAGCACTTTGAATTGGACCTGGAAACAAACTGGCAATCAATGCAGCTTGCAGAACAGAAATGTAACCTGCATCTAGATGCTTTTCAGATATTCTTCAAGGTCAGCCCCCTGTTAAGTGCATTACAGTAATCCAATCTGAAGGTGACTAGGGCATAAGTGACTATGAGCAGAGTTTGCCAATTCAGGAATGGGCACAACTGAATTCACACAAAGCTGTGCAAAAGTTTGTATTTTATATTATATACTGTTTATAATATGAAATCTTATATATTTTTGACTTTATTTTAAAAATGGAAAGCTCACGAAAGGCTATTTTGCATTATTATCATCATTTATGCAAATAGTCAAATGGTTTCTTGTCTAATGCACTGAAATTTATTAGACACTTGATTAGGCATTTGTCTAAGAACAGACGTATTATGTATTGTTCTGAAGGGAAGAGAAGCTGAGGGTCCCTTTACTTTGCTAATCTATGTGGACATGGACCAAAAGGCAGACTTTCTGTATGTGGGCCCTATCCTGTGGAACCCTATGCTCCCTTTTGGCTGGCTGATTGGATAACCATCTGTATTAATTATGTCGTTGTATATAACTTTATGTACAATATAAACTGCTGGGAATCAGAATAAGCTGGGCAGTATAAACCTGCAAACAAGCAAAGATCTATACTGGAATTTTGTTCTATGATGCCATCAGAAAAATGCAACAACTATAGAGAAGTACCAAGTCATTTTATTTTTGTATTCTGCTGAAATTACTCCCAAGCTTTTAAGAAATATTGATATTGTTGCAAATAATTAATACTACTATACCTGCTTAGCAAGCCAGACTTCAGATGTAAATTCATACTTCTAAAAACAACACAAAATGTAGTTAAGTATGCATAAATATCAAGCATTTATTTATTGGAGAATTATATGCCTAATAGGTTGCATTTTGAATCTTAAAATTGATAGATTGATCAATTTTTATTTGCTACCACAATCTTTTCCAATCTGAGTGCTTTCCAGTTATATGGAGAAGTTCATAGAAATGCCAGCAATGAGCACATACAGTAGGATAGATTATGGGGAGGCTGTGAAAGGACTGGAAGACAGAACAGAAAGTAACAATTGCAAGAGTTGGCTGACAGAAATGACAACTTAGATCAAATGGATAGAGATCTAGAATGAAGCATTTCATTAAAAGAGACTCTGCCTTAATTAACTTAAATGAGAGAGTGAGAAATTAAACAGAACTTTAACAGAATAACAGAGTTGGAAGGGACCTTGTAGGTCATCTAGTCTAACCCCCTGCTCAAGCAAGAGACCCTGTACCATTTCTGACAAGTGGATGTTCAGTCTCTTCTTGAAAACTTCCAGTGATGAAGCACCTGCAACCTCTGAGGGAAAGCTGTTCTTTGGGTTGATTGTTCTCACTGTCAGAAAATTTCTCCTTATTTCTATGTTGAATCTCTCTTTCAACAGTTTCCATCCATTGTTCCTTGTCTGGCCTTTGGAAGCTTTGGGAAATAGGTTGTCCTCTTCTCTCTGTGACAGCCCCTCAAATATTGGAATACTGCTATCATGTCACCCCTAGTCCTTCTTTTAATTAAACTAGATATACCCAGTTCCTGCAATCATTCTTCATATGTTGTAACTTCCAGTCCCTTAATCATATTTGTTGCTCTTCTCTGACCTCTTCCTAAAATCTCAACATCTTTTTTATAGTGTGGTAACCAAAACTGGATGCAGAATTCCAGGTGTGGCCTTACTAAGGCTTTATAACAGGGGTGTCAAACTCAATTTTATTCAGGGCTGCATCAGCATTGCGGTTGCCCTCAGGGGGCGGGGTGGGTGTGGCCTGGGTGGGCGTGGCTAGAGTGCGTATGGCCTACTGGGTGGGCGTGGTCAGCTCTACATCGTTCGCATCAAGGGTGCCTATGGGGGCCTGGGCAGGAGTGGGACAGATCTGAGGGTCTCTGGCAGGAGGGGGGGTCTCTGGGCCAGGGCCAAGGCAGTGGGGGCCGTTCCCTCACTGTTTCCAGGATGGCTTCGCGAGCCGCATGAAACCACTTCGCGGGCCGGATCTGGCCCCTGGGCCTTGTGTTTGACATGTCTGCTTTATAGAGTGGTACTACTACCTCACATGATCTTGATTGAATCCTTCTGTTAATGCAACTTAAGATTGCATTGGCATTTTTGGCTACTGCTGCAGACTGCTGGCTTATATTTGATTGATTGTCCACTATGAACTCTCACAGTTACTGCTATTAAGCCAGGTTTCACCTAATCTATACATGTATTTTTGGTTTTTCTGGCCTAAGTGTAAGACCTTACTTTTCTCTACATTGAATTTCATTTTGTTAGATAGGACCCAGTGTTCAAGTCTGTTGAAATCCATCTGGATCTTGAGCCTGTCATCTAGGGTGTTGGCTATTCCTGCCAGCTTACTATCATTTGAAAATTTTGATGACTTTACCTTCTATTCTCTCATCTAAGTCATTTATGGAGATAGTGAAGAGTACTGGGCTTAAGATAGAACCTTATGGTACCCCATTGCTTACTTCCCTCCATGTAGATGTAGTACCATTAAGGACCGCTCACTGAGTATGGTTTGTCAGCCAGTTAATTTGTCTTAGTTTGAATTTATATCACACTAACCATGAGCAAGTGAATGAATTTTAACTCTTGGTTCCTTAATCTTGCCCAGCTGTGTGGAGCTGGTCATCATGATACCTGGCTACCTATAAAAGCCTGAATGGTTTGGTTGTTTGGTTTCTATTGTACCACCTGCATTGTATAATTCCAAATGACCCCCTAAATTAATGTTATTTTAAGGATGTTAAGTGCCCTCCATTCAGGATATGTGGGCTTGAAAGCAAAATACTTCATCCCTATGAAACAGCCTACTCCAGAACATTTGATTGTCACCCTCTCAACTGCCTTTTAAAAAGACAGTGAAAACAGAACTATTTGGAAGGATATTCACTATGCATTGTTACTAAAAAAAAAAGACCCCTAAGGGTTATGATTGTTGTACTCCTGTTATAACTGAAGATAATGTTTTAATATATTTTTATGGGAGTATCACTGCAATTGGGGGCTTGCAAACATACAAATACCTCTGAAAATAGAAATCCATATATTGGAGAGCTCCAAGATTTCTGAAAGCATAATTATGAACTATTGCGCATACTTAAATTAGCTGCAAAATTGCATACAGCTAAACTCCATTTGACAAAAAATGTACACAAAAGTGTAGGTTGTTAAACAGTATTGTAAGTAGTAATCTCTTTCAAAGTTAATTTTCTGTTTGGTTTTTTTAAAATTTGAACATGGGTTTCAACAGCATTTTAGGAGGGGGGAATCTGTAACTTCATAAAGGCTGCTAATTTTTTGCTCTTCCTGCAGATTTTCATGATTCTAGTTTTAAAGAGGGGCACTAGAAGAATTAAGAAAAAATCATACTTTTTAAATTAAATAATTTATGGAGCTAAAGAAAAAAAATGAATTCTATAAACAAAATGCCAAACAACTATCAGGAAAAACAAACTTCTTTTTTTTAAAAAAAAATACTGTATAGTATAGTATTTAATGTGTGCCTATATATTTGGATATGTGATGTCGATATAATGGAAGAAAACAAATGATTATCAACAAATATCAATTTATGGTACTTTTGTAATGTAATGCAAATATGTATTATATATTTAACATAGTGTGAAGTTATTTAGGAGTATCACAACTTTTTATGTATTGTTAATGAGGATAAAATGCTTTGTGGGTTTGGTCCCTTTGAATCAGTGTTGATTCCTTGTGATTTCCTGAAGATATCCCTGAAGTTTTCTTGGTAAAATTTTCAGAAATGATTTTTTTACTGTCTTTTTCCTGGGTTTGAGAGAGAATGACTGGCCCAAGGCCACAGCTGGCTTTGTGCCTAAGGTTGGATTCGAACTCACAGTCAGTTTCTAGCGTGATGCCTTAGCCACTACACCAAACTGAGTGTCATTAAAACAGTATCCTGTTTTTAGATACAAAATCTAAAAAAACCCTGAAATCTAAATTATTCAAAACAGGCTCTATAACAAAAGAATTTTTAAAAAGCAGAACTAGAAAAACAGCAAACAACAAAAGATTGAAGTTAAAAAGAAATGAAAAGAAAATACACTCTCAAAAGAACACAGTAAGACTTCATTCTAGCTACTAAAGTGAAAATAATAAAATCATATTGATTTAAATTATCAGAGTCATTTTTTTTCCAACTACAAATTAAACTGATCATATTGTCTGATTTTCTACACGATAATACAAGAGCTGACCTTACTTGGCCAGAGTTTAGAGTCTGGTAGAACATCTGTATTATTTTCTGATCAACAGAGGCAGGTTAAACAATTTGCTTAGACATAAATTACTAGTTTGCCATTAACTCTGTTGAAAAAGAGCACCTTGCTGTTGACAGTATTATGAGACTCCAGAATGATCTATTGTTATAATACCAGTAATTGCTCCTTCATCTCCTGGATAAGTGCTGCCAAATATCCTACTGAGAAGTCAAACTGTTTCCTTACTCTGTTTAGCTTTGTCAAATAAAGAAACTTTTGGAACCCAGAATAGTTTTGTGGATACCCAGCTGTTCTCCCTGCCTGATTTTCTAGCTCATGGAGTTGCAATGAAGAAAAACAGTATCATCTGTTAATGCACAGAAATGAGCTGAACACAAAATAAACCTCTAAAGCTTGTCCTATGCACATAAGAGCCATTGTTAAGATGTAAGCTTAAAAATGAACAAGACATATCATACCATACTACAGGCACCAGTGGTTGTTTCACACATTGTAAGGATGGATAGATTTTGTGGCCTGTTTAGCCACCTCACCACTGTCTTAGTGTTGCTCACCCACTTGACCATCGTTATATAATATTCTCTACAACAGAAATGGATGTTAAAATACAGGAGTTACAAGTAGTTCGTATCAAATGTTTTAAGATATACAAGACATTGAAAAATTGCTCTAGGCCCACTATTCATATTTAATATTAAAACATCATTCAAAATTGACTTTAACCTACTCAGAATATATAGAAGAATAACTCTCATGCTGTTTTGATCACAATGCTTTGCCTTATAGTTTATCAGATTAAACAGTACACAAACACATGGACTTAACCCTCAAGTCCGTAAGCAAAATGCCAACATGGTGCCAGGAAAAACAAGAGATAGCATGGTTTGTATTTAGGGAATTGGACTGTGGAGTGCATGGAAGATGACCTTGGGCCAGTCATTTTCTCTTAGCCTAATCAACAGGATTGTCACTGTGGGTGGAAACTGAAGAATGGAGTATTATCAATGTCACTTTGAGCTTCTAAATGAAAGACAAGACATATGAACATAACAATATCATACTAATATTCAATAATTTTTGGCTATGTAAGAGAATCTACACATATTTATGGTTCAAGCCAGAGGTCCCCAACCTTTTGGGCACCAGGGACCAATTCCGTGGAGAGAGGTTTTTCCACGGACCGGAGGGTGCATGGTTTGGTGTGCTGCCTGCATCTCGCAGATGGCACTTTGCTTGTTTGAGCAGACCGCTTGGTGGCATGCCATGGCCCGGTACTGGTCCACGGACCAAGGGTTGGGGACCCCTGGTTCAAGCTATTCCCTCTCCCTCTAGAAGTCCTATTAGATTGTCATGCAGAATTAGTTATGTAGGCTAGTTTTCATTACCAGCTCTACTATCTTTAAAACTTAGAAATACTTAAGTTCTTAGTTGAATACATGCAATAAAATTGTTGCCTTTTTTAGTGATCCATAAGTATGGGACTTCCTGCACTTATATTTCCACTTACAAGAATATCAATTCACGGCAAAAGGTAAAACAATATTTTAGAACAATACATCTGGACTTCTGATGACATTATGACATTTAACAATAATTTGGCCACATCATGACTCAGAATGTTTCCTTATTATTTAATATTTTGAAATAACTTTGTACTTTTCCATTATTTCAATTCGATGGTTACAATCGTTATTATTTACAGGTAGTCTCGACTTACAATTATTCATTTAGTGACTGTTAAAGCTGCACTGAAAAAAGTGACTTATGACTAGTCACGTGATAAAAAAATTGGGTGCTTGGTAAGTTATGTAGTTACCAGTTGCAGTATCCCAGGGTCATGTAATCACCATCTGTAACCTTTCCAGCCGGCTTCTGACAAGGAAAGTCAATTGAAGAAGTTAGATTTGCTTAACAACTGCATAATTCCCTGAAGGACTGCAGTGATTCGCTTAACAATTGTGGCATAAAATGTTGTAAAATGGGATGCAATTTACTTAATTTTCCTTGCTTAGCAGCAGAAATTTTGGACTCCATTGTGGTTGTAAGTCAAGCACTACCTGTATTGTGATATTTTTTTTCTTTCTTATAAATTCTGGAGTCCTATAAAAAAAACACTCCAAAACCTTTAAACCTATTGTTGACTAATATCTGACACATGCTTAATAAAAATAAGTAGATACTAAACTCTAAAAAGAAAAGAGATTTGTATTATTATTCTGTAGATAGATATATTTTATACTCCAATTAACCTTAAACAAATTGTATTAGATCAATTTCACGTTTACACATCACCTTCATACTGTCATTTGGTGCATCCAATATAACACTTATTTCAACTGTTTTGTTTATTTGTGCCTGTGTGTGGGAGGAGGAGGAGAAGTTCAAGTCTCCTGGGACATCAGGTATATGAAAGAGCAAGCAGAGGCACTTTTTCAAATTGTAAGAGGTAAAGGTAAAGGTTCCCCCGCACATGCGTGCTAGTCGTTTCCAACTCTAGGGGCCGGTGCTCATCTCTGTTTCAAAGCCAAAGAGCCAGCGCTTGTCCGAGGACGTCTCCGTGGTCATGTGGCCGGCATGACTAGATGCCAAAGGCACACGGAGCACTGTTATCTTCCCACCATAGTGGTCCCTATTTTTCTACTTGCATTTTTACGTGCTTTCGAACTGCTAGGTTGGCAGAAGCTGGGATGAGTAACAGGCGCTCACTCTGCTACGCGGCACTCGGGATTCGACCCGCCAAACTGCCCACCATCTGATCGACAAGCTCAGTGTCCTAAACCACTGAGCCACCACGTCCCAATTGCCTAGGTATCCCCTCATTGCCTTTCATTGTTACACGTGTCTTTTTCACATACATTTATATACACAAAGGCTCTTCCCAGTCTTACCTCCTCAGCTGACCAGTGTTGATCAGCTGAGGAATACTGGCAGTTTCTATGGTGATACAAATATTTCAAAGTTTCAAAAATAGAAAGTGCATAAGAAGAATCCCTGTAAAAGAACTGCAAAACTGCTGCTTCAGAGGTTTCTCCTGGCTATTCTTGCCTGCATACTCTTTGAAAGCAGCCATTATGAATATGGGAAAAGAAATGGCTCATTATACAACTCCTTGAAACAAATTGTATAACACCAACTTTTTTTTTTCCTTGTCCTGAGAAACAGTGTATGCGCTTGCAGTAGTGGAATAAAGAACAGGACTTATCTCTGAAATCTTGCAAATTGGAAGGGATTTTTTTTCTTTTCCTCTTGGTATGAATTGGAGACAGGCTGGGAAAAGGTTAGGACCAGGAACGAAAGGTGGTGGATTGTCGATTTTATTTAGTTTTATTCATTTATAACATAAAATGTGAAAATACAACAGCAAATAGTAGGGGACAACAGTAGAAAAAGGGAAAACAAAAAAAGTGTGAAGAAAGGGGAAGGGGAAACAAAAGGCATTGACTTCTGACTCTGTTGCAGTAAAATCAGACATTAAAATCAAATCTCAACTTTTTATATTTCTATAGTAGTATGCACTAGCCATTTCTGTATCGGCAAATCAGTCTAATTGGTAAAACCCAAAATCATGATATCATTTTTTCCACCTCAAGTATTGTTATAATTGATTCACATTTTCCAATAATTGATTTGATGGAAGATAACACAAAAATAAATGAATTGGAATATTTAGAAGCTGCAAGAGGTTCTTCTAATTGGTTATAAATGGAAAGATAATCCAAGATCATGTGACTAATTCCTTCTACCTAAAAACATGTTCTGGAAAATGTCTTGAGCTAATGGAAGGCCTTTGCATGAAATACAATAAACCATTTTGGTACATAAATCTACTGTCACAAAAATAGTTGTATAACCCTGTTGAGGATGAATGTAACATAATCCATTGAAACAGGATTCCAAGGTCCAGACAGGGAAGGGCGTGGCTGAAGTAAATTGACTGACTGTGCAAGAGTAGTCTTGGTCTGTCAACAGATATGGTAGGATGAAACATAGTTCTTGATATCTGCTGTCATCCTTAAGCATCAGAACTCTGAGTGCCCAATGAAAACTTTTAAAAGTCCAGCAATTTGATTGCCATGGTAGAATTGTGGCATCTCTTCCTTGAGAGAAGAAGAACATGCTGTTTATGAAACAACTTACATAGAGGATAAATCAGTCTGTGGTCCTCTGGAAATTGTCTATATGACATATGAATCTTATTGTTGCAAATAGGCTGATCCAACAGATGTACTGCCTATTTCTCTCCCCGTAACCTTACAGAAGATCTATACTCAGGGAAGGGGCAAAATTGTTTGGCTTCCAGATTGTGATAGAGAGGGTTGAGCATGGAAGATTATATTCAGATTTTTGTGACAATTTATATGGTGATTTGTTTTTAGACCGAGCAATATACGTGACATTAAATTTGAAATGGAGAAAAATGTGCCCACCTGATCTTGTAAGATATGATGGACTGTGCTTTCTATAAGTGTTCCAAATTCTTCAGATTTCTTTATTGAAAATGCCACAGTTCCTTTGAGCTGGGAAAAGCAATTTATAATAAAATGCATAAAGCAGGAGATCTTCCTACACATTTTTGATGTTTGGAAAACGCCTCTTAATGTTGCATCTGTTGTGTCTGTTTACACAACAAAAGGATGAGAGGGGACAGGATGTCTGATGACTCAAGAATGTCACTTGAGACAATTTGAACCTCTGTCCCCTTTTTAGCAGTTAACAGTCTTCTGGATCGTGCAAAATCATGGAGAATATTTTCTAGAAACTTGGAAAGCCCATAAAAATAGTGGGCATTCTTCGGACTTCTAGATGCTTGCAATAAGAATATGGACTGTACTTTTGCAGGATCCATTTGTATTCCCACTGTAGAGATCTAATAACCCAAATAGTCCACTTGGAAATATCAAAAACACCTTTCCACCTTTAGTAAAAAAATATTATTTGAGGAGTCTCTATAAGCCATTAACACAAATCTTGTGTAAAAATGGATGCTCTGAAAACATCAGCATGCCATCCAAGTACAGCACCATATATTTGACAAAAATATCAGAAAATATTTCATTGATAAATCTGGAAAGACAGCAGGACAATTATTCAATCAAAATAGCACCATGGTGAATCCCAATTTGCCATGCTTGGTACCAAAGGCAGTTAAAATTCATGGCCCTCTTTTCAAATCAATGAAAAGATGTGCTTTCTGAAGGCTGTTCAGCAGATCTGAAATAAGAGGTAGCGGGTAGCGGTTTCTAATGGTACAGAGTTCAGAAATCTACATCATGAATAGTCTTCAAGAAATTATCTTTCTTGGATACAAAAGACCTAAGTACAGATGCTGAAGATGTACAAGGGAAAATGAATCCCTTCTTCAAATTGTCATCCAGAAGCTCTTGTAAGGTGGTCAGTTCTTGAATAGACATAGGATAGTGTCTCTTAGTTGGAATCTGGGCTCCTGACTTCAAGTTAATTATGTAGTTACATGCTTGATAAGGAGGCATGGTAATTGTGACTTCCAATGAGGATTTATGATGAATTAGTTGTCTAGAAAGGAGCAGAGATGGCATTGTGGTGAGATCTGTGGCCAGATGGTGATTTCTGGCTGGACAAAACTCTTTGAATAAAGGAGATTTTCTGAGATATTCTGCTTGCACTCTGGACAATTGCTAATGAGTAAATTGTAGAAAATGAGGTTTTTGCAGCTGGCTGATGAGTAGAGTGCTGGGAGTTAAGGCATTTCCACCAAGCTTATAGGCACATTGTAACTTGTATGGACAAAGTTCTGCTGAGCCTCATTTCTTAATCACTTTTGGAAACTGCTTTTTAACTGCTTTTTAACTGCTTTTCAACTATTAGGAACAAGCCTTATAACATGCACCAGGTGAATTTCCTTTAATTCCTAGTGAAAGAAGTTTCAAAAATAAGTTTAAGAACATAAAAAAATCTCTTTTTAGAATAAACAGCAAAAGATGATTAAAATCATTGATTTAGGAGTGTTACAAGATTAAGGGTTTAAAAGAATTCAAAATACGATTTTGAAATTAATATTGTCCTGCTTCTGGTTTCAACTGCTGACTCAAACACTGCTGCTATATCTCCCACTCTACTGAAGGCCAGGAGATAATAGCATGCAAAAACCAAAACAAAGTCTCAGATGCTTGCCTGAATGAACTGCTTTCAAATAGAAGCACACAGAAGAATCGTGTCCAGAATCAGTCCAAAATTCCAAAAGCTAGGTCAACGTTGCCAGCCAATCCAAAAGCCAGAGGTTTAAGGTTTCTTACATGAGCAGGAACGTTAGGGCTGGAGATCAGACAATTGCTTCCATGAGGGATCATTGATCAGAGCTGTGTCATTGATCATTGATCATTGATCAGAGCTGCAACCAGCTATCTTTAATCAAGAGATTTACTGCCTTGCTTTGCAGGAAGCCTGAAAGAATGATGTTGCTCTGCTCTTCACTCTACTCACCAGATATAGGGGCTGGGGGGCCTGATGTCATCAAAATCACCTGATTCTTCCACCTGTTCCTGGGTTTGATGAGCCTCAATGTCTCCTAAGGCTGATACTCTACAGGTTCTGTTGGAGCCTCTTCTTCAACATCTGAGTTGTCTGAGTCTTGGATCATGACACTCGAGGGAAAATGCTGTTGTTTTGAATTCTTAAAAGAAAAAACGATAGGATGGGAATTTGAATGCTGGACACTTGAGGGAACCAGAAGGAACTAAATATTACAGTTAAAAGAGAAAAATGCTTAAATTTGACTTACTAACATAGAACGGAGCAAATACTTTAACACTGGAGATATTGGAGGATATTTGTAAGCAATGGATCCAGAAATTAATCTTAAAAGTGTATGCCATTATAGATTTTCCCCACGTAGGACCTACTTTTTATTTTTATTTTTACAGATCAACTCAGTGATCATCCATTGGTACAGCAGGAATTCATCCACCGGCTCGATGCCCAAGACTGGCAACATGGGCTGAAATGGAGCCCAAAATCACCAAGCCACCTTTCATGCTACAGGTAGCATGTCCTTAAAAGATATTTTGGAGTAGGGACACATTTTATCAGACAAAACCGAGTTTGATCTGAAAGCGGATTTAAAAAATAGCAAATTGCAAGACTAATATGGAAAAATATGTTAAGCTTGATATACACGTGAAACTAGCTGATATCTTAATAATTAAAAGGGTTATATAAATGGCAAACCAAAAGAGCAATGGATAACTATATTATTTTAAGTTACAAAAATGATCTGTTTAATTCTGAATAATTCTGTGAAAAGGGACAAAGAAAAAACTGAAAGGAAAACAAACTGTAGGACATTAATTAAAGAGGTCAAAGATCAAGATTGTTAAAAATAAAAGGAAGGAACATAAACTGGATTTATTTGATCTAAGTTAAAATAGCTATGTTATTTCTGGTAATTGTTACAATAATAGACTTTTACTGACCAGGACTGAATCATACAATTTCAAGGATCTGTTTATAGATAGGAAGACATTGTTGTATTTTAAGATAAGGTGTTAAAATTGTTGATAGTGATTTTGACAAATGGGGAAAATCACTTCTTTATCTATTTCTTTTCTTTTTCTTATCTGTATTTCTATATATATATATATATATATATATATATATATATATATATATATATATATATATATATATATATATATATATATATATATATATATATATATATATATATATATATATATCTTTGTAAATTATTTTTTCTGTTCTTCTGCACTTTATTTTTTTGAAATTTTTTAACTGTAATATTTAGTAAAATTATTATAATAAAAAAAGAGAGTAATTCCTTCTTTCCCCAAACATCACCAACTCTATGCCCTTTTCTGGTAAGGAAGAGGATTACCAGAGCTAAGAAGAAGGCAAGAATAAAAACTTTGCAAATCATGCTGCTCACACTTTTGATAGGCCCTTGCTGCCAGTGGATATCTGGATCATTATTTTGAGCCCAATCAATGGGGCATGTAAGTAGGTTGAGATAAAATGGAACGGAAATAATTCTGTAGGATCATTTATTATCAGTTATAAAAGTATTGCACATTGCAGATAAAAGCAGGTCAATTGTTTCCACAAATCTCTGTGTCAGCAGTTTAAACTGTAGTATTATCTTATCTCTGACATTGGCTGTGCACCTGAATCTAGAAGAATGGAGAGTTGAATTTTTAAGTCTGAGAGTGTACAAACTGTAACAAGAATAAAATATGTTCTTCTGCTGTTGGTGTCTGAACTCTTTACTGCCTGAGGCTCTCTGTTGAGATCTTAGGAGGGGAGTCTGTGAGGTTCTCCAAGATGATACTCTGGAATGATTAGCTTGCTACACAGCCCATAGTCCCATAGTTGTGGCACTTAATAACTGATTCAGAGATCTGTACTTTAGCAGTACAAGTCTTGGCTAGGCACCCTATGGCTCCACAGTAGATACAAAAATGGTTGTTTCTCCTCTGTTTTTTCTACTATGGACAGGAAACTGCTCTTATATACTGCTTTTATTTGTATGGATTCTCTAGTGCTGGCATCTACGGATTCCAGACTGGGGATAAGGATGCAGAGAAGTTGTGAAACTTTCCATATTCTTTCCTCGGTGTCTCAACTTTTTCAATCTTCCATCAATATTGTAAGTCATTTGAATGAATTGGGTGGTTATAGAAATACATAAATAAATTAAAAAAAACATCCCACAGACCATGTTGACAGTATGCCTTGTTCCACTCTTCTCTCAGTTAATCAGCAAGTCCTTCTCCAAACTGGTCAATCAGAACAAGATCATTCCATTCCATATTTCTGTCTTATGACTGAAATCTGGTAGATACTCATGAAATTTGCCTGCTTTAGCTTATGAAACTCCTGAACTTTATTTATTTATTAAATTTGTTTGCCACCCATCTTGCCATGAGGCAACTTGCTGCAACTCTCCTTGCTGAATCATCAAAAGATCTAATATTTGAATGAAGTTCTGGTAAAAGTCCAGCAATGGATCATTGCTCTTAATGAAAGGCACAGCTCAATTGGTTATTCCTCCTTTCTGCAGACTCAAAGACAAGGCAACATTTAAGCATTGTTCAGGACATTCTGTTGTCCAACCCACTATAAACAATTCACATGGGTTGTTATAGTCAAAAATTGATCTTGAAGTCCCCCAGAGTTCTCTGACAAACTTCCAGGAGAATAAGGTTGATTGGGTGGAAGGCTCTTGAATCTCTTCCAGCTGAGTGAAGTTTTGTTACAATTTCTATGTTAGATGTACCACATCATTGTGCAGATTGTTATATGTATATTCACTTGCTGTTGATGTTGTAACAATGTTTCAGCAACTCATCTTTTAGAAATGGGATGCCTCGAATATCAAATGAGCATTTCATCCAAAGCAAAGATGTTTTCTATTATAAAGTAGTGAGACTTTCATCTTGAAATAACATCTTGAAAGCCTACTAGGATATTCCCTTGTCCCCTCTTATACCAAAGAAAATCAGAGTAGTGGTTTTTTTTCCCTTCTGTTCCTCTCTTCCTTCCCAAGACTAAGTTGATGTTTACCTAACAGTTCTTGCATTCCTCCTTTGTTGTTATTTATCATACTCCTTTATAATACTTTTGTGAATAGCTTCATGTTCTTCTAAAAATTGTGTAATTGCTCTTGAGTATTACCTGGTTAACAAAATATAATAAATTGCAAAAGTGATTATAGTATGATTTTGTATAAACAAAATTTAAGTACCAGATTTGATACTAATACAAAAAGAATTTCTGTAAATAATAGAAGCTGTTTGTTGGTAGAATGATACCAATGCACAGAATTCATCAGGATAGTAGTTTACAGTAATCTTTATAATTACCTTTGGACATAAAATGCTATCATCTTAGCAATCAAGACTTGATTTAAAAAGGATATCAAAGAAAGGCCCTTTGTCTTTCAAGACAATTACTTTGCCAATATTCTTGATTTTGAATTTTTGTGATGTTTTATTTAAATCACATAGCAATTTTTCAAGCTTGTCATGATACTTATCCTCGTATGCATTTCTAGGTGAAGTAATATTACATTTTCCATTTCTATTTAGTTTGATTACAGTTTGGGAATGGCATTACCAGTTAACATAGAATTCTTCTGCTGGATGTGTTTGTTTATCAGAACACTGTTTCTACATGCCCTTGTTTTTATTTTTCTTTAACAACTGACACTATGTCATCTGAACACAAACAGTAAAAAAAATCAAACGTATCAGAAATATATTGTTGCAGACTATGGACTTCTTTCAATGTGTATAAAATAAAGGGTCAACAGACCTCAATTTGTTCTGGAGTGGGTAAAAGAAAGAGAAATATAGCCTATGTCTTGGATTTTTAAAATATTTTTCAATATGTTTTTGGTTTATCATGTCCAATTCCAGTTTTCTATAACTAGGGCATTATACAGTACTTTCATAGGTAAAATTAAAATTGATTTTCCAGGGAGGTACACACTCAGGCTTTGTGATATGACAACAGAATGATTGCTTAAAACCATTTGCAACTCAAACAGAATGTATCAAATACATGATTTCATTTAGTAAGCTTGCACAAACCCACAATTTAAAAAAAAATAGACCTGTTATCTACTTAGATATGTAATATTTGTTGTTTTTGCTTACTGCTTGGAAAATGCACTATTGGATATAATGTATTTTGAATCTGATGATTTAGAACACACCCCTGTATAATCTACACATTTGCAATAAGATCTAATTGTAAAAAATCAATTTTGTAATAATTTTATTGAAAATAACATATACACATCAAGCTAATACAAACTACAAAAACAAAAAGGTAAAAATTGAATGTGCAAAAAAGGGGGGAAAAGAAAGAAAGAATCCGTCCTGGTGAATATAAACAACTTTAATTGCCATCACTTAAAATACAACAATCTTTTCATCCTGTATCTCACCTCATTCTCTATAAACAAATCTTTAAAATTTTATTCCCCATCCTAATCAGCAAAAGTTCATTCTAGATTCTTTGAAATCCAGAAAATTTCCCTATCTTGTATTTCTTTGATAAATGCTTTTGCTTTGATTTTTAATTTGAAATTTAGTTTATTTAAAGAAGGGACGCGGTGGCTCAGTGGGTTAGGACGCTGAACTTGTCGACCGGAAGGTCGGCAGTTTGGCGGGTCGAATCCCGAGTGCCGCGTAGCAGAGTGAGCGCCTGTTACTCGTCCCAGCTTCTGCCAACCTAGCAGTTCGAAAGCACGTAAAAATGCAAGTAGAAAAATAGGGACCACTGCGGTGGGAAGGTAACAGCGTTCCGTGCGCCTTTGGCGTCTAGTCATGCCGGCCACATGACCACGGAGACGTCCTCGGACAAGCGCTGGCTCTTCGGCTTTGAAACGGAGATGAGCACCGCCCCCTAGAGTTGGAATCGAGTCGACTAGCACGCATGTGCGTGCGGGGGAACCTTTACCTTTTACCTTATTTAAAGAAGTGGTCAGTTTTCAGAATCAAGCATTCTTTTAATGAAAAAAGAAAGACCACTTTAATTCAGTGATTATAGAGTTTGGACTTTAAATATGGTACTTAGAGAAGTTTTCTGAAGTTCTAATCTGTTCCATTCATTGTTGCAAGCCTAAACATAAAATCTTGTCAAATTTAATCAAATAATGCTGCTTTTCTTTCAGTCTGCATGCACAGACGTATCTCTTCTATGAAAGATTATCTTTTCATATCTCTTTTATAAAGAATGTAAAATGCTTTATAAAAATTTCAATAGATCAATTTTATAATAACATTTTCATTATATTACCTAAAATCAACCTATAAGAATTTTTTGAAAAATGGATCATTATTAAGGTTCGTTGTACAGTCAGCCAGATGATTAGACTGGATTTGGCGCTTTTATCCATCTATCGAGTCCTTCCCAAGCCCCAAGCAGAAGATAGGGTTGCAGGATATAAGCTGTTCCAAGTAAATCTGCATTTTGCAATTGACTGATGGGGATTTTGTCAATACTGATAGTGTTCAAGTGGTGCTCAAGATATTTTGGGATTACACCTAAGGTGCCTCATTAGTACTGGTACTACCTTTGTTTTATTTGCTATGTTCTATTTCTAATTTTCAGAACTTTGTATTTTGTGATTTTCCTCATTTTCTCTATCTTTTATTCTGCTGTCTCCAAGTATTGCAACATCTGCTATCCAGATTTTTTTTGTCTTTCTTATTGGCAGTTGTTAAGCCTGGAAGTTGCCTGTTTGGAGTCTAATGTCCCAGAGCACTTTAACTTCTTTATTTTCTATTATCTTGTCTTATTTTGTGATCCCACTTGTTCTTACTTGCAGGCAAATAGATATTTCTTGTAGATATTTCAATGCACCATTGTTGCTACTGTCCCATGTTATTGTTTGTAGTGGTCTTCTTGCAACAGCTAATTAGTTGGTCGACTGTTTCTTCAGCTTCTTTGTAGAGGCAGCATTTGCTATCTGTTGCTGAGTTCTCAATTCAAACTTTGTATGCATTTGTATACAAGGTGTGGTTTTCTGCAGCTAGAATTACCCTCCACCCCATCTCTTTCTTCAACTTACCTGCTAGTAGCCCTTCCAGAAAATGTTGATTCCTGGTGATTGTCTGGACTGGTTCTTGCAGTTTTCTTGGCAAGATTTTCAGAAGTTGTTTGCCATTGTGTTTTCTGAAGGCTGAGAGAGAATGATTTGCCCAAGGTCACCCAATTGGCTTTATGTCTAAGGCAGAACTAGAATTTGCCATCTCCTTTTCTTTTAGTCACTTAACCACTACACCAAGCTGGCTCTCTAGTTAAAGTATAGTAGGTTGAATATCAACTTCAACTATGCTTACCTTGATTTAAAACTGTCTGGTGGCATGAGTTCCAAAGTATGTGTTGGGCCATATAGATTGACAACATACAGCTTTACTACTGGATTCAGTTCACCTGCCTTTTAAAAAAATAAATACATTTCAGTACTGATGAAATATGAATGAAATAATTAAATACAAGTCACATAGATATCTCATTGATATTCCATGACAGAGAATATACAATATTGGCATATACAATAAGACCTACATTCCTACAAACTTATTTTATTTTCCTTTTTTTGTTGTGAATACAAATAACTGTATAAAATACAAAAAAGGGACGATGCTTTTATAAGGAATAAAAATAATTTAAAAAGTTCAATATGCAGCAGCTTGGTCCAATAGCAGTCATAAATACTACTAAACCTGCCTAGTGAAGTAAAACATTGGAAGACATAAAGTCTTAGTCTATATTATTAGATCATTTGCTTCATAATTAAGGTGAATCTAAAATGAACAGAAAAATTAAATAAAGGTTACAATTTATTAGCAACATAAATCTGCTCACTACATAATAAATTATACTAGACTTTTATGATTTCTTGATCATAAGCTTAATTGAATCTTAAATTTTATCCTTTGTTCTGTTTCTTTTTGTACTGTACAATTTAGAAATTGCTACAGAAAAGTAATATAACAGTTGTAGAAATTAATTCTGCTCCTATTAAAAACATAGGAAAAAATCTACTGATGTATTACATTTAATTTTACATGCTGTAAAGTCATCTAACAATTTCATATTTTTAAAAATTCGAATGTAATAAAGATAATTATCAAACAGATCCTAGTCCAGAGTAATACGTTACTTATTCATTTTCTAAAGTTGCCCACTGACCAAATTACTCTGGGTGGAATGTAAAGGGTTAAAAACATAAAAATAAGTAAAAACAACAATAAAAAAGAAACCATGCTGGGGAGAGAAAACAGACAGATTTAACAAGTTTATAAATCATTCATCCTGGCCTAAATCCATGCTAAACTACATGTTCGATTCTAACATTCCTAGGTTCTTTTTTTTTCTTTTTCAATATTTTAATATGCACCAACTACTTAATATTTCACAAGTTTAAAAAGTAAGTCTCCTTTAACATTCCTCATCTTCTTTCTAATCCTTTAAAAGCGATAATTAAATTGAAGCCTGTCTAAAAAAATTGTTATCAACTTCTTTGCAGGCCATATATTTTAATCACAATTTGATGACAAAAATTAGACACCAATTGCATTCAGCATATAATCAAGAATAATAATAATAAAAAAAAGATTATCCAAACAGAAGTTTTGTTTTGATTTTTGAGGCATGAGGATTAAGAAATAGATCCAAAAGAGGCCATAGGGCAAAAAACACAAGACTTCAAACATTTCCATTCAATAATCAGAGACAAAAACTCCTCTAGTTTTTACAAATAACATTCAAGAAAATAAATTTGTCGACAGTTTCTGTTCCAGAGAAATTCCATCATTTCATCAAGCTTACTGATTTGCTTAAAAGGACTTTGAAGTTTTTACATAGAAAGAAATAATAATTTGGTACTGTATATATTATTCATGGGGACAAATTAAATAAATGCCCATAAAAATGGGAACTTTTCACCCAATCAAATTAAACAATCAGGTTTTGCATCTCACATTCTCACATTCATTTTAAAATGAAGTACATGAAAATAAATCTTTGTCCTCGAAAGCATTGGCTATGGAAGTGCAAGATTTCATGATTCCATAGAACAGTTTCTGTGGCTTTAGACTTTTTGGTCACTAAATGTCCAGCTTAGCACCTGAGCATCTAAACGTGCATCTGTTACTGGATTGTGTCTTTTAAGACTATGGATAGAAAAAGTTTTTTTATTATTATTATTATTATTATTATTAATTATTATTATTATTATTATTATTATTATTATTATTATTATTATTATTATTATTATTATTATTATTATTATTATTATTATTATTCCTGTAGACTGCCACACTCTAGCAAAAGTACTAGAGGTTTATGGTAATATGTTAAAACAATAAGCCAACTGTAAAACCCAACCCCCACACTAACTGCCAGCATTCATTAACTACTGGCATTTGCATGCTTCTGAACTGCTAGGGTGGCAGGAGATGGGCCGAATAATGGCAGCTCACCCTGACACGTGACGCTTGGTTCTCAAACTTGGGCTGCCTGCTTTCCAGCTGATAAACTCCATTTATTATATTCCCATCATGCTGCCCAGGGACTACAATAAATGAATGGATTTATTAGTAATAATTACGGTAACTCCTTGAATTGTGCTGAGAAGTCTTCTAATAACTAATGCAGGGCCTAAAGCACTGATGTTAAGTAATTATGGTGGCTGTTACTTACCAGCAGATTGCTTATTGTGCACCAGCTGCAGTCTACAAAAGCAGTCCCAGATAAAACTCATTGCAATAATCTATTTTAGAGGTGATGACTGCATACCTAAGATGATTTTTGTGTCCGATATGGTTTTAATTATATTTTGCCAAGTGGTGCACATAGCATAGGAAAAGGTAGCTTTACCTGGAGGTAAAGTATTATTAATATATCCTACATCTTACAGTGCTTATTTGACTTGATAGAAGAGATAAACAGTCTGAAGTCGACTGAATCTTAACAAGAGAGAAGAACTGGAATTATTTTATTTATTTATTTATTGTTTCTTTGTTTGTGTGTTTGTTAGATTTGTTTGCGACCCATCTCGTGCAAGTTCCTTAACCTGCTCTCATGTTGAACAAGTGACAAAAAACAACAACAACCTAATTAGTTCATTAATTCACAAACATTCATTAATTCACAAACATTCACATAAGTCTCCTGGGACTGGGATGTCTGTAATTATATCTGAATAACAAAAAAAAATTGCTTAAGTCTTTTATTTTTAGGTAATAGAGTTGTTATTTTCAACTACAATGACTGTTTTCTTCCAGTAATTGTGGGTAAGGGAACAATTAAGTAAAGCATACATTAATAATAAAGAAAGTATTACTCAATTTCCTTACCTTTGGATATGGGTACTGTTTTCCTTTGGGATACAGAGATCCAGTAAACCAAGGAATAAGCATATTTGGTACTAATGAGTCATTTATCATAAGGAATGCCAGCCTCTCTCCATCAGGTGACCACCAGTGAGTAATGTGTGAATGAAGCAGCTCCTCTGGGGAAAAACAAATATACTTAAAACTATGAAATTAGCACTTTCTAACAGATTTACAAGTAAATATTACCTTTTAGAATTCCGTGGAAGGACATTTGATAGATCAGTTTTATCTAAACGTTTTCCTCTTAGAAACATAAAAGCAAAAGCAAAGAAACTATAAAGGATGGTGCCCTTTATTTTAAACTAAATGGAATAATTCACTTTTCCCTGAAATTCACACTTCAAAATTATTTAGATGCACTTCTACACTTCCCTGAAAAAAGAATAATTTCTAGAATACAAAAAATACGTCCCATGTAAGTTATTTTTCTTGAGGTAAAAAAAACAAACATGCATAATCTAGATTTCCATATTTTATATTCATAGTGATAAGTTTTTTAAAATGAGATAATTTGCAAGAACTTGTTAATAATAATAATAAATATGCAGCTGATCTTATGCTTTCTGCGGTGGCTTTTATGGTAGTATACGTTTCGTTCTATGTGAATAGATTTTCTGTAAACTTGGATTTCAGGCAGTTATCATTCAGCATAGTTATGAGGAAGTCTAATGATGGGAGTTTGTTCTCTTTATTCTCTCAATGTTTTGTTTAAAATCAACCAGTGCTTCCAAGGAAGCATCAAACTGTTATCCAATCCCTCAGAATTCATTGTAAGACAATCCCCATTTCTGAACAATTGCACTAAAGAAGCCTCTCTGGAAAAATGAAACATCTGCAAAAAAAATGTTGTCTCTAGTTTGGTACTGATCTCCCTAAGCCTAAAAGTGAAAAATATATCTGAGCTACCACATTCCCAAGAAATCTTGAAAGCGTTCATCCCGCAATGTTTTTTACTTTTCAAATTTGAGCAAGGATAAGCTTTTTTGCATTCACATACATACAACAATTTTTATTGTGCAATTTACCTTCATATAACCAGTCTGCAATTCCATTAAAAACAATTCCTTCTTTCCCAGAAGATGTCAGTCTCAAAGAGCTGCTCTTTACATCAGGCTGGTAATAGATGTTATTTTCAAAAATATAAACCTATGTTGGGTAAAAAAGAATGACACACTATGTAATTAGTTAACATTTTCATATTCATTATCAGGAAATCATTTCTGAAGCTAATTTTTATATCCTTATATAATTTATGGATTATTTTAAAAGGAAAACAGGAAAGAAATAAAATATTTGTGTCTAAAATCAAATAAGCTTCAACAGAAGGCAAAGTTAAGTTATACTATGAACACTGTAAATTACAGTGTCAGTTGATTAACATACTGATAATCTTGCTACTTTCTTTGCATTAATTTTTATTATTATATTTTAATTATATTTTATTATATTTATATTATTACCGGTATATTTTAATTATATTTATATACATAGCCATATAGAATAAACTCTACCTTCCAGGTAGAAAATGATATTTTCTGACTTAGAATGAAATCCTTAAAAAGAAAAAAAAATACATGAAATCCAAGATGTGTACTTATAGGTTCATAGCACTGGCCTGTATTTTTCAATTCTGGTGTGTTACAGAACTCTTGTGTCTTGCAGAATGTCACACTGAGGTTGCATAGATATAAAATGGCAAATATTCTCCAAAATCAAATCTTGTTTCATGCCTATGCAGCCAATCTTTTCCTTCCTTCCTTCCTTCCTTCCTTCCTTCCTTCCTTCCTTCCTTCCTTCCTTCCTTCCTTCCTTCCTTCCTTCCTTCCTTCCTTCCTTCCTTTCTCAAATTTAAAAGCCTTCCATCTATAGAGTGACTCTGGGTGGCACAATATATAGCCTTAATTAATAATTAAACATATAAACACACACATATACAACATGGCATTAAACTTTATCTCATCCTGAAGTGTCCATAATTCTTAATATCTATACTAGCCTTAGTCATTATATTTATATATTCAGTTTTTATTGTTTGCCTACTTCACAAGGATTTAAGGCAACTACTTTTTGAATCAGGCATCGATTGCTATCATTTATGTTACAATCTAGCTATTTCAAACCAAAGTATAGTAGTAACAGGATAAGCCAAAACCATTTTAGTCAATCATTCAGTTCCTGAATTGCATCTCAGAAAGCTTTATGCAGTTGCTTGGAGTCTTTTCACAAGTCCTCTATGCAAGCAGAAGATCGATAGGAGACATTTCTATTGGGGAAAAAATGAAGCAAGGTGCTATCTCTGGGGCAGTAGTAGCAACTTCTCCTAATCTTCTTTCTTCTTTTGAGAACAAATGTATATGCTCTTGTATATTTTCAAACCAACCTGTTGGTCTTAGGTATGGAAAAACCAGCCCTGTTACCAATACTAAAATACCATTCAAATGCTAACCATTAGATTTTCTTACATGGAAAGAAATTCTTATTAACTTTTGCTTCAAGCAGCAGAATCACTTTGGGTTGGCCTTGCTTGTAAAGAGCGTCATTAAACACAACCTGTGAAAAAGCTGATTCTACAGTTAATAGAGCTTAAATTAATTAAGAGTTCTGTGTTTCAAAATTATTAATTTTAATGGAACTTCTGTTTCCTAAGGGAATGAAAAGGTGTTTTAATTACTATTTCATGCCTTAAATGTGGCCCATTAGTCTGGTTACATGAGTGAAAACAGTATGATACATCAGAGGTAACGGATTATTCTTTGGAAGTTACAAGGATCACTGGGTTTTGACAATTTGCACGCAGGTTTAATAAACTCCTTAAATTTAATGTTCCAGGCTAACGGGTAATATAAAATATGTTCAAATACAACAGAAACTTTTCTCGTGTGTGTGTGTGTGTGTGTGTGTGTGTATACACATACTGTACAGGTAGTCTTCTACTTACAACACTTCTTTTAGTGACTGGTCAAGTTAAAAAGTAAAAAAAGTGACTCATAACTATTGCAACATCCTCGTGGTCACGTGATCAAAATTCGGACACTTGACAATTGACTCATTTTTATGATGGTTATGTTGTCCTGGGGTCGTGTGATCACCTTTTGTGACTTTCTGACAAACAAAGTCAATAAGGAAGCCAGATTCATTTAACAACCGTGCCATTAACTTAACAATTACAATGATTCATTTAACAACTGTGGCAACAAAGGTCATAAAATGGGGCAAAACTCGTTTAACAAATGTTTCAGTTAACAACAGAAATTTTGGGCTCAATTGTCGAGGACTACCTGTATATCCTGGAAAATCTTTTGCATGTTTTGTTGAAATCTTAATACAGTGGTCCCCAACCTTTACAGCTTAGTGGCCTGGTGGGAGGGGAGAGGGAAACCAGTTCACCTCTTGTGCCAGTTGAGCTTTGCATATATGTGTGTGCATGCTGGCCCGCCCCCTGTGCAAGTTGAGCTATGTGTATGTGACTGTGCATGCCAATCCACTGCTCATGCAATTCAAATTGCCTGTATGCATACACATGTGTGCTGGCCCATGTGTGCATGTGTGCCACCCACCCTTCATGTAAGTCAAGCTGCATGCATGCACACCAGCCTGCTGCTTACACATGTAAAGCTGCTTACACATGCTCTGGCCAGTTGCTTGCATGGCCCGGTTCCTGATAGACCATGGCCTGGTAGTGGACTCTGACCCAGGGATTATGGACCCCTGTCCTAATAGCAATGTCCATTATTTTTATCTACATTCAATCCATACTGCTCTTCCAGAAAAAAGAAAGAACCAATAGATCAGGGGTGTCAAACTGCTGGCCCGTGGGCTGATTGCATCATGCAGAGGCCATGCCCACCCCAGCTCCGGCAACATGAAAAAAGTCACAATTTTTCATGACACATCACGTGACATGGCGAGTTTGACACCCATGCAGTAGAGGAGGGGTATCAAACTGCCAGCCCGCGGGCCGGACGCATCATCCAGAAGCCACACCCACCCCATTACCGGCAATGGCAAAACCGTCCTGATACATTAAGCGACATCACACGACGTCACAAGTTTGATATGTCTGCAGTAGAGGCATCATACCTTGGTGTGGGGGAGTATCTCAGGGCTCTGCACTCTCACTTTACATTTAAAATCTGCATGAGGATGCTGGGTGAGGTCATCCATTGGACTGGGTTCAGATACCATCAATATATGGATGATGCCCAATCTTTACTCCAAACAAAACAGGTGAGGTTGTCAAACTCTTGCTTACATTTACTGAATGCAACCCAGAGTTGTTGCAGGATTAAGCACCCCTTATAACATTTTAAAATAAATAAAATCAAGGAAGAAATGGTGATTTTCTACCAGCGTCCTTGCAGCCCTTAGTGTTCCATCTCAGTGTATGTTAGAGGATCTCTTAATACACTGCAGAGCACCTCTTTAGAGTGAAGGTGGAAAATAAATACATGAACAATTCCATCTTCCACCGGTGTAAGTTAAGAACTGCTAAGCATATTTATCTATCATATATTCTTCTACCCTACACAACGACCTAAACATAATAGAAGCCCATGGGCATAATGTCTCACAGATTACCATGAGGAAAACATATTTCAAACAATACAGTAGTGCTGTAAACACTGCAATGCTGCTGCTATCTAATGTCATCTTGACAGTGCATTTGTCAAAAGAATTAAAGGAAGAGGGACAGAGATTGCTAGTTGGATTTCTCTGTCACATCTGACCCTTCTTTTCACTTAAGGGTAGTAAGCAGATACTGGAGAGGAAAATGATTTGACAAGAGTCAAAAGGAGCCTGAGTGCTAGATCCACTGTGCCAAATATACACAAATGTAAGGCAGTGATGAAGACCTTTTGATGTTGGAGTTATTCATTGTGGATTCCTAGCTATATTTTTTCCAATATAAATGTGGTCAGCTGTGCTACTTGGTAATGCAAGAGCCTAATTTCTCCCCGCAGACTTTAAAAACTGAAGATAAAATTCTCTAGATATCGTTGCAGTTCTGGTATATATTTTTTCTTTCAGCTTAATTTGATACTGCTGGCTAAGATAATAGTATGCTTTCAAGATGTTTTTCAGTATGGCCTAGTTGCATATTCATTAGTTCTTTCTCCTATGATTTCACCTGATGCTAATGCATGCACAAAAAGTGATGAAATAAATAAAAAACCTACCCAACATTATAAGCTTGTGGAACTAAATATAAATATGCAGTTATCATACTACCTTTTCTGATCAAACTATTCATGGGCTTCTTTGATGTTTGAAAGAATGATTAACAGTTTCATGCCCTAGATGCAGATGGAGAAATGAGTAGAAAATGATGGGTTTTCAACCCAGCAGCTGTCAATCAAACTGATTTTTTAAAAAACTCTTAATAAAAGTAGAATATCTGATACTGTATATAAAGACACACTGCTCAATGGACAATAAAGATAGTAAAAGAAGTAGAAAAAAGAGTTTCCCATTTACTGTTTTTTCTTTCATGTGAATTTTTTGTGGGTTATCAAAAAAGAACATTTCTTTTCTGTATATTATTGCAAGAAAACCTCATTTTATCAGGCCCTGACATGATGGAATTTCTATGCACCAAATTAAATAACTGTTACAATTTATATTATTTCCATGATGATCTCATTGTGAAAATGATGTAAATCTCCCATAATATCCTATTCAGTTCAACTGATATTCCTGAATACAAGTAGTCATTGACTTACAACAGTCTGTTTAATGACCGTTCAAAATTACAATGGCACTGAAAAAGTGACTTATGACCATTTTTCACACTTACAACCATTGCAGAATCCTTGTGGTCACATGATCAAAATTCAGATGCTTGGCAACTGACTCATATTTATGACAGTTGCAGTCTCCTGGTGTCACATGATCACTTTGTGAGACCTTCTAACAAGCAAAGTCAATGGGGAAGCCAGATTCATTTAACACCCATGTTACTAACTTTACAACTGTGTTGACTCACTTAACAAATGTGTCAAGGAAACTAATAAAATGGGACAAAACTCACTTAACAAATGTCTTGCTTAGTAACATAAATTTTGGGCCAACTGTGGTTCTGTGCCACTGTACTATTACAGTGTTAAATGAGGTTTTGTTATTCTGTACATATCAGGAATTGATAACATAGGGTGTACGGTACCCATAATACCCCCAAATGTCCTCCTAGAATTCTAAGATTATTTTTAAATGCACACACATGCACAACTGATAAATTTGAGATAGTTTTCTGTCCCTGGGATGGTGATTACTGAAATATTGTGACACTTGGCAATCTGGTTACATTCAATCCATTTAAAAAAAAAGTTATAATAATACATCTGGGAAGGTCACGATAGTAATGTGATGTGAAAAAGTTGCTAATTCTTGATATTTGTACTGAATTACATCAGTTCTGTTTTGAAAGTGATAAGAAAATAACATTTTTACTTCAAATTTAAAAATACTTTCTTCCTATAAAATGTTAAAGCTTTCAAATTTGTCATTTTGGAAACATCATGATTATATATAGCAAAATGAAAATTGCTTTATTTTAATGTTTCCAATGGGGGACTAATTTGTTACAGGATCGGACCATTAGATTATGATGATAACCTCTGTCTTATGTTATTTTACCTTTCATATTAGAAAATAAAAGAAGGGTAAAGCTGAATAGGTGCTATGGGAAAGCTGCATAGAGGGCAACCTTCTTTTATTACTAAGCTTTCAATCAGACATGAACCTACTCACTTTTATTGTTATAAGGACTTAGAAAGCTGAATAAACATAAATCTGGAATTTCCAAAAATATAGATTTTGAAATGGAATTAAAATTCTGAATAGAACTAAAATTTGTGGTCCAGTAAAAATTGTTTAACAAAGTTAGTTATAGTGATGTGATAATTAACAAATATAATTGTCTAAGATATAATGATCAATGATAAGTTTGAAGCAAGTAAAATCAAAAAGACAAATTTGGTTGCAGGGGTGAAGAAAGGTTTCCTTATATTTTCTCAGGTCTTGATAAAGCAGAGATCAGTCCTTCACTTAAAGTTTTTCCAAGATAGTGAAGCGTATCTGTTAGGGCAGAGGTGTAAAATTGCCGGCCCGTGGGCCAGTTGCATCATACGGAGGCCGAGCCCACCCCAGCTCTGCCAATGTAAAAAAAGGCACGGGGTTGGAATAATGCAAGCCTTCCTCAGTCTATCAAGTATTTAAGTTACAGGTGGCCATATATATAGGAGGGGAAGGCATAATCCTTGAGGCAGAGTAACATCCCACAAAAATGTAGAAGAAAGAAAAAGAACTTCTTAGGAAGTCAGGTAGGGCAACCACAGTGGAACAAATTAATTAGAAGGAAATATTGCAAAACCCTTTCATCTCCTTTAAAACCTCATCTATAATACTAAATACCTGTTCAATTCTTCACCTCATCTCTTTATTCCAGAGCTGTAAATTTAATGTGCATGTAGGGACAAACAAAGAACTATGTTCCTTATCTTTGAAACATGCAAGTAATACTGGCAATGCATCAACTTTGTATAGTACATTCCCATAATACATTTCAGCAATTATTACATCTGTTCTCCAAGGGGCTAATTTTCTAGGCAGTGTAAATTAAAGAAATAGAAATTGTCACTATGGGAATCCTTAATTAAAAGAAAAATATGCGGGTGGGAGAGGTGTACTCAGGAGTTTCATTAAAGGTGTTTTGTTTCCAGAATCTCATGTCAATCATAATTTATTGGACAAAATGCTCAAATGCAATAGGAGTAAGTTCACCACACAGAAGCTTAAGAAAATGGGAAAGAGCTTCATATTATCTCCACTCTGTTTCAGCTTCAGTGATGCCATTATCCATCTGACAGAACTGTTCCACTGTTTCAATTTTTTACAACTACATCTTGCCTAGGGAACTAATATATCTCAATTGATGCTTAATTGGATATACAAATACAGGTAGGTAATGCCACATATTAATCAGGATCCAACAAGGAATGTGCCCCCCTCCCACACTGATGTTCACCTCCGCTATTTTGGACTAGCAATTGACATCAACACTGATATAAAACAAATCCCAGGTGGCTTCAAAACTGCTGCTGTATCAACAAAATGTTCTGAATTATTTGAGATATATAGAAAATTGTCTTCATCTGCTACAGCCAGAAGTACTTCCTTCTTGGGTTACCATCAATCAATCATCCAACAATTTGGAGTCAGTTTGATGTCATGGTTAAGGTGTTGGCCTAGAAAGCAAGAGTCTGTGAGTTCTGGTTCTGCCTTAGTCAAGAAAACCGGCTGGATGATCTTGGGCCAGTCACTCTCTCTCAGTCCAACCCAACTCACAGAAATGATGTTGTGGGAAGGGAGGAGGGAGGAGTATTAGTTACTTACCTGATTTACTTATAAAGTAATAAAGGAGAGATTAAAAAAATCCAATAAACATTCTGCAGCTATTCTATATTTTTATACAGTGTGAAGCAGAAGACCTCTTTTGAAATAAATGCTCCAAGTTCAGTTAGGTGAAATCAAATGTAATATTTTAAGTAATTACCTATCAATTTCACAAAGTTCCTCCAAAAATTATTGCTGACTTGAAATTTCTAATGCCACAGAAAGAGAAAATAATCACCCAAATGGGAAGTTGTTGTTTTTAATGTTTTCTTGTATTACTGCTGCGGGTCTGCTTGTGCTTACTCAGTTCTCAGAAGAAAGCTATCAATGCATAGTGTGATGCATTGGGATGGTTCATCGGCTGGCTTGTTAAAGAGCCTGACCTTCCTTGCAGTTCAGAAGGAGCAATTGGCTCAAGATGGCTTGACTGGCTTCCTTAACCACTACACATGGATACATGGAAGTAACCATCAACAAACTGTTTTGGGTAGTTCAATTGGTTTTTAATTACATTTGAATATTTCTGCAAGCTACAATTTGATGTTTATTCTAAACCAATTATGCAGGGAAGTAAGGAAACAAATTTATCCATGGACTCATTCTTCTGGTAAATTTCATAGTACCTGATTCCTAGTTCCAGGTCTGATTTTTCACTATTTATATGAATAACATGTGGTGATCTTTTCCCTCTCATCTCATTAAGGATGCTCACATCCTCTGTGCTCAAATGAACCTAGCCTCATCTCACTATTACTGCACAAATATTCAGGGCACACTGGACAATTCTACACCTCCTTGCTCCTTTCAGACACTAACCCTGCTATAACATGTAATGTTTCCAGGTTCTGCTCAGCAGTGCTTAAAAACTGTCAGATGGATGACCTATGCCCTAAACTAGTTTTAATGAGCCTCTAGTTTGTCATCCTAGAACACTGTGTACTGTGGTAATCTGCCACCTACTAACCTTTATGCTCCTCTATATCCCTCTAATGTATATCTATATCCCCCTCCTTTTAGAATTCTTTTGCATCTACTTATATAACTTATTATTTTATAATTATTATTTTTTAGACTCTGATATATTTTTATGCTTTTTGATTGCCTGTACCTCATCCAAGGGGGAGGGCATTCTCTGTGGGCGTGCCTGCCCTATGGAATGAACTGCCGGTAGAACTTCGGACTGCCCCAGACCTTCGCTCGTTTCGCCGGGACCTTAAAACTTGGTTGTTTGATCTTGCTGACCTGGACTGAGGGGTTTTTAATTTAATTTTAATTTTAATTTATTTTTATTTATTTTTATTTTATTACATTTATATCCCGCCCTTCTCCGAAGACTCAGGGCGGCTTACAAGCTTAGCAGTAGCCTTCATTCTATGTATATGCCTGCTTATTAGGGCTTTCACACACACCCCAAGCGGCATTATTACAAAGTCAGCTTAATTGCCCCCAACAATCTGGGTCCTCATTTTACCTACCTCGGAAGGATGGAAGGCTGAGTCAACCTTGAGCCTGGCGGGATGCGAACCTGCACTAATTGCAGGCAGCTGATGTTACTTAAGGAGGCATCAGCCCACTGCTCCACCAAGGCTCTTTTAATTTGTTTAATTGTGGGCTAGTCTTAATTTAATTCTATTTTAAAGTGTACTCATTTGTATTGTTTTAACTCGCCCTGTAAACCGCCCTGAGTCCTTCGGGAATAGGGCGGTATATAAAATCAATTAAATAAATAAAATAAATAAATCCTCCTTAGGATGATTTTTGACTGTAATACAGATCTGACTGATTCAAGTGAACTTCTACTTTCTCCCTTTTTACATACACATACACATATACAAACACAAATATATACACATACATACATACATACATACATACATATATACATACAGAGACACTACACTGCAACTAATAGATATGGTTAAAGCTATTGTAAAAAGTATCTGGTAGAGACTTTTTAATAACAACAGCACAATAACTTATCCCTGTAACAATTACTTGTCTCTGTGTATTGGTTAATGACAGGCAAATTCACACAGTATATACTGAAATTATAGATAATGATAACAATAAGGTGTTGTTGTTGTTGTTGTTGTTGTTTTTGTGGAGGGAATTTCCAGAAGCTGTATTAGCTTTGGGGGCACATCACTGAGTTGTTGTTGTTTTTTAATTTTATTTTGGTCATTTGGAGGATAATTGAATTGCAAGATAGAATCTGGGTCAGTCACTGGGATCAGAGATTTATTCTTCCGAGTTTTTGGACTTGCGCTGGAACCATTCTTCAGGGAACCTTTCTCTACTGGAATATGTACTTTGGGCTATTTTGTGAGACATATTTATGTGGTGCCTTCCTATTGGTTGATTGGTATGTTGATGGCTGATGATTGGCAGTCGTTTCCTTGTGTTGCCAAGCCCTCGGCTCCTAAGTACTTGATAAGCTGGTGGTTGGAAGGAACCTTGGAGGTCATCTAGTCCAACCCCCTGCTCAGGCAGGAAATCCTATACCATTTCAGACAAATGGCTGTCCAGTCTCTTCTTAAAAACTTCCAGTGTTGGAGCATTCACCGCTTCTGGAGGCAGGTTGTTCCACTGGTTAATTGTTCTAACTGTCAGGAAGTTTCTCCTTAGCTCTAGGTTGCTTCTCTCCTTGATTAGTTTCCATCCATTGCTTCTTGTCCTGCCTTCAGGCGCTTTGGAAAATAGTTTGACTCCCTCTTCTTTGTGGCAGCCCCTGAGATATTGGAACTCTGCTATCACATTTCCCCTCATTCTTCTCTTCATTAAACTAGACATACCCAATTCCAGCAGCCGTTCCTTATGTTTTAGCCTCCAGTCCCCTGATCATCTTTGTTGCTCTTCTCTGTACTCTTTCTAGAGTCTCAACATCTTTTTTACATCGTGGTGACCAAAACTGGATGCAGTATTCCAAGTGTGGCCTTACCAAGGCATTGTAAAGTGGTATTAATACTTCACATGATCTTGATTATATCCCTCTGTTAATGCAACCTAGCACTGTATTGGCTTTTTGGGCAGCTGCAGCACTGCTGGCTCATATTTAAGTGATTGTCCACTAGGACTCAAAGATCCCTCTCACAGTTGCTACTATTGTCATGATTTTGATATCATTGCAGCTTGTTACAGGCATATTATAGTCCCTCCTCACTCTTAAATATTATAGAATTCCTTCAGGCTCTTATTCATTCCTTTTCAATCATCCAGTCCAGAAATCATCATTTCATTTTTCCCCATTTTCAGTAAAATGTCCACAAAGCATTTCTAGTTTTTTTTATAACAATATTGTTTTTATCCCTGACCAAACAGTCAATTTAGCCTGTTCTGCCATTTTCACATTCTCACAGTTACTACTATTGAGCAAGGTACCCCCTATACTATACTTGTGCTTTTGGTTTTCTTGCCTAAATGTAGAACCTTACTTTTTTCACCATTGAATTTCATTTTGTTAGATAGCACCCAGTGTTCAAGTCTGTCCAGATCCTCCTGTATCTTAAGCCTGTCTTCTGGAGTGTTGGCTATTCCTGCCAGCTTGATGTCATCTGCAAATTTGATGAGTTCCCCATCTATCCCCTCGCCCAAATCGATGAAGATGTTGAAGAGCACTGGGCCCAGAACAGAGCCCTGGGGCACCCCACTACACACTTCCCTCCATGTAGATGCAGTTCCATTGAGGACCACACGCTGAGTACGGCTGGTCAGCCAGCTCCAAATCCATCTGGTGGTGATGCTGTCTAATCCAAATTTTTCTATCTTATCAAGTAGTAGGTTGTGTTCTACTTTATCAAATGCCTTAATGAAGTCCAAGTAAATTATATCCACAGCTTTCCTCTGATCCACTAATTTTGTCACTTGGTCAAAGAATGCAATAAGATTTGTCTGGCATGATCTGTTTTTGACAAACCCATGTTGGCTTTTAGTAATGACTTTGTTTGCCTCTAGGTGCTCACTGATTCACTGTTTGATTATCTTTTCCAGAATCTTCCCAGGTATTGAGGTCAGGCTGATAGGTCTGTAATTTCCTGGATCCATTTTTTTCCTTTTTTGAAGATGGGAACTACATCAGCTCTTTTCCAATCCTCTGGTAGTTCCCCAGTGCTCCAGGATCTTTGAAAAAATATAGTTCAGTGGTTCTGAGATCACGTCTGCCAGTTCCTTGAGAACCTTGGGGTGTAATCCTTCTGGTCCTGGTGATTTGAACTCGTCTAGGCTGGACAGGTGCTCACTTACCATTTTCTTGCCTATCTTAACTTGTGTTTCTATTCTGTTTTTATGGCACTGTTTTTGATAGGTTGGTTTGTCTTTTTCCCTTTGTGTAAAGACAGAACTACATCAGCTCTTTTCCAATCCTCTGGTAGTTCCCCAGTGCTCCAGGATCTTTGAAAAAATATAGTTCAGTGGTTCTGAGATCACGTCTGCCAGTTCCTTGAGAACCTTGGGGTGTAATCCTTCTGGTCCTGGTGATTTGAACTCGTCTAGGCTGGACAGGTGCTCACTTACCATTTTCTTGCCTATCTTAACTTGTGTTTCTATTCTGTTTTTATGGCACTGTTTTTGATAGGTTGGTTTGTCTTTTTCCCTTTGTGTAAAGACAGATGCAAAAAAAACAAATTAAATAGTTTTGCTTTCTCCCTGTTGCTTGTCACCTTCTCGCCTTTCACCCACCAATGGACCAATCATTTCCTTAACTTTTTTCTTGTTTTTTACATGTTGAAAGAAGCTATTTTTGTTATTTTTGACTTTGGTCGCAAGCCTTAGTTCATTTTGAGCCTTAGCTTTCCTCACTTCATTTTTGCAGGCTTGGGCTATTTGCTGATATTCTGACTTAGTTATGTGCCCCTCTTTCCACTTTCTATACTTGTCCTTTTTATCTTTCAATTTATCAGAGAGTTCTTTATGCAGCCATACTGGTTTCTTTTGAGAGCTGTTATTTTCCCTCTTTGTTGGTATTGTGCTAGATTGGGCTTTTATTATCTCACTTTTCAAAATTTCCCAAGCTTCTTGAGTTGTTTTACCCTTGAGGATTCTCATCCATGGAATCCTTCCTAAGCCCTCTCTAAGTTTATTGAAATTAGCTCTCTTAAAGTCCAAGACTCTAGTTTGACTGTGTTTTATTGCTTGTGCTTCCATAATGTTGAATTCCAATATTGCATGATCAATTCCTCCTAAAGTTCCTTTGGCTTCAACACCTTCTATCATTTCATCTCTGTTAGTGAGAATTAGATCCAAAATGGCTAATCCCCTAGTTCCCTTCTCTACTTTTTGGGAGACAAAGTTGTCTGCTAGGTTTGTCAGGAATCTGTTTGATCTTCCACTTGGTGCAGAGTTTGTTTCCCAGTTCATGTCAGGGTAGTTAAAGTCCCCCATTATTATTGTGATGTGCTTCCTACATACCTTAGTTAGCTGACTAGCAAAAAGTTCATCTATTTCCTCTGTTTGGTTGGGTGGCCTATAGTATACACCTACGGCAATGTCATTTT
Organism: Vipera berus; assembly: GCF_964194415.1. NCBI lineage: Eukaryota > Metazoa > Chordata > Lepidosauria > Squamata > Viperidae > Vipera > Vipera berus. The sequence continues at coordinate 135,483,678 of NC_138202.1, forward strand.
CCCCCCTTTTATATTTACCCAAATGCATTCAAGATTCAATGATTGATTCAATCTTGCAATATTATCCCGGGACACGTACATTTGCCTTTATTCGTGATAATTGCATTGTTCAGTTCAATTATCCTTGCCTGTTCTCAGCTGTTGAAGGCCACCAGGTGTCATTATCAATGGTTGGGTTCAAGCTATTCAGTGTCTACTTGGAATATGGGGGGGAAACCCCCCAGCAAATCCAGTGTTACTGGAGACCCTAGTCTGTTTCAGCATCATATTGCACCTTAAAAATGAACAATGCTATTATTATATATTTGCATACATTGTGTTTTATTTCTTAAGATGACTTCATGAGTTACAAGCTACTGGTTTAGGAGGAAAGGGAACTGTAGCAAGTGAAGTTGTAAGGAAGTAAAGTGCAGAGCTATTATTGGTTATTCCCCAACAGTATGCAGGAATACAGTCAGAAAAAAGCTCAGGTTAAGATGTATGGCAAAATCTTATGAGCTGGCCCCCAGGGTCTGAATATTTTGAAAATGGTGGTAAGAGAGTATGTCAGGAATAAATCAGGAAGTTTTTTATATACTGATTCATTTCCTTTATTATATAGATCCAGGTTGCTTATCTTTAAGGGAAAAAAATATTCCAGCTTTGTTCATAGTTTATACAGACACACAAATGCTGGAGAAAAGAAAGACAAGATTCCTGATATGCAAATTTAAGATACAATTTATAGTTTTCTAACAAACTGTGTAATTTATTTCTGTTTATTGTCCTTATTGTTCTTCATCTTGTTGCATTATAAAGGAAGTGAAATTTATCTTTTAATTTGTATTGCAACATGAATTGAAAGAAAGAAAGCTTTTTTTGTTATGTATGGCTCCAACTACCTAGCAGAGTATTTTTGAAACATAGTTCCTTTAATATTAGACCTTGTGCTTGCTGAGTAAACGGGGTGGATTCTTTAAAGAGAGAGTTACAGAGGATATCCAGAAATTTTTCTTAGAGGTTTAAAATGTGGTCCTACGAGGATGGGTTCTGTGGGACTAAGTAGTGGGGAAAAAAAGGTTCCATGGTTCCTCTGAGTAACTTTTAATATAAGACTTTAAACGTTATACAACATTCAAACATTGCTGTGGTTTTTTTTGATACTTAAAAATTGTTTTGAAAATTGAATGGTGTTAGTGAACATGCACTGAATTGTGATATTAACATTCAAAAATCACACCACAATGGAAAGAGTATTTTTTTTCTTTCCCCAATTTAATAGCCCAAGTAACAAGAACTTCAAGGTTAGCACATGGCCAACAAAGTAATATTTAATATTTTTATTTCTAGTTATGTTTCTACAGTTCTGCCAAAGCCAGGCTCAATGCAAATTCAAAATGTTTTTTTTAATAAAAAAATGTTTGACTTTTATGAATATATTTAAACATTATTTTTGAAATCATTTTTGTTTTGTTCCAGATAAAACAGCTGTAATCCTTGGGGTTCCTCCTGAACCCAGTTCCCTAGTTAGCTATCACACAATTCTGCTGCCAGTGCTTCCTCCTTCTTTCTGCAAAGCAATTCCCTACACCTCTTCTCCAACCCATCCCCAAGCTTTTCTTAAGGTTCATCAATCTTCTAGAGTGACATGGAATGGAGAGCTGAAATATGAAAACATTTTCGTATTGTTTTAGCTGAATTGCTAAAAGGAAAATGGAAATGGAAGCTTTCAGTAGATATCCATTGAATCTGGGCTAACTTTCTTTCTTCTGTATTGCATTCTACAAGCTGCTGTCCCCTGTTCTGATGATATCCAACTCTTCTGAACAGCTTTTCATGGTATACAAAGGAACAGAGCAATAATCCCCTTCTATATTCAATTTACAAGCATTCACTGGTATACAAGTAATAAAGCTTGACATTTTAGGGGTCACTGAATGTGATGGATTGGGATTAGACATTTTCCACCAGAAGATAACACTTTTTATTAATCAGAGAATGAAAAATAAAGAAGAAATGACATTGCTTGTATACGTAAGAAGGATACAACAAGAACAGGCATAGGTCATCACCCTTCCTTGTTCAATGTTGTTGGAGCAAAGTAATGATAATGGATATACAGCTTTCCTGGATAGCTTTTCTACCCTTCTAAGTTTGTTAAGTCAAGAGTTTACTATATATCTCTCAAGGCATGAAACAGGATGCCACGTCTGCAAGAAAACAAGCAAGCTCAGAGAGCAGCAAGGACCCTTAATTTTTAGGACTGATAAAAAACAATCTGGTAAAAATTTGCACACATACAGACAGAGGTGAGAGATGTAGTGGTGCCAAGTTATACAACATCAGGAAAGAATAAAAAAAAAAACCTGCAGAAGTATCAGGGCCTGATGGAGGAACTGGAGAGAATATGGAAAATAAAAACCAAAGTGGACCCAGAGTGGTGGTAGGAACAGTCAGTGTTGTGCTTCCTAAACTGGGAACCAGGAACCACATCAGAGCTCTCTCTCCAGAAGAGGGGAGTGCTAGGAACAGCTAAGATCCTGCACAAAACCCTCAGACTTCAAGGCCTCTGGTAGAGGACTTGAGATTCAGGGTCCTCTACTATAGGGATGAGAAGGACACACACACACACACACATAATAACTGCCATGGTAAGGAGAGGTATTTTATTTTATTCACACCCTTTCCCCATCATTCCTCTAGCCTACTGGTGTTTGATATATCAATACAGGCCACAATGAGCAAAAACATGTGTTATGATCTCATGATAAAAATCTTGATCTTTTTTAGATGGATTGTGATGCTGCACAGAAGCATGTAACATATGTATCTTGCGTTGTAGTGTGATGATGTATGTTTCACCATTTACCTACCCAATTCCTCTCTTTCAGATGCCAATTATTAAAGCATCTAATTAGAGCTCTAATCATTGTTGTAATTAGTCTGTCTTGCTAACTATTAGCAGTATAAACATGTCAGTCTTAGTAGGTATGTAATTTCATCAGATTTTTACAAAGGGACAGATCTACTGTTTTAAGTTACACAGAAATTGTTCAACATATAGTAAGAAGGATAAGAATAATTTTTATGCCTCAAAATTGGAATAATTCTCCTACATCTTCTGACATATAAAATATACAATCTTGAATACACATTAAATGCCATTTTCTTTTTACTAATAAGCCACTGGAACAATATTTTGGTTTTACACATTCTTGTAAAGGAACTGAATTCCTGTATTTTGCTTATTATTTTTTATACATAGATGATAATCTATGCTGGTATGCATCAGAAGGGTCATATAAATATTAATGACTATGATATGTAATATTAATATCTATTATGCTGATAATTAGATGAAAACTTCCTTGATTAATAATGTGATAATACATTTTGCAGCACAAATGAGGAACTGAATAATACAGATTGCTCTATGCCAAACTCTAATTTTCAACAAAGTGCGTATATAAAAGCTAATTGTCTGTATTGTTCAATCAATTACTTCTTTATGGCACACACTATGACATTATGATATGATAAGTTATCACTAATCAACTAACCAAAATGAAAGCAAAATACTGGAGATATGGACCACTACACCCTTGCAAATTATTAATTTTTATTACAACTAGGGCAACCATTTCTATTGGTTTTAAACATTGAAAATATGAGCTTAGCATTCTATATATAAACATTAGTTAAAATATTCCTTGTTTCTATTAATCCTTTATTAAAGAATATTACCATTGTTTTTTAAAGGGTATATGTTGAAGAAATGTTAACTATCCATTAAGAATGTAATTATTATTACATATTTGTACTGTTGTAGCCTATTAATTTTGCACAGGGAAATAAACATTCAAACTTATGGAAAATACACATTTTGAAGCACTTATAGCTATTTTGCCTTTTTGGTAAACAGTACAGTGCCTTGCTCTGTGTATAATTCTAGTATTTCTTGCCTGGCATTTTGTTGTTGTGCTGGAATGTATTGATAAATTGGTATAGTTAATTATTCAAAAATTACAAGTTATGTTCCAGATGAATGCAATTACTTCTCACTTCAGCTTTGCTTTTTTGCCCCTATTTAGCGAGATGTATTCTTACCAGTAGCATTTAAGTATTCATGCCAACTTGATTAACAACAGATGAATCAACATATCCTTAAAATATTTGATTTCATGGACTGTTAGCAGAATTTTCTGCCACAGAAAAACTTGTATGTATACTTTGTTATCTTATTATGACCAAACAGTACAATGAATCATACAGTTTTTCAAAGTGTTAAATACCAAGAACCTTAATTTCAAGACTGAGTTCGTCTTATATTTAAATCTTAATTATTTATTTTTGTTTTCTTTTTATATTTTTTTAATAAAATGTATGTCCTATTGTTTCTGCAGGAATTCTCAGGAATATTTGATATCACTAGCAATGGTATTTTTCTGGATTGCCTGGCAGAAAATGATTTTTTTTTCTTCCCTTGTGAAATATCACTTAACTGGAATTCCAGTTCTTATCAAGAACTCACTTTCAAAAAACAATCCTGATTCATTAATTCATCTTGTCCTCATGTTATCTCTGTGAAATTATGGGAAAGATTATCAGACCATTTGAAGTGTGTTATTATCAATATACACATGACTTTAACTCAAACATCATCATGGTATACAGTAAGTCACTCAAGATTGAACTGTGGATTACATGGTGCTCTCTAAACTTGGATATTTGATTACAGACATTTCATTACACGACTAGGCAATATCTTCAGTGCTAGGAAGGAGTGGAGCTTGTTCTCAGTTTCTATAAAGTAAATGCCTTGTCAGTGTTAGTCAGGGTGTTGTTTTCTCCTTTATTAGACTGTTATTTGCTGCTTGATTATTTGTCTGATGTTAATGCTGGTGTTAATCAGTACTTATTTGGGTGTGGATTCCTGGCTTCCAGGAATTCCTTAGTGATTTTGAATTTAGCTTGGTCTAGAATGCTCACAGTTTCCCAGTTGAAACTATGGTTAATTCTGTTCATCTATTGTGAAATTAAGGCATTTTTATTGTGTTGTCTGATTGCTAGTTGCTATTGATGAATGCATGCTGTTAGTCTTCTCCATGTTATCCTACATAGTATCTTGTATTTTTAAGTTTTTGATTTTCTGGAGACACTGTGGCAGGGAATTGATAGACTAGTCACTCCCTAGTTTTTGATTTTCTGGAGACACTGTGGCAGGGAATTGATAGACTAGTCACTCCCTTAGGTGAGATGTCTAAACTTTTTTGTAACATCTTTAACTATGTTACATGTTGGTGTGTTTCTGATGTATTTTCCTAATGTAATGTATGCTCCTAAAAGAGCCTTGGTGGAGCAGTGGGCTGATGCCTCCTTAAGTAACACCAGCTGCCTGCAATTAGTGCAGGTTCGAGTCCCACCAGGCTCAAGGTTGACTCAGCCTTCCATCCTTCCCAGATAGGTAAAATGAGGACCCAGATTGTTGGGGGCAATTAAGCTGACTTTGTAATAATGCCGCTTGGGGTGTGTGTGAAAGCCCTAACAAGCAGGCATATACATAGAATGAAGGCTACTGCTAAGCTTGTAAGCCGCCCTGAGTCTTCGGAGAAGGGCGGGATATAAATGTAACAAAAATAAAAATAAATAAATAATATATATTCCTAATCAAGGAACTAACAACTCAGGTAAACAGTCAAGCAGTAAATGACACCCTAGTCAAGGATCAAAAACAAAGCAACATCCCCGCCACACTGATATTCTGCAAGCTACTGTATACAAATAGAAAGCAAACCCCATTCTCTTCTAGCACTGAAGATATTACCTAATCTGGTAACAAAACATCCTAAAACAAACAACCAAGCTCAGAGACCACTAACTCTATACAGAGCTCTCTTAGTCAATCAGAATAGAGCTGGAAGGGACCTTAGAGGTCTTCTAGTCCAACCCCTTGCTGAAGCAGAAGACCCTATGCCATTTCAGATAGGTGGTTGTCCAGTTTTTTCTTTAAAACCTTCAGTGATGAAGCACCTAACTTCTGAAGGCAAGCTGTTCCACTGATTAATTGTCCTTACTGTTAGGAAGTTTCTCCTTAATTTCAGGATGATTCTTTGATTAGTTTCCTTCCATTGTTTCTTCTCTTGCCTTCTGGTACTTTGGAAAATAAGCTGAACTCCTCTTCTTTGTGGCAGCCCCTCAAATACTGGAATACTGCTATGATGTTATCCCATGATAGCAGTGAAGAACCATTCTTCATATATTTTTTGTTAGTTTAATTATTGGTTTTAATTTGAGATAACACCCAGAGTCATTGCTATGAGTGGGACAGCTATATTCATCAATAAATTGATCCATCAATCAATCACTCAAGAATTTTTTTAAGCAACCTATGATTAGTTTGTTCATTTGTATAAGAAATTTTAAATCAAGTCGAAAACAAAATCAAAGAATAATTACTTAAAAATCCCAAATAAGAAGTTTCCTATAGATTTTATCTTACTCTTAGCTTTTTAAAATTGATCAGCTGATAAAATAAACATGGAAACCTTTCTTACCAGTTGCTGGTCTTGTACACCCCATGCTGCATACTGTAAAACTGAGTCCTCTACTTCTGGAGGATTTAACTCCCAAACTTCCCTTGAAAAAAGTAAACACTTTACTTGGACACATTTGTAGCATTCAGTACTCAAAGCAAGATTTATCAAACATTATCTTACCTTGTCTGTATGTTATATATCACGTATGAAGCTGTATAAGAATAATGAAAAACCTGTAAAACAAGGAATAAGAAGTATCCATGAATATGATTATCAGGGTTATAAAATAACTTCTTTATTTTTTTTTTGTTTACTATCATACTGATCAGAACGTTCAGTTACAGAGTATTGGGCAGTCTCCCAATAAATACAGAATATACTAACTATAAGATTTTATTCAAATCAATCTAGAATTTAGAAAAGAGCTTGATCTCCTTGGACAAAGTCATATGACCCCTGTGTCCACACATGACCTAAATATAAGTCTGGACTCTAAACTTAAAACTCCTATCAAATACCATTACAAATCAACAAATGCTGTCTGTTAAATTTTACTTTATGCTGAAGTTCAATTACCATTACAAAATATAACCAATGAATTGGTCAAACTGTATTAGCATAAACTCTTACAGGTCTGCAAGGATATGATCAATAAAATATGCCTTCTCAGAAAAGGAGCCACACATCTTGGCTAAATTGTTTTGGGGAATTCTAGCACTTCTACCTGGAGTCAGGTCTTCAGCAGTAACTGGATATTTCTTTCAATACAAGTATAATATCACAAAATTAAAAACTTGTATTGAAAGACGTATACACACAAATATATATATATATATATATATATATATATATATATATATATATATATATATATATATATATATATATATATATATATATATTCCCTTTGGCTTAAGGCAAGATATAAAATAGAAAAAAGATTAAGTAGTGAACTAAGTAGTGAACTAATTAAGTAGTAGTGAAATTACAGTCAAAAACAATAAGCCAATTTAAGTAAATCCAACTTTTTAAAAAATGGAATAATGAGGAAAATAAACCATGGAAGGGTAGGTTAACCAAAAAAGTAATACCAAATTATTCAGCTTACTAATGACAATAGTCTTTATAATGACCATATTCACTTCCACTATTTCTAGACACCAGATTCATAAATCTTCATTTTTTGAACTTTTCAATTATTGTCAAGGACCCCAATTCCCTCCAGGCACAACTTTCTTGGTAATAGTATATTCTCTAATAATATATTCCAAATTTATTAGATCAGGAATATATATTGGATATTAACATGCATTCTTTACTTTTAAAAAAGGTATAGATCATAAACATGTAAACAGTATTCAATGTTAAGCTCTTGGAATATTTGAGTTCAGATATGGGAGATTTTTAGTTTCAAAGATTTATAAGGATATCACTTGAACAAATTATATCTTGTATTATGCTACCCTTTATGTGTGCTAACATATTTTCTTCAGGTCCTTAAGCTATTCATGCAAAATGATAAGTATATGTAATAGGCATGGATTACTTGAAGTTTCAAAACACTTTTGATTAAGACTTTTCACTAAAAAGGTATTGTATACACAGTAGTGGAACAGTTTAGCATCATTGTTATTTAGTCCTTACTGGCATGACCAAAATGCTGCATCAACTTTAAAAAAAATATTTTTAAACAGCTACAATGAAGTTAAATGATAAAATCATAACTACCTGAAGCACCATTTATCTTATTCAATCAACATCAATTACTTAAAATGATTTATTGCATCTCTTGCTCCTCACTGGGCTGAATTTATGGATAGTATTAACATTTTTGACTGTGAAATATTACTGTCATAACAACGGTATTTTGCCAAGCCAAAATAAATATAAGAAAGAGACATTTCTAGACATCTAATTCATCTCACATGAAAAGAGGCTGTCAACCTAGTCTAAATTGCAAAAAGCACATCTTGAAAATCTGCTTGGGCTTGTGCTGCTCTATTTAAAATTTATCATAAAGATTAATTGTCTCATGAAAAAGTCATCTTCTTTGGAGTGTTAATTAATCCACAATCAATTAAGCTCAACACAGCTAACCAAGATTTCAAATGTGATACAGGCCGAACTGAATGAAGAAGGAATTATATTTATTATATTAACATGGTTGGTTATATAATCAGCCAATGTTTAGACTGGATTTGGCTTTTTTATCCACCTGAGTTGGGCAGATGTGGATGTTTGATGGTGCTATACAGATTTCTTGCAGGATGTAAGCTGTTCCAAGTAAAGCTGCCTTTTGCAACTGACTGATGGTGATTTGTTAATTCCTGATGTGTTCAAGTGGCACTCCAGATGTTTGGAGATTTCACCCAAGGCACCTAATCCTTTCTCTACTCTCCAAAGGGACAAAATCAAAGTGAAAACAAACATGATATCTTGAGACTTTCCCACTGACCCTAGACACTGTAATCCAGTCCCTAGGACATTCTCATTGAAGATCAGTCTGCTTTCATTCCCCACTCTCTCACACAGGGGTATACTCAAAGTACTCAAGACACTGGCATGACAATTATCTAGGCCTCAAATTTAGAAGGTTATGGCCTTGGGTCTCCTGCACAGCTTCCATAAACTTGCATGCCTATGCTTCTAAGTATATCCTGCCTTCTTCCTATGACCTCAAGATAGCATATACTTTGAAATAGCCTTGGACTAGGAAATAACAAATAACACAGATTCTTAATAAGTTAACTAAGGAAGGCCATCAAGGTGTTAAGAAATCAAAATGGTTACTAAAAACTATGGTACTGCAAAAATACAATGGAACTTTTTCTTTATCTCACCAACAGTCTCTACCATCTGTTCCAAAGCATTCTCAATGTTCTGAAGCAAATTTGGGGAGTAGACAAATTGCAGAAAGGAGAGGAAAAATATGTTTCTTTGATAAATGCTATACTGTTAGCAAACAGCACCAATTAGCAATTAGGAATACTGTACATATTTCCATTACATTTCAAAAGTTGGCTTAAAGGAAAAAAATATCTGTATACTGTAGATAATTTGCACATTTCATTTTTGGAACCAGAATGGGAGACTTAAATACAGGTAATTCTTGACTTATGACCACAACTGGCCCAAAATTTCCACTGCTAAGCAAGATGGTTGTTAAGTGAGTTGCACCTGAATTTACAACCATTTTGCCATGGGTGTTAAATGAATCTCTATAGTTGTTAAGTGACTCATGTGGTTGTTAAATGAATCTGGCTTTCCCCATTGACTTTGCTTGTTGGAAGCCAGCTGAGAAGGTCACAAATGGTGATCAATGACGTCAGAAACTAGAATCATCTTAAATACATGCTGTTTGCCAAGTGCCTGAATTTTGATCATATGATCATGGGGATGCTGTGATGGTCATAAGTGTGAGAACCAGACAAAATCACTTTTTCAGTGTTGTAATTTTGAACGTTAAACAAGTGGTTGTAAATTAAGAACTACCTATAATCCATATGTGAATGAAACAACAATAGCTTGAAAACCAGTCCAAAATTCAGGCTTCTAAAAATAACAACAGCTATTTTTATCTACCATTTTTTCTATCATATCCTTCAAGCTTTGAAACAAACACTTATGGATTTATGATTTCAGACTTTATGTCAATGGAGATGTGCAAATATTTCCATTTATCAATACACTGGCCCTATTATTGTGTTCGATACAAAAATCACATTATACATAATTCTGTCATTTATTACATTGGTTCTAGGAAAATAGTTCTTAAAGCTTAAAAAGAAGGAGTGATACATCCCTAATTGAACAAATGTGGGCATGAATACACACACACACACACACACACACACACACACACACACACACACAATTAATAAAGAAGCTTTTCTATTGCTACCAAAGAAATTTGAACATTTTTAAAGGTATTGCTGTACACAGCTCAATTGGGATGTGCAGAATTCTGTACTACTGTAACATTATCTATGAAGAGAGCTGTCAACCCTTTAAATTACTCTAACTCAGGAAACAAACATCACAAGAAATATTGGAGCTCCATTGATATAACAGGATCTTGAAAGCCTGACAGCATTTCCTCTTCCATCTCTGTTACACTAAAGAGAGTCAACGCAGGTCAATATTGAGTTTCGTCTTCATGCTACCTGAGCTAGGGTTCTCACATATTTTCTTCAAGGACATTTCTGTACGTGTGACAGTAGATCTGCACAATATCTCAAACTGTGCCAACTATCATAATCTAAAACAGGAAATGGGATCCCTGGACCATTCAGACTGGTGCAGGCTTGATTCACAGAAAAATCATTTGTGCACCCTTCTTGCCACAGTGTTGAGATCACCATCTGTGAAGGACATGTCTTTACAGTAAAGTCTGCACCTCAGTAGTGGTATCCCGCTGTTGAAACAGGGTGAAGCCAGATCAAGCAGCAAAGTTGTGCTTTCTGAGGGAAAGCAGAACAAGCCTTCCTACGTGAAGATTCTGACTCTGGAGGAGCCCTGAGTGATCTGCAGGGTTCCACTTGTCTGTCTACAACACTGACCCTTCCCATTGGCCTCTCTATGACCATATCCATTTGGCTGCTGGAGAGAAGAGATTCTTGCCCAGCAGCCAAAGTTGTTCTCCCCTCCTTCCTTCTTCCTTTAAACTTAAGTGTGTTTTATACAAGTCCTTAGTTTAAATCTGAATAAAAAGGCAGGGGTGTGGTATCCCAGTGCATCATGGCCAACTTTTCCTTTCCTTTCCCCATAAAAATGAGCAGTTGCATGTGACTACTGGATTTAAGGACAAAAGATGACAAGGCTGCAACTTTCCCTTCATCTCAGCCCACAAGTATCAGTTTCTCCACAGAAATAACCACAAGAAAGATAACACACATATGCTGCCACCTCCCTGGATGGTTATCAATCATTAAATACATTTAAAAACAAAGAAATAACAAAAACAAACAAAAAATGAATGAAGATGACAGAAATGACAAACTGAAAGAAGAAGAAAAAAGAAAGGTGTCAGGACCCACCCCAATCCACATCTTAGGAAAGAACAAACTCTTGAAACAGGAATTGTCCAAAAGGAGCTTTTACTGAAACATGATTGGTAATGGGAATACTAGACAGGATCTGAACTGTGTTAGTTTGGTTCTTTTTAAAGAGTCCCCGGGTCGAACCCCCTCCCTCTAAGCCATCTGGTTTGTCCTGGATCAATTAAAATTCAGGTGTCAAATCCTTCCATGGGAAAGTGGGAACTCTCATGTCTTACGACAATTGCTCCCTTTCTTTAGAGATTCTAATCGGAGATACAAACCAGATCTCTTCCCCCGCCCCTTCGTTTGTTCTCAGTTCAAAGGTTCTTCCCCTGGCCTTTGAAGACAGCCTCCCCGGCAGGCTGAATACACATCTTCTCTTCTTCTCCTTGGAAAAATGGCAGAATCCAGGGGGAGGTATAAGATTTTAGAAACATACAGATAGAGTTTTATGAATGGGATATAAATGGATTCTGACAAAAGGATTTCATTCACCTGCCCCAAAGGCTGGGATGAAGAACCAGGTCTGTGAGGACTCTTTGAAATATCAGTAGGGTGCGGGCTATTCGAATCTTTAGGAAAACTTCATTCTGAAGGCAGGCACTGCCACAGAGCAGGCTCCAGTAGAAGAGAATATATGTAGCTTAGGGTTGAACTCTGGAGTGCTCAGAGTTTGGTTGTTTGCTTACAGACAGCTCATTACAGATAGTCTTCCACTTATGGCCACAATTGTATCCAGAATCTTGGATTGTGACTACATGGATCTTGAAATGGACCACTGGGGAAAGGGTCCAGACCTCCCACTACACCTGAGAGGCCCAGGCCCTCTTCCTGTCTCACTGGGGAGTATGATTGTGAACATGCAGGCATTCACTAGTGTTTTTGCCAGATTTGAGGTCCATTCCTAAAACACCCCAAGGGATTTCTGAACTTTTCAGAATGCTGGCCTTTGCAAGTGTCTTTCCCTCTCCTCCCCTCCCCTTTTCCTACAGAGCTTATCTAGAAGGGAAGGGAAAACACCAGTGAACTGCTGGTGTTCTGAGGTAGCATTTTCCTCTTCTACAGAAAATTCTAGCAAATGATGTTCTGAATGGCTCGGAATGCTGGTCTGTTTGCTAGCCTTTCCCCCACCTCTCCAGAGCCTTTCTGAGCCTTCTAGGGATGGGGTGGGAGAAGCACTAGTGAATGCCATCATTCTGAAAGGCTCAGAATGCTTGCACAGAGGAGAAAGGAAACCCTGCAGTGTGCTTGGAAGAATGGAACTGAAATCCAATGTCTTCTCTGCTTGCAACCTTCCCTGCTGGCTTCCCCATTGATTTTCTGGGGAAGCTGGCAGAGAAGATTGCAAATGGCAATCTCATGATCGCAGAGCACTTGGCAACCATTGGTAAATATGGACAGGTTGCCAAGCACCTGAAATGCTGTCATGGGGGAAGGTAGCATAATGTTTTCCAATAGTGATGACATTTCCTAACAGAAGAAATAATCTTTACAAAAGATGCATGATAGAATCCCATGCATTGGCTTAGCAAATCTTTTTTTTTTTAATCCCAATTAGGGCAGTGTGGTCCTTTGGATTTGAGAGGAAGAGGGTGCTTTCACACACACAATTGCACTCCAAACCTGTATCTTCTAAAGGCAATCGTATCTTAGAACTACAAAGCTGCCCTTCACAGTGTCAGGTTCTGTTAAAGAACACTGCAGCATGCTCAAAGCACCCTTTGGCCTCTGAGTTCAAGTGTGAGGGCTAGATCAAAAGCAAAGGGCCTGAAATCCGGCTGATTCATTACAGCAACATTGCACAAGTGTCAACCAATCCTAAGTGACTAATAAGCCAAGTGACTCAGTCCATTAGGATTCACCAGCAGGAGAAAGAAAAGTAAGATTTTAACCTTGAATTCACTATACAGATAGTCCTTGACTTACAACAGTTCATTTAGTGACTGTTCGAAATTACAACTTCACTGAAAAAAGTGAATTATGGCCATTTTTCACACTTTCAACCATTACAGCACCCCCATGGTCATGCGATCAGAATTCGGACACTTGGCAACTGATTCATCGTGGGGTCATGTGATCACCTTTTGCAACCTTCTGACACTTAATGGTCAGACACTTACCAGTTTAACAAGTGCAGTGATTCACTTAACAACTGTGGTAAGAAAGGTTGTAAAATGGGGCAAAACTCACTTAACAATGTCTCACTTAGCAACATAAATGTGCTCAATTGTGGTCGTAAGTTGAGGACTACCTATATTTCAGGACACACACAGACAACTTGTGTGTTATTGTTTGCAGATGTGTGTTTTCTCCATGGCAACAGCTTTGTAATAAAAACTAAATATCTACCCACAAATTGTATACCTAGTTTAAGAAATGATCAGGTAGATTCAGCCCTATTTGCTAGTTTTAGAGCTGAGAACTTTAAAATTAACTGTTGTCTTCATTGAACACAGTGAGACAAATGTCCCATTAGATGCTTTTAAATATGTATTTCATATACATTGTTACTTTTATTATGCTTGATTTATGCATTATACAAAGAAATGCTTCATAATCTAATCATAAAAAGAATAAGAGCTACTAATATTGTATTTCACTGAAACATTATTTCATAATGATCTCAGAGAGATTGTAATACTGTATAGTAATATACATATATACAAAGTCCTCTGCTCTGTTTGCTAACACTACATGTTCACATATTAAAACAAAACTGACTACATTTTATTTAATGTTGATTTGTTGTTAGACTACTGTATGTTCATAATTAAAATCACCTCTACACCTGAATTGGCAGCATATGCTTGTTTAATGAGGCAGGGCTTAAATATCTCTATTTTTTATAGATTTACAGTAAAAGATTATCCCTTCAAAACAGAGTCAACTAAAATAACAATACATTCGGAATTTCAAAGAATAATATGACATCAGAATAATAATTCACATGTTGCCAAAGGTCTGAAACTGATCTAATAGAAGCTCATCTTTCTCGCAAATGAAGGAAAAGCAGCATGGTTTAGCTAGAATAACCCAAAGCAACAGTGGGAAACCTGTTTCTTAGAAAAGCAGAATATCCAAACTGTCACCACCACACAGGTGGGCAGCCCAACAACTGTATACCACATGCAGCCCTTAGTCTTGTTCAATACAGCCTCCAAAGCTGTCCCTCAGAAGACACACAATAGCTATGAATTCATTCCAAAATACATATAATAAAGATATCATTGACCTAGTCAGTATCATAGTGACTTAACTAAAGACACAAAAGCATAATACACACATACAATTTATGGTCAATATTTTACTAAAACACATACAGCTTTACAGTCAATCAAACATGCTTCTTTGTCTTCGTTTGTCTCCATGCTATATATGCAGCATGTAGTTAATATGATTAAACTTTTTCTTGTGGGTCTACTATAAAGGACTTGGGCTTCTAAAAATTTCAAAGCTTTCAGTCCTTTTATAAAAATATTTTTGGCTTATCTGTAGCAAAGAAATCATGCTAACTGTTACTCCCTTGGGACTCCCTTATTCATCAACTCCTCTTTCAACTTACAATAAGGTATACAATGTTTAGAAATGCAAATAGAAACAGTTTAAAAGCTTTTAGAAGATTTCTTTTTCTTTCTCTCTTTCTTCTTTGGTGAATACTTTTTAAAAAAAATAGTACGGAGAGAAAAACTACTAGCATAGTTTAGGCTTAAACTGAAGAAAGTAGGGAAAAGCACTAGGCCATTCAGGTATGAATTAAATCACATCCCTGTTGAATATACAGTAGAGGTAACAAATAGATTTAAGGAATTTGATCTGATAGACAGAGTGCCTGAAGAACTATGGACAGAGGTTCGCAACATTGTACAAGAAGTAGCAACTAAAACCATCCCAAAGAAAAAGAAATGCAAGAAAGCAAAATGTCTGTCTGAGGAAGCTTTGCAAATAGCTGAGGAAAGGAGGGAAGCGAAAGGCAAGGGAGAAAAAGAAAGATATGCCCAATTGAATGCAGAATTCCAGAGAATAGTTAGAAGAGATAAGAATGCTTTCTGAAATGAACAGTGCAAAGAAATAGAAGAAAACAATAGAATAGGGAGGACCAGAGATCTTTTCAAGAAAATTGGAGAGATGAAGGGAACGTTTCATGCAAAAATGGGCATGATAAAGGACCAAAATGGCAGGGACCTAACAGAGGCAGAAGAGATTAAGAAGAAGTGGCAAAATTACGCAGAAGAACTATACAAGAATGAGCTTAACGTCCCTGATAATCACAATGAGGTGGTCACTGACCTTGAGCCAGACATCTTACAATGAGAAGTTAAGTGGGTGGGCCTTAGAAAAGCTGAGCAACAACAAAGCTAGTGGAGGTGACAGTATTCCAGCTGAGCTATTCAAAATATTAAAAGACGATGCAGTAAAAGTGCTACACTCAATTTGCAAGCAAATTTGGAAAACTCAACAGTGGCCACAGGATTGGAAAAGATCAGTTTACATTCCAATTCCAAAGAAAGGCAGTGCCAAAGAATGTTCAAACTATCGCACCATTGCACTCATTTCTCATGCTAGTAAAGTTATGCTTAAAATCCTACAAGCTAGACTCCAGCAGTATGTGGATCGAGAACTACCAGAAGTACAGGCAGGATTTTGAAGAGGCAGAGGAACTAGAAATCAAATGCCCAACATACGCTGGATCATGGAGAAAGCTAGAGAGTTCCAGAAAAACCTCTACTTCTGCTTCATTGACTATGCTAAAGCTTTTGATTGTGTGGATCACAACAAACTGTGGCAAGTTCTTAAAGAGATGGGAGTACCAGACCATCTTATTTGTCTCTTGAGAAACCTATATGTGGGCCAAGAAGCAACAGTGAGAACTGGACACGGAACCACTGATTGGTTCAAAATTGGGAAAGGAGTCCAGCAAGGCTGTATACTGTCACCCTGCCTATTTAACCTATATGCAGAGCACATCATGAGAAAGGCAGGGCTAGATGAATCAAAAGTTGGAATTAAGATTGCCGGGAGAAATATCAACAACCTAAGATATGCAGATGATACCACTCTAATGGCAGAAAGTGAAGAAGAACTAAAGAGCCTCTTGTTGCGGGTGAAGAAGGAGAGTGCAAAAGTTGGGTTGAAACTTAACATTAAGAAAACCAAGATCATGGCATCCGGCCCTCTCAATTCCTGGCAAATAGATGGGGAAGAAATGGAGGTAGTGACAGATTTTATTTTCCTGGGCTCCAAGATCACTGCAGATGGGGACTGTAGCTAAGAAATTCAAAGACGCTTGCTCCTCGGGAGGAAAGCCATGGCAAATCTAGACAGCACACTAAAAAGCAGAGATATCACCCTGTCAACAAAAATGCGTGTAGTCAAGGCTATGGTCTTCCCAGTTGCAATGTATGGCAGTGAAAGTTGGACCATAAGAAAGGCTGAGCGCCAAAGAATTGAGGCCTTTGAACTATGGTGTTGGAGAAGACTCCTGCGAATCCCTTCGACTGCAAGGCGATCAAACCGGTCAGTCCTAGATGAAATCAACCCTGACTGCTCTTTAGAAGGCCAGATCCTGAAGCTGAAACTCAAAATACTTTGGCCACCTAATGAGAAGGAAGGACTCACTGGAGAAGAGCATAATGCTGGGAAAGATTGAGGGCAATAAAAGAAGGGGATGACAGAGAATGAGGTGGCTGGATGGAGTCACTGAAGCAGTAGGCATGAGCTTAAATGGACTCCAGAAGATGGTAGAGGATAGGAAGGCCTGGAGGATCGTTGTCCATAGGGTCGCGATGGGTCGGACACGACTTCGCAGCTAACAACAACAACAACATCTTGACTATCAACATGTGGGTGTGCTTTAAGTGAAGATGTTTCTTGATCTTTACTGTATTGTAGTTCACTTATCTAACTGCATTCCAGCCTCACAAAACTCCTTTTTGCATGGCAAAAAGGCAATAACTGATTACCTGTCACTTTTTTATTTGTGGATCCAGGACAATTTTAAACTAGATAGATTTACAAACTATTCAGTAATGTTTGATTTGAAAGAAACATCTAAATTTACTCCTGGAAGAATATATGGTATCTCAGGGATACAATACAATTATTTTCCTAAGACAAGCTGCTGCACTGGGTTGGAGAAGTAGTGATCAAGCATCATGTTCCACATACCACAAATGACATTTAGCAATATAAAATTATATAAAGAAAACAAATAAATAGTGAGACCCAGGAGTTGGGTCCTAAGAGTCCAGAACAGGATTTCAAATTTGTTGCTAATGTTGAAAATCTAAGGAAACACCTGCTGCCGGCATCATCTTCCCATTGTCCTGTGCGCCCCCACAGGGAGGGCCTTCTCAGGGTACCACCGGTTAATGAATGCCGGCGGGTTATTCCCAGGGGAAGGGCATGCTCTGTGGGTGCGCCTGCCCTATGGAACCAACTACCCACAGAACTTAGGACTGCCCCCGACCTTCGCTCATTTCGCCAGGACCTGAAAACTTGGCTCTTCGATCTGTTTGGTCCAGACTGTGGGGTTGTTAATTTAACTGGGTTTTAGATTTACTCTTGGGGCTTGAATTTAATTTAATTGTTTTAATTGTTTTTAATTTTTTGTATTCATGGTTTTAACTGCCCTGTAAACCGCCCTGAGTCCTACGAGAATAGGGCGGTATACAAAACCAATAAAATAAATAAATAAATAAATAAATAAATAAATAAATAAATAAATAAAATGATGCAAGTTGGATTTAGAGACCCAGATTACAATCATTTATTAATGAGCTTGAGACAAGCAATAGTTACAGTAATAAGAAAGGTTCTTGGAGTCATTGTTGATAAAACAGTGACAAAATTGTTTTACAGTGACAAAATGTAGCTTGTATAAATTACAGAGATTTACTTTACCTTAAAGATAATTAGAAAGAAGTGTGAAAATAAAATTAATAATAAAACTAATGCCCTTATACAAATCCATATTTCACCTAAAAGGAATTGTGATTGGGTTAGATAAAATAGCAGGATGGAAAATGTCTGGCTTCTCAAGGATGCTTCCCGTGAAAGCAAAGAAAAGCATTTCTCAACATGTTCAGTTCTCATGTTACTTTGTCTAGGAATAAAAAAGTTCTAATTTCGGCTGGCAGCAAGATGAAATCTGAGCATTCTATATTCTAAATAAAAGAGTTGAAGACCAGGGAAAAGAGACTTCTCAAAAGACATAGTAATGTTTTACAAAATTCAATTTAATTGATTTGAACACTAAATTTGATAAGTGCAATTTATTTGAAGAACAGAAAGCAGGAAAGGCACAGTTCTCTTATTGTCTTAATAAAAAATAACTTGATATCTAAAGTCAAGTGAAACTTCTTGTTCTTCACAGTCTAATTCTTTAAAAGCATGTACAATAACATTTTCTTTACAACCTGTGTTTGCTGATTCTTATCAATGACTGAATAATTCCATTTATACCCAACCTTTTCTATGGTGATATATATGAAGTTCATCCTTAATTTTTTGTATTCAACAAATTTGATTTTCTACTATTCTTAAAAGGGCATTTAACTGGTAATGTGTCAAGTCTCTTACCACTAGCTTACA
Organism: Vipera berus; assembly: GCF_964194415.1. Taxonomy (NCBI): domain Eukaryota; kingdom Metazoa; phylum Chordata; class Lepidosauria; order Squamata; family Viperidae; genus Vipera; species Vipera berus. The sequence goes on from NC_138202.1 coordinate 135,502,822, forward strand.
AAACAAGAAAACTAGTTTCGTATAGCCTCATTAGACAAATTTTCTACAATGAAAAGAGATTTAGGTTACAGAAATTTTAGAAACTGGATATGTATACTGTAGCAGGTATTTATCAGTAAGTATGCTACGACAGTGCTCCCTTGAAACTTTGGAGTCTCTGCCTTTGACTTAAAAGAAAGTTAGCTATCCATTTAACAGATCCAAAAGGAAAACCCATCTATTCTTGTTTCGAAAACACTGATTCAAGGAATCCCTATACATACATATATGAATTATTAGCAGTGGCACACTGCTTATAACTTTCTTATGTATAGGGATCCCTCATACCAGCTTGAGAGAGCCAAATGTTAAACTTACTGGACTTGTGTGAGGTGGGTGACAGCCAGTGGCGTAGCATGGGTTGTCAGCACCCGGGGCAAGGCAAGCACCGCACCGCACGCCTGGCACCCCCCCTCCACAGTGGGCAGCGACCCGGCGGCTCAGATCGGATTCGCACAGCCAGCACTGCAGTGAGAGAGAGTGAGTGAGCCAGGCAGGGGCAGAGAGCTGTGAGTGTGAGCACCCCCCCCAGATGTTGCGCCCAGTGTGGCCGGCCCCCCCTGCACCCCCCACGCTACGCCACTGGTGACAGCCAAGGTCCAACGTTTAGTGCACCTGTCCAGTCATGCAGCAAGGTGATCTCAATGGACCCAGCAGAAATGGTTCTTAAACATTTATGGTTATGTCACTGATTATGTCAAAATGTGGTAGCAAACATGGAAGTATTCATGTCAGGATTTTAAAATATTCTGAAATAAACTACTTTAAAGCACTCTAAAAACAACCAACTGGCAGATTGCAGGAAAGCTAATATAAAATATGCACAACACTTTCCAAAGTTTATGAGAATCTAGATATTTATTTTTAAAAATCCTAGGGATAGGATGTAGAACAGATATTAGTAGTGTTAAAGAGGAGACTAATCTTTTATTTCTAATTACCAGGAGGTTGCCTTACATTTTTAGTGGCATTTCTTGATATGATTTAGTATAAATATTATAGCAAGCAGGTGAGATCACAGTATCAGCAGGGAACCTAGATGCTAGTAAATCATTTTCCTTGCTCCATCAATCTCAATTATTAAAGTAGGCAGTTTGTTCTTGGAAAATACCTTCCTGACATGCACATCTTTTATAGGCCATGTTTCACATTACTTAGCTAAACAGTTCTGATAGCCAACAAATGCAAGAATAGCCAGCATGCAATAAGATTTCTGATAGCTTTCATACTTCACGTACTTTTTTAATTTGGGTTTTGTAGCACACTATTAAAATATATGACAATTATCTAAAATTTCTGTGATTCATCTTGCATAGATTCTCCACTTCCTGTAAACTGATTATTTAGAAGTGAAGCAATAAAGGCTGAATCATATATATAAACTGTGAGGGTGTTAATATCTACCTACAGAAATATATTTGTATAATACACATAATACACATCAGGGCTAAAGATACTCAAATGGTACTGAAAATTTATTTAGTCTGAAAATGGATGATGCTTTCATTTTCACATACTGTATTAGTCAGAAATCAGTCATTATTTTTCCATTGCAGTTAAACCTACTCTGAAATTTTGAGTTCCCACATTAAAATTTATTTTTATAATAGGTTGTTAAGAAGCTAAATAATTTTTAATTATTACATCTGCAAAAAAGATAATTCATTATTAGCTATTTTTTTCAAAGTTAGATAAACTTTCTGCATAGCAAGAGAAAGTCAGTACAGGAGATTTCCGGTTTGACATTGTAGTGATACGGACACAGGAAGGCAAAGCTCTGCTTTCCATGCCCGATTTCGCCCTGTTAGGGGCCCTAAAAGGACCTTAAGTTGCCCTGAAGAAGCAATGAAGAAGGAGGAGTGCCTCACTGATCATGGAGAGACAGCAGTCTTTCTGTTCGATCCAAGGAAAGTCCTCCAAACTGGCAGGGGAAAGACTGGCTGCATCCCTGTGGCCAGCCTCCAGCTATTGACAACTGAAGAAACAAAGCACTAACTAGCAGATCGTAAATATTGTGTTTGGAACTGGGTAATATTGATCTTTTCTTTACTACTTTACAACTGAATTTCCTGGAAAAGGCTCCCAAGAAAGTAAAAACCTCTGAAAGTGAGAAGGGAGGGGACTGTAGCCTACTCTTCCAGAGAAACGGAAGCATTTTAAGTTTCTTATAGGGGACAGAAATACATAATACTGAGGTGGAAACAATATAAAGCTACAGTTTTGATAAATTTGAGAACTGAGATAAGATTTTCTCTTTGAAAAAATATTGGGGTAAAATAAAAGAAATCAACCTTCTGTTTTGAGAGTGGAAAATGGATATAGAATGACATCTAGTGGTGGATTAGAGAATAGGACTACAACTGCAAGGACTAATGCTGACCCTGACAAGAAGCTTAGAAACAGATAATAACCTAGCTTCTTGGCTGCTCAGTGACTCCTAGCTTAATAGAGAACTGCTGGCAACAGAGCAAAATATTTTAGCATACTTATCACACTGACCTTCGTGGACTATAAGTACCTACTGAGCTCTGACTTTTAATCTTAAGAACTATTTGGAGAGAAAGAAAAATCTGACTTTTGGCTACATTAGCATGGGGGACAGCTTTTGATTGTTTTTTTAGGATGGTTGAATATCTTGAACACTTTGAACATTGTGGATTACAACTTGGCCTCAATGACAATTTTTGGACCCTGGAGCAGAACGACTGTTACAAAACATTGCTTTTAGTGCTGGACTCATATCTTGCAACCTATTAGATTATAAAAAGGCTGTACATTAAGACCAGAAAAACTAGATGAAACTTTGTACTAGTGCCATCAAGATGAAGAATATATATACTATGCTAGAATTAATTCACCACACAATTCTTTCATGCAAAGAAGACACAAAAAGAAACTATGATGAGATTAAAAACAATTTAGTTAACATAAATGAACAAATCTGTAATTTAAATCTACAACTAGAAGGTTCCCAGACGACTACAAAGTATGAATAAATAACCCAGAAAACAAAAGATGAATCAGAGGAAATTGATCCAGAGATGGAAAATATAAAAGAAGGGAAATACAAACTGGCACAGACAAATACAGCCTTGCAAGACCCAGCTATAATAATGAAAATGGAAAAGGCACTTTACTCCCTAGGTTTGCAAAACACACTTGAAGACAAGAAAGAAGATTTTAAAAAATGGACTATATAGCTGTTAGGGAAAATGCCAGAAATTGGGAGACAAAAAATGAAAAGAGAAGCTGAGGGAGAAGGAAAATGGGAGTTGTTTAAGGAATATAAATGGGTGGAATCCCCCCTCAAAAATACCTTACATAAATTGTCTTCCTCATTCCAAGCAACTTTAATAAAAATAGAGGAAAAACCTTTGGCCACTTAATTGCCTTGGCCTGGAAAGCTATTTGGCAAAGGAAGAAAGCTAGAGTTAGACTTAAAAAACAGAAGATTTGACTTACCAGAGGGAACATTATATGATTAAATATTTGTTTGAATATTATTAATATGAATATGAATAATCCTTAGGCATAATTAGACTTTTATAAGAAGAAACATATGATTTATAATTAGAATGACACTTTTTTGATATGGAAAATTTGAAAATATGAGGATGGCTTGTATAAATGAAACTCTTAGGTATATAAATGTAATCAATCTTGAGAAAACCATAACTGACAAAAGATATTCCGAATATTGATGGGAAATTAAACTTAAATAAGAACATGAAAAACAGGTTATTGATTTAATAAGATTTCAATTGCAAATACATTTTAAATATATATTGGTTAGAAAAGAGGTTATAAACTGATATTATTGTAATTTGTATAACACTATAAAATATGATGAGGATGTTAATATTCAATTTTGTATGTATTAATAGTAAGAAGAATTGTATTTGTGTATTGTTGGGAAAATGAAAATAATTTGGGAAGAAAGGAGGATCAGGGGAAAAACACGATTATGCAGTATTGAACAGATTTATATTGAAGAGGTTCATGCTAAATATGTGAACCCCGACAACACGTTTACTAAGCACTAAAGATTGTAATGGCTAAAAATCAATTTTTTTATTTAAAAAGTTTTACAGTACATTTTAACTTTATCAATCCCCCCTCCCCCACCCCTATCTAACCCTCCCTATCCCTCTCCCCCATTCCCCCCTCCCCCCCAACTTCCCAGAGCTAAATACAGGGTATAAAAACAAAAAACAAACATAAGCATCCATATGCTATCTACAATAAACTATTAATTCTATCACCCTCTAGCTCATATAAAATGATTACAAACAATATTAATATTACAGGTAAAAAAAAGAAGAAAAACAAAAAAAGGAGCTTTACTCAAATGCTAAATAAAATTTCTTAGTCCCATATTATCATATTAATTTTTTTAAAAAAAACTTTCATCTACTATTTACCTCTAATTTGTAAACAAATTCTCAATTACGCGCCAAAAGCGCCTATCTCTATTAACCTTATTAATCTCCCACCAAACTGAACTATGATCAAAAATAGTTCTTGCATATATCACACCAAATGTCTCACAATTCCAGATCATCCTTGAGTTCAAATAAAAAGGAAATTTAGGCAATCTAGCATGACTCATGACACACTTAAAAAAAATAATTAAAAATTTTATAATCCAATTAAGTACCCTTTATGTGTAGTAAGTTAAGAAAAGTCAACTTGTTAATTAGGAGCTTGCGTACCCAATCTTAAATTCAGTAAATACTTTGGATCCATAACCCTAATATACGTTTCTTGCAACCAAAAACATCAGTCTTAAATTGTTTTAAATATTAAAAGACTTTCTTTCTCCTCTATGATGAATTTAATCCACTGACATTCTAAATTAGAGATTTAGTCACCAATCTTGACGCCCCAAAGCTTTTGGAGCATGTCTGAAATGGCCCCTGTAACTTCTTTGGACCGCGCCCCTCCCACAGCTTCACTGTAAGTACGCTTTGGAGGTTCCATAACTTTCTGCTGATCTTGCTCTTGCTCTCGTCTCGCTCGTCTTAGGGCGGCATGCGACATCCTCTGCTCTCCAACAGCAGCCGATGAGACTGTAACTTGATCCCCTCCAACACCATTCTCCTCTGTCTGTCTATCTGCAACATCTTGAGGCTTTCCCTCGCCATATCCTTTTGCAGCTTCCAGAAGTGATAGGGGGGTTGCTTTTAACACGTTGCTATAAAAATCACGTGCCTGGGCCACAGTAACCAGACGATGTCTTTTACCTTCGTGCATCACCACCAGTCCAACTGGAATATTCAATTTTGTATGTATTAATAGTAAGAAGAATTGTATTTGTGTATTGTTGGGAAAATGAAAATAATTTGGGAAGAAAGGAGGATCAGGGGAAAAACACGATTATGCAGTATTGAACAGATTTATATTGAAGAAGTTCATGCTAAATATGTGAACCCAGACAACACGTTTACTAAGCACTAAAGATTGTAATGGTTAAAAATCAATTTTATATATATGTGTGTGTGTGTGTGTGTGTGTGTGTGTGTGCGTGTATTTAAAAAAGAGAAAGTCAGTACAGAACAATTCAAGTTTACTTTCCTTGCTTTACTTATATCTGGTGCTGATTATTAAACTTCTTGTGTGGCAGGAATGCTGTGTGGCAATTGTAGTTGGTGGGACAGGTAGCAGCTAGGCTGATAACTAGTACAAAATAAGGGAAACCACAATCCTTGTATCAAAAGATCTACACTTGCCATTGTTGGGTGGTCATAATTTACTATACTAATCATTAAAACTCTAATTGGCTTTGAATCTGACTACTTGAAAATGGCAAATCCAGAATTAAGCTGTAGAGAAGAAGAGTGGTTGGTGTAGTTTTACCATGTACACTTAAGAAATGCAAAACCCATTACAGGGTTACAACCATTCATTTGGTGACTATTCAAAGTTACAATGGCATTGAAAAAAATGATTTATGATAATTTTCACACTTACGACTGTTATCAAAATTCAGAAGCTTAGCAACTGGTTCACATTTATGATGGTTGCAGTGTCCCAGAATCATGTGGTCAAGTTTTGTGACCTTCTAAAAAGCAAAGTCAATGGGGAAGCCAGATTTATTTAACAACTGTGTAGTAACTTAATAACTGCAGTGATTCATTTAACAACTATGGCAAAAAAGGCTGTAAACTCGGGCAAACATCACTTTATGACTGACTGTCTCATTTAGGAACAGAAATTTTGGGCTCATTTGTGACTGTAAATCGAGGACTATCTCTAGAATTACTGCTTCTGAATGTAAGTTGATTTTTTTTTATGTGACCTGTTTCTCAGCACAATCTTTTCCAATATATAAGTGTGATAGAATGTAATCTAGATCCAGAAGGGAGGGAATGCATTTCAGAGGAGCAACTGACAACTCAGTTCAGATAGTTTATGTGAGAGAAAGTTGGTGGAAATGGCACCTCCCTAATAGTTCCAAGAGTATATGTCTTATGGCATTGTTAGCATGCTTTAATTTGTCAAGATTCTGTCTATGGGCGAGAAACAATAAAGAAATCTGCTTGGAAGAATCATAATACGTACTTCTGTGACAGGTTGTTGTTGTTGTTGTTTTTGAGCCTGACAGAAGGAAAGGAAAGGGTAAAGGGAAGAGGGGAGAGGGGAGAGGGAAGAGGGAAGAGGGGAGAGGGGAGAGAGGGGACGGGAGGAGAGAAAGAAAGAATATTTGACTACTTTTTATTTTATTTTTATTGCAAAATAATGATAAATAATAATAATGAAGATGATATGCATTGAGCCAGTGCTGACTCTTAAATTTTCTCCATGAAGAATCTATCCCTATCCTTCAGGTTTTCTAACAATGCACCCACTGCACCTGTAAATGAGTCCATGCACTTTGTTGCTGATCATTCTCTTCCACTTTTACCAGCTTTAGAGCATTCTCTAGAAAGAGATGTAATGTGGGGTAATTTGAACCCAGTCATTTGTGCCTGAAGTGAAATTAAGCTGCTTTATTTGTTGATTCATGTTGTTTGTTTTCAAACAAAGAAGTTTATTTTCTTGGCTGTCCAAGGCATTATCACGATATTTCAAATTTCAAAAGTGTCAATACTCTCTCTCTATCCTACTTCTTCAAAGTCCAACTTTCACTTCTATAAAGAATCACAAGGAATAATTTTGCCAAGCTCTGCTCTGTGGTCTGTTTCTTCTCTGTTTGTTTCTTTACTGTTGATTGTTGGTCCTAAAAGATAGAAACTGTTACAGCTACATGCAGACCTCAACTTATGGTCACAATAGGTAGCAAAAAATTTGTAGTGAACCCTTTGCCTTCCCTGATGGCTTCCCCATTGACTTTACTCATCAGAAGACAACCGGAAAGGTCACAAATGGTGATCACATGACTGTTGGATGATGTAAATATGCAATGATCGGTAAGTGACCAAATTATAATTACATGACTATATGGATGCTGCGACAATCATAAGGGTGAGAACTGGTCATAAATCACTTTTTTCAGCACCACAATAACTTTGAACCGTAGCTAAATAAATAGTCATAAGTCAAGGACTTTCTGTTTTATTTTCCCTGTATCTAATTTAATTTCTGTTTTTTTTCTTCCTCTGTTTCTATTGGATATGGTGATATACATTTTAAAATATATCACTGAACCTTTGGAGAATGTGTCTTCTTTCTCTCTATCATTCATTCTCTTTCACACATTAGCATACCACATGCATACATTTATTGGAGGAAATTGTTTTGAGCAAAAAATGGCAATTCTGACTGACAATGTGGGAAAACTGGGCATTGTCTGTGTATGTGTATAATATTATTCTATTTGTATTTCAGAATGAATATTCATTTAGATAGAAAATATTTTTCCCCAGAGATTTTAATTTGGAATCTAAATGTTCCTTGATATTTTCCCCTTTTTGAAAAATAATATGCAAGGACAAAATGATTTTTTTCTAATAGGTAACCCACATGAACTTATAACTTTTCGAGATAATAAAATAGCTGACAAATCATACTCAACGAGTAGTCCTTAATAGTACTACATCTACACGAAGGGAAGTAAGTAGTGGGGTACCACAAGGTTCTGTCTTAGGCCCAGTACTCTTCAATATCTTCATAAATGACTTAGATGAGGGAATAAAAGGGGATCTCAACAAATTTGCAGATGACACTAAGCTGGCAGGAATAGCCAACACCCCAGAAGACAAGATCAAAATCCAAAAATATCTTGACAGACTTGAACAATGGGCCCTATCCAACAAAATGAGTTTTAATGTGAAGAAAAGCAAGGTTTTACACCTTGGCAGGAAAAAACCAAAGGTACAAGTACAGTTTAGACAAAACCTGGGTCAAAAACAGTAACTGTGAGAGGGAACTTGAAGTCCTAGTGGACAATCATTAAATATGAGTCAGTAGTATGCGGTAGCAGTCAAAGAAGCATTGTTGCAATCCTTAGTTGTATAAACAGAGGCATAGAATCAAAATCATGTAAAGTATTAGTACCGCTTTATAAAACCCTAGTGAGACCACATATGGAATACTGCATCCAGTTTTGGTCACCACATTACAAAAAAGGTGTTGAGACCTTGGGAAAAGTGCAAAGAAGAGATGATTAGAGGCCTGGAGGCTAAAAAAATATGAAGAATGGCTGCAGCATTTGGGAATGGCCAGTCTAGAGAAAAGAAGGACCAGTGGGGACATGATAGCAATATTCCAGTATTTGAGAGACTGCCACAAGGAGGAGAGGGTCAATTTATTTTTCCAAAGCACCAGAGGTCAGGACAAGAAACAATGGATGGAAACTAATCAAGGAGAGAAGCAACCCTGGAATTAAGGAGAAACTTCCTACCAGTAAGGACAATTAACCAGTGGAATAGCTTGCCTCCAGAAGTTGTGGGTGCTTCATCACTCGAGGCTTTTAAGAGACTGACAGTCACTTGTCTGAAATACTATAGGGTCTCCTGCTTGAGCAGGGAGCTGGACTAGAAGACCTCCAAAGTCCCTTCCACTCAATTCTGATTGATTGATATCAATAGACTATTTTATTACAGTTGATATTACTAGTTTAAGTGAACAGTATCACTGTAAGATTACAGAGGTAATTTGTAATTTTATGGATCTGTTGTATTACATGAATGTTTTTTCCCTCCAGGTTTCTTTGAATATCTCTTAAGTTTATTTTCTTCCTTTTTGTCATTTCCCTATTTCTGATATCTACTCATGTCTATTATAGTAATTATTTCCAATTCCATTTGATTTTTGCTAATTTTATTTCTGAGCAAGAAGGCACAAATACCATTACATTCTAAAAACATTATAATATAATAAAGCAAATACTTAGTAGGGTTTTAATGTGGTAGGTAGAAGGAATGATGCAGAAGGGGACTTTCACTTCCCATTCCAATGCTGCATTCTAAACTAATGCTGGGAGCCACAGATAAAATTTTATTTAGAATACATAAGCAAACAATAAGATCATGAATGTTTATCATAGTTTCCTTCCTCCCTTCCCTCTTTCTTTCCTTCCCTGCTCTCTGTCCCTCTTGATTTTCTAAACAAAATTTTCATCACTGAATTATTTTTCCTTACAGTTTGGGATTCCTATTTGAGTGCTCTTCTTCCAAGCCAAACTGAAACAAGGGCACTTCTCCCAACATTCAGAGAATAATATTTCTTTTTCTGCCTTTTTATTTAGGGAAAAAAATAAATGCCATTGAGTTCCATAGTTCTGGTTCCTTCATAATTTTTTGTACTTGGTTATAAACAACTCTGGAAGCACAGCTGATTTTTAGAAGTCTCCCCCTCCAAAAAACAAAACAAAATCCTCCCCCAAAGACCCCACCCCTCTGTAATATGTTTGGGAAAACAGCCCTGTGATCAAGAAGACTTCGAACATGGCAATACCCAGAAAAGAAGCACAAGCAGCAAGAAGGAGAATATCAGGACATCAGCCGGCATGTGATGCTGTAGTGAACAATAACAATTATGAAGAAAGCCACAGATCGCAATGAAGAATTCTGCAGAATGCACACGTGTATGACTTCTATAGTAGCCACTAGTTTGTCCTCCACCCAGACATACCTCTCAATGGATTTATATGATAATTCATAAGAATTATTAAAATTAATTAAATAATTAAAACAAGTAATTATTAAATTATTAAAGTTAACCTGTTAAATCTAACAGGTTAGTTTCATAAAGGCACACTGAGAACACCACATGCGTCTTTTTTATGACATGAGCTCACCCAGTTTTGATTCACAGAATGTACCAGGTACATTCCCAGATTCCATAGAGACATTAATAAACTGTAAATTATGTGAAACATGCAATTAAACAAGTGACCTATTTCACAAATTATCCTAGGTAAGTCTTATTGCTTCAAGTCTTGAAAGGAATACCAGATAGGGTGCAGATGTGAAAGATGCCCTCATAAATAAATAAGAGCAGATAGAGACTTCTGAAGTAGGGCAACTACTCAAGACACAATAAAATAGCCAAATTTAAATTGAATTTCTAGAAATTTACAAAACTCACATATCTTAAAAAGACTCAGTATATAGTTATAGATTTTCATGCAGTTACAATTCATAAAAGTCCTTTAAAGAATATCAATTTTGGATATTCTTTAAGCATCAGTTTGTCTATATGCTGTGCATATAGATGCTTAACTCTTATTATATATTGTTAAGGCTTGCAGTTCTGTTAAAAACATTGGATTTTTTCTGTGCTAATTATGTGTCCACACTCAGATGCATTTTATATGGTTGTTTGTTATCTTTCAAGACTGCAGAAGGTTGTCTTTCATACTCTTAAAACCAAACTCTTGCATTTAAAAACTGTGCCTGTTCTTGTTTATCTTTAACAAACAAGTGGTTTGTTCAATAGATTGCTGTTGCCAGGAGGTGGGGTGGGTTTATTACTTTTATTGTTGTATATTGGGTTTTTATTTTTTGTAAGCCGACCTGAATCACTGAAAGTCAGTGGGATTCCATATACATTTTCTAAATAAATAAATATTGCTATAGCCATTCCACCACTATCTCCAACATGTACGATACAAAACTGCTCAAAACAGAATATAACTATCAGCTAAAAGTAGGACATCTCCTTCAAGATGGAAGCTTTTAAAAAGTCCAGTATGATCTGCATTTCTCTGCTAATGCTTGTGTATATTGATCGTAAACACAAACTGAATACAATTTCAATAACTGTTGATATTTAAATGGTACACTAGAACAGTACAGCTGTAATGTATAACTCCTTTACATTTTGGTCTGAATTAAAGGTAAAGGTAAAGGTTCCCCCGCACATGTGTGCTAGTCATTTCCAACTCTAGGGGCCGGTGCTCATCTCCGTTTCAAAGCCGAAGAGCCAGCGCTTGTCTGAGGACGTCTCCGTGGTCATGTGGCCGGCATGACTAGATGCCAAAGGCGCACAGAACGCTGTTACCTTCCCACCGTAGTGGTCCCTATTTTTCTACTTGCATTTTTACGTGCTTTCAAACTGGTAGGTTGGCAGAAGCTGGGACGAGTAACAGGCGCTCACTCTGTTATGCGGCACTCGGGATTCAACCCGCCAAATTGCCAACCATCTGATTGACAAGCTCAGCATCCTAACCCACTGAGCCACCGCGTCCCTTTTTGGTTTGGATTAATCCACTGGAATACACTGTATAAGGTATCAAGTCAACCAAATCCACTACTGTGTTATGCAATACATGAGAAGGAAAGAGAAATAGAAAAGATACATTAATTACACTAAAAATGGAACACTGAATATCATTTTATATAATTGAAATCAATATTGAATTGAACTGAATTGAATTGAATTGAATTGAACTGATCTGATCTGATCTGAACTGAACTGAACTGAAGTGAAATTTATTTGGCCAAGTGTGAGTCGACACACAAGGAATTTGTCTCTGGTACAGAAGCACTCAGTGTAAATGCAATTATCAACTAAATTGGTTTCTGCCAAGTGGACTTTGTTTAAAATGCAACCTTTTTATGTTGGTAAGGTTGCTAAGCAAGACTTGTATCTCTGTCTCCCTCTATCCCTACCACAGTCAGAATGCAACATCCTTCTATATATTCAACTTATTTATTATTATTATTATTTATTTGATTTCTATACCGCCCTTCTCCCCAAGGGACTCAGGGTGGTTCACAGGGCATATATAAATAGCAGTACAAAAATTAAAAGAAAATTAAACCAATGCCCAATTAAAATACAACAATGATAGAATAATAAAAACCAATTAAAAAACCCATATACCCCTATCAGGCCAGACCAGCTAATTCAAATAAATGGGTCTTCAGCCCGCGACGGAAGGATCGAAGGTCCGATGCCATCCGGAGCTCAACCGGCAGTTGGTTCCATAATGCCGGAGCACCCACAGAGAAGGCCCTCACCCTTGGGGCCACCAGTCGACATTCCCTGACCGGAGGCACCCTGAGGAGGCCCTCTCTGTGGGCACGCACAGGGCGGAGGGGAGTTGACGCCGGCAGCAGGTGGTCCTCGAGGTATCCCGGACCCATGCCATGTAAGGACTTAAAGATCATAACCAAGACCTTGAACCTCACCCGGAAGACAACTGGTAACCAATGTAGCTCGCGGAGCAAAGGTGTAACATGGGAGTACCGGGAAACTCCCAAGACAACTCTCGCGGCCGCATTCTGTACCAGTTGGAGCCTCCGGGTAGTCTTCAAGGGAAGCCCCATGTAGAGAGCATTACAATAGTCTAGGCGAGAGGTCATGAGCGCATGGGTGACCGTACACAGGTCATCCCGGTCCAGATAGGGCCGCAACTGGCGCACCAGGCGAACCTGGGCGAAAGCCCCCCTAGTCACGGCCACTATATGATCTTCCAGAGTAAGTCGTGAATCTAGGAGGACTCCCAAGTTGCGAGCCCTATCCACAGGGGGTAAGAGCTCACCCCCCCATAGAAAGCGATGGAACATTTTGAATGTCCTGGGATGCCGGAATGTACAGCCACTCAGTCTTGTCAGGGTTGAGTTGAAGTCTGTTCCTCCCCATCCAGACCCGAACCGCCTCCAGGCAACGGGACATCACAGCGAGGGCATCACTGGGGTGGTTTGGGGTCAAAATGATAAGTTGGGTATCATCGGCATATTGATGATACCCAACTCCAAAACCACGAATGATCTCACCCAGCGGTTTCATATAGATGTTGAACAGGAGAGGCGAGAGGACCGACCCCTGAGGAACTCCACAAGCGAGAGTCCTAGGGGTCGACCTCTGCCCCCCTGCCAACACCGACTGCGAGCGTCCCAGGAGATAGGAGGAGAACCACTGAAGAACTGTGCCTCCCACTCCCAATCCCCTGAGACGCCGCAGCAAGATACCATGGTCGATGGTATCGAAAGCCGCCGAGAGGTCTAATAGGACTAGGACAGAGGAATATCCCCTATCCCGAGCCCTCCAGAGATCATTCACCAGAGCGACCAATGCCGTCTCCGTGCTGTACCCGGGCCTGAAACCCGATTGGTAAGGGTCCAAATAATCCGCTTCATCCAGGACCAGAGGGAGCTGATGCGCCACCACACTCTCAACAACCTTCGCAAGAAAGCGAAGGTTGGAGACTGGACGAAAGTTGTTCAATACAGCTGGGTCCAAGGCAGGCTTCTTGAGGAGAGGTCTCACCACCGCCTCCTTCAAGACGGTGGGGAAATAACCCTCCCTCAAAGAAGCAGATATAACCGCCTGGAGCCAGCCTCGTGTCCTCTCCCTAGCTGCATAAACCAGCCAAGAAGGGCACGGATCCAATAAACATGTGGTGGAGCTCAGCCTCCCCATAATCCTGTCCACTTCATCAGGGGTCACAGAATCAAACTCCTCCCAGATAACATTGACAAGACCGCCCGTGTCCTGATCGCCAGACTCTGCCCAGCTGGAGTCCAAACCGGTCCGAATCCGAGCGATTTTATCCCACAGATGTTGACTAAATTCCTCGGCACAACCCTGCAAGGGATCCTCCCTCACCTCCTGATTAAGAAGGGAGCGAGTCACCCTAAACAGGGCGGCCAGGCGATTATCTGCGGACGCGATGAGGGTAGAGAAGTAATTCCACCTCGCCGCCCTCATCGCTGCGAGATAAGACCTAATGTAGGTTCTTAACCGCAACCGGTCGGATTCAGATCGGCTGGACCTCCAGCAGCTCTCTAGGCCCCGTTTCCGACGCTTCATCTCCCGGAGCTCTGCAGAGAACCATGGAGCTCGCTGGGATCTGCACCGGGTCAGGGGCCGCAAGGGTACAACCCGGTCAAGTGCCTCAGTGGCGGCCCTTTCCCAGGCTTAATCCACAAAGCATCTCAATAATTCAGAAGTTAATGTATATGTACTGGCATACATACTATGGGATAACAGTGGGATACTTTTCCTGAAATTCAGGACTAAACAGGAAGAAACATTGTGTTAAAATATTTGTGTATCATTTTTTTCTCCAAGATAATAAGCAACTTTACCATAATTTGTTAGTATAAATACCTGCACTGTACATTTAAAATAATTAATATGCATAATATCAAGCCATTCCCATCTTTAATTTTTTTACCTTTTTACCTTTTTGGAAATGTGTAATTTCAGTTATAAACAGCTGTTATCACTGCTCATGCAAAAATTTTTAAAAAAATCCTGACATAACATTTGCTAGCCAGGAGATTTACTAATGCTAGATTATAATTAGCATATAATGGCATTTACTGTTCTTACATGTGAGCTTTTCTTGCCATTTCATGAAGTTAATAGTTTATACTTCATGACACAAGATTCATTTACACAAGCCAATTAATTCTCTTTTTTTCTTACTGTGGAAATAGACTGTTCTGTAAACACAGTCAAAAGCTTTGGTCCTCAAATTAGTCTATTTTTAAAATCTAATCTTACAGTTTATGGTAATTGACAAGTTGTTAGTTGTTCCAAACTACACATTTATCAAATGCTTTCACTTTCTCCAAATGGGAATTTGGAGAAGATAATTTTTTAAAAAAATCTGATGGGGTTGGGTTGCAATTGATTTGTGAGCTTTGGAAACAAAAAGTGCAAATTATATATGTGGATTTCAAACAAATATTATAAAATCAAAACTAACTCACATTTTTAAAGTTAAGCCTAGTTCTGTGCCCTCCCCACTCCCCAAAGTAGTTTGCTCATTTATTTTCCCTATTACAGTATCAGGTAGTTGCAAGATACGTTCTGAGGGTGGGGGAAAGAAAATACAAAAAAAACACCCTACCACTGTGTAATTAAAAATCAGACATCATACATGTGAAAATTTATCATATAAGAAGTACAGGGGTCCTCAACCTTGGCAACTTTAAGACTTGTGGACTTCAATTCACAGAATTCTGGGAGTTGAACTCCACAAGTCGTAAAGTTGCCAAGGTTGGAGACTCCTGCACTAGATTATAACCTATTGCTATTAAAGTAAATCACAAAACAAACAATGTTTGATTACATTGTGATTCCTTTCACTTTATCTGTGATTTTTTTCTAAATGGTAATTTAGAGGCTTTACTTATCCACAGCTCAATTGTTATACTGTATTATCTAAAGTTTTCCAATATTGCACAAATATTGGAAATATGCAATTTTCTTGCCATGAATGCAAACCCAGCTTTGCATTGTGTCTAAGGTGGGACTAGAGCTTAGTTTCGCAAGGACTCAAAATGAATTTAGGCTTGTGACAAAAGTCAGGAATAAGAACAAAACGATTCTTTCAACATGTAAAAACAAGAAAAAAGTCAAGGAAAAAATTGTTCCATTAATGGGAAAAAAAGGCAAGAAGGTAACGAGCAGCAGAACCATTTAACTCTTTTTTTTGCATCTGTCTTTACATAAAAGGGAAAAAAAAAACATTCCAACCTATCAAACAAAATACTGTAAAATAGAGATTGGGAATGCAAGTCAAAATAAGCAAGAAAATGGTATGGGAACACCTATCTACTCTAGACGAGTTCAAATCTGCAGGACCAGATGGATTAATACTAAGGTTCTGAAGAAACTGACAAATGTGATCTCAGAACCACTGAACTATATCTTTCAAAGATCCAGAGCACCAAGGAACTACCAGGGGACTGTAAAAGTTCTCTCGTTCCCAACTTCAAAAAAGGGAAAAAATGGATCAAGGAAACTGCAGACCTATCAGCCTGATATCAATACTTGGAAAGATTCTGGAAAATATAATCAAACAATGAATCTGGGAACACCTAGAGGCAAACAAAGTCATAACCAGAAGCCAACCTGATTTTGTCAAAAACAGATCATGCCAGACAAATTTAACTTCATTCTTTGACAATGTGACAAAATTAATAGACCAGAGAAAGGCTGTGGATATAATTTACTTGGACCTTAGTAAGGTATTTGATAAAGCACACCACAACCTGCTACTTGATAAGATAGAAAAATGTGGGTTAGACAGCATATCACCAGGCGGATTTGTAATTGGATGACCAACCAACTGGATGACTACATTAATATGTACTCTTTAATGGAACTACATAGAAGTATGCAGGAAGTATGCAGTATGTAATGGGGTACCACAAGGCTCTGTCTTAGGTCCAGTGCTCTTCAATATCTTCATGGATGATTTAGATGAGGGAATAGAAGGGGAATTTATCAAATTTGCAGAAGACACCAAGCTGGCAGGAATAGCCAAAAGTCCAGGAGATAGGCTCAAGATATAAAAGATCTCAACAGACTTGAACACTGGACACTATGTAACAAAATGAAATTTAATGTTAAAAATGTAAGGGTATACATTTAGGCAAGAAAAACCAAATGCACAGGTATAGAATAGGTGGTACCTGCCCCAAGTAGTATGTCATGGTTCCAATCAATGAGACCAAATAAATCAGAACTTTGAAGCAGGAAAATTCCTCAACGATCATCTTTATTGGATACATAATATCAGCATGGTCAAAAGTGAAACCAGATCTAAACTTCCCCTCCAAGAATCAAAGTAATACAATATAACAATTCCCACCCCTCTATTTATGCTACTCAACACAACACCTTGGTGGGCTTTCTGAGTCAATAATCCTCGTCCTTCCTTTCAGCATGGGAATTTATTTATTTTTATTTTATTTTAATTCCATTTATATCCCGCCCTTCTCCGAAGACTCAGGGCGGCTTACAAGCTTAGCAGTAGCCTTCATTCTATGTATATGCCTGCTTATTAGGGCTTTCACACACACACCCCAAGCGGCATTATTACAAAGTCAGCTTAATTGCCCCCAACAATCTGGGTCCTCATTTTACCTACCTCGGAAGGATGGAAGGCTGAGTCAACCTTGAGCCTGGTGGGACGCGAACCTGCACTAATGGCAGGCAGCTGGTGTTACTTAAGGAGGCATTAGCCCACTGCTCCACCGAGGCTCCTCATGAGAATGACCTTGGTTCCCACAAGAATTGCTCATGTTTAGATTACCAGAAATACCTTCTCCTCCCTCCCCTTCTTGTGGCAACCTAGAATGAAAAAAAAATGGCTGCAGCCAAGTTTGTTATAGAGTTGACATAGTAACTGCGAGAGTGATCTTGGAGTCCTAGTGGACAATCACTTAAGTATGAGCCAGTAGTGTGTTGCAGCTGCCAAAAAAGTCAACACAGTCCTAAGCTGCATTAACAGAAGGATGGAATCAAGGTTATGTGAAGTGTTGGTACCATTTTATAGTGTCTTGGTAAGACCAGACTTGGAATGTTGCATCCAATGTAAAATAGAACTTGAGATTCTAGAAAGTGCGCAGAGAAGAACAATAAAGATGATTAGGGGACTGGAGGCTAAAACATATGAAGAACAGTTGCAGGAATTGGATATGTCTAGTTTAATGGAAAGAAGGACCAGGGTGATATCATAGCAGTGTTCCACTATCTAAGGGACTGCCATAAAGAAGAGGGGGTCAACCTATTCTCCAAAGCACTTGAAGGCAGAACAAAAAACAATGGATGGAAAGAAACCAAAGAGAGAAGCAACATAGAACTGAGCAGAAATTTCCTCACAGTTAGAACAATTAATCAGTGGAAAAATTGCCTCCAGAAGTTGAAGATGCTCCAACACTGAAGGTTTTTAAGAAGAAGTTGCACAACCATTTGTCTGAATTGAAATTGGATTTCCTCCAAGGTCCCTTCCAACTCTGTTATTCTGTTAATTTCTAGCTTTAATCATTGTACCAAAATAACTACACCAAAATAACTCACTTGAAGTATAATACATAATATCTATTAAATCATAATTACATTATAAACTATTAACTTACACTATTAGGATAAATTCATGATTATTAGCAACACATATTTGTTTAGAAGATCAATGTCTATGGTAAAATTATATGTTCATTTTACAACTATATTCATCATAATAACCTTTTATTTAAATATGGAATACTATGCAGCATATTCTTGGTACTAATCTCCCACAGATTTTATTTACAACACATTATTGCCTGTTACAAAAAGCATTTTGTAAAACAGATCTTTTAAAAAGTTTTGAAGATGAAATTAAAAATTAAAATGTATGTTCTTTCTGTGAAATCTGCTTCCTAGGCTATGTGGGATTTTTTTGCCTGTGAATAAAGAAAAAGATTATGATTGAATAAAACAGGATAAGATTTGCATTCTTGTTGTTGTTAGCTGCGAAGTCATGTCCGACCCATCGCGACCCCATGGACAACATTCCTCCAGGCCTTCCTGTCCTCTACCATCTTCTGGAGTCCATTTAAGCTCACACCTACTGCTTCTGTGACTCCATCCAGCCACCTCATTCTCTGTCGTCCCCTTCTTCTCTTCCCCTCAACCTTTCCCAGCATTAGGCTCTTCTCCAGTGAGTACTTCCTTCTCATTAGGTGGCCAAAGTATTTGAGTTTTAGCTTCAGGATCTGGCCTTCTAAAGAGCAGTCAGGGTTGATCTCCTCTAGGACTGACCGGTTTGATTGCCTTGCAGTCCAAGGGACTCGCAGGAGTCTTCTCTAGCACCATAGTTCAAAGGCCTCAATTCTTTGGTGCTCAGCCTTTCTTATGGTCCAACTTTCACAGCCATACATTGCAACTGGGAAGACCATAGCCTTGACTATATGCACTTTTGTTGACAGGGTGATGTCTCTGCTTTTTAGTGTGCTGTCAAGATTTGCCGTGGCTTTCCTCCCCAGGAGCAAGCGTCTTTTAATTTCTTGGCTACAGTCCCCATCTGCAGTGATCTTGGAGCCCAGGAAAATAAAATCTGTCACTACCTCCATTTCTTCCCCATCTATTTGCCAGGAATTGAGAGGGCCGGATGCCATGATCTTGATTTTCTTAATGTTAAGTTTCAACCCAACTTTTGCACTCTCCTTCTTCACCCGCAACAAGAGGCTCTTTAGTTCTTCTTCACTTTCTGCCATTAGAGTGGTATCATCTAGATATATTAGGTTGTTGATATTTCTCTCAGCAATCTTAATTCCAACTTTTGATTCATCAAGCCCTGCCTTTCTTATGATGTGCTCTACATATAGGTTAAATAGGCAGGGTGACAGTATACAGCCTTGCCAGATTCCTTTCCCAATTTTGAACCAATCAGTGGTTCCATGTCCAGTTCTCACTGTTGCTTCTTGACCTGCATATAGGTTTCTCAAGAGACAAATAAGATGGTCTGGTACGCCCATCTCTTTAAGAACTTGCCACAGTTTGTTGTGATCCACACAATCAAAGGCTTTAGCATAGTCAATGAAGCAGAAGTAGATGTTTTTCTGGAACTCCCTAGCTTTCTCCATGATCCAGCGTATGTTGGCAATTTGATCTCTAGTTCCTCTGCCTCTTCGAAATCCTGCCTGTACTTCTGGTAGTTCTTGATCCACATACTGCTGGAGTCTAGCTTGTAGGATTTTAAGCATAACTTTACTAACATGTGAAATGAGTGCAATGATGCAATAGTTTGAACATTCTTTGGCACTGCCTTTCTTTGGAATTGGAATGTAAACTGATCTTTTCCAATCCTGTGGCCACTGTTGAGTTTTCCAAATTTGCTGGCAAATTGAGTGTAGCACTTTTACTGCATCGTCTTTAAAGATTTTGAATATCTCAGCTGGAATACTGTCATCTCCACTAGCTTTGTTGTTGCTCAGCTTTTCTAAGGCCCACTTCACTTCACATTCTAGGATGTCTGGCTCGAGGTCACTGACCACCTCATCATGTTTATCAGGGACATTAAGCTTGTTCTTGTATACTTCTTCTGTATAATTTTGCCACCTCTTCTTAGTCTCTTCTGCCTCTGTTAGGTCCCTGCCATTTTGGTCCTTTATCATGCCCATTTTTGCATGAAACATTCCCTTCATCTCTCCAATTTTCTTGAAGAGATCTCTGGTCCTCCCTATTCTATTGTTTTCTTCTATTTCTTTGCGCTGTTCATTTAAGAAGGCATTCTTATCTCTTCTAGCTATTCTCTGGAATTCTGCATTCAATTGGGTGTATCTTTCTTTTTCTCCCTTGCCTTTCGCTTCCCTCCTTCCCTCAGCTATTTGCAAAGCTTCCTCAGACAGACATTTTACTTTCTTGCATTTCTTTTTCTTTGGGATGGTTTTAGTTGCTACCTCTTGTACAATGTTGCAAAACTCTGTCCACAGTTCTTCAGGCACTCTGTCTATCAGATCTAATTCCTTAAATCTGTTTGTCACCTCTACTGTATATTCAACAGGGATATGATTTAATTCATACCTGGGTGGCCTAGTGCTTTTCCCTACTTTCTTCAGTTTAAGCCTAAACTTTGCAAAGAGAAGCTCATGGTCTGAGCCACAGTCAGATCCTGGTCTTGTTTTTACTGACTGTATAGAGCTTCTCCATCTTTGGCTGCAGAGCACATAGTCAATCTGATTTCTGTGTTGACCGTCTGGTGATGTCCATGTGTAGAGCCGTCTCTTGGGTTGTTGTAAAAGAGTGTTTGCTATGACCATCGTATTCTCTTGACAAAATTCTATCATCCTGTGCCCTGCTTCAATTTGTATTAGTTCTATCAGGTGCTGTAGGGCTTCATAGAACCAGTCAATTTCATCCTCTTCAACATCGGTAGTTGGGGCATAGACTTGGATTACTGTGATATTGAATGGTTTGCCTTGGATTCGAACTGAGATCATTCTGTCATTTTGAGGATTGTATCCCAGTATTGCTTTTCCTACTCTTTTATTGACTATGAAGGCTACTGCATTTCCTCTGAGGGATTTTTGCCCGCAGTAGTATATCTGATGGTCATCTGAATTAAATTCACCCATTCCTGTCCATTTTAGTTTGCTGATTCCTAAGATGTCGATATTCAGTCTTGTCATCTCGTTTGACCACGTCCAGCTTTCCTTGATTCATGGATCTTACATTCCAGGTTCCTATGGAGAAAGAATGTTTACAGCATCGGACTTTCCTTTCACCACCAGACATATCCACAGCTGAGCGTCCTTTCGGCTTTGGCCCAGTTGCTTCATTCTTTCTGGCGCTACTAGTACTAGCCCTCTGCTCTTCCCCAGTAGCATATTGGACGCCTTCCGATCTGAGGGGCTCATCTTCCAGCATCATATTGTTTTGCCTTTTGGTACTGTCCATAGGGTTTTCATGCCAAAGATACTGGAGTGGGTTGCCATTTCCTTCTCCAGTGGATCACGTTTTGTCAGAACTCTCTGCTATGACCTGTCCATCTTGGGTGGCCCTGCATGGCATAGCTCATAGCTTCATTGAATTATGCAAGCCCCTTCGCCACGACAAGGCATTAATCCATGAAGGAGAAGATTTGTATAGAAAGCTTCATAGTGATGTTATCAATATTCAATATTACATTACAGAAAAGCAGGATGATTTGGAGAATTTCAGATTTGTCTTAAATATGTAATATTAATTTTAACATATGCTGCATTTAGTCATCTGCATAAAATTAATTTTTAGAGCTGTATAATAAGATATGGAAAGAGATCTATTTATCAGGATTCTTGTTCAACTGGTAAGGAGGAGATAATTTGCACAGTATGCTTAGTGAGCAGAGCAAAAATTAAAAGCCTATTCCAAATCTGGCTGCAGTATTAGACAAACTAAATATCAATAAAGTTGCTTCTCTTTAATACCTTTAAAGCCAGTCTTCAGATGACTGCTTAGAGAAATTCATGCATCCATTTTTGCAAGTGGCTTGCCAGTGCCTTTTTCTTAGAACCGAGTGAGTGTAGCTGGCACAAAGCCAGCTACATGCCAAAGGCAGGACTAGAACTGAGTCTCCTGTTTTTTATCCTGATGCTTTGAACCACTGGCTCTTTTCATTAGACTATATGAATACTAAACATAACAAAGGAAATGTTGCAATACAAATACCGGCATATTTTCTGGTAGTAAATAGCAAGCTTAGCGTGAGCCATGTGTATTAATGAAACTGCTAAATCACTAACTCTAAGACTGATTGAGAAGCACATATATCTTAATGGGTATCAGATTTAAGAGTAATCTGCCCAAGTTTTATTGTACCTTCAGTGAAATGTTAATTGGTGCACCGACATTTACACTGAATACCTTTTTTCAACATTACAAATAAGGATCAATTCTCCTTTATGGAAGTCATCATATACAGTATTAATTAATCATGTAATTATTTACTGAAATTATTCTGTTGCCACTGAAAATGTTATATTGACCAAACTCTTTTCAGGACTGCAAGAATCAAATGATGACACTAAAATATATTCACAGATTCATACAAGTGCATCCATGAAGCTTGAATCCTCAGGCCCCAAGCTAATATTGTTTGACTATTGATTCCCCAGGAAAAAAAATCAGGATCTATTGAGGATCAATTTTTTTTTTTTGCATACAACAGCAGATGAAACCTTATTTTGAATAAACTATGAGTAATAAGTAGTTTTATAAAATCTATTTATTTTTGTGATTCACATTACAGAAAGATTACAAAGTGACTATTTACCTAGATTATTTTTCCAAAAACATACCCCAAATCTCCAGTTGCAAATTCTCCCATACAATGTATTTCAAAGGCTGGCCATCATTTCATTATACATAATCTTATTAAAGATATGGCATTTTCTCTAAAATTTCAATGCTACAATACAATAAAAGTGAGGACTAAAACTGCCACTTCTCACATGCAAGGAAGGAAGTATTTAAGACTCTTTATTTGGTTTTATAAATCTTTATACAATTTGAACGTCTGTTCTATGACAAAGCTGATCAGCAGGTTATCTACTGAATAAAACTTTGTAGGAGAGTGGACAAATCTGACCTACTTATAAATAGTGTCTGTAAGAAATCATTTATAAACAATTTATTCTGACATTCAAGTAGGTTCTGTACTTTAGAACTGTTGAACTTCAACAATGTAATTCAACAGTAATCATTGGATTCTAAAATTTTCCTCAAATGTTCTTCAAATAAAGGTATTTAAGAAAGCATTCTTCATGTACTTTTCCTTATGTCTGGAAATAAATGTTTGTTCTGTCAATAATTTTGTTTAGGAGATGTGTTTCATAGAATTTTTCATTCATGTAAGCTTTTTAAGCTTTTGGCTTAAAAAAAATCAAAGATCATAATTCTTCTAATATTGATTTCTTACTGTGTTCATGATTATGTAGTGATAAGTGCTCTCTATATAAGAAATAACTGCATCTCTACAGAAATAGAGCACAACGATGATGAAAACAGTCTTGAATGCACTAGGGCCAATATAAAAGGGGAAAAATAATATTGCCATAGGTGTATACTATAGGCCACCCAACCAGAGGAAATAGATTAACTTTTTGCTAGTCAACTAAGGTATGTAGGAAGCACATCACAATAGTAATGGGGGACTTTAATTACCCTGACATCAGCTGGGAGACAAATTCTGCACCAAGTGGAAGATCAAACAGATTCCTGACCAGACAACTTTGCCTCCCAAAAAGTAGAGAAGGGAACTAGGGGATTAGCCATTTCGGATCTAATTCTCACTAACAGAGATGAAATGATAGAAGGTGTTGAAGCCACAGGAACCTTGGGGGGAAGTGATCATGTTGTTGCTGTTGTTAGCTGCGAAGTCATGTCCGACCTATCGCGACCCTATGGACAATGTTCCTCCAGGCCTTCCTGTCCTCTACTATCTTCTGGAGTCCATTTAAGCTCACGCCTACTGCTTCTGTGACTCCATCCAGCCACCTCATTCTCTGTTGTCCCCTTCTTCTATTGCCCTCAATCTTTCCCAGCATTAGGCTCTTCTCCAGTGAGTCCTTCCTTCTCATTAGGTGGCCAAAGTATTTGAGTTTCAGCTTCAGGATCTGGCCTTCTAAAGAGCAGTCAGGGTTGATTTCCTCTAGGACTGACCGGTTTGATCGCCTTGCAGTCCAAGGGATTCGCAGGAGTCTTCTCCAGCACCATAGTTCAAAGGCCTCAATTCTTTGGCGCTCAGCCTTTTTTTATGGTCCAACTTTCACTGCCATACATTGCAACTGGGAAGACCATAGCCTTGACTATACACACTTTTGTTGACAGGGTGTTGTCTCTGCTTTTTAGTGTGCTGTCTAGATTTGCCATGGCTTTCCTCCCCAGGAGCAAGTGTCTTTTAATTTCTTGGCTACAGTCCCCATCTGCAGTGATCTTGGAGCCCAGGAAAATAAAATCTGTCACTACCTCCATTTCTTCCCCATCTATTTGCCAGGAATTGAGATGCCATGATCTTGGATGCCATGATCTTGGTTTTCTTAATGTTGAGTTTCAACCCAAGTTTTGCACTCTCCTTCTTCACCTGCAACAAGAGGCTCTTTAGTTCTTCTTCACTTTCTGCCATTAGAGTGGTATCATCTGTATATCTTAGGTTGTTGATATTTCTCCCGGCAATCTTAATTCCAATTTTTGATTCATTTAGCCCTGCCTTTCTCATGATGTACTCTGCATGTAAGTTAAATAGGCAGGGCGACAGTATACAGCCTTGCAGGAGTCCTTTCCCAATTTTGAACCAATCAGTGTGTCAGGACCCACCCCAAACCACGTCTTAGGACGCTTCACCTTCCCAATGTTTCTGCGAATTCGGCTGGGAGGAAGGCTCCTTCTCCATGGGGCTTCCCTCCCTTCTTGCTTCATCGTCAGACATCATATTTATTTGCAAAGTCCCCCGGTATGGTTCCTCTTCCCAGGTTGACTTTCAGTGCAAGTCCTGTCTAATGTCAGGACCCACCCCAAACCACGTCTTAGGAAGACAAAATTCTTGGAGTCAAATCTATTCCAAAAAGAATCTTTACTATGGCATGCTTGGTTGTAGGAATGAGACAGGACTTAATATTATTCCACGAAGTAAACCCTTATAAAGAGTTCCCGGTTTAACCCCCCTTAACCCCCATTTGGTCAGTCCCCCATCCTTTCTCTCGTATCATCCATTTCGTGGGAAAAAGGAACTTAGGACTCTTCCTGTTTATTGCTGTCTTCCGTGACAAAACCCAGATGCTAGCCCCCCCTTTTGTTTCCCCAGTTCAAAAGGCTTCTCCTTTCCTTTGAAATGCCTATTGCCGGTTCAATACACATCTATCCTCTTCTCTTCGGGAGATGGCAGAATCCATGGAATAATGTTTGAAACATTCCATTTATGAATATGATATAAATGGATTCTGACATAGTGGTTCCATGTCCAGTTCTCATTGTTGCTTCTTGGCCCACATATATATTGGAATTCAACATTATGGAAGCACAAGCAATAGAACACAGTGAAACTAGAGTCTTGGACTTTAAGAGAGCTAATTTCAATAAACTTAGAGAGGTCTTAGGAAGAATTCCATGGATGGGAATCCTCAAGGGGAAAAGAACTTAAGAAGCTTGGGAAATTTTGAAAAGTGAAATAATAAAAGCCCAGTCTAGCACAATACCAACAAAGAAGAAAAATAACAGCTCTCAAAACAAAACAGCATGGCTGCATAAAGAACTCTCTGATAAATTGAAAGATAAAAAGGACAAGTATAAAAAGTGGAAAGAGGGGCACATAACTAAGACAAAATACCAACAAACATCCTGAGCCTGCAAAGATGAAGTGAGGAAAGCTAAGGCTTAAAATGAACTAAGGCTTTCGACCAAAGTCAAAAATAACAACAACAAAAGCTTCTTTCAACATGTAAAAAAGAAGAAAAAAGTTAAGGAAATGATTGGTCCATTAGTGGGGGAAAGTGGCAAGAAGGAGACAAGCAACAGGGAGAAAGCAGAACTATTTAACTCATTTTTTGCATCTGTCTTTACACAAAGGGAAAAAAAACAGTCCAACCTACCAAAAACAGTGCCATAAAAAACAGAATAGAAATGCAAGTTAAGATAGGCAAGAAAATGGTAAGTGAGCACCTGTCCAGCCTAGACAAGCTCAAATCACCAGGACCAGATGGATTACATCCCAAGGTTCTCAAGGAATTGGCAGATGTGATCTCAGAACCACTGAATTATATTTTTCAAAGATCCTGGAGCACTGAGGAAATACCAGAGGACTGGAAAAGAACTGATGTAGTTCCCATCTTCAAAAAAGGAAAAAATTAGATCCAGGAAACTGCAGACCTATCAGCCTGACCTCAGTACCTGGGAAGATTCTGGAAAAGATAATCAAACAATGAATCAGGGAACATCTAGAGGCAAACTAAGTCATTAGTAATAGCCAAATGGGTTTGTCAAAAACAGATCATGTCAGACAAATCTTATTGCATTCTTTGACCAAGTGACAAAAGTAGTGAACCAGAGGAATGCTGTGGATATAATCTACTTGACCTTCAGTAAGGCATTCGATAAAGTAGATCACAACCTACTATTTGATAAGCTAGAAAAATGTGGGTTAGACAGCATCATCACCAGATGGATTCATAGCTGGCTGACCAGCTAGACTCAGCGTGTGGTCCTCAATGGAACCACATCTACATGGAGGGAAGTGTGTAGTGGGGTGCCCCAGGGCTCTGTTCTAGGCCCAGTGCTCTTCAATATCATCAACGATTTGGATGAGGGGATAAATGGGGAACTCATCAAATTTGCAGACGACACCAAGCTGGCAGGAATAGCCAACACTCCAGAAGACAGGCTTAAGATACAGGAGGATCTGGACAGACTTGAACACTGGGCACTATCTAACAAAATGAAATTCAATGGTGAAAAATGTAAGGTTCTACACTTAGGCAAGAAAAACCAAATGCACAGGTATAGTATAGGTGGTACCTTGCTCAATAGTAGTAACTGTGAGAGGGATCTTTGAGTCCTAATGGACAATCACTTAAATACGAGCCAGCAGTGTGCTGCAACTACCAAAAAAGCCAACACAGTGCTAGGCTGCATTAACAGAGGGATAGAATCAAGATCATGTGAAGTATTAATACCACTTTACAATGCCTTGGTAAGGCCACACTTGGATACTGCATCCAATTTTGGTCACCACGATGTAAAAAAGATGTTAAGACTCTGGAAAGAGTACAGAGAAGAGCAACAAAGATGATTAGGGGACTGGACGCTAAAACATACAGTAAGGAACGGTTGCTGGAATTGGGTATGTCAACTTTAATGAAAAGGATGAGGGGGGACATGATAGCAGTGTTCCAATGTCTCAGGGGCTGCCACAAAGAAGAGGGAGTCAAGCTATTTTCCAAAGCACCCGAAGGCAGGACAAGAACCAGCAGATGGAAACTAATCAAGAAGAAAAGCAACCTAGAACTAAGGAGAAACTTTCTGACTTTTAGAACAATTAACCAATTAACCTGCCTTCAAAAGTGGTGAATGCTCTAACCCTGGAAGCCATTTCTCTGAAATGGTATAGGGTAGACATGTCAAACTCGCAACGTCACCTGACGTCGCACAATGTTATCAGGATGGTTTTGCCATTGCCGGCAATGGGGTGGGCGCGGCTTCCTCATGATGCATCCGGCCCACGGGCCGGCTGTTTGACACCCCTGGTATAGGGTTTCCTGCCTGAGCAGGGGGTTTTCAGGGCTTTTCAACCTTTTCACCCACTGTACCACTTTTAAGATACGGCAACATCCGAGTACCACCAATCGCTTAGCAAGGTGTCAAAAACTTGATGACCAAAAGAAAGGAAAAAAAGTGATGAAGTACAGGTAGTCCTCAACTTACAACAGTTTGCTTAGTGACTGTTCGAAGTTACAATGTCACTGAAAAAATGCCCCCCAAGCCACAGCCAAGCAAGACACCTGCCTACCTGCCCAATGGTGCTCTTCCTCCTGTCCAAGGTTTTCATTGTTTTGAGCATTTCTGTTGAGGATTGGCAGTGGGGATGGGGTGGAAGATGTTTGGTTTTTAATTCCCCCCATCTGCTGGGTGGTTGCAGCAGGTGTTGGTCACTTCACATGACCCTGGAATACTGTGACCATCATAAATATGAATCAGTTGCCAGCTGGAGCCTGGCACTGATCCTAGCACTTTTGCTGAGCCCTGACAGCCCTGCAGCTCCAGCCATCTCTTGCTCAGGCTTGTGCAGTGCTGCCACCGGTTCAGCTCATTCCCCTCCCCTGCTACCACTTTTCTAGGATGGTCGCGTACCACCTGCCAGGTGCCAATGTACCACAGGTGGTACCCATACCACTGGTTGAAAAGCCCTGGATTAGATTACCTCCAAGGTACCTTCCAACTTTATTATTATTATTATTATTATTATTATTATTATTATTATTATTAGTAGTAGTAGTAGTAGTAGTAGTAGTTAGTAGTAGTAGTAATAGTAATAGTAGTTATAGTAGTACTGATAAATAACATATATTTATAGGTCAAAGTAGCTCCAAGGTATATTCATGCAGACATTTCAGATAAAAGGGAGACACGTGCAAAAGAAACACATGGATTTTTAAAAATTCATTCAGATTTTTTTTAAAAAAATCCTTGAATATGTAACGTGAATGTGATTGTGATTATTGTGGGATTATACTTGTTTCACATATCCATAACAGTGAAGTTAAACAACTCAAATAGGTATATGTACAGCCTATCACTAAGTAGAGCTGCCTTCCTTATTTCATTCTCAGAGTAATCCATTTTTTTCTTAAATTAAATTTCCAAAGCAGACTAATTTATGGTATTCCATATATGGAGTACCAAATTAAATAGCCTGTTTCAGAGCATGTCTGTTTCTGGAAGATTCTGAATTACTTTCAGTTTCAGTTTGGAAGATTAATTTCTGTAAATTTACTCCTGAAACTCCTAAATCAGTATGATCTGGAATGGCAATAGGATATTTTGGGGTTTTCTAAAGCATTTTATTACTGGGAAGTTCCATTAAAAAAAATAACCTGTACTTTGCAAGTAATTCAATCAATAAATCCATCAATTAACCAATAAAAACAAATGGTTGAGTGAAGGGCAAGCTATGCAATACATAGCAGAAGTATTGTTTTCTTGGATTTTCCTGTATGTTTTTCCTTTTCTTTAAAAGGAAGGAGAGCCTAAATTGGATTGAACAGAGCTACAACGGAATGGTTGGAATAGTTCTGCCAACCTAGCAATTCGAAAGCACGTAAAAATGCAAGTAGAAAAATAGGGACCACTATGGTGGGAAGGTAACAGCGTTCCGTGCGCCTTTGGCGTCTAGTCATGCCAGCCACATGACCACGGAGACGTCCTCGGACAAGCGCTGGCTCTTCGGCTTTGAAATGGAGATGAGCACCAGCCCCTAGAGTTGGAAACAATTAGCACGCATGTGTGGGAGAACCTTTACCTTTACCTTATACATCAATTAACCAAAAATGTCCACGAACATTTTCCCATTTTCTGAAAAAAATCAAGTTTTAGGAAATAAAAGAAATAAACAAAACGTAAGCAGACACAATATGTACAGTACAATAAATGGAATGGAATAGCTGCCCATGTGCCCTCAGGACTGAAATGCGGTACATAATTTAATAAATAGTAAGAAAGCTGGCTGAAGGCAGTGGTGCACAAAGAGGATGTATATCATATGGAATTGCTAGAACTTTTAAAAGACATACTTCACAGTGAGAACTTCTATTGCAAACCCTAGCTATCTGCCCTGAAAGTTGGTTTCTTAACTGTAATTACAGCAGCTAGATCTATTCATTCAGAACACTTCAAAAGCTAAGAATTGTAGTAATAGTTTCAAGTTCATTAATTGTTTATTAACACATCATGTGGAATAGAATAGAATAGAATAGAATAGAATAGAATAGAATAGAATAGAATAGAATAGAATAGAATAGAATAGAATAGAATAGAATAGAATAGAATAGAATAGAAGCTGGAAGGGACCTTGGAGGTCTTCTAGTCCAACTCCCCGCTTAGGCAGGAAATCCTATACCATTTCAGACAAATGTAAGTAATTGGTTATGTATTTAAAATTATCTATCAGACACAAGGCAGACATATCTGGGAAAGCAATATTGAAAATGTATAGATTTTATTTTTACAGGAGTAAAAAAAAATCTGAAAGAAGGAAGCAACAAATCACTCCTGCATTATATACTCTATACCATTCTAAAACTTTTTCAGAAACTGGTGAAAGAGAACATAACTAAGAAGACAATTGAAAAATCATGTCAGCTTTTTGCTCTTCTTTTCTCCTCAGTAATAGTAACTATGGCAATGTAATCTCGTGCAATCCACTAGTATGTGAATCGTGGAAGAGTGAATGAATAGTGCCAAGAATGACAATGCTTGCAAAGCAATCATGGCACTCATTTTAGGCTCCATGCTATTTTCATTAATATTCTCAGTATTCAAACCAATAGAGTTTTATTAGAACAAATTATAAATTGAATTTGTAATAATTTGTTTTAAAGCAAAATGCACATGTTCTTATTCTAAGCACATCACATTACTGATTTGTTTATGTATGCATGAAAATTCATTCCAGGAAAGTAGCTTGAATGATCATTCCAAAACAAACAGGCTATTCTTGTGGGTGTTGGTTTTTTTTAAAGAACCCTAAACATTTTATGATACAATACTTTTGTAGCAAATGATGAATTCAATAAATCATCACCATCATCATGATAAGCATAATTTCTGTCAGAACCAACTAGATATAAAATTGGAAATCAGCAGTTAGTACTTCTCCTAAAATGGGAGGGCAAACTACTAATGGATCCTTTATCAACTCAAGGCCAAATCCTAAGCATGGGAATGCGTTAAGATTTTATCCTATACCACTTACTTTATATAATTAAACTATTTTATTTAAGCTTTTACTTTGTCAGGTACATAACAAATGTCATGGTATTTTCTGCACAGAGTCAACATCACTGGGTGGGCTCAGTTTCAATCAAGACTCTTATATAGAATAAAATGATTCCATTATAATCTTCCTCATCTGATATACCCAGTTCTGATTTGCATTTATTTCTAAAGTAAGTTTCTTGATTGTTGATCTTTGTCAGACTTTTACCTCATAAAGTTACATTGTTGTAAAGACATCAGTTATCCTTAAACAATTAAAAATAGTGATTCTATCAGAACATGCCCTTTGTTCATTAGAACAATCTTATATACATGCCCTTTGTTCAAATACTACTCAAATCCAACTTAATCAAAAAAAGTAAATGTAAATACAGTTCTGATTCCAACTCATTAACAGTATATTGTATTAAAGCATATTTATTTCAGATTCCAGGCTATTTCATTAAAACATTGTTCAGACAATTATATTTTAGTACGTAATGTTTCAATTTGTGCTTACCTGTTTAATGTCATAAGCAAGGAGAACGTATCTTAAATCTGGAGATACTGAATATCTGGATGCTTTGAAAGTTACCTATGAAGATATAAGCGAGTAAGTTTATTTACAGGACTAATATGGTCTTGTAGCTGATGAAATGACTCTAGGAGGCTCACAAAAATACATAAAAAGATGGCTAAATACAAAATACCCTTCCCACCAAGCTCCATACAAACCATCCTCACTGTTCATCCCCATCCTAGCCCAATGCTTGGGGGAAAAGCCCAGTCTTCACAAACCTCCAGAAGGCTAAAAGAGCAGGAATCCCTCAGATATCAGGTCCAAAGGGCTGGGGGAGTCACTGAGATCCCATAAGGTAATAACATTTAAGAAGAAAGACCTGGAGTACATCCATTCTATCTAATCTAATAGGATGAGCGGAAACATTCAGGGAGAGTTGATCCTGCAAATAACCTATCTTGTCTCACATAGTTGGTTATAGAAAGCACAAGACATTTAAGATACCAGGGCTATGAAAGCATTCAAAAGGAATTTGTCACCAAGTTTGTTAATGTAAACAAAAGACTTTTTTTGCAAAGTTACAGTAGCCACATCTTGTAGAATACTGCCTTCAAAGGATTGTGCGTATACTGTATGTGCATGTGCAAGTTCTGATCAGTGGTGGGATTCAGCCAGTTCGTACCAGTTCGCAAGAACTAGTAGCTAATTTTTTTGTTTCCCATGCCCAGAATGGAAGTAGCATCCACACAGAAAACCAGTTGTTCACATATTTGAATCCCACCACTGGTTCTGATGCTTTTTTTAAAAAAAAATGATGAAAACAATACTACAACCTTAACTGCTTTAGTTTATACATCTGATGATATAACACAGAATAGGAATGGAGCTGCTACTGCAAAGCTGGGACATTGTTTTAGTTATTTGCTCCTCCCCCATGACCTCTGCCTGCAAATGCTACAAACATGTTGGTTTGCTGTCAGTGACCACAGTGTAGTCAATGCCTATAATAATAATAATAAAGTTGGAAGGGACCTTGGAGGTCATCTAGTCCAACCCCCTGCTCAGGCAGGAAACCCTATACTATTTCAGACAAATGGGTGTCCATTTTGCACACTTAATCTATTGCAAACTACCTTCCAAGAAGTAGTGCAAGTCTTCCAAGGAATGCTACTAATTTACTGTTTGGATGAGGGGTGCTAATATTCTTTGTAAAATATTCATTTTAACTCATTTCATGCTTCACAGGTAACTATGTTTAATGTTTAAGGAGAATAGTAAAACTCAAGATTTAAGTATTTGGAACATTTCAAAGCAATTGGTGCTATAACATGTTCATTTATTGTTGAAAAGAAAAGAAAAAAAGGATGAAAATCCTGGTAAACAGCATAAAATCCTTAACATGACCTTTAAATTTCAGTGTAAGCAATTTTCAGGTAAACATGGATCTAAATAATTATGGGTAAATTTGTAACCTGTGGCAGTATTTGAAACAGCTCAGTTATTTATGGAAGTCTGTCTATCTTTGCCCTAAGCAAATTACTTTGGAAAAGACAGCAGCATGATTTCTGAAAATGTATCATGCATCTAACTGTCTTTTAACTATTTTCTTCTGATCTTTCTATTTAGAAACAAAAACAAACTCTTCTCACTAGTATGGTAAGTAGAGAGGAAAAAGAAGCATTGTCAAACTAATAATATCTTTTCTCGAGATAAGGATACATGACACTCAATTAAATTTGAGGCTACAATTTAATCAAGAGTTATTGGTGGTGATGGGAAGATTTAATGGATCTGATATAAAAGAAGGCTCAAATTATAATTGTAGCCAGAAAACCATATATTTATCTCAGCTGAATATATCTCCTAACTATAGACAAAAGAGCTACTTAAATATGGAGGAAAAGATGGGATGAATATCTTTAAACAGCTGCTTTGACAGAATTAAAACAAGAAAGTAAAATATGGAGGGCAATGTCCACAACAGGATACATGTTAATATGACTCTGTGCCCCATAGGAATGGGAAATTTGGGAAGCATTTTTTTGTAGTATTTTATATTAATATTTCCTGCACTGCAAATTCCAAAGTATGCTTTTTCTCCAGAATTAAGCATATTTTAAAAAACCATTTTCAAATGTATTCAAAAACACTTTTAAAAGCCCCTATCCAGTTTTGCTCCCTGCCCCGTATTGTATTTGGATTCTTTAAAAATATAGTTTTCATTTTAGCTTATCCAATTTAGCTAGACTTCTTTTTCTACACTGTAGTGTGCATTTTTATTAGACACAAATCTGCAAAACAACTATGCAATGAACCATATTTTATCAGCATTTGTACATCATAAAATGTCTCCATTTTCCCATCCAAGTAAAAACTCTGTCAGTGTGTACAAATTCACTACTTGCTCTACCTTTCTGGCATGCTTTATAACTTGCAATTTTTTTATAGACCTTTCATGTCAAACACAATTACCTCGGTCTTTAATATATTGATTTTTAGACCTCATTCTTTACATTCTA
Source organism: Vipera berus (assembly GCF_964194415.1). Classification (NCBI taxonomy): domain Eukaryota; kingdom Metazoa; phylum Chordata; class Lepidosauria; order Squamata; family Viperidae; genus Vipera; species Vipera berus. Next base: position 135,537,016 of record NC_138202.1, read on the forward strand.
GCTAGCATTTGCAGGAGATTCTTCAAGTAGATAAAGCTTCATAATCACAACCAAAACACCTTGTACACAAAAATTCTTATGGATTTGTCCATACATACATTAAATAATCAAGGGGATGCCCCTGCCTTACACCCTGTTAATAGTAAAACATTCCACTCATTTCCATGCCTACTTTATTTCACCATATAGCAGTCCTATAACAATCAGTGAGCAACCTTCAATTCTGAATTTGTATAGAATATTTGACCCTTCAAGCCTATTCACTTTAACATACACTTTCACCAAATCTGCAAGTGTATAGTAATTTTTATTTCTTACATTCATTTAATGTTTAATCTCCTATTGAAAGGAAAAAAAGATTTAATTGCCCAATTCCTGCCCAACATACAGCTACACTGCACCATTTTTGGTTCACTATCATTTCTTACATCTTTTCCATAAGAATTCTGCCAGGCACCTCCCCTGGGCACATGTAACAAAATGCCCAGCCTGTTCAATCTGGATAAGAACTTTTGTGATCAACTACAAACAGCCAATCTTTGATAGGTCAGTTAGCTGGTGTTACCTGATTGGTTGGTGGGTGGACCTCTTCCCTTGAATTCTAAATGGAGGGGGGACTTGGAGAGAGAGGTACGTCTTGAGGGGAGGAAATTGGAATCAAAGTGCAGGGAAGCAGAACTACAAGTCCCAGCAGCTCAAGGGGGAAAAAGAGGAGACAAAATTATGAGGAGAGATTGGAAAAAGGGGAGAGACAGTGTTGTTCTGAAGGAGAGAAATGCTGTGACATTCTGGGCTGTGGGATGGTATTCCTGCTACTAGAAGACAGGTGACAATTCTAATCCAGCGGCAGAGCTCAAAAAACACCTGTCTTCCAGATCCGGCAACAGTTTCCTTGTTCATCACCTTTGAGTAGAGAGGACTGTTATTGTAATGTATTGGGCCTATTTACTTAAGCTGTTTCCACGTGTCTTTGAATGTAGCTTGAGATTGCTTAATCAGGGAGTCTGTGTAACAGTCACTGGCTTCCCAGACATGCAGTCTCCAGGACGATCATTGGTTGGCTCCAGGGCAGCAATAGGTTCCTTCAAACCTATTGGCCGCCGCCTAGTGGCCAGAAGTATAAGTAGCTGCATAGAAACCTTGGTTGCTAGCTCTGTTCCTGTTTTAAAGGTAAAGGTAAAGTTTCCCCCGCACATGCGTGCTAGTCGTTTCCAACTCTAGGGGCCGGTGCTCATCTCCGTTTGAAAGCCGAAGAGCCAGCGCTTGTCTGAGGATGTCTCCGTGGTCATGTGGCCGGCATGACTAGACGCCAAAGGCGCACGGAACGCTGTTACCTTCCCACCGTAGCGGTCCCTATTTTTCTACTTGCATTTTTACGTGCTTTTGAACTGCTAGGTTGGCAGAAGCTGGGACGAGTAACAGGCACTCACTCTGTTACGCGGCACTCGGGATTCGACCCGCCAAACTGCCGACCTTCTGATCGACAAGCTCAGCGTCTGAACCCTCTCGTTTCGCCTCCTGCTTGCAAGAATCCCAGTACACAACACTGGCGACAAGGATGGGATCCTGCTTCTTTGGAAGAGCTGAAAGTCACTAGGGGGTAAGGCCAGCCAAAGCACCTGGCAGGGAATGCGTTCCCCCCCTCGATCAGCCTAGCATGCAACACTAGTGACCACCAGCCCTGCGGACCAATCCCAGGGCCTATGAAGAAGCAGGATGAGGCAACGAGAGGCCCAAGCTGTGAAGACTTCCCGAAGATGGCAAAGGTTGGAAAGCTTGAGGAGTTTGATGTTACCCAGAGAGATGGGTCAAAAATTATCTCTGCACCAACCAAGTCGCCAAAGATGGCCTGAAGGCTGCAACGCTCCTGTGTGTCTGCAGGTCTGCAACCTTCGATATCATGGAGAACTTGGTCGCAACGGCACAGCTGGAGTCCGTTATGTACGTGGACCTAAAGAAACAGCTCAGCAACCATTTCCAGCCAAAATTATCGGTGATACCTTGGAAGCATGCCTTCGAACAAAGAGTCCAACAGCTGGGAGAAACGGTGATGGAATTCATTGCAGTGTTAAGACAAGCTTCGCGCCTGTGCCAATTTTCGGACCTAGAAGAGAGGCTTCGAGACCAACTCATCTGTGGACTTTGGAACAGAGAGCTGCAGCAGAAACTCTTTGCGAAAGAGACTCTCTCGCTCCAGGAAGCCTTGAAAGAAATCATGGTGGATGAAGCTGCCAGTGGGGCCATGAAAGCCATGCGGCCTGCCAAAAGCACTCAGCATGAGAAAGCCATCCACCACAAGGAGGCCGAACTTCCAGAAGATGTCGACTTTGACCACGAAGTTGACAAGATCCAATGGCACCTCGACAAAGAAACAAGGATTCCTTACAAGGCAGTTTTCTTTCCTCGGTGTCCAGGCTGTGGCGGCCACCACCGTGTGGACTACAGCTTCCAGACAGCCACGTTTTGGGCCTGCAGGAAGACTAGCCACATCGCTTCAGTATGTAGAGGTTGACAGAAGGACCACCAATCGGACATTCCAATCAGGAGAGTTACCATGGCCCTGGGGCAGCTTAGTGAAGGGTTTTGCTCCAGCCGTCAGAGCGTTTGCCGCACGGGAGCTCACCACCCTCTTAAGCCCAAGCTGCGACTTCAAGTCGAGCTGCAAGGCATTCCTTGCAGGATGGAACTGGACACTGGTTCAACTGTGTCCATCATTTCCCTTGAAACATTCCGTTTCATCTGCAACTGCAGCAAAAGGTGGGCCAAGCTTAGGCCATCCGACATCATCCTGACTAACTTCCAAAACTCTTCAGTTGTCATCAAAGGCGAGGCCACATTGGCCGTTACGTTCAAGGGGTTTTCAGGGCCCCTGGATGTGATTGTGGTGGAGAGGCAGCAAACAAGCTTAATCGGGCTTGACTGGTTTGATGCTCTGGGCATCCAAGTAACTGGAATCCACTGGACACAAGTGGTGAACTTGGCATCAGTATGCAAGGAGTTCGCAGACGTTTTTGACACTACCCTGGGAACGTACAAGGGCCCTCCGATAGACTTTAAACTTCATCCTACCATAACGCCTATCAGGATCAAACCCTGCTGAGTGCCATTTGCGCTTAAACATAAGATTGATGCACAGCTGGATAGGCTAGTTAACCAGGGGGTACTACAGCCCGTAGATGGGGTGAATGGGAAACCCCAATTGTCACCCCACTAAAGGCCAATGGGGAGGTCAGGATTTGTGCTGATTACAAGTGCACTATAAATAGGGCGGTTAAGCAGTATGCGTACCCGGTGCCAGTCGTTAGCCACATCTTGGCATCGCTGCAAGGGGGTACTGTGTTTGCAAAATTAGATTTGGCACAGACTTATCAGCAGTTACCTGTGGACAAGGCCACAGCAGCTGCACAAACCATTGTAACACACAGGGGGGCTTTTAAAGTCAAACGCCTCCAATTTGGGGTTAGCGTAGCCCCTGGCATTTTTCAAGGAGTCATGGAGCATACCTTCAAGGGCATTCCGGGGGTTTGTCCCTATTTCGACAATGAGCTCATCGCCAGTGAGTCCACTGAGGTGCTTGCAAGGAGGGTCAAAGCCATCCTTCAAACAGTTCCGCGAAGCAGGCCTTAAACTTAAAAGAAATAAATGTAACATTGGGGGTCTCTTCTACTGAGTTCCTGGGTTTCCATATTGATGCTGAAGACATCCACCCTGCCGAGTCCAAGCTGAAGGCCATTCAGCTGGCACCTAGCCCCAGGTCAAAAGGAGAGCTTCAGACATTCCTGGGTCTCCTTAATTTTTACCATGTGCTCCTTCCTAACAAGGCCTCAGTGGCAGAGCCGTTACACTGGCTCTTGGATAAAAACACCCCATGGAAGTGGACCAAGGTTCACGAAAACAGCTTTAAGGCAGTAAAGTCACTACTGTTCTCCAATTCAGTGCTTACTCACTTTAAAGAGTCATCGCCTGTACACCTTGTGTGTGATGCATCCCCTTATGGGGTGGGCGCTGTTTTAAGTCATTTGGAAAGTGATGGGGCTCAAGTCCCAACTGCCTATTATTCAAGGACATTGTTCTCTGCTGAGCGCAATTATGTGCAAATTGACAAAGAAGCCTTGGCCACTGTGGCCGGGGTAAAGAAATTCCATGATTACTTGTATGGCAGAGAATTCACGGTCTTCACTGACCATAAGCCACTGTTGGGGTTATTTACTACAGATAAGCAGATGCTGCCTATCTGCCCCCTAGGATATTAAGATGGTCCATCTTCATGTCAGCCTATAGCTACAGGCTGGTGCACAAACCTGACAGGCTGGTGCACAAACCTGACATAGGCCATGCAGACAACCTTAGCAGGTTGCCATTGCCACAGATAGAGCCAGATCTGGCTCCAGCAGCTCGCATTTTGTCAATTCAGGATTTGCCTGAGTTTCCCCTCCATGCTGGGGATGTGGCTGCAGAAACTGCTGCAGACAAGGTTTTAAGTAGAGTATTGTCCTGGATTCACACAGGATGGCTTGAAAATAGTCCTGGACCTGAGTTCCAAAGCTACTTCACACATAGACACTAGCTTTCAGCTCACAAAAGCTGCATTTTATGGGGTCATTGTCCCCAATTCATTAAGGGATCACGTACTTCAATCTCTGCATGAGGGACATCCAGGCATAGTCCGGATGAAGGCATTGGCATGAAGCTACTTATGGTGGCCAGGGTTAGATAAGGCTATCGAGGCCCAAGTACCCGGGTGTTACACGTGTCAACAGTCCAGTCCAGAAATGCCACATGCTCCTGTCCACAGATGGGAGGAAACTCATACTCCTTGGTCAAAGATTCACATCGACTTCACTGGGCCCTTTCAGGGACAGCAATTTTTGATAGTGGTCGACAGCCACTCTAAATGGCTGGAAATAATTCCTATTGCAAATATGGCTACTGCTAGGACCATCCAGGTGCTTAGAAAGCTTTTTGCCACACACGGGCTATCGGACATCATAGTCTTCGATAACGGGGCCCGGTTCACAGCGGCAGAGTTTCAAGCCTTCTTGAGGACTAACCTCATAAGGCATGTGACATCAGCTCCCTTTCAACCGTCAACTAATGAGCAGGCCGAATGTATGGTGTGCACTACAAAGTGCATAGTGACGAGATTGGCACCATAGCTGGCTGATTTCTTGCTTTGCCAGCACACTACACCTTGTACAGCAACAGGCAAGAGCCCAGCCAAGCTTTGCTGGGGAAGAAGGTTCATCACGAAACTGGACAGATTGCATCCAGACCAGGTGGCAGCAGACACCTCTTGCCCAAAGCCTCTGAGGGGGTTGCAAGTGGGAATGCAACATGGGTCCCCTGACAGGGAAAGTCAACCCTATCAAGACAGCCGCTGTGCTAACTCTGCTTCTTCATTGGACTTTGGTCTGGGCTGACCTGGAATGGCCAGCCAAATGGACTTGAGTCAATCCGACTCTCGTGAACTCCTGAGTCCTGGCCTACCCAGCCCGGTGGGCAAGCTGGTAGACCGGGAGCTGCCTGGATCCCCCAGGCGATCTGCAAGGTCGCACAGACCACCCACTTATTTACAAGATTTTGTTCTTAAATAAGTGTAATAATGTTGTACTTTATTCTGAACTATTTTTATAATGTTTGTACATTCTAGAAGGGGGGGTATAATGTATTGGGCCTATTTACCTGAGCTGTTTCTATGTGTCTTTGAATGCTTCTTGAGATTGCTTAATCAGGGAATCTGTGTAACGGTCACTGGCTTGCCAGACATGCAGTCTCCAGGACGATCATTGGTTGGCTCTAGGGTGGCAATAGCTTCCTTCAAACCTATTGGCCACCACCTAGTGGCCAGCAGTATAAGTAGCTGCGTAGAAGCCTTGGTTGCTAGCTCTGTTCCTGTTTTACAATAAAGCAATGTTCCTGTTTGAACCCTCTCATTTCGCCTCCTGCTTGCAAGAATCCCAGTACACAACACTTATCTTAATTAAAACCTCACAAATCCCTCAAGATGTGTCAGTGGGTTTGGGTCAGACAAGCAAGTCAGAGGGACAAAAGGGCCTGATCATCAGGGCCCTTTGGTGTGTGTGTGTGTGTGTGTGTGTGTGTGTGAGAGAGAGAGAGAGAGAGAGAGAGAAAGAGAGAGAGAGAAAGAGAGAGAGAGAGAGAGAGAGAGAGAGAGAGAGAGAGCGCTACATGTAATTTTTACATTCACTTTTGCTATCTTGCCTTTCGAATAGGAGAATAACATTTTGTCCAATTCTTAGCAAGATGTAATCTCTACCCAGAAATTATGTTCTGACTCACATTCAGAATCACTTTTGTATTCTTCAGAAATTCTTTTAATCTTTCATCATAAACAATCAAATCAGTCATATTTAGCATTTAAATTCATTACTTTGCCTTATGAACAGAATTTAATTTTAATCATGCATTCAAAGCAATTCTTTTCCAAGCAGACACCTATCAAGCAATCAACATTCTGATCCACTCTTGGCCCCCCAAAATAATCTACTCTCTCTTTCTATACTTACCTACTCTTATGTATGTCTCTGAACTGAGTAATTTTGCCCCCAGATCATATTCATTGCAAATTGTGCACAATGTATTCCCAAACAGATTCTTTGGTTATTATCTCAGATTCTTTGGTTATTATCACCCAATAAATCATTAATACACTTTTTTTTAATCAATCTATGAATTCTTCCTTTCAAAAGCACAAGCAATAATTTAGATATTTCATTCACAGTTAAATGTTACCTTCTTCTATGTCCAATAATAGAAAATATTTTTTTTAAAAAATAACTTGTTTAATATGGAACAGGCTAGTATTTTCTGACCCTATTAAGAACAATTACAAGGCCTGTGGATTTGCCCCTAATGTGAAGTAAGAAACATTACATTTGTAATTTCCAACTTTTTTATTTCCAACTATTGGTAAATATATGCAGATATAAAAATGAGATGACACTTTTGTTGTTGTTAGTTGCGAAGTCGTGTCCGACCCATCGCGACCCTATGGACAATGTTCCTCCAGGCCTTCCTGTCCTCTACCATCTTCTGGAGTCCATTTAAGGTTACGCCTACTGCTTCAGTGACTCCATCCAGCCACCTCATTCTCTGTCGTCCCCTTCTTCTATTGCCCTCAATCTTTCCCAGCATTAGGCTTTTCTCCAGTGAGTCCTTCCTTCTCATTAGGTGGCCAAAGTATTTGAGTTTTAGCTTCAGGATCTGGCCTTCTAAAGAGCAGTCAGGGTTGATCTCCTCTAGGACTGACCGGTTTGATCGCTTTGCAGTCCAAGGGACTCGCAGGAGTCTTCTCCAGCACCACAGTTCAAAGGCATCAATTCTTTGGCGCTCAGCCTTTCTTATGGTCCAGCTTTCACTGCCATACATTGCAACTGGGAAGACCATAGCCTTGACTATACGCACTTTTGTTGACAGGGTGATGTCTCTGCTTTTTAGTGTGCTGTCTAGATTTGCCATGGCTTTCCTCCCCAGGAGCGTCTTTTAATTTCTTGGCTACAGTCCCCATCTGCAGTGATCTTGGAGCCCAGGAAAATAAAATCTGTCACTACCTCCATTTCTTCCCCATCTATTTGCCAGGAATTAAGAAGGCCGGATGCCATGATCTTGGTTTTCTTAATGTTTAGTTTCAACCCAAGTTTTGCACTCTCCTTCTTCACTCGCAACAAGAGGCTCTTTAGTTCCTCTTCACTTTCTGCCATTAGAGATGACACTATGCATACTAATAAAGATAAAACCAAGTATCCTTACAAATAATAGACATCTGCTTTTCCAGATAAAAATATGCATTATAACAGTTTAATCAAGGAACCACCAAGAACATCCCCACCAATACTGACAAGGAAAGCAACTTGTATATAAAAAGAAACAAACCCCACTCCTTACTAGCACTGATGAGGTTACCTAAAAGGGTAATGAAATCTCCACAAGAAAATCACCAAGCTCAGAGTGTCAAGGGTCCACACTGATAATGTCAAAACTGTTTCATTGTATCATTGTATTGTGTTTATACTTAGCATATTTTAATTGATACAAGTTCCTCTGGTATTTGAAAAAATTGAAAGACAGAATATGAATTTACTAGTAAAAAAGTAAATAAATATATTCAATGTGAATCAGTATTCATGAATTAGTTAATACAATGTTGTGCTTAAAAGACATATTATAAGCAGCTGTAACTTGAATTTCATTACGAATCTGCTGAATACTATTCCATTTGTCTTCTGAAATATTCACACCTGATTTTTACATTAGATCAGATAAAGGAGAACTATTGAAATTTAATGGTATACTCAGGGCCACTTTAAATGAATTATAAATGTGTTCTGTGTTATTTAAGCTCAGACTGGAGGAGTTAGTGGAAAATAATAAGAATGAGATTAATTTGATTTCTAGTAACCCTTTCCTGGACCAAAGAAATAATTTTAATAGAACCAGACTCTACATTACATGAAGTTTTGGATACATATTATTTATACTAAATGTATATATTTCATGCATGAAAGATCAAGGATTTGACATTTTAAGAAAGCAGGTTTCACTTGCATCAACAGTGTTGCATTTAATAACTAAAAAAGGCAAATATTTATCTGAGCTACCTTAGCAAATTTGTGTCAGTTATGTTCAATATTTTAAAGGTACAAATTTAAAAGAAATGCATGAATAAAATTACAGGTAGTCCTTGACTTACAACCAGAAATGGATCTGGAATTTCTTTCACAAGTTGTTGTGATCCTAATTTGAATCAGACCCAATTTTATAACAATTTTTACAGTGGTTGATAAATGAATCATGTGGTAATCAGGCAAATCCAACTTCCCCAATGAGGATTTCAGTAAAAAATAAATAAATGTCACAACCACATTCCACAGGACATTGCAACCAGTCGTAATGCAATGAGGTGGCTGGATGGAGTCGCTGAAGCAGTAGGCGTGAGCTTCAATGTAGTCCAGAAGATGGTAGAGGACAGGAAGGCCTGGAGGAACGTTGTCCATGGGGTTGCGATGGATCAGACATGACTTTGCAGTTAACAACAAAAGTGAGGGGCGGTACAATGGTACAATGCAAGTCTTAAGTCATTTCTTCACTTTTAAATCACTTTTTCTAGAGGCTGTGAATTATCATTAAGCGAATAGTTGTAAGTAAAGGACTACTGATTATATTCTCACTCCAACTGAGCTTCAGAGAAGTCTAGGTTTAATTCAGCTTAACATCTTTCACAAATTAAATAATGAGACATAAATAAATTGGTAGTACTGTAATAATATTTGGGATATTAAGCAAAGAACAATTTAAATATTAGGAGAAAACACAATTATCAGTTAACAAATTGCTGTGTTTTTATAGTGCTAATATTGCTCTGCTTTTCTAAATAATATCTACTAAAATTAAATGAACCAAAATCTAAGAGAACTGTATGTTAACATAATACTGCATATAATACAGTTTAATGTACGGTCACTTTTAAAGTCATTTTGCAATAATGCAGAATTCCCTGGAATATCTCAAATGTTATCATAATGTTTCATACACCAAAGCTGTCCAATCTGAGAAATTTCTATGGGATGAACTCTGTATGTCCTCTTTGAACTGAATTGAAGCATGGAAACCAAGATAAGTGTACAGTGAAAGAAGGACAATCACATATATACAGAGACACTAGGCTATATATAAGAACATTACATTCTACTCCCCAAAAATTTCTAAATTCCTTTTCTAACTTGAAGATAATGTCAAAACCAAATTCCATAAAATTGAAAGAGCTAGAAGGTAAAATGCAGGATAATTTTTCTGGAATAATCAATTAATGAAATCTGCTTCTGACAGGAACTGTCTTGGGTAAATATGTTTCCTTCTTTTACAATTATATTGTTTTAAGCTTGTTTTTCTATTTTTGATTTTTAACATGATGCTTTGTAGCCCACAAAAGAATAGCATAAAAAGTATTAGCTTAATAGGATTAAATCATTATATTTTATTATTATAAAAATGCAAAAACAACCAATAAAAAGCAGTGTATTTTATAATCCATATTGATAAATTAAGAAGCTATTATGTGATTTAAAAGACAGGATACCTTGTGTGAATTGAGTCTTTCTGTTTCATTAATTGCAATATTATAGCATGTAATAGCATTAGCACTTAGACTTATATACCACTCCATAGTGTTTTACAGCCCTGTAAGTGGTGCCCCCAACAATCTGGGTCCTCATTTTACCAACCTCAGAAGGATGGAAGGCTGAATCAACCTTGAGCCGGTCAGGATCGAACTTCTAGCTGTGGGAAGAGTTTACCTGTAATACTGCATTCTAACCACTGTGCCACCATGGCTCCTATATATTATATACAACTGTAAAATGAATATCAATAAATCTTGTTTTGAAAAAGAAAAAAAACAGTTCTCATGATTGGGATTTAATTCTCTAATTGACAGTGACAAGTGGAGAATGATATAACAACACTACAAAGCAGATCTCTTTTTTTTTCTTTTTCTACCTTTAATTTTCTTCTTTTCACAGATTCCAGTGACACAATTTTCTTTAAATCATAATGAATAAACTAGTTATACACATTCAAGTAATTCTATATTGAACATAAACTAATTCTATACTTACTGCTTATCAAATCATTATGTCCCAACTTTTATTTCACTAATTCCAGGTTAAAATTTCAACAACTAAAATTCGTAGAACTGAAGTGAGTGATAGAAAAGAAGCAGATACTGTCCCCTGCAATTTGAATTGCAGGTCATTAAATTTATACTTTTTAATAATATTTGTTAGCTGGAAAAGATGCTATCCAACTACCTTCAGAGAAAAATCAGCTTGACTTCTGAACAGATTTTATAAATGTTGAAGATTTTATTTGCTAAAATTTACAAGTATAATCATAACCAATAAAGATTATATTTTACATGACATCCTTATTTGTCATTTTTAAAGTTTGCATTTTACAATTAAATAAAAATGGAAAGATTAAGTAGATATAATTCAATTAAAGAGTGGCATGCCATAAACATTTTTTATTCAGTAATCCCCATGTTATAAATAATCAATTGATTTTTCAATAATGAGAGTATATATCTGTACTAACAATCAATATCAATCAGTCTTGCTGGTCTCATGGTCTCTTGTTTTGTTTATCTGTGACTCCATAAAGCAGGCAAGAACATGCCATAGTTAACATGCCACATATATCAAAATGATATATGAGGTAGATTTGAAATAACTTGGAAATAGATTCGGAAAAAATAACAATGTAATTGCTTATTAAAAATTAAGAATACTTACAAAAGTTGCATTTTCCAGCAATAGTGTAGTTGTATTTGTTTCTACATTCAGTTTAATAACATGTCCATTCCTGTTTTTATATATCACTTCTGTATCTGTTAATAGAAAATGCATTAAGAATTATAAAATGCAAACATTCTATACAATAGCTTCTTAGTTAATAGACTTTTACAATAAAAAAGGACATCATTGAGCATCCAATACATTAAAATGTGATTAGGCTGAGATAATGACTTCATCAGTGTTATCTGTTTTTGTTAATTTGTTCAAAGATAAGTGCCCCTGGTCTTTTTGACTTATTAATGGAGATAGTCTTTCACCTTAGCATTATTATACCTTCTCCCTTGCATAAAACAAGGTCAATTGACTTTTTTAAAAAAAAGAAGACTTGAGCTGTTTGACCTTATCCCCAAAATATCTCTCTCTCTCTCATTTTTTGCACTGTTTTTCACTGTTGCTATGTAAGTATACAGGATACTTAATACATTGGATTTTTTTTTACATTTAGAAACAAACAAAACTTTGCAGGAATGGTTAGCTATTTCATTATTCTACTGCCCTGATGTTTTGTAGTTCTCCCACCTATTGAAAGTAATCTTAAACATTTCAAAACACTTCACTGAAATAAGCTTTGATTACACATAAACCTTATATTAATCATGTAATGGCTGCACAAAAAAGGAAGAAAACTGTAAAGATTGCACCGTGATGAAACAGTACTGTGAAGAAGAGCATGTAATACAAACAAATTTGAACTGTTATGCTTACATGTTCTTCATTCCTTTCATGTCACCTTTCATATTCTGCACTAACTAGACAAACTTCTAATTTGGCAGAGGTTCTGGCTCATCTTTGCTATTTTATCTAATGAAGAAAAAAATATCAATATAGATATCCTTTTAGAAAGAACTAGAAATGTTATTTATTGGATTAAGGCTAAAGATGGCACAGTGTCCTCCAGCCATCAGGATATTTTTTTATATCTTCAAGTCCTTTCATTTTAATTACTCAAAAGTAGCTAACACCAGGAATATTAATTCTCTACCTTATTCATAACAAATTAAAAACCCTATCTAGACCGGGATGCCCTGTGTACAGTCACTCATGCGCTCGTGACCTCTCGTTTGGACTACTGCAACACTCTCTACATGGGGCTTCCCTTGAGGACCACTCGGAGGCTCCAACTGGTACAGAATGCAGCCGCGAGCGTTGTGTTGGGAGTCTCCCGATACTCCCATGTTACACCTCTGCTCCGCGAGCTACATTGGCTGCCAGTTGTCTTCCGAGTGAGATCCAAGGTTTTGGTAATGGTTTTCAAGGCCCTACATGGCATGGGTCCGGAGTACCTCGGGGATCACCTGCTGCCGGCGTCAACTTCCCTCTGCCCTGTGCGTTCCCACAGAGAGGGCCTCCTCAGGGTGCCACCGGTCAGAGAATGTTGTCTGGTGGCCCCCAGGGGGAGGGCCTTCTCTGTGGGCACCACGGACTTATGGAATCGGTTGCTGGTTGAGCTCCGGACGGCTCCCGACCTTCGCTCCTTCCGATGCGATCTGAAGACCTATTTATTTGAACAAGCCGGCCTGGCCTGATGGGGGATGTGTTGGGGTTTTTTATTGTGGTTTTTTATATTATTATTTATTGTTTTAGCTCGGGCTTTGTATTTAATTCTCTTTTTAACATTTGTACCTTGTATTTTATATGTGCCCTGTTCACCGCCCTGAGTCCTTCGGGAGAAGGGCAGTATACAAATATAATAAACTTAAACTTAAACTTATTCACATCAGGGTCTAATAATTTTAAATATGACTGGTAAGAAATGTTAGGAAGCATGAAAGGACCTTAAAAATGGAAAAGCATGTTAAACAGATGGATAGCCAGTAAGGAACACAAGCACTTCAAAAATGGACGGTAGGAGTCAACAGTGGTAACCTAGAATAACTTCTGGCAATTTTGTCTTCCTGCATGAGAAAAATGTAACGTACATTCTTGCAGTAGCTGTCAACTAGTGGCAACCCTTGAAGAAAAAGTTGATGTATTGAAACAGCAAGCAGCCACTTCTACCCATCAGAGAGAATGAAGATTTATCAGTTCAAAGAAAGGAAGTCATACAACTGACAGTGAAAGCAACTTTCAATAAAGAAGACACTCCACCAAGCAAACCCAACAGAAAAAGATAACAAGCAGAAGTTAAAAAAAACAACAACACCTGTATCATCTTCTACATTACTGGAATTCAGAAAGAGTTTTCAGGCTCTCACACAAAATAAAAATAATAATAGGGGAAATGAAATAGAATAGGAAACAGGATCATGGACATGGACATGGCAGACAAGTTTAAGACAAGTCTGTTGATTATTTCTTCTTATTAATACATGAGAGACAGGAAAGACAAACAATACTGTAAAACAGTGACTATTATTATACTATAGGTTGTACTATCACAGATTCTGAAGGAAGTTCAAGCTCTGCGGAGTCAAATGGAAGCCATGAAGAGAACAGAATAATCTTGAAAGGGAATGTACACAAATATTGTCAAGCGAAGCGAGTATCTGTGTCTTAAGAAACAGAAATGGATCCTGTAAGTAACTTGTTGATGGGATACTTAGAATGGTATTTTGGCTTGCGGGGCAGTTACTAATGATCCTAGGTTCCATAATGTGTGAAGTAATTTATGGAGTAAAACTTGGCTTTGGTGAAAACAAAATTAGCATGCAGACATACAATAGTTATCCAGGAAGAATATTTACTAAATATATGAAAAATGATGAAGAATTGTTAAAACTTGCAAATGTTCATACAATGGTGAATGCAAAAGAAGCAAAAATTGTTAAATGTAAGAACATGCTTTTACTCAGTTTGTTACCCGTATATAAGATATATGAGTTTGCATGTGTTGAGTATATGTGTTTGTGAATTAGAAGAAATATAATAGGAAATTAAATGCAATAGGAACAGGTATTCAATTGATGATGAATGAGATAGTCTAGAAATGAAAAGTATTTAATTGGATGGAATTTATAAGATGCTCGAAAAGAGAGACATAAGAAGTTTAAGGAATAAAAGGCAGCATATAATGGATGTGTTGGAAGTGATGAGCATTTGCAAGAATAAAAAGGTGTTTTGTTGTTGTTAGTTGCGAAGTCGTGTCCGACCCATCGCGACCCTATGGACAATGTTCCGCCAGGCCTTCCTGTCCTCTACCATCTTCTGGAGTCCATCTAGGCTCACGCCTACCGCTTCGGTGACTCCATCCAGCCACCTCATTCTCTGTCGTCCCCTTCTTCTATTGCCCTCAATCTTTCCCAGCATTAGGCTCTTCTCCAGTGAGTCCTTCCTTCTCATTAGGTGGCCAAAGTATTTGAGTTTTAGCTTCAGGATCTGGCCTTCCAAAGAGCAGTCAGGGTTGATCTCCTCTAGGACTGACCGGTTTGATCGCCTTGCAGTCCAAGGAACTCGCAGGAGTCTTCTCCAGCACCATAGTTCAAAGGCATCAATTCTTTGGCGCTCAGCCTTTCTTATGGTCCAGCTTTCACTGCCATACATTGCAACTGGGAAGACCATAGCCTTGACTATACACACTTTTGTTGACAGGGTGATGTCTCTGCTTTTTAGTGTGCTGTCTAGATTTGCCATGGCTTTCCTCCCAAGGAGCAAGTGTCTTTTAATTTCTTGGCTACAGTCCCCATCTGCAGTGATCTTGGAGCCCAGGAAAATAAAATCTGTCACTACCTCCATTTCTTCCCCATCTATTTGCCAGGAATTGAGAGGGCCATATGCCATGATCTTGGTTTTCTTAATGTTTAGTTTCAACCCAAGTTTTGCACTCTCCTTCTTCACCCGCAACAAGAGGCTCTTTAGTTCTTCTTCACTTTCTGCCATTAGAGTGGTATCATCTGCATATCTTAGGTTGTTGATGTTTCTTCCGGCAATCTTACTTCCAACTTTTGATTCATCTAGCCCTGCCTTTCTCATGATGTGCTCTGCATATAAGTTAAATAGGCAAGGTGACAGTATACAGCCTTGCCGGACTCCTTTCCCAATTTTGAACCAATCAGTGGTTCCGTGTCCAGTTCTCACTGTTGCTTCTTGGCCCGCATATAGATTTCTCAAGAGACAAATAAGATGGTCTGGTATGCCCATCTCTTTAAGGACTTGCCACAGTTTGTTATGATCCACACAATCAAAGGCTTTAGCATAGTCAATGAAGCAGAAGTAGATGTTTTTCTGGAACTCTCTAGCTTTCTCCATGATCCAGCGTATGTTAGCAATTTGATCTCTAGTTCCTCTGCCTCTTCGAAATCCTGCCTGTACTTCTGGTAGTTCTTGATCCACATACTGCTGGAGTCTAGCTTGTAGGATTTTAAGCATAACTTTACTAGCATGAGAAATGAGTGCAATGGTGCGATAGTTTGAACATTCTTTGGCACTGCCTTTCTTTGGAATTGGAATGTAAACTGATCTTTTCCAATCCTGTGGCCACTGTTGAGTTTTCCAAATTTGCTGGCAAATTGAGTGTAGCACTTTTACTGCACCGTCTTTTAAGATTTTGAATAGCTCAGCTGGAATACTGTCACCTCCACTAGCTTTGTTGTTGCTCAGCTTTTCTAAGGCCCACTTCACTTCACATTCTAGGATGTCTGGCTCGAGGTCAGTGACCACCTCATTGTGATTATCAGGGACGTTAAGCTCATTCTTGTATAGTTCTTCTGTGTAATTTTGCCACCTCTTCTTAATCTCTTCTGCCTCTGTTAGGTCCCTGCCATTTTGGTCCTTTATCATGCCCATTTTTGCATGAAACGCTCCTTTCATCTCTCCAATTTTCTTGAAAAGATCTCTGGTCCTCCCTATTCTATTGGTTTCTTCTATTTCTTTGCATTGTTCATTTAAGAAGGCATTCTTATCTCTTCTAGCTATTCTTTGGAATTCTGCATTTAATTGGTCATATCTTTCTTTTTCTCCCTTGCCTTTCGCTTCCCTCCTTTCCTCAGCTATTTGCAAAGCTTCCTCAGACAGCCATTTTGCTTTCTTGCATTTCTTTTTCTTTGGGATGGTTTTGGTTGCTACCTGTTGTACAATGTTGCGAACCTCTGTCCATAGTTCTTCAGGCACTCTGTCTATCAGATCTAATTCCTTAAATCTATTTGTCACCTCTACTGTATATTCAACAGGGATATGATTTAATTCATACCTGACTGGCCTAGTGCTTTTCCCTACTTTCTTTAATTTAAGCCTAAACTTTGCAACAAGAAGCTCATGGTCTGAGCCACAGTCAGCTCCTGGTCTTATTTTTACTGACTGTATAGAGCTTCTCCATCTTTGGCTGCAGAGCATATAGTCAATCTGATTTCTGTGTTGACCGTCTGGTGATGTCCATGTGTAGAGCCGTCTCTTGGGTTGTTGGAAAAGAGTGTTTGCTATGACCATCGTATTCTCTTGACAAAATTCTATCAGCCTGTGCCCTGCTTCATTTTGTACTCAAAGGCCAAACTTGCCTGTTATTCCAGTTATCTTTTGGCTTCCTACTTTAGCGTTCCAATCCCCCATGATGATAAGGACATCATTTTTTGGTGTTAGTTCTATAAGGTGCTGTAGGGCTTCGTAGAACCGGTCAATTTCATCCTCTTCAGCACCGGTGGTTGGGGCATAGACTTGGACTACTGTGATATTGAATGGTTTGCCTTGGATTCGAACTGAGATCATTCTGTCATTTTGAGGATTGTATCCCAGTATTGCTTTTCCTATTTTTTTATTGACTATGAAGGCTACTCCATTTCTTCTGAGGGATTCTTGCCCGCAGTAGTATACCTGATGGTTATCTGAATTAAATTCACCCATTCCTGTCCATTTTAGTTCGCTGATACCTAAGATGTCAATGTTTAGTCTTGTCATCTCTTGTTTGACCACGTCCAGCTTTCCTTGATTCATGGATCTTACATTCCAGGTTCCTATGGAGAAAAAATCTTTACAGCATCGGACTTTCCTTTCACCACCAGACACATCCACAGCTGAGCGTCCTTTCGGCTTTGGCCCAGTCGCTTCATTCTTTCTGGCGCTACTAGTACTAGCCCTCTGCTCTTCCCCAGTAGCATATTGGACGCCTTCCGACCTGAGGGGCTCATCTTCCAGCGTCATATCATTTTGCCTTTTGGTACTGTCCATAGGGTTTTCATGGCAAAGATACTGGAGTGGTTTGCCATTTCCTTCTCCAGTGGATCACGTTTTGTCAGAACTCTCTGCTATGACCTTTCCGTCTTGGGTGGCCCTGCACGGCATAGCTCATAGCTTCATTGAATTACGCAAGCCCCTTCCCCACGACAAGGCAGTAATCCATGAAGGGGAATAAAAAGGTACAAGAATATTAGTGCAAACCTGAATTAGAATTTCTTTTCTCTCTTACCTTCTGCTTTGATTTTATTTTGGCTACTACAGTTTTACTTTTTTCTATTTTGAATAAAGTATGGGGACCCCTGGTACGGATCAATGTAAAACCACCAATAGGAATTCACAGTGGCAAGGTGGGGCAAGAAAGAGAGCTAGACTGCAATCTACAATACATTAAAAAAAATTCTAGAGTTGTCTTTATGGGTTTGGAAAAGAAATGTACTGTTTTGACACTTCCTGGGATCATGTAAATCCTGTGTGGTTTTGAGAGGGAAATGTAGATGGGAGGGGCTTCCTTCACAGACTTAGTTAACCACATATATGGACATGTTGCAAGGCTAAACTAGGGAAAACTTAACCTTGTCAGGTGGGCTTCACATGTTCTTCAGTTGAACCCCCAAGTGCCACACTTTAATTTCATTTGCATACATTAATAAAGTTGTGGTTCTTGTTACTGAACCATGACTGTCTTATCTGAGAGGGAAAAATGCTGAATATTTTGATTCTTCTCTGGGGGAAAAAATAGACCTATCAAACAAGCAAGAGCCTGGATTTAAAAAAAAATACATATACAACATTAACCATCAAGCTGTCAGCTGCCTTCTGGAAGTAGCAAATTTGTGTTAACATGTAGATATGTTTAGAAGAAACAAATTAAGCAGATAGGCACAGATTGCTATATCCATAAATGTTATTGTATTTGAATGAGATAGCATTCTTCCTTTCTTGGCATATCCCTTTTCTTTACTAAAACTAACTACCTTTGTCTCTAATCTCTTACTCAAGCAGAACAATCTCCCACAACTGTAAATGCATTTTCTTCCTGACTTAATACCCCCAGAAGCTAATAGGAGGTTTGGATTAGCAGCAGCAGGAATTGTCTATCGCTCATGGAGAGCAATCAGCTCCACCAAGATGATGAAATAGTTCCACAAGTGAAATACGCTATTAAATTGTCAGGTGGATATTAAGATACGTCAAGAACCATTTTGAGTGGCACAGTTTCGCTTCTTTTTCTGATATACTAACAGCTTTGCCAAGGCACAAGGGGACCTTGGACTTTCTCTATCATCTCTAGGCAAGAGATGACTGAAAACAATAGAATGGCATTCTTTCCTATTGGAGTGCAATGCTGTAAAACCTTCAGTTTGTTTCCCCAATCTTATTGCAGCAGTCCTGGGAAAGTGAAAGCAGGTACAAACACTTCTGTACTCTTCTTATTTTGTAATGTCTGTTGAGATTCTCAGTCATCCAGGTTCATAGTTGTCTCAAAGGTGCTCTTTCAGAAGGCAACTGGCTGCTTTTTCCTTGAGGAAGAAGAACAAAATATTTCGCTTCTCATCCAAGAAGCGTCATCATTTGGGATGGTGCAGCGGATGGAAGGATAGGAATTGACAGTTGAGACTGGACGGTGAGGGAATGGAAGGAGATGTGCTGACTGGATGGTTCCTGGCATATGGAAGGATTGTTTTTCTTTGCAGTCATCTGGTTGTTAGCACTCTCCCTGAGGCCTTACTTCAGTGGTGGGATTCAGCCGGTTCGCACCACTTTGGCAGAACCGGTAGCTATTTTTTTTGTTGCCCAGGCCCAGAAAGGACTTCCGGAAGCGGCATCCAGAGAACCAATTGTTCACATATCTGAATCCCACCACTGCCTTACTTTCTAATCTATTTCCTCAAACATAAGGAATGAATTGTACAGTAAAGTCTAGGATTTTTAGAGAATGTAAGAAAATGGACTAAATGTGCAACATTTATTAATTTAGTTTATTTATTTATTTAGTTAATTATTAAATTTATATGTTGCCCATCTTGCTATTCAGAATATTGATTGTGAAATTCTGGCTTGCATTGGGATGATACACAGTAACGACAACGAAAGAGAGTGGAATAATAGGTCTTCTACTAATTAAGCATTTTAAGTGCTCAATTTAAACACACATATATATCTTTCCAACACAAACACACACAAATAGATTTTTGCTTAGTACTCTCAGTTTGTAACCAAAGTAAAATGCAAATAAATACAATATTTTGTTACCTAATTAGTCACTGATATTTGTAATTTAGGAATTGAAATTACCTGCGACATTTTAAAAAAAATAGACCACTGTCATGAATATTTGTTTTGAGGAATCTATGTGCAACAAAAGACTGAAGATCATTAGAGATATGGGGAGAAAGAGAATGTGTAAATATGCACATTCTGCAGAGAGAAAAGTTCCTCAATGATGGGCTTCAGCATGAGTCTGAAACATCTGGTTCCAGTGACCAATCCAGATTGGATACTACAATATACAAATATATACTTTAAAAAAAAAGACACAAACAAAATGAATGTGTTTATAATTCTGGAAAGCAGCCAAAAGAATGAGTGTGTTCAATAGGCTAATCATGAATATGTATTTGGTACAGTAAGATAATATAGCAGATGGTAGAAATGTTAAAATTTTGATAGATATGTTAAAGTGCTATTGAAAATGCATTCTTCACACCTGTAATACCTTAACAGAAACTTTACAAAAGAAGAGGTATCAGAATCTGACTTATAAACAAACTCATCAGACCAGATAAAATAGCAAAAAAGGATAATGAAATAATATAAATAACATGACAAAATGTTTCACATTACTATATTGGACTCTGAAACTTCTTGATTTTTTTTCCACTTGAATTATTAAAAGTTAAGACTTTAAGCTAAAGCATCCTTCTTTCATCGTAAGGAAAAAATATTTCTTTAATATTTTCTTCTGTTAAAGTCAAAATGTGAAAATAATTTTCTATCTTTGTAAAAATATATTGCTTGGCAATCCCACACTCCAAACACAAAAGTGAAACCAAATTGCCCAGATCTGTTTTAATATCACAACTGAAATGACCTTAAACTCCTAGGGAAGATAGAAGAGCAGTTTTGTCTATATTATTAAAGTGAAGCACTATGCTGCAATGGAGCCCATCAATTTAGTTTCTTTCTCTCTTTGAGAAATTGATAAACAAGCAAAGCCCCATCTGTGGGATGCAGGCAGCACACAAAATCACACACCCTCCGGTCCACAGGAAAAACTCTCTCCAAGGAACTGGTCCCTGGTACCCAAAAGGTTGGGGACCTCTGATTTATGATACATTTTAAAGTGTTATTTATAAAAAGGACTTCATTCATTTGTTCATTCATTTTATTTATATACCACACATTTCTATCCAAGCAGCTGTGGGTGGCTTATAAAACAATTAAAAATGTTATTTACAAAAGGGAGCTATTGATAAGAATAAAAAGTGGGACAAAAAACATCTAAAAGGACCCATTGAACATTGATTGGTTCCAAGGAAAACAGGAACTGAAATTAAAACTTGCTCCACACAGCAAGTCAATAGCAGTATAGCATAATGATAAAGTTGTTGAACTTAGACTGGGGAGACTTAGGTTTTATAATTCCATGGGTCAGTCTCAACTCAGCTCAGTCCAGCCCATTGTTAAAAGGGGAAAAAAACAGAAAGGAAGCTGTACAATGTATACCACCTGAAGATTTTGAAGAAAAGACACATGTAAATCTAAAGCATAGTTGTGTGCACACATGCATAGTAAACATAAATACAAGCCAACATACATACACTTGCTTTAAAATGAAGTCAAGACAAATTTACAGTGTATGAATTCATATATTGTAACAATGATATATTCATATTACAAATAATTATACATTCAAAATATTTAAGTATCTATTATAAAAATTTCTACCTGGGATACATGAATTTATCCCATTCAAATCTACCCCATGGTACTCATATTGCAAAAACAAAGGAAAATTTACAGTTGATCCTTATTCATTTGGAAATAAATACTGGGATAATATGCATGTTGATATTAGAAATTTTTAAATGCTATTTTTGGATACCATTCCAGGAATTTGAAGCTTAAATGAACAAAAATAGTATCCTGCATAATTATTCTCAGAAGTCAATGCTTTATACAGTAAAATATTTTTATGAATCAAAACAATGATTTATATCCATGTATTTTTTTTTCTGGTAGCAATATGGATGTGGTTTGACATTCATTTTTCCCAGGATTTTTAAAAATATCTTTATCTAATCTAGAATCAGCTGCTGGTCTCTCAGCCAAGTACTAACATTCCTGCTTAGCTTGTTAAGATCAGTCAAGAACAAATAGCTATTGTCAGCTAATTATACAAGTCTAATACATTAGTCAAGGGACACGGTGGCTCAGTGGGTTAGGACGCTGAGCTTGTTGATCAAAAGGTTGGCAGTTTGGCGGGTCGAATCCCGAGTGCCACACAACAAAGTGAGTGCCTGTTACTCGTCCCAGCTTCTGCCGACCTAGCAGTTAGAAAGCACATAAAAATGCAAGTGGGAAGGTAACAGCGTTCCGTGCGCCTTTGGCGTCGTCATGCGGGCCACATGACCACGGAGACGTTCTCGGACAAGCGCTGGCTCTTTGGCTTTGAAACGGAGATGAGCACCGGCCCCTAGAGTTGGAAACGACTAGCACGCATGTGCAGGGGAACCTTTACCTTTACCTTTAATACATTAGTCACTAAATAAAATTCCCCATACACTTCACAGTACTTAGATTCCTGCCGTGTAGTGATTAATGTGCTGGACTAGAGGCAAAGAGATGGCCTGGTTGAGGACCAACTTCAACCTTAAATACCTCAGTGATTCTGGCTCAGTCACACTTTCTCAGCTAAACCAACATCACATTAATTTTGTGGGATCAAAGAAAAGGCAATTTCTTTTAGGGTCCTGGAGGAAATGTAATGTAATTCACTGACATCAATGTTGCTTAAATTAGCTTGAAAGCAATCTAATTTCAGTAAAATTAGATTAAGATTAAAGTGAACATAATCTGTAGTAAATATACTCAGAATATAATAAATCATCAGGAAATTTTAGGAAGCAAAAATAAGTTCGTTTTAACGGGTCAACCAGTAATGCATCTTTTTTACCCTACCCTACTCAAGTCAATCCTGAATACAGAGAACATGTATAGCCCAGTTTCAACAAACATTCATGAAACAATGAAAATGATTAATCCACAATAAATTGGTTGCAGGCTAGAACTGAATTTAGGAGCATTGCTGTCTTAGAATTGGATAAACAGTATCTTTTTAGTATGATGCAATTAAATCACTGCAGGGTACCTCAAGTTACAATGAAGCATTTTCACAGCATTGCTTTTAATATATTACCATAATAAACTGCAGTAACTACTAAACAAGTAATGCTGATATATAAATGGCAACTATTTATTATTTCAACAATCCTAAAATTGTGGACTTTTGTGAAAGGAACAGAGGGAGGGAGAATTGCAGATATTGGCAAAAATTGTTATATTAGAGCTCAATGTGTTTTGGGGGGAAAAATTCCCAAAAGCATTTTAAAAATAAATTCTATAAAGACAAAAGCACAAATATATACAATGGCTCTCACCACACATAAAATGCTATTTGGTTGCTATAGGTCATCTCACCTCTTCCTAATTCACCTTCTTCACATCATTTGACCTAGGGGCACCTACTACACAGTCATCATTGTAAACTATCTCTGTTCAGTGGGTAAATTCCAATTGGAGAGACTCTGGCAGTCAAAATTTCAATGGTGACACAGTACTTAAAGTACAGTCAGGATTATTCACTACAGATTTCTGTTTCGCAAATAACAGCAATGCCACCTGTTCTCAGAGCAACTTCTCCCCAACTGAAATGAAAGAACAGATGCTAAAGAACATGTCAGAGATTCTAGAGTGTCAGAAGTGCCATCTGTTGGTGATTTATATCTTAGGAAGCATTACTTTTCATTCAATATTCATATTTCTTTGTGCAGAGGAGGTTGTAAATAGCAAAATGAAAGATGAATTATGTCTCTGTAAGCAATAACTTTGACACGAAAACTTTCATTCCAAAACAAATTTAGAAGATGCATGGAAGACCCATTGCTTCTCTCAAGTGCTTTTTACCCCTGCAAAAACCATCAAGTTTGACTAGCCCACTTTAAAGTAACACAAAATGTCTCTATTGTTGACAAATTAAGCAGTTGTTCTTAATAACAATGTTTTTTTTAAGATTTTTTTTGTAACCTGCCTTTACTAGCCCAAAGTCACACAATTGATTGGCATGCCTAACACAGGACTAGAACTCAGTTTCTTGGTTTTTATCTGGTACTTTAACTACTAGACCAAATTGTCTGTTTTAAATTTTTTTAATGATTCTTTTAATACTCGATACTTTACTGTCAAATATTAAAAGGACCGTTTTTAATTTTTTTTAAGGGAAATATTTTGGTCCAGTGGTTAAAGTACCAGATAGGAACTTTTTGTTTTCATAATTTACTAATGCTAAAGTATTAATTAGTAAATTAGTAGAAAATTAGAAAATAAAAAATACCATAAGATTCTTGTTATATTATTAAAAAAAATAGAGAGCAAACAACGCTACCTCCCTGAAGCAGCTGGTTATATTGTACCTTCAATACCACTCAGCTTTATTGAATTTGGAGTGGCTTTGATGATCATGTAGAAAAAGTGTTAGGGCACTTAGAAAGCTAAAGCTGGCAATAATTACAGCAATGTTGAATTTGCCTGTCTTTGGAATCAGCTCTCAATCCAATGAAAATTGTGATATTCAAGAAGTACTGTATGTACGGTAGGTCCTCAAAAGTGTGTAAGCTGTTAAGGCCTGCTAAGGCCACCAAATATTGATCTCATATTATCTAACTGATCTCTGGTTAGGCCATGGAAAAGCCATTTATAATAATAATATTCTCTCTCTCTCTCTCTCTCTCTCTCTCTCTATATATATATATATATATATATATATATATATATATATATATATATATATATATATATATATATATTTTGTATATTATTGTGAATTAATAATACAAAATAAAAACTAAAGTAAATACCTTTAGTTCTCTGTATTCAGGTCTTTGTATTTTGTTTGGAATATATTGCTATGAATAATAGAATGGAGATAATGTTCATTATGCACAGCACACTAATTTTATTTGAAGGGGCTGCAAGTTAACTTTTCATGCTGCACACAGCAATATACATAGATATAACTATAAATGAGAAGAAAGAGAATATGGTTATGATAATAACAGTAGTTATTATAATGGACTATCAGGGTTCCTGTTTCATTTTTACAAAACAAAAGAGAATAAGAGAGAGAATGAAACTCTACAATAAGTGTAAAGCAATTTATACCTAACTATTTTCCTGATATAGGATTATAATCAAGTTGTGAAACTATAACCAAGGCCAGATTAGTCTAAAAAGTATGGATTGGAGTGTCAAGCCTAAAGTTTTTAAATATAACTTTACAGAACCATTCACATTTCTTTAACATTGGAGTTACAATCCTGCAATTTTAATATTCAGTTAATAATAAATAACGATGTAGCATGAAGATACTTTTCCATTATCTTCACAAATTGTGGCAGTTGATTAATTGTTTAATTATGTGTCATCAATGTTGAGTTACTGTGAACCTGCCATGTTTATGTGAATCCCTATAAAAAGGAAAATTTAAGACAAGAAAGTTTTTTAACTGGTAGATTGGTTAAGAGATGGGAACATTTGTTCTAAGTTTTGCTCCCCATTTGCTTGTGCACTGCTATTTGTACCAGTAAAGAAAATGTGAGTTCTGACAGTACTTCAGCATTGTCTGTGCAACCCTTCTTCTCTTTAATAAAATGTTGTGATACATTCCTCTAAATTCATCCACAATTGTGATCCAGATTTGGTGTGTGACCATTATCTCATGTTGAGCTTTGGATCTGCGATAGTCCCAGACTATTTCTAGAGAAGTTTATTAAAATTGATTAAAGTCACCTTGAGCCATACATTTGGGGAACATCAATGCCAACAAAGAAATGGAGTCAAGGAGCTCAGGCAAGGAGGTTAATGTGCAGGAGAGAGGCTGGTACAATACCGGGTTTCCCTGAAAATAAGACCCAGTCTAATACTTTTTTTGCCTCCAAAAGAGGCATTAGGTCTTATTTTCGGGGGATGTCTTTCCCCCCCACTGTCTTGCGTTGTGTTGGCAGCACCAATAACTCCATCCAGTAGGAGCCTGCGTGGCCACCACTGTCCCACATCTTCTGCAGCCACTCAATGCCAGTCGTGCATATTGCCCCTGACCTCCATTTCACCGGCAGAGGCCTTCAGTAAAGGCCTCTGCAGCTCAAAACAGAGCAATGGGTTGATGCATGCACTACCACCACCAGCCTCCATTTCTCCAGCAAAGGCCTGTGAGCAGCCGCAGAAGTGGGCTGGCGGTGGCCACACTGGCTCCTGCTGGACGGGGCTGTTGGCGCTGCCATGAGGCAAAGCAGGTGTCGGGGTGTGGTAGGCCTGGCTGTGGCGGTCCTGAGGTAAGCTGGTGTGGAGTGCGTGGAGCAGCTCCACCTGCCCATCCCTGCCCTAGCTTTATTTTTATGTGTGCGCCCCTCCCCATTTCATGCAACCAGACGGTGGGACAGAGTAGGCGGGGTCTTAACTAGGGATTATATGGAGATAGGGCTTATATTCGGTGAATGCGTAAAAATAAAGCTAGGGCTTATTATTGGGATAGGTCTTATTTTTGGGAAAACATAGTAGTAACAATCCCAGCAAAGCCCAATCTAATGAACAGAGTCTCACATCTGGGGCTTTGTTGGGATGATGGCCAATAGCTGTAAGAGATTCCAAAATGACAATCACGTCCACCCCTGCTCCAGGGTATCAGCTGATGCCACACTTAAAACTTTCTTCCTCCTGTCTGCCACCACCATTATTTTATGGCTGACCCTCCACCCCCCAAGACAGCCCTATCCACACTATTAATTGTTAGGAATATCTTTTTTAAGATAATGGGTGTTCAGGATTTTTAAAATAATTTTACAGCTAGCAATATTGAAGAAAAGGGAAGCCTTGGCTAGAATCTTTCTCCTTGTCAAAATAGTTTTTCACTGAAACTTAATTGTTGATATGGCATTTAGTTGCATGATTCATCCCTGGCACTGAACTGCTACAGTACTTGGAGGACTAAGGCATATGTTTATTTTTAACATTAGATATACGAATGTCAGATTGTAAAATGAGAAAAGTTCAGGGCTTAAGCTTAATGATAACCATTTCTTCTCTCTTGCAAATTCCAAATTTTGACTTTGGGTGCTTAGTTTCTTTATAAACAATGTTTTCTTAATATTATTTCAAATTTTCAATGGCATTTAACTGCTATTCAAATTGGATTTAGATATATAGAATTAAGAAAAGCCCAGCTGGTTAGCAATTAATGAGAAAGCAAATCAGTTTTTTTCTCTAAACAATTTAAGACTAAAGAGACCAAGAGAAACAATATATTGAAATTAAAGAACAAAGAACAGCTACATCATTGGTTTCACGAGTTTCACAAATATTTCTGAAATATACTGAATTAATTCACAATTGTCTTATAGTCAAACTTTCTATTTTGTTCTTATTTTTATTCCTGAAAGAAATCTTGTATAACTGATTTTTTCCACAGCAGGAAAAAATTAAACATGTCAGACATAATTGAATGGAAGAAAAAAGTAATGAATATTACAAATGTTGCTTCATTTGTACAATTATAGTATGGTGTGTATGGCATCATTATAGCTTCTACCAGATGCCTATGATTACAACCAAGAAGTTAGCCAGTAATTTAAGAAGTTAATTTGGAAAGAACAATTTGTGAGCAAAAAGCCTTTGTATAGTTTCAAGTCTTTGTATAGAATGTAACCAGTTGGCCAGCCTTTTGTTTAACATTATTACAATAAAGACTATCTACTGTAAAACAGAAATATTTCTTTGCAGTATGTTTTTGAATCTCTTTTCCTAAACATGGCTTAGTGCACTGTGCTGTCTTTTTAATACAATCAAATTAAAACTATCTTTGTTATTATGTAGCGGGAAACTGCCACTTAGGCTGGAAGAAAGGGTCAAAGTGTAAGCTAACTTCCCCCAAGATCCATGAAATCTTATCTGGTTGTTCCTAGGGGAAGTGACCAGCCTGGAGAAATTCTTGTAACACAGGTAGAAAACAATAAAGTTGTTTATATAGCTATTTATGAGTGGCTCTAGTTGCTTGCATCTGATATTATTTGGGATGTATATGATATCTCTATATTTGTCATTTTTTCTAGGAATTTAGTTCCATAGATTCTGTTGTTTTTGTATTTTGTTGTATAAAATGATTCAGTTTTGGATGATAATTTCTCAAGTCAAATAAAATCTTAATTGTCTGATTTGTTCAATTCAATCTTCAGCACATTAGACAAAGATTTTGGCACAATGTAGTAAAATCAAGGTGATATCTTCATTTATTTAATGTATACTTCAACTTTTTTTCCCTTCTGTTCAGTCATGTCCAATTCTCAGAAACTGCCTTAACAAGTACCTGCAGTTTTCTTGGCAAGTTTTCTTTTTCAAGAGCTTTGCCTCCTATCGATGGTTGAGAGAAAATGACTAGCCCCAGGTCACCCAGCTGGCTTTGTGACTAAGGCAAGCCTAGAACTCACAATGCCCTGATTCTAGCCTAATGCTTTTACCACTGTACCAAACTGGCTATCATGCTTTGACTGATAATAGGTATATTACTGTCCTTCAATTCAATTTGCAATATAATATTATGAGGCTAAAACTGGATATCATAATGTATGATGTTCTTCAGGGCACACTTACAACAAAAATCTGATTTTTCTCTCTTGATTTTAGAAGTCTGTACTTCCTCTCCAATGGATGCTACTGTCTGTCTGTCTGTCTGTCTGTCTGTCTGTCTGTCTGTCTGTCTGTCTGTCTGTCTGTCTGTCTATCTATCTATCTATCTATCTATCTATCTATCTATCTATCTATCTATCTATCTATCTATCTATCTATATCTGTGTCTGTCTATCTATCTATCTGTGTCTGTCTATCTATCTATCATCTATCTATCTATCTATCTATCTATCTATCTATCTATCTATCTATCTATCTATCTATCTATCTATCTAAATTTCAGTGTTCTCATACACAGAACAGCTCTTTTCCATTGATATAATTCTATAGGAAGCTTGACTGCTACAATGCAATTAAGTAAACCAAACAAATAAAATCTTTTGCTTGAGAAAATATGTGAGTTGTTCCAATTATACAACAATTAGCAACAGAGTCCTTAACACTGGCAGAGAAATATGGCAATGATAACAGGACATATTACCAACAGATCTAACTTGCTGTAACATTACTTTGAAATATCTATTGAACTGATATGATAGAAACAGAAAGAATATTGGAGTAGTTGGATTGCCTCTAGAGGATTTTTTTTCTTTTGCAGGTAAACAAGTTCAGCTTATATCACTTCTTTAAGAGCACAGCTATTTTGGTTATTGTATTATATGTAAATAGTTCCATTTACGTGTTAACATTAGTTCACTAAAACAATAACAAAGAAACATGAGGTAAAGCGTTTGACAGCCGAACACGCGGGAGTTTTGACAGCTGTCAAAACTCCCCAACAATACGCAGGCGCAACCGGCTGACAGCTCTCAGCTGTCAGAGCAATAGAGCCGCCCAGCCACGAGGAGCCAAGCTGTCAGACGCCCCGCGAAGCTGATTGGAGCGGAAAGCAAAGCGGGAAAAGACCGGCCGCTGATTGGACCAGCCGGCCGGCTGCAGACTATATAAAGCCGAACCTTTCTGTAATCAGTTGCTCTGTTCTAAAATAAACCTGTTGAAGTTACTAGCTGTCTTGAGTGGTCTGTCAGCCACTTCACTGGCGACGAAGGTGGGATCCGCTTCCCAGAGCTGAAGTCACGGCCAGGAAGAGAGTTCCCGGCCGGCGGAGCTAGGCACTGGAAGTTTTAACTTCCATAGCGGAGCGGACCACCGGACCCAGACAGCATGGCCAATTTCGGACGAGTGAGGGAGTTTGACACCCGCCACCCAGAGCGATGGGAGTCGCATCTGGGGCAGGTCGAGGGATTCCTCCTCGTCAGTAAAATTACGGATGACAGAGCCAAAGCCGCAGCGCTCCTCTATATCAGCGGTCCTCCCGTCTACGATGCTGCTGTAGGGCTATTCAGCCCAGTGCCGATCACCGAGGTCCCGTACACCGAGCTCATTGACCGGCTCAACAAACACTACATGCCGGCCCGCTCGGAACTGTACTGGCGGGTACAGTTTGCCCAGCGAAGACAGCGGCCGGATGAAGCTGCGAACTACTTCATCGCAGGAGTCCGGCACAACGCGCGAAGCTGCAACTTCCCTGACCTGGAAGATCGGATCCGGGACCAAGTGGTCATCGGGTTGAGGGACGAACGCCTCCAAAAAAAAATCACATCTAAACCCGACATGACCCTCGCCGAGGTCTCCCGGGAGATCTTGGCGTACGAAGACAATCACAGGAGAACCCTTGCCCGAACTACGGCCGAACCCCAAGGAAGCGTCCATCAGGACGAAGCGTCCTTCAGTGACGAAGAATCCATAGATCTGACAGACACCGACGCATTACAACGCCGGATGGAGAGGCGACAAAACAGACGGAGTGACAACAATGACCGTCCTAAACCTAGGAATCTCATTCCAGCTCAAAGGGAACAACGCAACAACTGTGCCAGCTGCGGGGGCAACCATGCCCGGGCCAACTGCCGGTTCCAGAACGCGAAATGCCACAATTGTGGTAAGACTGGCCACATCAAACCCGTCTGCCGAAGCCGTCCCCGCAACAACCTGCATGAAGTGGAGGCTAACCCCCCAGGTACGGACAACCACCGAGCCAGTAAGGGAAAGACCCCAGAAGGGTTAGTGGAGGCGGTAGACAGGGTGCACCACTTAAGCCCTAAGGTAAAAATTAAAACAAAGCTTCAGGGAGTCTACTGTGACATGGAGGTGGACTCTGGATCAGCAGTAACCCTAATCTCATTTAAAACGTACAGGGAAATCTGCCGGCGCAGTAAAAAAGCAATACTGTTAGAACCCCCACATGTGCAGCTAGCTGACTACCAGAAAACCCCTATACAGCTTAAGGGTAAAGCCAAGGTTTGGGTAGAGTATAAAAAATTCAAGGGGCCCCTAGAAGTGATAGTCACCCAAGGGGATCGCACAAATTTAATAGGGTTAAATTGGTTTAGCCCCTTAGGCATCGCCATCACCGGCGTCAATGCAGTGCAAACTTCGAACCTCGAAGCCGTCTGCAGAAAATATGCAGACGTCTTCGATGGTTCGTTGGGTAAATATACAGGTCCCCCCATCTCCCTCAACCTAAACCCCACCATACAACCTGTCAGAATTAGGGCCAGGAGGGTTCCCTTCGCCCTCAAACAAAAAATCGAGGACGAGCTGGAACGCCTTGTCAAGCTAGGGGTTTTAGATCCTACTGATGGGGGCAGCTGGGAAACCCCCATCGTAACCCCCGTAAAACCTAACGGGCAAATTAGACTATGTGCTGATTATAAAGCGACCCTAAACCTAGCGCTCAACGCCCACGCTTACCCCATTCCAGCAGTTAGAGACGTCCTCGCCTCCATCCGCTCCGGCACCATTTTTGCAAAATTGGACCTCACGCAGGCATACTTGCAATTGCCTGTGACCAATGACACCGTGGTCGCCCAGACAATTGTCACACACCGTGGAGCATTTAAAGTGACAAGGTTGCAATTCGGCATTTCGGCAGCCCCGGGCATATTTCAAAGCATCATGGAAAAAACCTTAAAAGGGATCCCCGGGGTTTGCCCTTACTTTGACGATGTGCTCATCGCCGGGGAAACAGAAGCCATTCTAGCTGACAGGTTGTCAGCTGTGCTAGAGCGGTTCAGAACAGCCGGGTTTAAGCTAAAAAGGGAGAAGTGTTCCATAGGAGTTCCCTCTATGGAATTCCTAGGGTACAGAATTGACGCTCAGGGCATCCATCCCACGAATGACAAACTTAAAGCCATCCAATCAGCCCCCAGCCCCAAGAACAAACAAGAACTCCAGGCGTTTTTGGGGCTATTAAATTTCTATCACGCCTTTCTTCCCCATAAGGCTACAATTGCTGAACCACTACATAGATTATTAGATAAAGGCACCCCCTGGTCCTGGACAAGGACACACGAAAATAGCTTCCAGTCACTTAAGAACATCATTTGCCCTTACTTTGACGATGTGCTCATCGCCGGGGAAACAGAAGCCATTCTAGCTGACAGGTTGTCAGCTGTGCTAGAGCGGTTCAGAACAGCCGGGTTTAAGCTAAAAAGGGAGAAGTGTTCCATAGGAGTTCCCTCTATGGAATTCCTAGGGTACAGAATTGACGCTCAGGGCATCCATCCCACGAATGACAAACTTAAAGCCATCCAATCAGCCCCCAGCCCCAAGAACAAACAAGAACTCCAGGCGTTTTTGGGGCTATTAAATTTCTATCACGCCTTTCTTCCCCATAAGGCTACAATTGCTGAACCACTACATAGATTATTAGATAAAGGCACCCCCTGGTCCTGGACAAGGACACACGAAAATAGCTTACAGTCACTTAAGAACATCATTTGCAAAAGCTCCACAGTCACCTTGTTTAAGGAGGACGCTCCCGTTTGCATCGCTTGCGATGCATCCCCGTACGGAATAGGAGCCGTCTTAAGCCACCTTGACCAGGACGGCACACAAAGACCTATCGCTTTCTATTCCCGGACACTTACCAAAGCCGAAAGGAATTACGCGCAAATTGACAGGGAGGCACTGGCCATTGTCGCCGGCATGAAAAAATTTCACGACTACCTGTATGGTAGACCTTTCACAATCTTCACTGACCACAAACCCCTATTAGGCATATTCACCTGGGACAAAACAACCCCTCAAATATTATCCCCTAGAATCCTGCGCTGGTCCACCTTTTTATCAGCATATTCCTACAAATTGATACACAAGCCGGGTAGGGAACTGGGACATGCAGACTGCCTAAGCAGACTTCCTATACAACAACACGACCCCGACCCAGCCCCTGCAGGCAACATACTTGCTATCGCCGAATTACCAGAGTGCCCTCTCACAGCCAAAATCATTGCTGACAACTCCGCTAAGGATAAAATTCTCAGCAGAGTCCTGCGATGGGTCACGACAGGATGGCCACATAAGTGCCCGGAAGAAATCTTCCGCCCCTTTTTCACCAAACAATTAGAATTAACATCACATCTAGGCTGCCTCCTATGGGGAAACAGGGTGGTGATACCACACAAGAACACACAACAAACATTAAAAACCCTGCACGAAGGACACCCTGGAATGGTAAAAATGAAGTTGCTTGCTAGAAGCTATGTGTGGTGGCCAGGTATCGATAAGGACATAGAGGAGCACGTAGGGGGTTGCTACACTTGCCAATTAACCAGAAGCGAGCCGCCCCACGCCCCAGTCCACAAATGGGAAACTACAAAAAACCCATGGTCCCGCATCCACCTAGATTTCGCTGGACCAATACGAGGGCAGAATTTCTTAATAATCGTAGATAGTTATTCAAAATGGCTCGAGGTGCTACCCCTCAATAAAACAACAATGAACTCCACTATACAAGCACTTAGAAGGGTTTTCGCATCACACGGCCTCCCAGATGTCATAGTTTCCGATAACGGACCACAATTCACTTCTCGTGAATTTCAGATGTTCGCTTCGAGGAACTCTATTAGACTGGTGACATCAGCGCCATTCCACCCGTCGACGAATGGCATGGCAGAAATTATGGTAAGATCCACCAAAGAGGCACTCAAAAAGTTTATAAAAGGAGACTGGCACCGGCGGCTCAGCCAATTCCTCCTGGCCCAGCACACCACACCGTGCACCACCACAGGCAAGACGCCAGCTGAACTACGGTGGGGCAGGAGACTAATAACAAGGTTAGATCGATTGCACCCAGACAGAACGCCAAATGACCAAGAACCACCAATCCCATCACCACGAACCTTTTTACCTGGCCAACCCATCTGGGCCAGGAGTTATTCCGGCAACCAGAAATGGATACAAGGGGTCATAATAAAACAAACAGGACCCATTTCATACCTAATTCATTCTGACACAGAAGGACAACTACGACGACACATCGATCAGCTGCGGAACCGTAAACCACAAAACACACACCCGCCACCACCACAAGGAAACCAACACACCTGCATGCCACCCCTCATACCAGATGACCTGACTCCACCCCACGATGAGGCAGGACCACCACTACCGCAGGAGGAAGGGGAGCCTGAAAATGAGACACCCCCACGACGATCCAACCGAAGCAAAAAAGCACCTGCCTACCTCCAGGACTACGAATGGGGAGGCAGCAACAGACAAATACAAGGGGGTGAAAACGATCCGGGGGAAGGGTAAGGGGTGTATTATATGTAAATAGTTCCATTTACGTGTTAACATTAGTTCACTAAAACAATAACAAAGAAACATGAGGTAAAGCGTTTGACAGCCGAACACGCGGGAGTTTTGACAGCTGTCAAAACTCCCCAACAATACGCAGGCACAACCGGCTGACAGCTCTCAGCTGTCAGAGCAATACAGAGCCGCCCAGCCACGAGGAGCCGAGCTGTCAGACGCCCCGCGAAGCTGATTGGAGCGGAAAGCAAAGCGGGAAAAGACCGGCCGCTGATTGGACCAGCCGGCCGGCTGCAGACTATATAAAGCCGAACCTTTCTGTAATCAGTTGCTCTGTTCTAAAATAAACCTGTTGAAGTTACTAGCTGTCTTGAGTGGTCTGTCAGCCACTTCAGTTATCCCATTTATATGCTTTATTTCATGAAATTTACTCGTTTCTATTTGCTTCTAGCTAATGCAACAATGATTCCATTCTGCTTTTAAATTGCAGCACACAAAATCTAGGAACTGCAAGTAGAAGAAAGCATGATTATATTTTAAAATTTGTACAAATTTAAACTGAGTTTCCTCTGAGTTTTCGGTACTCTCTTCCTAATGATAAAAGGGACAATTGATGCAGACTTGATTGAGACACAGTGGGAAGAAAATGATTCAGCTATAACCTCTGTGGATCAAAGATCTTAGCCCTTCATGTTAATAAGTATGAATACTGATTTTTATTACTTAAGTTCAGTACAAATGACAAAATAATATACATATTAATGTGTAGACCAATTACCAGTCTATATACGTTTTCCTGAAAATAAGACTCATCATCATCATCATCATCATCATCATCATCATCATCATCATCATCATCATCATCATCATCATCATTATTATTATTATTATTATTATTATTATTATTATTATTATTATTATTATTATTATTATTATTATTATTATTATTATCTCCAAAAGAGGCACCAGATCTTATTTTCGGGGGTGTCTTTTCCCTTCACCTTGTGGCGGCAGCACCGACAGCCCCACCCAGCTGGCCAACTTCTTCTGCAGCCAAAGGAGCAGCTTCATTCTGCAGGTGACAGTGGAGCTCTACCCTGCATTTTACAGTCAGAGGCCTTCTGGAAAGGCGCTGAAACTGACAACTGAGCTACAGATTGAATCCATAGCTCGGTGCTCGGCTGCAGGGTTCTTTCAGAAAGGCCTCTGACTGTGAAATGCAGGCCAGAGCTCCATTGTCAGCTGCAGAATGAAGCTGCTCCTTCGGCTGCAGAAGTGGGTGGACGAGGCAAATGTCAATCCATGGGAGGCCTGGCTGCAATGGTAAGCTCCACGCCCCACTCCCGCCCTAGCTTGATTTTTAGGCGTGTACCTTGCCCCCAAACTAGGGATTATTTTTGTGGTAGGGCTTATATTAGGCCCACCCCCAAAAATCAAGCTAGGGCTTATTTTCAGGGAAGGTATTACTTTCAGGGAAACATGGTATAATTTATTTTGTATCCCTATTGGCTCTTGTTGAGTTACAATTTGCCTTTCCTCTTTCTAAAGTATGAGAACTAACAATGTACTTGTGCATCCCTACAAAGAAGTAAATTCCACTGAATTTAATAGAATTGCAGTATCAGCGGACTTAGCAGTGAAGCTTTGAAAAGAGATCTGAATGAAGTTCCAGAACTCTAGCAATTATCCTGGATTGTCTTCCGTGACTGGTTTTAGACGTAATAGTTATCATTCTCACTGTGGAATAAATTAGTAGAGACATTTGAAGTAAGTTCATTAGGCCTTTCCTTTGAGGAGTACCAACATCATTTACTCATGCAAATATAGTAAATTGTCTTCTTAAGTTATTTTGTTTCTCTTGCAGGTTTGCATGAGCAAACAGACAAATGTATAGTAGGGACTAATGTAAGTGATTAGTGAAGGAAAGTAGAAATCATGGAAATGAATATATATATATATATATATATATATATATATATATATATATATATATATATATATATATATATATATATATATATATATATATATATATATATATTGACATACATATACACATTCATGTCAAATGCTTGTTAACTATTTTTAGATTACCTGAGATTCGAACCTGTGCTGATTGCACATTAGGCAGTTGTTTTCACCTCTAAGCCACAGGATCTCTCTCGCTTTGTTAGCTGAGAAGCAAGGGGAGATATATGTCAAATGCTTGTTAACTATTTTTAGATTACCTTGCTAGGCCCCAAACATGGGACAAATCTTTATTTCCTGTGTCAGCCTAACCTGAAGGCCATCGACAGGCAGTAGTCACACTGGTGACAGCTCATATTTGTGTAAATTTTAAATTGCTAACAAAGAATTAAGGGAGACTGATATGCATTTCAAACTTATTAGTTTTCATCAGTCAGCCATACCCTTCTGAGAAAACTAATAAGTTTGAAATGCATATCAGTCTCCCTTAATTCTTTGTTAGCAATTTAAAATTTACACAAATATGAGCTGTCACCGGTGTGACTACTGCCTGTCGATGGCCTTCAGGTTAGGCTGACACAGGAAATAAAGATTTGTCCCATGTTTGGGGCCTAGCAAGGTAATCTAAAAATAGTTAACAAGCATTTGACATATATCTCCCCTTGCTTCTCAGCTAACAAAGCGAGAGAGATCCTGTGGCTTAGAGGTGAAAACAACTGCCTAATGTGCAATCAGCCCAGGTTCGAATCTCAGAAGGGTATGGCTGACTGATGAAAACTAATAAGTTTGAAATATATATATATATATATATATATATATATATATATATATATATATATATATATATATATATATATATATATATATATATATATATATTTAGGTAGGATGCTTGTGGTCACAGCTAGCACAAGGGAACAAATTTGGCAGTGATCCTCTCATATGTTATATTTATTTTAATTATTTCCCACCTTCATTATTTTTACAAATAATTCAAGGCAGTGAAAATATCCAATAAACCTTCCACTTCCTATTTTCCCCACAACAACAACAACCCTGTAATGTTAAGTGAGAATGCCTGACTCACTTGTGTTGGCCATTGGCTGTAATAAATTGACTGATTGACTGACTCACTAGCTTTCCAGTTTCTAGCCTGATGCCCTAACCACTAGACCAAACTAGATACATTTTCATTCCATCTTCTAAAGCAAGTCAGACAGACAATTTAACATCTCATCTGTTATAGGAGTACATATCCCAAATATTTTGTAACTTTCCTTGTCTAAACTTATTTTTCTAATAACACTGAAAGGAATATCTCAGCATAATGCTAGGCAACCACTGGACTCTAGGAAAATTGCTGGAAAACCTCCTTTTGAGACCAATTGAAATAGGTCTTAACAAAGGGGTGCTATTTTATATCAGTAAAAGAAAGTAGCAGCAAAAAAAATCATGGAAAATGAGAAAAAGATCAATTGTACCAAAGGAAACTGCTATAATTTGCCTTATCTTTTGCCAACTATGGCAACTTTCTCAAAGAAATTCAAGCAGAATGACGTTTTTTTCTATCTATTTGATTCGTAACAGCTTTTGTCAACTTCAGCCTGTCCCCTTCTCATGGAACTGGATAACTCGCTTATTCAACAAAGGATATTCTCTATGAAGTAGAGCAACTGGTTACCTTGTTAGCAAGGAAATTTAGATGTGCACCACCAGTTATGTCAGCTCTGCCTTTGCTAAAAAAGGTAAAGTAACAGGATGGGGAAAGAAACAAGTATGATAAAAAAACCTCCAAGATTATTATTTTTTTCAAATTCAGTTTAAGGCAGTGGAAATATCTGGAATTTTAAAAAATGAAATGGAAGAACACACTGCCTTATTCAAGTCTAGAGAGGAATAATATACCTAGACATCATTAGCATTAAATGATAACTTTGAAAAGAAGATATTACTGAAGCCAAAGCAATGTCCAAAGCAAACAAACGTTGATTGAACCTTGAAGAATACCTCAAATGAAGAAAAGTACTTTTAGCAAACAGCCTTCCACATAATTGAAACAGTGTAATGGAAAATATAGAACTGAAATCAATAAAAAGCTAATGAGCTCGAAGAAAACAGTAGATTTGAGGACTAACAGTGTTAGAGGCTCCAGGCAAGCCTAGCAATGCCAGTATGAACAACTGATGTTTCCCTTAAATTCCCAGTAAATCACTGATAATTCAAACCAGTTATCAAACCAATTATCAAAGTGAGGAGCCAAAAATCAAGTACAGCTTGGGAAGAAAAATTAAAGTCTCTTCTCAATGCTTCTGGAGATTCATTCCAGTGAAATCAATCAAGAAGAAAGAAGAACAAATTCAATAACAGAGAATGAGCTAATGGCCAGGGAATGGATTGGTCCAATCAAACATATTTTATTTATTTATTTATTCGTATCAATTTATATGGCCACCCATATCACCAACATGGTTTGAGCTGGGATTGGGCTAACAATAATTAAAACTGAAATATACAAAAAAAACACCATTCCCAACCAGCTAAAACAAAATGGCTTCTGAAAACACAATTCAGCAATAACATAGGCACAGTCACTCTCCAAGCTTTGGAAAACAACCAAGCCTTTAAGGCCTACCAAAGATATGAAAAGTCAGAGCAAGCCATGATATGTTGTTCCAGAGGGCAGGTGCTGCTATGGAAAAGGTTCTGCTATATGATTATTCCTGATATATGGGACTCAGAACATGCCCCTGCTGTTCCTACTAATGGATGAGTTAGAAATGATGGCACTAAAATGGTGCCCTCAAGTACCCTGGCCCAACATCATGTAGGGTACGTGTACCACTGGTTGAAAAGCCCTGACCTAGAAGACTTAACCTCCAAAGCTATTCTGCCTTGCTTGAGTTGAGCTGAAGTCTGTTCATCCCCATCCAGAGTCTCACAGCCTCTAAATGCCAGGACTTCTCATAGCATCACTTAGCTCACACGGTGAAGATATACTGTGAAGTGTCATTAGCCTATTGATGATACCTTACTCCATATCATCCAATGTCCTCAAATATTAATGTCATACTGTGGATGTTAAATAGGAGTGTGGAGAGAAGGGCTATGGGGGAGGGGGTGATATAAGAGGTAGGCTTCTCTCTTACCCATCAACAGCTTGAGGAAAGTGGAGAGCCAGCATAATACTATGCCTCAGGTCTTAAATTTCCTAGCTGGTCCAGAAGGATACCACACTCAGTGGTATCAAACACTGTTGAGAAATCAAAGAGTGCAGGGATGGACACACTTACCCCTGTCCCACTCCCTCCATAGTGGGACACTCATCCACAAATGAAACCAAAAATAAAAATAAAAAAAGAAAGAAAGAGAAAATGAAATGAAAGGTGGGATATAATTCTCTCTCTCTCTCTCTCTCTCTCTTTCTCTCCACAAACACACACACACACACACACACCCCAAATAATAAAATGCGCTGTAATGCATGGTCACTGAAATAAATTGTTATGGATTTTGCATTTTAGCAGTATCTAAACTAAATACTAAGCCTTATGCTTAAAGTCTATTTTATAGATTTTAACCCAACTCTTCATTCTTTCATTATATAGTTTTCAGTACACAAGATGAATGAAAATTGAAACAGCTGAATTGTGCATGTGGACTATTTTCTACCAGACACATAAATCATATTATCTGGAAAAGAAAAAAAATGAAATGGAATTGTGGCTGAATCATTCTCAATACACTTTAAAAATGATTGTTGCTATAAAAATAATCTTAAATATAATACAGGTTACAGTTAATTGCAGTGGTTAAAAGTAAACAGAATAAAGACAGGTAGGTAATAGATTAGATAACCCATGAAAACTCCATTTATGTTCAACTTGATTTCAACTCTTTATATACTGCATTGATTTAAACCAATTATGGGGTAATATTTCCAAGTTTAAGGATTCAGACTGTATACCTTAATAGACATATTAGTGAGACATATTATATTTTAAACAATATATAGGGACATAAGAGATTCACAAAGAATTGTAAACAGATGAAAAAATCAATTAAAGATGTAATAGAGGCATATATTTTCAATGCTGCTTAATCCTAAACAAATATGCAAAAGATTGCTGACTGTAAACATCAGAAAGCACTCTAAAATTTCATGATCACATTTTCTTTAAAGAATTACTATTAACTGGAGATCAGTCAACATGCTAATGAAGTTTCTATTAATAAATATCATATCAAACGTAATATTAGAGAAAGTAAGCTCCCCTTTGTAAAAATAATCATAGAACTATACTTGGAATGGCTGTATGTGTATACTCATATGCCACCATTAAGTAACTTTCAAAATGGTCTACAACTGAGCATTCAGTGGGAATATAACCAACACTTCACAATAGTGAGGCTCTCATTCTTCTAGTCCGAATGAGGTTTCAATGATATTCCTTTAAGAAAATACATTGCAGATTAAAAAAATATAGGTGCATGTAACAAACAGTGTTCTAAATGTTTATACATCAGACACTTAGTAGAGAAATCCAATGCCCTTTTGGTTAATAATATAAAATAAAGAAATTATCCTTGCTCTCCTTTTCCCGAATAGCATACCGTAGTTGATGAAGTTTAAAAGAAACCTAGTAACCCGTAGAATATTCTGGCAGTTTTGTATTGACCCTTATTTCTAAAGCAGGGGTGTCAAACTGTCGGCCCATGGGCCGGATGCGTCATGCCAAAACCGTGCCCACTCCCTTGCCGGCAATGGAAAAAAAGTCATGGTACGTCACGACACATCATGTGACGTTGAGAGTTTGACACCCCCGCTCTAGAGGCTTTTTTTTCACTTGTGTAAAGAAAAAGAATGCTTCAAAGCATCTATGAGCAAGCAGGTAGCACTTATCACCAACCCTTAAACCAAAGATATATTTTTAGATCATCATACTGCAATAGCAATGTGATCCCAGAAGATAATACAACAGCTTTTAAGGAGTTGCTGACAAATATTATAAGAGTGCTTCTGTGTACTGCTAAGTAGCTTTTCCCCTCTGAACCCGAAATGCTACAGAGACCTACTAAAAATAATAAGTATGTATTAAATAGAAAAAAAAATTGCTTTGTGTTTTGGAAAAAAAAATCACCTCACCTAGGTTACCAGACAACTGGAAAAAAGAGACATGTCCTCCCTTTTCTCTTTATATCCTTTATCTGGCAGGCATAGCCTTAGAATCAAATATTGTCTGACTTTTTGAGTATCTTGTTGTTTTTTTTAGTTAGGACTGCTTTCACAAAAATAGTCATTCCAACCTTTTTGTATTGTAACCTTGTATATTGTCTGCTTTTTTCTTCTTTCCCTCTTCTGTCAACAGATTTGACAGTCTAGAGTTACATTATATAGTTTTCTCCTAATTTCAGCAGTGGCCTCAAAAAGAGCCTTGGTGGAGCAGTGGGCTGATGCCTCCTTAAGTAACACCAGCTGCCTGCAATTAGTCCAGGTTCGCATCCCACCAGGCTCAAGGTTGACTCAGCCTTCCATCCTTCCGAGGTAGGTAAAATGAGGACCCAGACTGTTGGGGGCAATTAAGCTGACTTTGTAATAATGCCGCTTGGGGGGGGGGGCGAAAGCCCTAATAAATAAGCAGGCATATACATAGAATGAAGGCTACTGCTAAGCTTGTAAGCCGCCCTGAGTCTTCAGAGAAGGGCGGGATATAAATGGAATTTTAAAAAAAAATCATTCCAGCCATTGCTATTCTTTGGAGTTTTTATATCTGTTTCCAAATATGGCATAAAGGTAGCTGTGTTGGTGGCAGGAAAGTGCTGCCTGACTGCATGAATAATACTCTTTATTTTTACAAGAGTTGTACAAGTTAAGGACGTTTTTTTTTAAAAAAAATATTCTTGAAATAAATAGCAAAAGGGTGACTAGAATATTGATTTTTGAAAGTTACAAATGAACCAAGGATCTATATGAATTTGAAATAAGATTTTGAAATTAATTTTTTTAAAAAAAAACAAGCAGAAACAGGATGAAACTTTGAGGATTGTACACTAGAAGGAACCAAAAGGAACTAAAATTTACAAATAATTTATTTTTATCCCATCTTTAAGATTCAAGTAATGACTCAAGACCATGAACATACCTCATATACCTTCCTCCTCCTATTAAATTAATAAAAATTAAAATGAAGGAGAAAAAGACTTAGATTTGATTTACTAATACAGAATGGAGTACAATACTTCAACATTGGATATATTGAGAGATATTTGTGAGCAATGAACCCAGATGTTAATTTTAAGAATGTCATTATAGATAAACTATATTTAAAATATCTTATGAAAGAGAAACAAGTTTTACTGAACAAGACTGGGACTGATTTGAATATGGATTTAAAAATAGCAGGCTATGAGAATCATATGGAGAAAGATGCTACACTTGATATACAAAGTTTCAAAAGGCTGAATTATTCCCTCATGAACAAAAAAAGTGTTGAGGGAGATCGCTGGCAGATTCAACTTATTTCTCTTAGACTCCAGGCCTCAAACTTTGCCTGTTTCTTTGCAACCTGCAACTCAGGTGTTTGAGTTTGAAGATTAAAGAATCCTAGAAGTCCATGAAAGTGATGTGCATGAACATGAGGACCAGTGTAGAGAATAGTGAAAAGTATTAGGATTTTTGGAGGGTAAAGAGTTATTTGAAAGTTAGGACTTTTTCTTAAGACGTTCCATGGGGAATTAACAAAGTACATTTATTTATTGCTTTCAAATATACTTATAAGACTTAAATAAAAGAAAATTAGACACTGAAAACAAATTTCCTATATTCAATTTACTCAAGTAAATTCCTGAACGTTGGCATTAATTCTGATTATCCTTCCTGTCTTTTCCTCTAGATTTCTGATATTTTCTTATTGCATTGATCCTTTGACTGCCTTGTTGCCTTTCTATCATTCCATTTCCTGTATTTATTCCTGACCTTCCCTTGAATACATTGCACAAGATAGTAACACTACTTAAATTGGGCTTCACTGCTACCAAGAGCAGGTAGACCTGTATTAACTGCAATACAAGAACAGACAGACTTGCACAGTGATCCAAAAACAGTGAGTCATCTTTGAGCAATGTCTAGACTATTTTTTCTTTCTATTGAAACTAAAATCAACTGTCTGGCTTTTTCCAGAAAGCTGACATACTCATGCAGAGAGCGATAAAATTAGTCTATCATGTCTATCTAAATGTCTATCTAATATATCTATATATCTATATATCTATATCTATATCTATATCTATATCTATATCTATATCTATATCTATATCTATATCATCTATCTATCTATCTATCTATCTATCTATCTATCTATCTATCTATCTACATACAGTATATATATTTGTGTAATTTTTTTTTTGGCTTGCTAACAAAGAATAAACAGAGCAAGCCAAAAAATATATATATACACAAATATGAGCTGCCACTGCTGTGGCTACTGCGTGTAGATGGCCTTGGGCTAGGCTGAAACAGGAAATAAGATTTGTCCCGTGTTTGGGGCCTAAGCAAGTGCATTCTAAATACTTAACAAACATTTATATATATATATATATATATATATATATATATATATATATATATATATATATATATATATATATATATATATATATATATATATATATATATATATATATATAAAATGAGGGGTTTTTAATTTTAATTGGGTTTTAGATT
Organism: Vipera berus; assembly: GCF_964194415.1. NCBI lineage: Eukaryota > Metazoa > Chordata > Lepidosauria > Squamata > Viperidae > Vipera > Vipera berus. The sequence goes on from NC_138202.1 coordinate 135,580,735, forward strand.
TACTTTTGGGGCTTGAATTTAATTAATTGTCTTAATTGATTTTAATTTTTGTATTTCATGGTTTTAACTGCCCTGTAAACCACCCTGAGTCCTACAGGAATAGGGCGGTATACAAATTATATATATATATATATATATATATATATATATATATATATATATATATATATATGTGTGTAAATTTTAAATTGCTAACAAAGAATTAAGGGAGACTGATATGCATTTCAAACTTATTAGTTTTCATCAGTCAGCCATACCCTTCTGAGATTCGAACCTGGGCTGATTGCACATTAGGCAGTTGTTTTCACCTCTAAGCCACAGGATCTCTCTCGCTTTGTTAGCTGAGAAGCAAGGGGAGATATATGTCAAATGCTTGTTAACTATTTTTAGATTACCTTGCTAGGCCCCAAACATGGGACAAATCTTTATTTCCTGTGTCAGCCTAACCTGAAGGCCATCGACAGGCAGTAGTCACACCGGTGACAGCTCATATTTGTGTAAATTTTAAATTGCTAACAAAGAATTAAGGGAGACTGATATGCCTTTCAAACTTATTAGTTTTCATCAGTCAGCCATACCCTTCTGAGATTCGAACCTGGGCTGATTGCACATTAGGCAGTTGTTTTCACCTCTAAGCCACAGGATCTCTCTCGCTTTGTTAGCTGAGAAGCAAGGGGAGATATATGTCAAATGCTTGTTAACTATTTTTAGATTACCTTGCTAGGCCCCAAACATGGGACAAATCTTTATTTCCTGTGTCAGCCTAACCTGAAGGCCATCGACAGGCAGTAGTCACACCGGTGACAGCTCATATTTGTGTAAATTTTAAATTGCTAACAAAGAATTAAGGGAGACTGATATGCCTTTCAAACTTATTAGTTTTCATCAGTCAGCCATACCCTTCTGAGATTCGAACCTGGGCTGATTGCACATTAGGCAGTTGTTTTCACCTCTAAGCCACAGGATCTCTCTCGCTTTGTTAGCTGAGAAGCAAGGGGAGATATATGTCAAATGCTTGTTAACTATTTTTAGATTACCTTGCTAGGCCCCAAACATGGGACAAATCTTTATTTCCTGTGTCAGCCTAACCTGAAGGCCATCGACAGGCAGTAGTCACACCGGTGACAGCTCATATTTGTGTAAATTTTAAATTGCTAACAAAGAATTAAGGGAGACTGATATGCCTTTCAAACTTATTAGTTTTCATCAGTCAGCCATACCCTTCTGAGATTCGAACCTGGGCTGATTGCACATTAGGCAGTTGTTTTCACCTCTAAGCCACAGGATCTCTCTCGCTTTGTTAGCTGAGAAGCAAGGGGAGATATATGTCAAATGCTTGTTAACTATTTTTAGATTACCTTGCTAGGCCCCAAACATGGGACAAATCTTTATTTCCTGTGTCAGCCTAACCTGAAGGCCATCGACAGGCAGTAGTCACACCGGTGACAGCTCATATTTGTGTAAATTTTAAATTGCTAACAAAGAATTAAGGGAGACTGATATGCCTTTCAAACTTATTAGTTTTCATCAGTCAGCCATACCCTTCTGAGATTCGAACCTGGGCTGATTGCACATTAGGCAGTTGTTTTCACCTCTAAGCCACAGGATCTCTCTCGCTTTGTTAGCTGAGAAGCAAGGGGAGATATATGTCAAATGCTTGTTAACTATTTTTAGATTACCTTGCTAGGCCCCAAACATGGGACAAATCTTTATTTCCTGTGTCAGCCTAACCTGAAGGCCATCGACAGGCAGTAGTCACACCGGTGACAGCTCATATTTGTGTAAATTTTAAATTGCTAACAAAGAATTAAGGGAGACTGATATGCCTTTCAAACTTATTAGTTTTCATCAGTCAGCCATACCCTTCTGAGATTCGAACCTGGGCTGATTGCACATTAGGCAGTTGTTTTCACCTCTAAGCCACAGGATCTCTCTCGCTTTGTTAGCTGAGAAGCAAGGGGAGATATATGTCAAATGCTTGTTAACTATTTTTAGATTACCTTGCTAGGCCCCAAACATGGGACAAATCTTTATTTCCTGTGTCAGCCTAACCTGAAGGCCATCGACAGGCAGTAGTCACACCGGTGACAGCTCATATTTGTGTAAATTTTAAATTGCTAACAAAGAATTAAGGGAGACTGATATGCATTTCAAACTTATTAGTTTTCATCAGTCAGCCATACCCTTCTGAGATTCGAACCTGGGCTGATTGCACATTAGGCAGTTGTTTTCACCTCTAAGCCACAGGATCTCTCTCGCTTTGTTAGCTGAGAAGCAAGGGGAGATATATGTCAAATGCTTGTTAACTATTTTTAGATTACCTTGCTAGGCCCCAAACATGGGACAAATCTTTATTTCCTGTGTCAGCCTAACCTGAAGGCCATCGACAGGCAGTAGTCACACCGGTGACAGCTCATATTTGTGTAAATTTTAAATTGCTAACAAAGAATTAAGGGAGACTGATATGCATTTCAAACTTATTAGTTTTCATCAGTCAGCCATACCCTTCTGAGATTCGAACCTGGGCTGATTGCACATTAGGCAGTTGTTTTCACCTCTAAGCCACAGGATCTCTCTCGCTTTGTTAGCTGAGAAGCAAGGGGAGATATATGTCAAATGCTTGTTAACTATTTTTAGATTACCTTGCTAGGCCCCAAACATGGGACAAATCTTTATTTCCTGTGTCAGCCTAACCTGAAGGCCATCGACAGGCAGTAGTCACACCGGTGACAGCTCATATTTGTGTAAATTTTAAATTGCTAACAAAGAATTAAGGGAGACTGATATGCATTTCAAACTTATTAGTTTTCATCAGTCAGCCATACCCTTCTGAGATTCGAACCTGGGCTGATTGCACATTAGGCAGTTGTTTTCACCTCTAAGCCACAGGATCTCTCTCGCTTTGTTAGCTGAGAAGCAAGGGGAGATATATGTCAAATGCTTGTTAACTATTTTTAGATTACCTTGCTAGGCCCCAAACATGGGACAAATCTTTATTTCCTGTGTCAGCCTAACCTGAAGGCCATCGACAGGCAGTAGTCACACCGGTGACAGCTCATATTTGTGTAAATTTTAAATTGCTAACAAAGAATTAAGGGAGACTGATATGCATTTCAAACTTATTAGTTTTCATCAGTCAGCCATACCCTTCTGAGATTCGAACCTGGGCTGATTGCACATTAGGCAGTTGTTTTCACCTCTAAGCCACAGGATCTCTCTCGCTTTGTTAGCTGAGAAGCAAGGGGAGATATATGTCAAATGCTTGTTAACTATTTTTAGATTACCTTGCTAGGCCCCAAACATGGGACAAATCTTTATTTCCTGTGTCAGCCTAACCTGAAGGCCATCGACAGGCAGTAGTCACACCGGTGACAGCTCATATTTGTGTAAATTTTAAATTGCTAACAAAGAATTAAGGGAGACTGATATGCCTTTCAAACTTATTAGTTTTCATCAGTCAGCCATACCCTTCTGAGATTCGAACCTGGGCTGATTGCACATTAGGCAGTTGTTTTCACCTCTAAGCCACAGGATCTCTCTCGCTTTGTTAGCTGAGAAGCAAGGGGAGATATATGTCAAATGCTTGTTAACTATTTTTAGATTACCTTGCTAGGCCCCAAACATGGGACAAATCTTTATTTCCTGTGTCAGCCTAACCTGAAGGCCATCGACAGGCAGTAGTCACACCGGTGACAGCTCATATTTGTGTAAATTTTAAATTGCTAACAAAGAATTAAGGGAGACTGATATGCATTTCAAACTTATTAGTTTTCATCAGTCAGCCATACCCTTCTGAGATTCGAACCTGGGCTGATTGCACATTAGGCAGTTGTTTTCACCTCTAAGCCACAGGATCTCTCTCGCTTTGTTAGCTGAGAAGCAAGGGGAGATATATGTCAAATGCTTGTTAACTATTTTTAGATTACCTTGCTAGGCCCCAAACATGGGACAAATCTTTATTTCCTGTGTCAGCCTAACCTGAAGGCCATCGACAGGCAGTAGTCACACCGGTGACAGCTCATATTTGTGTAAATTTTAAATTGCTAACAAAGAATTAAGGGAGACTGATATGCATTTCAAACTTATTAGTTTTCATCAGTCAGCCATACCCTTCTGAGATTCGAACCTGGGCTGATTGCACATTAGGCAGTTGTTTTCACCTCTAAGCCACAGGATCTCTCTCGCTTTGTTAGCTGAGAAGCAAGGGGAGATATATGTCAAATGCTTGTTAACTATTTTTAGATTACCTTGCTAGGCCCCAAACATGGGACAAATCTTTATTTCCTGTGTCAGCCTAACCTGAAGGCCATCGACAGGCAGTAGTCACACCGGTGACAGCTCATATTTGTGTAAATTTTAAATTGCTAACAAAGAATTAAGGGAGACTGATATGCATTTCAAACTTATTAGTTTTCATCAGTCAGCCATACCCTTCTGAGATTCGAACCTGGGCTGATTGCACATTAGGCAGTTGTTTTCACCTCTAAGCCACAGGATCTCTCTCGCTTTGTTAGCTGAGAAGCAAGGGGAGATATATGTCAAATGCTTGTTAACTATTTTTAGATTACCTTGCTAGGCCCCAAACATGGGACAAATCTTTATTTCCTGTGTCAGCCTAACCTGAAGGCCATCGACAGGCAGTAGTCACACCGGTGACAGCTCATATTTGTGTAAATTTTGTTTGGGGCCTAGCAAGGTAATCTAAAAATAGTTAACAAGCATTTGACATATATCTCCCCTTGCTTCTCAGCTAACAAAGCGAGAGAGATCCTGTGGCTTAGAGGTGAAAACAACTGCCTAATGTGCAATCAGCCCAGGTTCGAATCTCAGAAGGGTATGGCTGACTGATGAAAACTAATAAGTTTGAAATGCATATCAGTCTCCCTTAATTCTTTGTTAGCAATTTAAAATTTACACAAATATGAGCTGTCACCGGTGTGACTACTGCCTGTCGATGGCCTTCAGGTTAGGCTGACACAGGAAATAAAGATTTGTCCCATGTTTGGGGCCTAGCAAGGTAATCTAAAAATAGTTAACAAGCATTTGACATATATATATATATATATATATATATATATATATATATATATATATATATATATATATATATATATATATACACACATCAGCTTGAGAATGACGGATGAGATTTTGTCAAAACGTTGCCCTGATACCTCCAATTCTACGTGGGGAAAAAACCGAATGACCAAAGATCTACATACAAACACCCACGAAAACCTCAGAAAACATATACATGTACATATATATATATATATATATATATATATATATATATATATATATATGTATGTATGTATGTATGTATGTATAAATAAATAAATAAATAAATATATGAATGTCTACCTAGATCTATGTCTATATCTACCTATCTGACTATTTATCTGTTTCTGTGCTGTATAGTATAATCTTTAATAACAATTATTGGGGCAAAACTCTTGGAAATCAGCACAGACAATAAAATTCTAACTGGGAATGCTCATTGAAGTTAACTGTGTTAGGAAACGATTCCATGAATGAATTCATGTGGTACCAAAAGCTAAATAAATAAAAATAAAGAGCCTTGGTGGAGCAGTGGGCTAATGCCTCCTTAAGTAACACCAGCTGTCTGCAATTAGTGCAGGTTCGCATCCCACCAGGCTCAAGGTTGACTCAGCCTTCCATCCTTCCGAGGTAGGTAAAATGAGGACCCAGATTGTTTGGGGCAATAAGCTGACTTTGTAAAAATGCTGCTTGGGGGGGCGAAAGCCCTAATAATCAGGCACATACATAGAATGAAGGCTATTGCTAAGCACACTGATTTGTGCTTTAAATTGTAAGCCTCCCTGAGTCTTCGGAGAAGGGCGGGATATAAATGGGATTAAAAAAAAAGATTCTGCAATAGTATTTCCATCACTTCGATGATTTTTGATAAATCATGATTATATAACTAGAGCCAATCATATATCAAGCTTCCCAAATTTTATAAATTAAATCTCACAACTGACTTAATTTATCTCAACTGTATAAAGTGGTTTTCACTGTTTTCTGTAATCCCTGGCTCCATTTTAGCTGTGTATTGTACACTTTTATTTTTCTAATCTATTGTTTGTAATAGATCTCATTTTTCAAATGTCTGCATTTAATTTCATCAAAAATGTTATTTCCATAGGTAGGTAGAGGAAATTTTATTTTTACCTCTCAATATTTTACTATATTTCTGACCTTGCTCTCATCTCTGAATTTTGCCAGAAATCTTCACCAATCCTTCAAATAAAGTAGTCAGAAAAATATGAAAAAATGTTATATTATAGTGTTAGGAATTAAATCTGCCAGATTTAGTCTATTAAAGGTAAAGGTAAAGGTTCCTCCGCACATGCGTGCTAGTTGTTTCCAACTCTAGGGGCCGGTGCTCATCTCCGTTTCAAAGCCGAAGAGCCAGCGCTTGTCCGAGGACGTCTCCGTGGTCATGTGGCCAGCATGACTAGATGCCAAAGTCGCACGGAATGCTGTTACCTTCCCACCGTAGTGGTCCCTATTTTTCTACTTGCATTTTTATGTGCTTTCGAACTGCTAGGTTGGCAGAAGCTGGGACGAGTAACAGGCACTCACTCTTAGATTTCTATAAATTAAACTTTCTTTCATCAGATATTTTAAAATGTAAATAGAAATCAATGCTTGGCATTGCTTGAATCAGGTCCAACAGCTGCTAATTTATTCTTTCATATTTTATCTTTGGATATTTATATTTTATGCAAATGAACCCCAAACATATAAATGGATCCCCAGCATAAGCTGGAGTTATGGGTCTTTCCAACTTTTTGTTGGCTCAAAGCATAAATGCACAGTCATGATACTTGCTCTAGTATAGATAATCCTTGACTTATGTTCACAACTGAGACCAGATTTTCCATTGCTAAGCAAAGCAGTTGTGAAGTGAGATGTCATGTGATAGCACTGCTTAGGAACTGCAATCCCAGCACTCCTGGCTACCATTGTTTAGCAGGAATCTTGGGTTGTTCAGTAGTGTGAGCAGCAGATAAGGAGTGTGGTGAGGTAGCAGAGGGGTGGGAGAAATCCTGGGGGGCGGAGGGAATGCCGTATGAGAGCAAGCTAATGATATAACAGAAAGCCAACCCCACTCTGGGAAGTCTCAGTCCCCCCCCCCCAGCCCAGCAACATGGTGCAAGCCACCCCTACTAGCCCAGCAGCACTTATGAGTACAAGGGCTTTGAAAATCTTCCCATCTGCCTATCTCCCTCTGAACTATGCCCTTTTGGCCACCTGCACAGTGGCACTCATTGGTAGCAGCATGGGTCAGGTGTTAAAGGGGAGGTCTGGAATCTTCAGTACTCCCAGACAACTGCCTCCACCCCCAGGCCTTTACTTCAGCCCCAGTACCACTACTGCCAGCACCATGCCAGCACCACTGTACAAAGCTCCACTTGCTTTGCACCAGGATTTCTTCCTGAGGCCACCTCATACCATTCTCCAAACTGTTTCCGCCATTCCTTCTTCAAATTGCATGCACAATTCTAGAAAACTTCTGGTCTTTTCCAGGGCTCATAAAAATGGGGTGCATGATTTGAAGAAGAAACGGCATTGACAATTTGGAGAACAAGGTTCTCTGAAGCACTTGAGAGCAACAGCTAAAACTGGGCTCGCTTATAAATTATGCAACATAGTTTTAAGATGGAGAACAGATTAGTTCAAGCTCAACTGAAAAAGAATTAACAATTTTCTCAGACATCAAGAAATGTTTAACAATTTTATTTTGTTGCCAGGCTTCAATTTTCTCACTAGAGAGAATATAAACTTGTGTAGCAACATTAATGGGCAAAAATCAAAATATTTATTTGGCAAAAAAAACCCATAAAAGTTTGCTAATAGTATTGTTGTTGTTGTTGTTAGTTGCGAAGTCGTGTCCGACCCATCGCGACCCTATGGACAACGTTCCTCCAGGCCTTCCTGTCCTCTACCATCTTCTGGAGTCCATTTAGGCTCACACCTACTGCTTCAGTGACTCCATCCAGCCACCTCATTCTCTGTCGTCCCCTTCTTCTAGTGCCCTCAATCTTTCCCAGCATTAGGCTCTTCTCCAGTGAGTCCTTCCTTCTCATTAGGTGGCCAAAGTATTTGAGTTTTAGCTTCAGGATCTGGCCTTCTAAAGAGCAGTCAGGGTTGATCTCCTCTAGGACTGACCGGTTTGATCGCCTTGCAGTCCAAGGGACTCGCAGGAGTCTTCTCCAGTTCAAAGGCTTCAATTCTTTGGTGCTCAGCCTTTCTTAAAAGAGCCTTGGTGGAGCAGTGGGCTAATGCCTCCTTAAGTAACACCAGCTGCCTGCAATTAGTGCAGGTTCGCATCCCACCAGGCTCAAGGTTGACTCAGCCTTCCATCCTTCCGAGGTAGGTAAAATGAGGACCCAGATTGTTTGGGGCAATTAAGCTGACTTTGTAATAATGCCACTTGGGTGTGTGTGTGAAAGCCCTAATAAGCAGGCATATACCTAGAATGAAGGCTACTGCTAAGCTTGTAAGTCGCCCTGAGTCTTCGGAGAAGGGCGGCATATAAATGGAATTAAAATTTAAAAAAAAATTATGGTCCAACTTTCACTGCCATACATTGCAACTGGGAAGACCATAGCCTTGACTATACGCACTTTTGTTGACAGGGCGATATCTCTGCTTTTTAGTGTGTTGTCTAGATTTGCCATGGCTTTCCTCCCAAGGAGCAAGCGTCTTTTAATTTCTTGGCTACAGTCCCCATCTGCAGTGATCTTGGAGCCCAGGAAAATAAAATCTGTGCTAATAGCATTACTCACTTGCAAAACTCTTTCACAAACTGCCTAGAAACATTGTCAGTCTAGCATGAACAAACACATATTGATTGCCTGTGGTTCTTAATAGTACTGAAATGTTAGTATGAGGACTACATTAACTTTTTGATGCAGTAAATTAAAAATGTAAATTCAGAGAGACATCTAAAATATAATGAATTAAATTTCATAGTACTTATTTTGTTCTCATTACACATGTTACTAATCAAGGACTAAACTGCATCTTTGCATCCAAATCCTGAGTATAGAAATAAACTTCCAAGCCACATTTCCTACAGGCACTTTGTGCCTAGTAATGTAACACTACATCTAGAGAATACAGTATAAATTATTGCAAGCTTTTCCAATAAATATTAAAGTGAAATGGCTAAAAGAGGAGGGTTATGTAATTTTCAGTTACTCAAACTCAAACTTTAGTTTTATGACTGTGCTTATTTATTTCATTCATTCTTCAGTATAAGCATACAAGAACTGCCTCCAATATCACCTTCTCACATAAGTACAGTGTACTTCCAAATCAGCTTGTATGATCACTAAATCCATTTTACATTAATTTAATGCAGGGCTTTCTTTCGTCATAGAATGCCCAGAACGGAGTTCCAGCACCTTTTTTGGATGGAACATTGTAGGGTAGGCAAGGCGGGTTGTATGACACATGTGAGTTCCGGCACCTTTTTTTTCTTTTCTTTTCTTTTTTTTACAAAAAAAGCACTGATTTAATGTAATTCAATGTAATCTACTTACATTATTTACATGAAGCATTCATGTTCAGAAACATGGTATTTAAAAAACTAGCTATTCTCCCTAAACTTTGAGACATTTTATATTTTCCATGCATGTTTACATACATATCAGCAATGTATTATAAACAAAGTGTTGGTCCCAGAGTGGTCAACAATATTCTCATTGTATCTGTCAGCAGCTCTTTAATGGATTGACACATTTCCTGGACTCTCATAATAGCTATTTGGGCTCAGAAAAATACTTGTTTAAACTCAGTAGTCATTAGTTAGAAAATGCTAGTCTGCAACCATGTGTCACCACCTCTTTATGCCTCCCGTTTTCGCATGTGTATTTTCCTGATCCCACTTGGCTACAGGGCAAGAAGAGAAAAGAAGAGAAGAGAAGAGAAGAGAAGAGAAGAGAAGAGAAGAGAAGAGAAGAGAAGAGAAGAGAAGAGAAGAGAGAAAAGAAAAGAAAAGAAAAGAAAAGAAAAGAAAAGAAAAGAAAAGAAAAGAAAAGAAAAGAAAAGAAAAGAAAAGAAAAGAAAAGAAAAGAAAAGACATGGCTCCTTTCAGAAGCTGGCAACAAGTATATTGAGGTTGTCTGTGTTGGTTCTGAAGCATCTTTTCCTAATTCAGATGCAAAATATGCATACCTATCTATTAGAGCAGGGCTTTTCAACCAGTGGTATGTGTATCACCTGTAGTACTTTGTACTGCTAGGAATGACCCTAAGGGAGCCAAGCCTGAGCTTGAGGCAGCTGCAGCTGCATGACTGACTGGGCTCAGCAGAAGCCCCAGGAGCCAGCAGGGCTCAGCTGATTGGCGCTTCTGGAAGCAGCTCAGAGCTGGAGGTGAACTGAAGAAACAGTGGGGGGGGAGGGAGGAGAGGAGAGGCTATAAAAGGAGGTGGTTTGAGTGGGAAAGGGGGAAAAAGACAACATGGAAGGGTTTAATCCCTTTAAACAAATGTCATTAGTTTTACCCTCTTTAATTGAGTCAGTCTATGGCTTTTATCCCCTTCATGGATTACTGCCTTGTCGTGGCAAAGGGGCTTGCGTAATTCAATGAAGCTATGAGCTATGCCGTGCAGGGCCACCCAAGATGGACAGGTCATAGCAGAGAGCTCTGACAAAACGTGATCCACTGGAGAAGGAAATGGCAACCCACTCCAGTATCTTTGCCATGAAAACCCCATGGACAGTACCAAAAGGCAAAACGATATGACGCTGGAAGATGAGCCCCTCAGGTCGGAAGGCGTCCAATATGCTACTGGGGAAGAGCAGAGGGCTAGTACTAGTAGCACCAGAAAGAATGAAGAGACTGGACCAAAGCTGAAAGGACGCTCAGCTGTGGATGTATCTGGTGGTGAAAGGAAAGTCCGATGCTGTAAAGATTTTTTTCTCCATAGGAACCTGGAATGTAAGTTCCATGAATCAAGGCAAGCTGGACGTGGTCAAACAAGAGATGACAAGACTGAACATCGACATCTTAGGAATCAGCGAAATAAAATGGACAGGAATGGGTGAATTTGTTGATGACCATCAGGTATACTACTGCAGGCAAGAATCCCTCGGAAGAAATGGAGTAGCCTTCATAGTCAATAAAAGAGTAGGAAAAGCAATACTGGGATACAATCCTCAAAATGACAGAATGATCTCAGTTCGAATCCAAGGCAAACCATTCAATATCACAGTACCGGTGCTGAAGAGGATGAAATTGACGGGTTCTATGAAGCCCTACAGCACCTTATAGAACTGACACCAAAAAATGATGTCCTTATCATCATGGAGGATTGGAATGCTAAAGTAGGAAGCCAAAAGATAACCGAAATAACAGGCAGGTTTGGCCTTGCAGTGCAACATGAAGCAGGGCACAGGCTGATAGAATTTTGTCAAGAGAATACGATGGTCATAGCAAACACTCTTTTCCAAAAAACCCAAGAGACGGTTCTACACATGTACATCACCAGACGGTCAACACAGAAATCAGATTGACTATGTGCTCTGCAGCCAAAGATGGAGAAGCTCTATACAGTCAGTAAAAACAAGACCAGGAGCTGACTGTGGCTCAGACCTTGAGCTTCTCGTTGCAAAGTTTAGGCTTAAGCTGAAGAAAGTAGGGAAAAGCACTAGGCTACTCAGGAATGAACTAAATCATATCACTGTTGAATATACAGTAGAGGTGACAAATAGATTTAAGGAATTAGATCTGATAGACAGAGTGCTTGAAGAACTATGGACAGAGGTTCACAACATTGTACAAGAGGCAGCAACTAAAACCATCCCAAAGAAAAAGAAATTCAAGAAAGCAAAATGGCTGTCTGAGGAAGCTTTGCAAATAGCTAAGGAAAGGAGGGAAGCAAAAGGCAAGGGAGAAAAAGAAAGATATGCCCAATTGAATGCAGAATTCCACAGAATAGCTAGAAGAGATAAGAATGCCTTCTTAAATGAACAGTGCAAAGAAATAGAAGAAACCAATAGAATAGGGAGGACTAGAGATCTCTTCAAGAAAATTGGAGAGATGAAGGGAAAGTTTCATGCTAAAATGGGCATGATAAAGGACTAAAATGGCAGGGACCTAACAGAGGCAGAAGAGATTAAGAAGAGGTGGCAAACTTACACAGAAGAACTATACAAGAATGAGCTTAATGTCCCTGATAACCATGATGAGGTGGCCACTGGCCTCCACCCAGACATCCTAGAATGTGAAGTGAAGTGGGCCTTAGAAGAACTGAGCAACAACAAAGCTAGTGCAGGTAACAGTATTCCAGCTGAGCTATTCAAAATCTTAAAAGATGATGCAGTAAAAGTGCTACATTAAATCTGACAGCAAATTTGGAAAACTCAAAATTGGCCACAGGATTGGAAAAGATCAGTTTACATTCCAATTCCAAAGAAAGGCAGTGCCAAAGAATGTTCAAACTATCGCACCATTGCACTCATTTCACATGATAGTAGTTATGCTTAAAATCCTACAAGCTAGACTCCAGCAATATGTGAATCGAGAACTACCAGAAATACAGGCAGGATTCCAAAGAGGCAGAGGAACTAGAGATCAAATTGCCAACATACACTGAATCATGGAGAAAGCTAGGGAATTCCAGAAAAACATCTACTTCTGCTTCATTGGCTATGCTAAAGCCTTTGTGTGGATCGCAACAAACTGTGGCAAGTTCTTAAAGAGATGGGTGTACCAGACCATCTTATCTGTCTCTTGAGAAACCTATATGCAGGTCAAGAAGCAACAGTGAGAACTAGACACAGAATCACTGATTGGTTCAAAATTGGGAAAGGAGTCCGTCAAGGCTGTATACTGTCACCCTGCTTATTTAACTTATATAAGGGCTAGATAAATCGAAAGTTGGAATTAAGATTGCTGGGAGAAATATCAACAACCTAAGATATGCAGATGATACCACTCCAATGGCAGAAAGTGAAGAAGAACCTCTTGTTGCAGGTGAAGAAGGAGAGTGCAAAAGCTGGGTTGAAACTTAACATTAAGAAAACCAAGATCATGGCATCCGGCCCTCTCAATTCCTGGTAAATAGATGGGGAAGAAATGGAGGTAGTGACAGATTTTATTTTCCTGGGCTCCAAGATAACTGCAGATGGGGACTGTAGCCAAGAAATTAAAAGACGCTTGCTCCTCGGGAGGAAAGCCATGGCAAAACTAGACAGCACACTAAAAAGCAGAGACATCACCCTGTCAACAAAAGTGTGTATAGTCAAGGCTATGGTCTTCCCAGTTGCAATGTATGGCAGTGAAATTTGGACCATAAGAAAGGCTGAGCGCCAAAGAATTGAGGCCTTTGAACTATGGTGATGGAGAAGACTCCTGCTCTTTAGAAGGCCAGATCCTAAAGCGGAAACTCAAATACTTTGGCCACCTAATGAGAAGGAAGGACTCACTGAAGAGCCTAATGCTGGGAAAGGTTGAGGGCAAGAGAAGAAGGGTACAACAGAGAATGAGGTGGTGGGATGGAGTCACTGAAGCAGTAGGCATGAGCTTAAATGGACTCCAGAAGATGGTAGAGGACAGGAAGGGCTGGAGGAATGTTGTCCATGGGGTCGTGATGGGTCACACATGACTTTGCAGCTAACAACAACATGGCTTTTAGAAAGTTTTCTTTCAAGGTAAATAGGCTTAATTTAAAGCTAAAACCTTTCGCAATTGCTGGAGCCTTTCAGTCTAGAATTGCAACATTGTGACATGTGACATACCTATGGCAGCTTAAAGAGAAAAAAAATGGAGTTTGTGTTTCTTCCTTTGCACTTGATTCCTGTGTCTTTAAGGGTACAGGGAAGGAATAGGGAGGGAGGTGAATTCTTACTACACTGTGGAAGAGCTCAGAAGAGAAAGAGGAAGTAGGGCCGATCAGCTTGCTCAGGAGTCTACAAACTTAGCAACTTTAAGACCTGTGGACATCAACTCCCAGAATTCCTTAACCAGCTATGAGGGCTGAGGAATTCTGCGAGTTGAAGTCCACAAGTCTTAAAAGTGCCAAGTTTGAAGACCCCTGAGCTACCTGGAAGTGGTGTATATTAATAAATATGGATAAATTCATCATACATTTGTCAGTACAAAGGGAAAGTGATTCAGCAAAGGAACAGCCACCAAAGAAATTAAAACTGGTACTTTTTTCCTACAGTTTGTAATATTTTATTAGATTATAGACTAAAATACAAAAGCAAATAGTACGACACCATGGGGAGGAAAAGGGGGAAAAAGTGAGGGGGAGAATGGAAAAAGACAGAGTTCCTCTGTTGCAGTAGGAGGAAGCATTAACATTGAACCACAACTTTTTCCTTTTCCATAATATTATAAAGTAGCCATTTCTATATCAGCAAATGAATCTAATCAGTAAAACCCCAAATCCCCCTCCCTTTTTTTTAGTCATCAAGTTTTTGACACCTTTTAAGCCAGGGATAGGCAACCTTGGCTCTTTTATGACTCGTGGACTTCAACTCCCAGAATTGCTGGCTCAGGAATTCTGGGAGTTGAAGTGCACGAGTCATAAAAGAGCCAAGGTTGCCTACCCCTGTTCTAAGCACTGGTGGTACTCAAATATTGTCATGTCCTAAAAGTGGTACAATCTGTGAAAAGGTTGAAAAGCCCTGTATTAGAGACTGACTGTGAAACCAATCATAAATGTAGATTGCAGTTCCTACTCTTTATGTGTATTTGGGATACTAAATCACTACAAAATCCAGAAGCACACGCAACTCTCTGTTCCATCTTTTAAAAACTCGTAAAAGATTGTAGCTTTTAAAAAGATGTTTTTATTTAATATAAGAACTAAGACACATGTCAGATCTACCCCTCCCATCCCAGATACATATGGTAACCACTCTCTTGGGGTTTTGAAAAGCCCTTAATATCAGACTCTCTCAGTTCATGTGCTTGTTTAGCCTATTTCATGTTTTTATTGTCATGGTTGTTTTTCCCACTGGGTTGAAACATTTTGTTTTATGTTTTTAATTTTGTAATTCTATATTTGGATGCTGTAAGTCAGGGGTCCCCAACCCCCAGTCCATGGACCAGTACCGGGCCACAGCATGCCAGCAATCGGTCCACACAAAGAAGCAAAGCCCCATCCACAAGATGCAGGCAGCACACAAAATTACGCACACTCTGCTCCATGGAAAAACGTCTCTCCACAGAACCAGTCCCTGGTGCCTGAAGTTTGGGGACCTCTGCTGTAAGTCATCCAGAGTCTTTTGGAGTGGATGACCATAATCAATTTAATTAATAATAATTGGGAAGGACTCCATTGGTGGATAAAAATGCCAAATCCAATCTAAACATTTGGCTGACTGTGTAATGAAACATAACAACAACAATCAGTCATACAGATCACTAGTGCTTGCAGAATTTGAGATTAGGACCTATTGATATAAATTATTCAGAATTAAAGTCTCTTGGGCAGTCTCTGTCTCTAAGTCTTTCTAAAATCAGAACCATGAGCTCTAATCTTACACTATATCCATTTTGAACTTCTTTAACTCCATTTTTACAACATGCTAAACTAAATCATGCAGGGTACTGTGATTCATGGTAAGTGAAACCAAGTCTGTAATGGGAGTTAAAATAATTATTTTAGCCCTTGGCAGTTTTTGAGTTGTTAATGAATTCCCTGTAGTTGTTCATGTGTTTTGAATTATCACAAAACTGTAAATCTTATATTAATCCCTTTTTACAAATTTAAAGACAGTTGAAATATGGGATGAATTAGGATGGGGGATAGCTTTCGGTGACTTTGATCTTGGTGGTGCTGACCTCAATTATACCATAGTGGATTATTTTTGTTTTGGAGGTTGTTTGGATAGCAAACAGTAATAAAATGGATGCCATTTTGGTATCTGTAAGTGTTCTGTACCAGCCTGCTACTGGCCCTGCAGAAAAGGCAGGGACAACCCCTTTTACAAGAAGGCAAGAGGCTGGAACTAAGCCTGCCAAATTTATTAACATAAAAACATAAACAGAGCAAACAGAGCAAAGAGAGCAAACACGAACCATGAAACAGGAGCTATTCAAACGGTTGCCTTCAGCAAACCAGCCCTCCCACACATTCCCCTTTTAAACAGTTCAGGGCGTGGCTTCTCTCTGCCTCCTTCCGAGGTGCCCCATTGCCTTCCTCTGTTTACTCCTGATTGACTGCCTCCTGTGTCGGGCATCCTTGAACAGGGCCAGCTGTGGGTCATCTAGTAATGGTACTAGTAATGGTGTTTAAAGCCCTACATGGCAGGGGTCCGGAGTACCTCAGGGAACACCTGCTGCCGGCATCAACCTCCCTGCGCCCTGTGCGTTCCCACAGAGAGGGACTCCTCAGGGTGCCACCGATCAGAGAATGTCGATTGGTGGCCCCCAGGGGGAGATCCTTCTCTGTGGGCGCTCCGGAACTATGGAATCAGTTACCGGTAGAGCTCCGGATGGCGCCCGATCTTCGCTCCTTTCACCGCGATCTAAAAACATTTTTATTCGAACAAGCCGGCCTGGCCTGATGGGGGATTGGTGGGGTTTTTATTGCTGTACTTTTGGGGTTTTTATAAATGCATTGTATTAATTGTTTTTAATGGGCAACTATTTAATCTTTTTTTAATATTTGTAACTTCACATTTTATTCTTGCCCTGTTCACCGCCCTGAGTCCTTCGGGAGAAGGGCGGTATAGAAATATTAATAAACTAAACTAAAATCTTCATCCACGCTGTCAGGCTCACACAGCTGGGTCTGCGTCGTGACCAGATGGGAGGGGCCTGGCTGAGGGCTCTGTGGAGCCTCAATATTATTCTCAGCAAGCTCTTCAACACCCCCCTCCTCCTCCTCTGAATCGTCCAACTCAACTGCCGAACCCACAGGCTGACCCTGAATCACAACAGTAAGTTTATCAAAAGTAGTCATTGTTCAATTGGAAGTTTTGGAAGATGGGATATTTTTTTCCCAGCACAGTTCCTAAGTGGGTTAAAGCCTGCCATTTGAAAATTTATAGCTTTCAACACAAGCTCTGTGTTGTGAAGAAAATATAAATATTGATGGAGCATTCTGTGTCAGAGGAATCTGACCTGAGTAATGATTAATGAAGCAGGTTTTAAAAGTATAACAGAAAGGATACTTGTTTATAGTAATAAACAAAGCCTAGTATTTAGCTAGCTGAATTCCACAAAGAGAATCAAGCATTAAGTGTTCTGTGTGTGTTTGCCTGGAAGAAAAGGAAGACACCTGAGATTCGCACTCTTAGATAAAGAGTAGGCAGAGCGGCAAAGAGGGGTCACAAAGTAAATCTCTAATTCTCTATCTAAATCCCACTACCGTCTTTGTTGTTAGGTCATAGCTAAAGAGTTATAGAAATTAAATTTTGGAGTTTATTACCTCTCTCTCTCTCTCTCTCTCTCTCACACACACACACACACACACACACACACAGAGAGAGAGAGAGAGAGAGAGAGAGAGACAGACACAGACACAGAGAGACACAGAGAGAAACACACAGAGCAAGCATAAAAAGGATTCTTAAAGGATGGTCTGTGATTCTTTCACTATTGGTCTAAGTGAGATTGAAGGGTAGGGAGATTAGCTAGGGAGGTATGGCACAGGGTGGGAGATGAGGTGGAAGGAGAGTAATTTTTCAAAGGGGGAAGGGAGAATGGGAGAATTACATTAATGCAAAAATAATACGGTATTAAAAGTTATGTATGCCTAAAGTTACAAGCAAGAGCCAGTTTGGTCTAGTGATTAAGGCCCCAGGCTAGAAATCAGGAAACCGTGAGTAACAAATAACAAACAATTGAGAATAAATAAAAGACTTTTATATTGACCTCAGAAACAGGAAGGCAGGGGCTTGCCCAATTTGACAATATCTTATATATATTGAGATTATATTAGCCAAAACATTTTATAAGTCAATGTTTTTAATCCAAAATATTTTTTAGAATAAAGCAGATGGAAAATATTTTAACTAAAACAATGCTTCAAATTTGGAAGAGTAAATATATAACTTTGATAAGGGGTATTTCTCATTTAACTCCTTTAATAACATATAGACATCAGAATAATCAGTACAATTTCACTAGAAATTTTTGAAAGAATATAATGTCGACTAAAAGATTTTTATTGTAATAAAAAATCTCAATAAAGATTAGATAAAAATGTGAATAGGTGATAAATTACATGACTGTTGGTATTAACTCAACTTTCTTATGCACAATACTATACAAATATTAGAACTGCAACAATACAGTCATATACCAGTTTCCATATACCGGTACTATTTAATATTTCACTATTTGGAACAATCAGAAGAAACCATGTCAAAAACATATAGGTTATTAATGCAATTAAAAATAGAAGATCCCCAATATGGCTTAAAGCAGGGGTGTCAAACTGCCGGCCCACAGGCCAGTTTCATCATACTGAAGCTGCACCCACTCCTTTGCTAGCAATTCAAAAAGAGTTGTGATACGGCGTGACACATCACGTGACGAGTTTGACACCCATGGCTTAAAGGAAGCTTGGGTTACTGATCTTAGTAATCCCATAGAGGAAGTAAATTGGCTGAAATGATAGAAATCAGGTAGATTCACCTCAGCTTCAGTGCAAGATCTATGGTGAGAGATTATAAATGCTGGAACTTGATTTCCATTGTGTGTGTGTGTGTGTGTGTGTGTGTGTGTGTATTTCTTGTTTTACAAAGACTGAGCCCAAATTTCTGTTAAGCAAAGCAGTTGTGAAGTGAGCTGTGCCCTATTTTAAGACCTTTTTGCCGTGGTTGTAAAGCAAATCTATTTATTTTTTATTTTTTATTTTAATTCCATTTATATCCCGCCCTTCTCCAAAGATTCAGGGCGGCTTACAAGCTTAGCAGTAGCCTTCATTCTATGTATATGCCTGCTTATTAGGGCTTTCACACACACCCCAGCGGCATTATTACAAAGTCAGCTTATTGCCCCCAACAATCTGGGTCCTCATTTTACCTACCTCAGAAGGATGGAAGGCTGAGTCAACCTTGAGCCTGGTGGGATGCGAACCTGCACTAATTGCAGGCAGCTGGTGTTACTTAAGGAGGCATTAGCCCACTGCTCCACTACAGTTGTTAAGTGAATCATTTGATTGTTAAGTGAATCTACCTTGCCCTATTGACTTTATTGGTCAGACGCTCTCTTGGAAGGTTGCAAATGACAATCCTAGGACCTTGGGATGTTACAACCATAGAAAATGCATGCCGGTTGCCAAACATCCAAAGTTTGATCATGTGACTGTGGGAATCCTCAATGGTCCTAAGTGTGAGAATTGGTCATAAGTTTTTTCAGTGCTGTTGTAACTTTGAATGATCGTTAAATGATTAATTTCAAGTCAAGGACCATCTGTATCAAAATTATTCTTCCAGTGTTGAAGAGATAGCTAAAAACTAGGAGTTACTTTCGCATCTGTAGTAGTCATTTGTTAAAGCTACTGAATGCACTTTTGGTGTAAAAATTTGGAGAAGATATGCTACATCAATAAACAAAGAACTGAATGCTCCCCAGATTTAACCTTATTGTACTTATTTACAAGACCAAACCTCAATATAGTATATGATACCAGGGTCAGCTTAAACTGATAGAAGAAAGAATTTGACTAAATGCTTCCAAATCACTTGGCAGAATGTCTATGGCCCACATGTTACTAAGCCTTAATAAACTCTATCTACTCCTGCTGACATCAGGCCAATGATATCCACTGACTATAGGTATTCATACATTCATTATGATGTAGATAAGAGGAATTTGTGTGAGAAATATACAATATAAGATCTTCTCTTCTGTATTCATGTTAAATGTACATTGTCTGAAGGAAAGACAATGTTATTAAAGCAGCACTGGGTTATATCCATATTCAAAGGAGTTTAATTTCCAGTTTTAATTATTAAGCATCTCTTACTTTTAATCTAATTCTTGACTATTTCTGCACATACATGTATATTGCTTTTGGACGTTCAAGAAATTAATTCTAGCCAATTTATTTATGGCTAGTATAACTATTTGTG
Source organism: Vipera berus (assembly GCF_964194415.1). NCBI lineage: Eukaryota > Metazoa > Chordata > Lepidosauria > Squamata > Viperidae > Vipera > Vipera berus. The sequence continues at coordinate 135,600,814 of NC_138202.1, forward strand.
TAAAAATATACCGTATATACTTGAGTATAAGCCGAATTTTTCAGCCCACTTTTTGGGCTGAAAAATTCCACTTCGGCTTATACTCCAGTCAACAAAAAAACTTACCGAGGACTTGTGCGCGGCCGAGGCTTTGGTGCTTCCGGGATCGCCCGCACCTCTCCCAAGCCACCGCCGTCCGAGACCTGCCGAAGTTTGGGGAGGTTTGGGGAGGTGCGCGCGCACCTCCCCAAACCTCCCCAAACGTCGGCAGGTCTCCGGAGCTCCGCGCCTTGCCTGCCTGCTTCTTTCCGCAGCGGAAAGAAGCAGGCAGGCAGGGCGCGGAGGAACGGAGACTTGCCGACGTTTGGGGAGGTTTGGGCGCCTCCCCAAACCTCGGCAGGTCTCCGTTCCTCCTGCCGACCTTTGGGGAGGTTTGGGCGCCTCCCCAAACCTCGGCAGGTCTCCGTTCCTCCGCACAGACCTGCCGACGTTTGGGGAGGTTTGGGCGCCTCCCCAAACCTCCCCAAACCTCGGCAGGTCTCCGTTCCTCCTGCCGACGTTTGGGGAGGTTTGGGCGCCTCCCCAAACCTCGGCAGGTCTCCGTTCCTCCGCGCAGACCTGCCGACGTTTGGGGAGGTTTGGGCGCCTCCCCAAACCTCCCCAAACCTCGGCAGGTCTCCGTTCCTGTTTGGGGAGGTTTGGGCGCCTCCCCAAACCTCCCCAAACCTCGGCAGGTCTCCGTTCCTCCGCGCAGACCTGCCGACGTTTGGGGAGGTTTGGGCGCCTTCCCAAACCTCGGCAGGTCTCCGTTCTTCCTGCCGACCTTTGGGGAGGTTTGGGCGCCTCCCCAAACCTCGGCAGGTCTCCGTTCCTCCGCGCAGACCTGCCGACGTTTGGGGAGGTTTGGGCGCCTCCCCAAACCTCCCCAAACCTCGGCAGGTCTCCGTTCCTGTTTGGGGAGGTTTGGGCGCCTCCCCAAACCTCCCCAAACCTCGGCAGGTCTCCGTTCTTCCTGCCGACCTTTGGGGAGGTTTGGGCGCCTCCCCAAACCTCCCCAAACCTCGGCAGGTCTCCGTTCCTGTTTGGGGAGGTTTGGGCGCCTCCCCAAACCTCCCCAAACCTCGGCAGGTCTCCGTTCCTCCGCGTAGACCTGCCGACCTTTGGGGAGGTTTGGGCGCCTCCCCAAACCTCCCCAAACCTCGGCAGGTCTCCGTTCCTGTTTGGGGAGGTTTGGGCGCCTCCCCAAACCTCCCCAAACCTCGGCAGGTCTCCGTTCCTCCGCGCAGACCTGCCCACCTTTGGGGAGGTTTGGGCGCCTCCCCAAACCTCCCCAAACCTCGGCAGGTCTCCGTTCCTCCGCGCAGACCTGCCCACCTTTGGGGAGGTTTGGGCGCCTCCCCAAACGTCCCCAAACCTCGGCAGGTCTCCGTTCCTGTTTGGGGAGGTTTGGGCGCCTCCCCAAACCTCCCCAAACCTCGGCAGGTCTCCGTTCCTGTTTGGGGAGGTTTGGGCGCCTCCCCAAACCTCCCCAAACCTCGGCAGGTCTCCATTCCTCCGCGCAGACCTGCCGACGTTTGGGGAGGTTTGGGCGCCTCCCCAAACCTCCCCAAACCTCGGCAGGTCTCCGTTCCTGTTTGGGGAGGTTTGGGCGCCTCCCCAAACCTCCCCAAACCTCGGCAGGTCTCCGTTCCTCCGCGCAGACCTGCCGACCTTTGGGGAGGTTTGGGCGCCTCCCCAAACCTCCCCAAACCTCGGCAGGTCTCCGTTCTTCCTACCGACCTTTGGGGAGGTTTGGGCGCCTCCCCAAACCTCCCCAAACCTCGGCAGGTCTCCGTTCCTCCTGCCGACCTTTGGGGAGGTTTGGGCGCCTCCCCAAACGTCGGCAGGTCTGCGCGGAGGAACGGAGACCTGCCGAGGTTTGGGGAGGTTTGGGGAGGCGCCCAAACCTCCCCAAACGTCGGCAGGTCTGCGCGGAGGAACGGAGACCTGCCGAGGTTTGGGGAGGCGCCCAAACCTCCCCAAAGGTCGGCAGGTCTGCGCGGAGGAACGGAGACCTGCCGAGGTTTGGGGAGGCGCCCAAACCTCCCCAAAGGTCGGCAGGAGGAACGGAGACCTGCCGAGGTTTGGGGAGGTTTGGGGAGGCGCCCAAACCTCCCCAAAGGTCGGCAGGAGGAACGGAGACCTGCCGAGGTTTGGGGAGGTTTGGGGAGGCGCCCAAACCTCCCCAAAGGTCGGCAGGTCTGCGCGGAGGAACGGAGACCTGCAGAGGTTTGGGGAGGTTTGGGGAGGCGCCCAAACCTCCCCAAAGGTCGGCAGGAGGAACGGAGACCTGCCGAGGTTTGGGGAGGTTTGGGGAGGCGCCCAAACCTCCCCAAAGGTCGGCAGGAGGAACGGAGACCTGCCGAGGTTTGGGGAGGCGCCCAAACCTCCCCAAAGGTCGGCAGGTCTGCGCGGAGGAACGGAGACCTGCAGAGGTTTGGGGAGGCGCCCAAAGCTCTCCAAAGGTCGGCAGGAGAAACGGAGACCTGCCGAGGTTTGGGGAGGTTTGGGGAGGCGCCCAAACCTCCCCAAAGGTCGGCAGGAGGAACGGAGACCTGCCGAGGTTTGGGGAGGTTTGGGGAGGCGCCCAAACCTCCCCAAAGGTCGGCAGGAGGAACGGAGACCTGCCGAGGTTTGGGGAGGTTTGGGGAGGCGCCCAAACCTCCCCAAAGGTCGGCAGGAGGAACGGAGACCTGCCGAGGTTTGGGGAGGTTTGGGGAGGCGCCCAAACCTCCCCAAAGGTCGGCAGGAGGAACGGAGACCTGCCGACGTTTGGGGAGGTTTGGGGAGGTGCGCGCGATCCTGGAAGCACTGAAGCCTCGGCCGCGCGCAAGTCCTCGGTAAGCTCCGGGCGGTCACTTGCTTCGCGTCTCCTGAGGGAAGGGGGGGCGACTGGAGCGGGCGTGTTTCCTCGCCTGCTGGGCGCCGCGATTTGCCCGGGTAACGCGCGGGCCCCGAATGGCAGCGTGGAGCGAGGAAGCGGACAGCCAGGGCTTCCCCGAGAGCCGCGGCCACACAGGGTATTCCTGTGTATTCAGGCTTGCAAAATGGCGGATCGAGCCTCTGCTGGCGGCAGAGGCTTGCAGAACGGCGGATCGGCTTATACTCGAGTCAATAACTTTTTTCAGCTTTTGGGGGTGAAATTGGGGGTCTCGGCTTATACTCGAGTCGGCTTATACTCAAGTATATACGGTATATGGACATTTATCCTTCTTTCCCTCTAGTTTGCATTGTTAATTTGAAATCATTGAAAAAGAATGTGAAAAATCAAATTCTTGGAAAATCAAAAGCTAGTTATTTAGATATTGGAACAGAATGTATGATTTCTCTCCATGAGCTTAGAAGCTTTTTAGCACATATTCAAAATGAGACATAACACAAATTATTCTTTTCATTTTCAGTTATTATAGCTTGCGTTGTGCCATAGCAATTGTGGATATTTTGACTACGTGAATTCTGACTGGCTACTTCATTCCTGACTTTCAGTTTTTGTCTGTGAGTGTTGTCTTCTATGATTTCCATTATCCCATCTGATTCCCATTGTGAAGAAAACACTCAAACCCTTTATCAATTTTGGCCTAAAGCTTGTGCACCTGGTTAGGTGGCTGCTTGCCCTGAATTTCTGACTGAGGTCCTACTTGCTGATTTCCCATCTCGATGCCCTATGACAGTCTGCTTGCTGACTATACCACAGCCAAAATCATTTTTTTCCAGAGATTCATCATTCCTGCCAAAATATTCTTAGTTCCTTTGTTCATTTTGATTTGTTCTATTCTATTGTATTTCTTCTACAAGCTCAACTAATCAATTCTATATATTTTTTTTTTAAAAAAATCATACTTGTCTTCATGATTTCAGCAATCTCCTTTCTATTTACATCAAATGTAGGACACAGCTAATAACAGTATATAGACTGCGACTACTAAATTTAGATCCAGAGGACTGCATCTGGAAATAGCCAGAGGTGATGCAGATTTCTCTGGAATAATCCAACACAATACAATCCAATTGGAAAAGGACAGGTAAGCATTTCTGTAAAAGAACTTCTCTGTTCCCTCTCACAAACACACAAAATACCATGCCTATAGTGCATGGACTATCTATATTTATATCTATATCTATATTCAGCTAATAATGCATTTTAGCTTTTGCCCTTTTTTCCTCTGGATTTAGCAATCTAATTGTGACTTCTGGATAATGGTTATACAACATATATATTTTCTCCTTCAAAAATACATGGGATTATGGATTTAATTAGATTGGGGAATAATGTTTATGTCAAACATTAGTAAAATTCATATTCCAAAATTCCAAAATGTGTGTGTGTGGGAATAGAAGCAGCAGAGATGATGATGATGATGATGATGATGATGATGATGATGATAAAGTTGGAAGGGATCTTGGAGATCGTTTAGTCCAACCCCCTGCTCAGGCAGGAAACTCTATACCATTTCAGACAAATGGCTGTCCAGTCACTTCTTAAAAACTTCCAGTGTTGGAGCATTCACAGCTTCTGGAGGCAGGTTGTTCCACTGATTCTGTCTGTCAGGAAATTTCTCCTTAGTTCTAGGTTGCTTTTTTCTTTGGTTAGTTTCCATCCGTTGCTTCTTGTCTTGCCTTCAGTGCTTTGGAGAATACATTGACTCCCTCTTCCTTGTGGCAACCCCTGAGATTTTGGAACACGGCTATCATGTCACCCCTCGTCCTTCTCTTCATTAAACTAGACATAACCAATTCCAACAACCATTCCTTATATGTTTTAGCCTTCACTCCCCTAATCATCTTTGTTGCTGTTCTCTGTACTCTTTATAGAATCTCAACATCTTTTTTATATCATGGTGACCAAAACTGGATGCAGTATTCCAAGTGTGGCCTTACCAAGGCATTGTAAAGTGGTATTAACAATTCACGTGATCTTGATTCTGTCCCTCTGTTAATGCAGCCTAGCACTGTGTTGGCTTTTTTGGCAGCTGCAGCACACTGCTATCTCATATTTAAGTGATTGTCCACTAGGACTCCGAGATCCCTCTCACAGTTACTACTATTGAGCAAGGTGCCCCCTATATTATACCTTTACATTTGTTTTTTCTTGCCTAAATGTAGAACCTTACCTTTTTCACCATTGAATTTCATTTTGTTAGATAGCATCCAGTGTTCAAGTCTGTCCAGATCCTCCTGTATCTTAAGCCTGTCTTCTGGAGTGTTGGCTATTCCTGCCAGCTTGGTGTCATCTGCAAATTTGATGACTTCCCCATCTATCCCCTGATCCAAATCATTGATGAAGATGTTTAAGAGTACTGGGCCCAGAACAGAGTCCTGGGGCACTCCACTACACACTTCCCTCCATGTAGATGCAGTTCCATTGAGGACCACATGCTGAGTACAGCCCGTCAGCCAGCTACAAATCCATCTGGTGGTGATGCTGTCTAACCCACATTTTTCTATCTTATCAAGTCGTAAGTTGTGGTCTACTTTATCAAATGCCTTAGTGAAGTCTAAGTAAATTATATCCACAACTTTCCTCTGATCCACTAATTTTGTCACTTGGTCAAAGAATGCAATAAGATTTGTCTGGCATGATCTGTTTTAGACAAGCCTGTATTGGCTTTTAGTAATGACTTTGTTTGCCTCTAGGTGTTCACTGATTCACTGTTTGATTATCTTTTCCAGAATCTTCCCAGGTATTGAGGTCAGGCTGATAGGTCTGTAATTTCCTTGATCCAGTTTTTTCCCTTTTTTGAAGATGGGAACTACACCAGCTCTTTTCCAGTCCTCTGGTAGTTCCCCAGTGCTTCAGGATCTTTGAAAAAGATAGTTCAGTGGTTCTGTGATCACATCTGCCAGTTCCTTGAGAACCTTGGGGTATAATCCATCTGGTCCTGGTGATCTGACCTCATCTAGGCTGGACAGGTGCTCACTTACCATTTTCTTGCCTATCTTAACTTGTGTTTCTAAACTGTTTTTTATGATACTGTTTTTGATAGTTGGGCTGTTTTTTTTTCCCTTTGTGTAAAGACAGATGCAAAAAAACAAGTTAAATAGTTCTGCTTTCTCTCTGTTGCTTGTCTCCTTCTTTCCACTTTCTCACACTAATGGACCAAGTTATAATGATGGAAAAGAATGTGAGAGGGAAACATTTTAATTGATTTTTATATATACTTCTCAATGTCATTTCAGTGAAGTTGATTATGATTATGAATCTATTCACTGGATGGCAGATGCAATTCTAAAGTGTTTATTGCAGAGTGAGCCAACAAAACTGTAACTCCCACTCAATAAAAGGAAAAAAAATGCATTATAATTTTATTTTTTACAGCACTGCTTATGGGCAACTTTTTAAGAATATAAGCAACAATTTATAAGGCTATAAAACATTTCCCTGTTCACTTATAAAATGATTATGTTTGAGGTAATGTTATTTGGTGTGAGGGGAGGCAAATATCAAATGTCTGAAGTCCTTCACACATAGTTATTTAAAACAACCCAATCATCCCTTCATTTTACATATTAAGACAACAGTGGAGGTAGGGGAGAGGATTCCCTAATCTGTTTTGGAAAGATGAAAAATGACCAACAAAAGAGGTAGACTAATTTATAAGCTGCATCTGGAAAAACTACTGCAAAAAACAAAAAGTATAGCTTATGCATAAAATCTATTATTTAAAATAGAGTAGCTTCCCGTATATTTCAGCCAATCTTTTCCATAGTAAATTTCCAACAATGCATTATATGGGTTTTATATCATAAGGCAAATTACACCAACTTTTTCTAGATGGAAGCCACAATTCCATTTCCTACATTATCTTCTTTTATGGCTTACCCTGTCTGGTTGTTCTGCTGTCAGAACAAGCTGCTTCTGGATACATCAGATCTTTGAGAAAGGCCAGACCAGGAAACAGACACCACAAAGACTACTGGAACTCTGTTGTTCTGAACAGAAAAATTGAGTCTTGAAAGCTTCCTTAAAAGGCTTTCTTCTGCCCCCTCTTAACTAAAGAGAATAAAAAGGTAAAGGTAAAGGTTTCTCTGTCAGTCATGTCCAATTCTAGGGCACAGTGCTCATCTCTGTTTCTTGGCCGAGACAGCCAGCATTATCCAAAGACTCTTCTCTAGTCATGGGGTCAGCATGGTTATATGCCAAAGGCACACAGAACACTGTTACCTTCCAAATGAAGTGATGCTTTTGAACTGCTAGGTAGGCAGGAGCTGAGACAAGAATGGGAGCTCACCCCATTGCGCAGAGCTCAAGTCTCAAACCCGGGCTGTCAGCTCTCCAGCTGACAAGCTCAGTGTGTTTAACCACTAGGTTTTTAAGTTTCCTACCCAACCTCTCTTGTCAGTGAACTGTGCAACAAATGGAGTCAGAGATGCTGACACAAACTTGTAGTTTTGTATAAATAAATATATTTCACAACTATATATATAGTAAACTAGATAGGCAAACAGGAGCATCACGAGGTAAATCACAGAGCACACAGGGCACACAGAAGAAAAAGGCGGGGGAAAAGGGAAACTCACCCTTCCACACCCATAGCAACCAATTACAGCAAAAATTCCCCCCCCCCCGCAGGAGCCAGCACTCTGGTACCAAACAACCACAACCATGTGTTCCGGCTCACTGCACAACCCCACTGCTCCAGTTACCTAATTTAAATATCTTAACACCTCTTCTCAGGGCTTTTTTTCTCATAGAACGCTCAGAACGGAGTTCCGGCACCTTTTTTGGATAGAACCTTGTAGGCGGGTTGTATGACACGTGTGAGTTCCGGCACCTTTTTCTTTTACAAAAAAAGCACTGCCTCTTCTTTCCCAGAACTAAGTTGATGTTTCTTTATTTGCTTGTTTGTTAATCTTTAGTGGTGGTCTGACTCCAATGACTCGGGGTGGTTACATTTTTTTTAAAGAAAATAAAAATAACATGTGGATACAAATAAAAAAAAGAATCTTGGCCAAGTGGGAGGACAATACCAAAACCAAACCATTTGATTTAGTTAACAATTCGTCCATTCCTTTTTCAATGTTACCTCTAAACGCTTCTACAAAAAGGGAAAAATGGTGATGTTGCTTTCTATTAATCTGCCCTCACTGTCAAAGTGACCTCAGGGCAAGTTTTATACTTCACTTCCACAGCATAATTTTCCATGTTATGCTCAAGTGCTCATGTTTGATTTGGCACCATACTTCAATTTCTTGCAAGTTAAATCTAGCAGTGCACTGACTGTTGTTAGTTTGTTAGATTGTTGTTAGTTGCAAGGTCATGTCCGACCCATCGTGACCCCATGAACAACGTTCCTCCAGGCCTCCCTGTCCTCTCCAGCCACCTCATTCTCTGTCATCCCCTTCTTCTCTTGCCCTCAACCTTTCCCAGCATTAGGCTCTTCTCCAGTGAGTCCTTCCTTCTCATTAGGTGGCCAAAGTATTTGAGTTTCAACTTCAGGATCTGCCCTTCTAAAGAGTAGTCAGGCATGAGTCTTCTCCAGCACCATAGTTCAAAGGCCTCAATTCTTATGGTCAGCCTTTCTTATGGTCCAACTTTCACAGCCATACATTGCAACTGGGAAAACCATGGCCTTGACTATATGCACTGTTGTTGGCAGGGTGATGTCTCTGCTTTTTAGTATGCTGTCTAGATTTGCCATAGCTTTCCTCCCCAAGAGCAAGCGTCTTTTAATTTCTTGGCTGCAGTCCCCATCTACGGTGATCTTGGAGTCCAGGAAACTAAAATCTATCACTACATTTCTTTCCCATTTATTTGCCAGGAATTGAGAGGGCCAGATGCCATGATCTTGGTTTTCTTAATCTTAGTTTGTGTGTGTGTGTGTGTGTGTGTGTGTGTATTGCTCAAAAAGGGAACACAAGACATCCTACTATTAAATACAGTACATTGTGTTGTTTAAGTGTTCCCTTTATTTTTTGAGCAATATATTATTATTATTATTATTATTATTATTATTATTATTATTATTATTATTATTATTATTATTATTATTATTATTATTATTATTATTATTATTATTATTTGTATACCGCCCTTCTCCCGAAGGACTCAGGGCGGTGAACAGGGCAGTACATGTTAAAAGACAAAATACAAAAATTAAAAAAAGATTAAACAAAATGCCCACAACTCTTACAATAAGTTAAGACACATTAAAAAAGTAAGTTAAAACACATTAATAAAACCCAACCCCATCCCATCCCATATGTGTGTGTGTGTGTGTGTTTGTGTGTGAGTGTGTGTGTGTGTGTGTGTGTGTGTGTGTGTAATTTTTTTGGCTTGCTAACAAAGAATAAAGGGAGACAGATATGATCATTTCAAACTTATTTGTTCTCATCAGTCAGCCATATATATAACCTGAGCTTTCGTCAGCACCTGCTGATGTCATCAGAGTGTAAGCCAGGATTGGGAGACATGTTCTTATAGTCTCTGTTAAGCCAACAGTTTAGCTAATGAGCACGTTACAGGTCTATTTGGCTCCCACCCTCCCATAATCAATTGTTCTGTTTTTGTTTCCGTCGTGCTCATTGACAGCTGTTTGAATTTTGGCGCTCTACTCCTCTCCTCATGCCCTGCCCATGCTGAGTGTGCACTCTGCCATGCACAGTCATCTCACCGCTTTTCTGACAATATGGTAAGGGAGAGGGGTGGCATTAAAATTTAATAACAGAAATTAGGTTTCGTTTTATGAATTTTTATTGAGTTTATTTAAAGGCATCTAAACACATTAGTAGAGGTAGCCTAGAGATATTTGCAAATAAATCATTGGCAAATAAATTCAAAGGCACTTGTATTATAGGATATTAATTTCAAAATGAAGAGTTCATACTCTCATAGAACATAAAATATCAGAGTTGGAAGGGCCTTGAGGTCTTCTAGTCAACCACCTGCTTGAGCAGGAGACCCTATACCATTTCAGACAAATGGCTGTCCAGACTCTTCTTAAAAGCCTCCAGTGATAGGGTACCTAGAACTTCCAAAGGCAAGTTGTTCCACTGATTAATTGTCCTCACTGTTAAGAAATTTCTCCTTAGTTCTAGGTTGCTTTTCTCCTTGATTAGTTTCCATCCATTGTTTTTTTGTCTTGCCTTCTGGTAATCTCTCAAATTAATTTCTTTTTTTTTATTAAAGAGTTTTACAAAAACAAAATTTTACAATACATCCCCAAATCCCTCCCACCCCAAACCCGCCCACTTCCCCCCCCACTTCCCAGAGCTAAATACAGGATTATAGTTACAATAATCATATTCTAAATAAAAATTATGCATAATATACAATTAACCAAATTCATAATGTGCTTTAACTCCCCTTTAATATAACTACAAACAACGTGCCAATAACAATATCCCACTAAAATCTACTCATAAGCTAAATGGAACTTTTTAGTGCCATATTTGTTCTGAATATAATTTATCCATCTCCTCCAAACTGAAATATATCTTTCCTGTGAGTGATCTTTCAAATAAGCAGAAATCTTAGACATTTCTGCAAGATTCGAAACTTTAAACACCCATTCTTCTATAGTGGGCAAACTATCCTTCCAATATTGTCCCACCAGTAACCGTGCTGCTGTTATCATGTTCAACATCAAGTTAGTTTCTTTAACATCACAATCTACAACAATACCCAATAGAAACAATTGCGGAGAAAACTTTATCTTTCTCTTAAAAATCTTTTGAATGTTCCACCAAATTTTAATCCAAAAAGCTTTTATATTTCTACAAGTCCACCACATGTGAAAATAGGTAGCTTCTAAACTACCACACCTCCAACATTTAGACTGTAAATTAGGATACATGTTGGACAACTTCTTGGGATCCAGATGCCATCTATAAAACATTTTATAAAAATTTTCTCTTAAATTTTGAGCCTGAGTAAATTTAACATTTCTGACCCAAATTATCTCCCAGGTGTCCAACGAAATTGGTTCCTGAATATTTTGTGCCCACTTTATCATGCAGTCTTTAACCAGTTCTGTTTCCGAATCCAATTCAATTAAAGCATTATATATCCTCTTTATATGTGCACAATTTAAATCTCTAATTTGCTTTACTAAATTTTGATCTATATTTGTGATGCCAACCTTTTGATCTGACTTCCACCTAGCTTTCAATTGGGTATATTGAAACCAAGAGTAACTTATGTTTTCTTGTCTTAACTCCTCTAATGGTTTAAGTTGCCAATCATTCCCTTGCAATCTAATTCCTTATAAGAAACCATATCCATACTCACTCCCATAGATACGCCCTCTATCGCGTGTCCAGGAATTCCCCAAATTGGTATTTTATAATTTAACTTATAATAATACTTTTTCCAGACACGCAATAAAGCACTTCTAAGAATATGGGATTTAAAAGCCCTGTCCACCTTCTTATCGTAAAGCAAATATGCATGCCATCCATATACCAAATCCCATCCCTCAAGATGAAGTATTCTCGTTAGTTAAATTAAGCCAATCACTAATCCAGGTCAAGGCAACCGCATCATAGTACAATTTCAAATTCGGCGCCTTGAGTCCCCCTCTTTCCCTGGCATCCTGTAGAATCTTAAATTTAACTCTTGGTTTTTTCCCCGCCCAGATAAATTTGTTAATACCCTTCTGCCATTGATCAAGGTTGGCATCCTTTTTCAATATAGGTATCATTTGAAACAAAAAGAGGAACTTTGGTAGAACATTCATTTTAACAACTGCAATTCTTCCCAGTAATGATAATTGTAACTTTTTCCAATTATTTAAGTCCCTTTGTACCTTCAACCATAGTGTTTCATAATTATTCTTATACAATTTTACATTTGAAGCTGCAATATATACTCCTAGATATTTAACCTTCTTCACTATTTCAAAACCTGTTAATTTAGATAACATATCCCTTTCACTCATAGATAAGTTCTTGGATAATATCTTAGTCTTATTACTATTCACCTTGAACCCAGAAACCTTACCATACTGAGTTATAATTTCCATCAAGTCTATAACCGACTGTAACGGTTGGGATACTGTCACAACCAAGTCATCAGCAAAAGCTCTCAGTCTATAATCATTCTGTTTTATTTTAATTCCCTTTATCATAGAGGACTCTCGAATTTTAATTAATAAAATCTCTAGTGTTAAAACAAACAATAATGGTGATAGGGGGCAACCCTGTCTTGTACCTTTTTCAATTTTGAAAATCTCTGTTAATCCCCCATTAACTATAATTTGTGCCGTTTGTTGTTGATATATAGCTTTAATAGCATGTAGAAAACCTTCTCCAAAATTCATCTCCTCAACAACTCATAATAAAAATTGCCAATTCAATTGGTCAAAAGCTTTCTCTGCATCCAAGAATATCAATGCTGCAGGGACTTGGTTGTTCTTATCCAAATATTCAAGCAAGTTAACAATTTGTCTTACATTATATTTCATATACAAATTAATTTCAATAACACTGAAACAGATCAGGCATTTGAACAACTGGCTAAGAACCAGTGGAATTCAGGCATGGTCTTGTGCAAGGGTAGGCAACCTTGGCTCTTTTATGACTCGTGGACTTCAGCTCCCAGAATTCCTGAGCCAGCATGGCTCAGCTTGGAAACCTCTCCCTTTTCCCTCAGCCTGGCTGGCTCAGGAATTTTGGGAGTTGAAGTCCATGAGTCATAAAAGAGCCAAGGTTGCCTACCCCTGGTCTTGTGAAAGGAATAAGAGCAGGCAATTAATGAAACATGATGCAATATTATCATGCAAATACTGTAATGATACATACTAGCATCAGATGCTAGGGTGAAAAATGTAAGGGTGGCTTTTGTGTGATGATAACACCACTTACATGCCATTTGGTTTCCAGGTAAAGTATTGGATCCATTATATATCAGTTTTCCAAAGCAATGGTTGTAATATGCTATCATTTCTGAAAATGAAATTCTCTGCACTCTTTTAATAGTCTAGTGCTTTTATAAGTTTAAGTCTTCTGATAACCATTTTAATAGCTCATTATTCAGTGCAAAGCTGAGTAATGTCTATTTCCACTTATCTGGATATTCCATCCTTAATCTTTATTGTGGCCTTAATTTCAAACATTTTGTATCACTTAGTGACAGCATTTTAAATTTTCACTTTTTATTAAATGTTAAAAAATCAATACTACTAAAAATATATGCATCCTCATTTAACATTTTCAACGATCTGACATATATCTATGTCTCTTTCCAGAATCACATTAGTGAATATGGGATGATCTGATGGAATTTAATTAAAGCATAAAAAGTTACAGACCACAATCCAGATAGCCCATTAACTTGCTCTCTGGAGACTGAGTATGCAGCGCCAGGCTTTCAATATTGCTTATTTAGAATATTAGGCAACAACACCTGCAAGCCGCAGGAACATTGGATAAAAATTAAGACTGTTTCAATCTAAAGTTCTTTTAGACATTGCTTGGGATAATAATGCCTGGGATATAGTTAAAATACTACTGTTATTAATTATCATGCAATATTATTAAGAATGGATATTTCATGTGTATAATAGAATATATTATGTTTATATTCATCTAGATGATTCTTCCATTATCATTTATATAAACAACTATTTCAATATATATGTGCGTATGATATATCTTTATACATATCATATAGATGTTTATATGTATATTTTACACATACATACATCTCTCTGTCTGTCTGTCTGGCTCTCTCTATATATATATATTTCTGTCTATCTAATGGGTTTTAAAGATTTATGAACCTTTTTGAATGATCAATATTTCTGCATAAAATATGGCATAAAATGTAATTCTCCACAAAAGCTATAAAACTAGATAAAAAGAACTCAATTAAACAAACAAGCCCAAAATATTATACTTGTCCATTGATTTATTGAGGAAAGTGATCCAAACTACACATACTATAGCTGCCTGCAATATCCCTATATTTTGCTTTCTTGACTGGGAATTGGCATGCATGGATATTAACTGAATATTCTTCTTATAACAGAAGTTGTTGCTAATTTAATTTTAAATGTAACTTAAAGCAGAAGTTGTTTAGTTATTTAGTTTTAAATAAAAATGCTTACATTGTTAAATCAAAAGAAAAAATATCAATATCGAAAACTAAATTTACAGTTATTTGTAAATAAGTTCTATATTTTTCATTTCTTATTAACCTTGCAATGGCTGTTGTCCCACAACACTGCTTATTAAATTCACTTTTGCTCCCGGGTAAATATTTACTGTTACATTTCACTTGCAAAGAATGCAGATGTCCTGCTCAAAGGAGAACCAGCATCTTATCCTAGCATCACCATAAAGCAGGCTGATGTTTCCTTATTCAAAACTCCCATCCCACTCAAAACAAAAGTTTAAAGGGATTACAGGAAAATTAATGCTGGTCCTATTGAAGACAGCACTATTTTTATTTCATTTAAGTTTTACAGTCTGTCTCCTGTCCAGATGGTAGTGATAAAATATTAAAAAATATAATAAAATATAATAAATCAAGATAATAAATTGGGGGAAAATAAAAACATAGTCTAATTAAAAAATAACGCTAGTAGACAATCATTTACGAGATAAAAGGCTGTAGATCCTGCCAGAGGTGAGTGAGTACAAAATGGCAGGTCTGTATCTACAGTCAAAAGATAGTTAATATACTTGATTTTCAGGGCAAGAACTTTTTTCAAAGCAAAGTGACCACAATCAAAAAGACTCATTCTTACATCTTCATATAATGTATCTTTCCATTTATGAGACATTGAGATTGCCCTCCCTGTGGTAATTGTGTACAAGGGTTCATAAAAACCCTGTGCGCTCTCTCGCTCTCTCTCAACATCATCATCATAATCATCATCATTAGATGTATGCTTCAAAAAGTAGAATGAAAGCAGAAAGGTTTTGTCACATTGGCAATGGAATATTTGAAGATGACAGCAATACTCTTCCCTCTCAGCCCTCCAGTTTCAGTCAGTGTTCAGTCAGGTACAGTGCTGCAAGCATAGTGGGCTCACCTGCTTCATTCTTCTCATGTTCTACCCTTCTCCATGTACTCATGGGAAAGAGGAATATAAAGAGAAAAGACAGACAGGGAATTCCCTAGGAATCTATCTTTTTGAGTACAAACTTTATGTCCTTGATCAGAGGATGTGGCAGACTTTGAAGAGTTAATTTAGCCCGAGATTCCCTAGTTTTTAGCCCCTACTTACTATGCTTAGCCACGTATCCATGTTATGTTAACCCCATGCTCACATAGTTAAGTATGTGAGGTGAACAAGAGCAAACAGTTTATATCATCAATTCCAAAAATCATTCCCCAGATTGCTATGTTCTGATTATATCATTATTCATAAATACTCATTCATTAAGAACTAAGGCATACATCCTTTGTTCTTACTGATATAAGACAAAAGCCAATGGACACATAACACAGCATGCACTGCATATTAGATTTTGCAAGTGACCTGTGTCATATATGACATCATATTAAGGGTTAACACCATACTCAAAATAAGCTAATGCTTGTGAATGAAAGAGACTGACTGTGAGGTAACAAAAGATCTAGTAAAACATTTAAGACTATATTTGACAGGATTTAACAAAGACATATTTCCAAACAGTTATAATAAATTATGGAAAGAAATAGAATATTTTTAAAGGTGGAAAAACTTAAAAGTTTCTTGGATTTCATTACAACAATAAAATTGAATATATTGTCTAAGATTAACCTCCTATTTCAAATGGCACTGACTAAAATATCAGACAAAAGTTTGTAGAACAGCAAAGACCAATTAACAGATTCATGTAGAGTGGGAAAAACCAAGAGTAAGATTCATCTTACAAGACTAAAAGAAAGCAAGCACTTTTAATTCCTAACCTTAAATTATATTACTGAGCAGGCTGTTGATCATGGATAATGTAAAGGAAAGAATCCCTAAGTAACAGGACATTAAATATAGAAGGAGTTGTCTTGACAAATTGACTTCATACAGTTTTATCATAGAAAGAAACAAAGGAAGGAAAGAATTATAAGACAATGTTAGTTGAATATTTAGAATCTTCTGCAAATTACATTTCTCTATTAGTACCACCAACAAATGCTTTTTAACTTCAAGGATAACTATAGCAAGAAAGAATTACACATGCTACTACATTACATTCAAATTCAGAAAAAACACTAAAGACAAAGCAAGAATTGCTTTATGAAGGTAGAAATATACCATAGTTAATGCATTTATATTTTTTGGAAGAAGAAAAACTGACCTTAAAAAAGGAGGGAGTGGTGGCAGCGGGTCTCCAGAGGTCCCTTCTTGGCAGCAGAGACTTTTTGCAAAGATGGCAAAAGGCTTTGCAAATGGAAGGCTTTGATGTTTCAGCCCTTACCTCCATTTGCAAAGCCTCTTGCTGCAGATCTTGTCCAGGCCTCCGTTTGCAGAGAACAGAGGCCTAAAGTACCGTGAGATCACGTGAGATCTCATGCCACTGATCTCACATGATCTTGCTTTACTTTAGGTCTCATTCTCTGTGAGCACACAGAAGGCCTGAAGCAGCAAAAGAGCCAAGAAGCAAAGACTCTCTAGATCAGGGGTAGGCAACCTCGGCTGTTTTATGACTGATGGACTTCAACTCCCAGAATTCCTGAGTCAGCTGACTCAGGAATTCTGGGAGTTGAAGTCTATGAGTCATAAAAGAGCCAAGGTTGCCTACCCCTGCTCTAGATCTTTGCAAGGTGAGTATCCACAGGCCTAGTGCTAGGGCAGGGGTCGGCAACCTGAAAAAGCAAAAGAGCCACTGGGAACCAGTTCCATCACACATAAAAAAAAGTGGGAGCCGCGTGCGTGCATCCATGCACGTGCATGTGCAAAAAACGTTTTGCGTATGTGCAAAAAGTTGTTTCTTGCACATGCGCAGACACACACGCGCAGTTGCCACTTTATGTGTGATGGAACCGGTTGCGCGGCGGCGACGGCCCGTTTGCAGAGCCGACATTAATCTGGCACCCAGTCAAACGGTCACCTCCTTATTGTGATGCCATCTTTCAACCACCGGCATAAAATTTTCTGGCAAAGCTTCCGTAATCTTAGAAATACAGGGAGAAAGAAAAGCAACACAGAGCGTGAGCCTTTTGTTTTTTCTTTACGAGAAAAGATCCTGTTGTTAAAGTGCTCTTTTCCCCACGACACAAAAGCCCAAACTTTACAAACTGGCAGCCCTCCTCCATTGCATCAGCTCTCCACACAGCCTAGTATTGTGCTGATTTAATTTAAAAAGTCCCGGAGAGTTCCGAGGAACTTGCTCCCCAACTTCGACGTTTTCCCATTTCGACAAAATGGCAGAACCCCACCCCTCTTCTTGGTGCCATTCGATGCTTTAATAACTACGAGAAAGGCAGAAATTTAGCACGATCAGCCCTCAGGCAGCGCTGGCTGCCCCAGTATTTCTGCCTCCCACACAGCAGAAAGAGCACAAGGGGCGAGACTGGGTGGAGGGGGGTGGCAGAGATACGACAAACCCTTGAAAGAAGCCCAATTCCCTTTTCCTTACCCGTCGCGATCACGATCGCGGCCTCGGTCACCGAAGCCTCGCATTCTCCCAAGCAGAAAAAGGGGACCTCTGTGAGCGACTACGTGAAGGGTAGCGCTGAGAGGCCCAACTGCGCCTACTCTGAACTTTCCTGCTGCTTTGTGGCTATACAAAGAACTCCCGGGACTTAATTTTCCCAGCTAAACAGCCGACGGGTTTGATTTTTCTGGAGCCTCTGAGAGCCGAGTCGTGTCAGGAACTGCTTGGCACTCGTTAAAAAGCAAACCAGCCTTTCTTCTCTGGCCTCTTAAACGCAATGAAATACGGAAGTGCAAGTCCATAGCATTTCCGTTGCCATCGCTTAGTTCAGCGCCACATTTTGAGTGGAAAAATTGCCCAGTTTCATTAGAAACTGGCAAGTTATGTGTGCTCTGCAATATGTAGAGTTTAGTAACGGGCCGCGGCAACTTTCCATTCGGAGAGGTGCGCGCACAGCTCTCCAAAGGTTTGGAGAGCTGCGCGAGCACCTCCACCCGTTCGGAGAGGTGCGCGCGCACCTCAACCCGAACGGGTGACGGCGCCACCCGTTTACAGACCTGCTGCCGCGGCCGAGCTACCACCTTCCTCTGAAGGCGGCAGCTCTGCAAACGGGCCGCAGCAGCTTTCCCAACGAGCGGCGCCACTGCCCATTCAGGCGGAGGTGCGCGCGCACCTCTCCAAAGGTTTGGAGAGGTGCGCGCGCAACTCCGCCCGTTCGGAGAGGTGCACGTGCATCTCTCGGAATGGGCAGTGGCGCCGTCCATTGGGAAAGCTGCCATGGCCCGTTTGCAGGCTGCTGCCTTCCTCTGAAGGCGGCAGCTCTGCAAACGGGCCGCAGCTGCTTTCCCAACAAGCGGCGCCACTGCCCGTTCAGGCAGAGGTGCACGCGCACCTCTCCAAACCTTTGGAGAGGTGCGCGCGCACCTGCGCCCGTTCGAAGAGGTGCGCGCGCACCACTGCCTGTTCGAAGAGGTGCACACGCACCGGGTGACTGGGAGCCGCGGGTTGCCGACCTGTGTGCTAGGGAGACCTAGGGCACAGGAGAGTAGCCAGGGTGAATGTTTCAGTGCCTCTGCAGTTGTTCATAAGGGTGAATGACTGCCGTGGTGTGTCAACATTCATAATTTTGGGACTTTTTTGTAAACACTTGTGGGTGCTTATTGCATAACTTTGAACGCTCACTAAGGGAACGTTTGGAACTCAGGGATTACTTGTACAATATGAGAGAAAATTGGTATAAAATGTATAATGGATGATTTATTACTTCAAGTATCTCCAAGATGGATAAATAGTATAATAATGAATTTTGGAAATGTCAAAGTTAAGAAAGGAACATTTTGTTACCTGTGGTGTTAATGCACAAAATACCCTCAAAAAGGGTATTTGTGAGAAATACATCACAATATTCAGAAATTCTAAAAAAAATACACTGAGATTACAAATATTTTTATTAAGGATAATTCTAAAAAGCATAACTGAAAATATCATATTACATGTCTGAGTATGTGTGTGTACACAGATACATACTTACGCTAACTTACACACAAATATACATATGCCTACATTGAACTGGTGAATATGCAGCAATGGCAAAAGTGACAAAATATACTCACAACAGAGGTTTAACCAAATTTAAGTAAGAATGGCTCCCTTTTATATTACAAAATACCCAGGAAGGCAGATTCCTGGATATTTTGTAATATAAACACTGACTTCTAATTAGTCAAGAGACTAATTAAAAACAACAGGTGAAATGACTTAAACAGATATAAGCAAAAAAAATTCAATATTTAATATTAAATATTAAAAACATCATAAAATCCTTTTATTGTATCCTATTTTCATTTTGCCTTTTGCATCTTTATTCTTAACTCTTTTGTACTCTTTAAGCTTACCCTATATGTGTGTGTGTGTGTGTGTGTGTGTGTGTGTGTGTGTGTTAGAAAGAAAAAGAATCGAACACCAGGATAGAAATATAAACAAACTGTTTAATATGCAAAACACTCTACTATCAGAAACAGGTACCAATACATGTACCAAAACATGGTACATGTTTCTGATAGTAGAGTGTTTTGCATATTAAACAGTTTGTTTATATTTCTATCCTGGTGTTCGATTCTTTTTCTTTCTAACATGCACACACCCACGATTTGCATTTTTACTCTTTTAAGGGTATATACTGTAGGTAGAGACTTATGTTTATATTAATAAACACACACATACACACACACATGTGTGTGTGTGTTTATTAATATAAACAGAAGTCTCTACCTACAGTAGTTGCTGAATTTAAGTGTTTAAAACAGACATATTTCTCATAATCCTCTCGTTTGAATACAGTTAATAATATTTCTAGATTTCTACACACACACACACACACACACACACACACACACACACACACACAGAGCACATACAGGCAGTCCTTGACTTATGACCACTCATTTAGTGACAGCGTGAAGTTACCATGAAAAAAACAACTTATGATTGGTCCTTGCACTTGCAACCACCGCACCAGCCCCAGAGTCATGTAGCACAATTTGGATCCTTGGCAACCAGCATGTATCCACGTTGGATCCAGCACCCTGAGGTCACATGATTGCCATTGCAACATTCCCAGCCAGCTTCCAACAAGCAAAGTTAATGGGGGAAACAGGATTTGTTTAACAACCATGTGATTCACTTAATAACCACAGCAATTTGCTTAATGACCATGCAAAAAAGGGTACTAAAATTAGGCACAAGTCACTTAAAGACTGCCTTGCTTAGCAACAGAAGGTCCTGTCCCAATTATGGTCTTAAGTTGAGGCTACATACAAAATCCTTCTGTATACAGTATGTACTAACATCTGAAAACAATCAGTGCTTTGAACAAAAAAATAAGTATTTTGAACTGGAATGCTTTTCACTGAAAAACATTCCATTTATTTTTATTCATATATAAATTCCTTTAAAAATATCCATAGTGAATTATTATTGCTTTAGAATACAATAAAATACACGTATTTTTCTTTTTTAATAAATGCAACATAAATTAAGAAGAAAGCATATAAAAAGAATCCTTTCAAAAGTGTCAGGTTTGAATAATCAGATCCATTTATGTGTTCCACAAATTAAAGTAACATTACTATCATATTTGTAACAGAACTATAAATTCAAGTCTTACAATGCAATACATTAAAATCAAAGCTGATTTTTTTAAAAAGATCTCAATGTGTTTTCTATTTCATTGTAGATACGATAAGATCACTAAATGGAGAAGAAAGAGATGTACAATCATTGTAACTAAAAAGTCAGTAAAAGAAATATGGAAATTGCTAGCAGAATGGGTGATGAATATTATTCAATAATGTTTGATGATTTTAATGTCAGTGTTGTAAATTTACATTGGTATTATAGCATAGCTTATTGAATGAATGAGTGTATCACTGTATTTCCATTTCTATTTTCTTTACAGGTCTTATTTTCAGTCCTATCACTAGTTATAGGTTAAGTAATCAATCATTTTTTTTTAATCTACACTCTTGATGACCTTTCACATGTTTACATGAAACATACCCAATTGTTTCACATAGCACATCTTCTCTGATTTATGCATTTTATTCAAGGCTCTCTAGTTTCCCAAAATATTATTCTCAACCATTTTGGGGGCTCCTTTTTCAGTAAATCACTTCTCTTTTTTATTTATTCTCCTTTCTCAAATTACTTGTTGCCCTGGGGCATAGAAAAGTACACTAGCAAAAAATGTTTTGTAAATATTGCCATTTTTACAGAATTTAGTGAACTGTACAAACGGTACTGGCTCTCCTAAAGGTACTTTCTAGTCAAGTGAATACATTCAGTTTTTTTATTCCCTTAAACACCAATAATTAGTTTTAATAATTTCCAAAATTATTTTCCAATTTGTTTGTGTGCAAGTGCTCTGACAATGAAATAATCCAAGAGATAGACCCAGATAAAAACTTTCTTTTTCTTGCATTTTGGAATGGCAAAGAAATTCATTCCCTCTTCTATTCTGATATTATTTGTTGTAAATCTACATCAGAATGACAAGAAACTGGAGGAGAGGGGGAAATCAAAACAGAAAGGTAGATACACAATTATTAATTACTTATGATGAATGAAACACAATTTTAGGAATTTCTGTTATTAATTCAATTAGCACCAAAAGTAACAAAAACCAAACAGGGAAGGATGGCAGATGAAGAGCCAACAATGGCAAAGCAGAAACTATGGAACATGGTCTATTTTTCAAGCATACTTTCCAAGTATTCTTCCAAGTATCAGTAAACTGACCAAAATTAGAAACAAAAAGTAGCTAGATACACTAATTCAAATTATAGTATAGTCCCTCGATATTTTCCTATTATTATTATTTACATAAAGGCATGGGACAAAACAAGCAAAATAACCAAAGATACAAATCAATCCAATTTAATAGCAATAAAGTAACTCATCAAAACAAAACATGAAATAACCAATGCAACAGTGATAGTTTTAAAACATTGCTATGGGATAGGACCAAATTTATGCCTGTTTTAATAATAATTTAAAACAGGAATAAATCTAAACTATGAGATGAATAAGAATGGGGTGGAACAACCAGGTCCATAAACCAGTAAAATAATATTTTAAATTATTTTAAATGGTATCACATTTCCATGGAGATGAAGAGAAGGTGGAAGCTAACTTCTAGGTTTGGATAAATGAATTAACATAATTAATTGGAGATCCTTGATAATAGTATTAGTATTTTGTAGCTATCATCTACAAAACCATAATCCTTACTTTTTACTCCCCCCCTTATAAAAATGAGTTAAATATCAACTAGTATGTCTGGTCTATATATTTGAAGTGAGAGAACAAAGGGAGAAGCTCTTTGCATTGATCCCTAGACATGAGGAAGGCCAAGTAAGGAACTGATATAGGGAAAACAATAATTTAATTTTGTAATCACCTTTTGGGATCTTCTGACAAGCAAAGTCAATGAGGAAGCCAGATTTGCTGAAAGGCATGCTACTAACTTAATAATTGCAGTGATTCACTTATCAGTGGCGAGAAAGGTCATGAAATGAGGCAAAATTTACTTAACAACTACATTGCTTAGCAATGGAAATTTTAGTTGTGGTTGTAAATTGAGGTGGACAGGTGAGTTGTTCCAAGGTAAGATTGATTCTTTAATTTTGCTAATGAGTAAGGCAAATGCTGGGGCTTATGAATTTATAAATCAAACATATTTTTACATAAATTAACATCTATATCAATATATCTGTGTGATGCCTCTTTATACTAATTTATTTTAATATAATATACATATTATATATACTTGTCTATTTCTTGACCTACCTCAAAAGGCTGATTATCACTATCACCATCTCTATCAAGAGTTTGGCCTTGGATCTGCTTAGAAGCTACCCACAGAAATCACGACTAACATAAGGCCAGTTGATTTCCTAAATAAGTTTAAATAAAGATTTAATCCAAGAAAGCTTAAATCTGTCTAGCATTTAATAAGCATTGTTCTACATTTATAATATACTCTCTAAATGTACTTTAGTTTTATGTATATCAGTAAAATATAATTCACTTTTCATATTTTCTATTCAAAGGGCTTGTCCAACATATTCAACATACCACTCATCCATTTGGCATCTGGATTGTGAACTACAAACTCTTTTCTGAAGAGATCTTCTAAAGACAATCTGGTTTCTGAAGAGTTTGATAGTTCATCTGCAATAAAAAAACAACATTTTAATAAAGAACTATTAATTTTAAAGCATAGAGTTCAAAAATAAATCTTTGATTAAAATACTGACATCCCCTCAATATTTTCAAATAGTGTTTATTTGTATATTAATTCACAAAAAATGTTATCAATCAATCAATCAATCAATCAATCTGTAAAGAATAAATTCCCATGAACCCTATGACCTTAATTCAAACAAGTTAAAGTTCCTTGCCTTAGACTCTAGTCTACATCATTAATAAGCTAGCATAGAACAGATCACATGTGTGACTGAATTCACACAATAAAATAATGTGATAGTATAAAATATAATGCAATTTATTCGATGTTAGATAGGCATATAGTATGAATTTAGCTACTGTGGTTTATTCATGATTAAAGCAATCCCTGATTTAAAATGATGTATGAATTTTGTTAAGCCAGTTGAGAAGATGCAATTACTCTTTGACATTTTAGATTAGAGGCCCAGCTAAGAATTTACAACTTTATTTTTGAGTGCATACTGCTGATCAAATTAACGGGAAAACACGAGGGGTTATCCTCTGCTTAAAAACTTGGCTAAAATGTCAAGAATGCCCAAGGATTTTTCAGAGGAAGTCTCAAAGCCTTGGCTTAAAGGGTCCATTTTCAGAAGATGTATTTGGCCATTTTCTATTGTATATTGAAGAAAATTAGAATGAAAATGAATAATCCTTTCAAATATTTTTCTGGGAGGCTATAGGGGTTTTAACTTTAGGTTCTCATTTGTATGAATAAAATTGAGAGGAGAGATATGAAACATAGGTAATTTGGGGAAATGGACTCCCATCTGATCTGAGGCAAAATCAGATGCAAACTGTATTTAGTTTATATCAGAAGTACTGGGTGGACGTCAGATAATGAAGTTTTTTCCTACAACTGGAAGAAAGTGAGATCCCCTTAGTCTCTCGGACTCTAAAGGTCATGAGAAAGATAATCTTAATTTGGTATTTACTTGCTCTGCTTTTCTCAAGGCATGTAAACCTTCTGAAAAGAATTGCAGTTCTATACAAAATTAGACAATAACTTAAGTACAAAATCAAAGTACAAGATGATATATTCAGAATCCCCTTAGATCATGCTATTACAAATAATGTTAACTAAAGACTTTTGCACAAGAAGAGTTGGTCCATCATCTGTAGTTAGTTGCGTATGAAAATAGTAACAGTCTAAGCTGCATCAAAATTTTGGCAAAGCTAACTCTCTAATTGCCATCTCAAACAAGAAAAACAAAGCAAACAAGAAAAAAGGGGAAAAATAGAGCCTGTTGATTGGTATGAAATAAAGGTCAAATTATAATTTTGTGAAATGTTTTGCATAATTCCTAACACCAAGTATTCAGAGATTGCTGTTTAGCCCTTTGTTTGAACTACCTATACAACTGATCCAGAATGCAGTGGCACATGCAGTATTGGGCATTCATATGTTTGTCGATCTTACATCTCTTTAAGTTGCACAGGATCCCAGTTTCCTTACAGGTGCAGTTCAAGGAGCTGCTTATCATTAAAGCCCTACATGGCAGAGGACCTGGTTATCTGAAGGATTGTTTCCTCAAAGAATATCTGTGTTTTCATTTATAACAATAACAAAAAGTAACAATACTCTGAAAAATGAATGATGTGCATAAAGAAATATTTTTATCTTTTGTTCAGATACTAGCAGGTTTCTCAAGGTACTTAATGCTAAGCACATTGATTTGTGGTTAGATTGTAAGCCGCCCTGAGTCTTCGGAGAAGGGTGGGATATAAATGGGATTGAGATATATATATATATATATATATATATATATATATATATATATATATATATATATATATATATATATATATATATATATATATATATATATATATATATATATATATATGGGGATCTTTGGTCATTCGGGTTTTTGACCACGTAGAGTTGAAGGTGTAAGAGCAACGTTTCGACGAAATCCCATCCGTCATCATCAGGCTGGTGGCTTCAGCTTCCTTCTTCTGGGAGAAGCATGTGGTGGTGGCTGTTTGTTCTTCTTTTTTAAACTGCCAGAGGGGGTGTGTTCTGTGGGTGGAGGTGTGCTCTGATTGGGTGGGGGATTAGGTGTGTTCTGATTGGGTGGGTGTGTGTTTTGAATGGGGTGTGTGTTCTGATTGGATGGGGGTGTGTTTTGAGTGGATGGGCTGGTCTCAGCTGCCAGCCTTAGATCTGAGCTGGTGAGTTGTGCTGCTTTTGTTCGGCTTCGTGTTTGTGGTAGTGCCATGTTTTTATCGTGGGTGTCAGTTTGCTTATTGTGTGGTTTGGAGGTGTTTAAAGTGGCTGATGTTGCAGCTGTAGTTAGGTTTCTGTTTTGTGGTTGTGCGTCGTTATCATTGTGGGTTCGGATTTGCTTTTTGAATGGTTGTGTGGTGGTGATGTCATGTGATGTTGTCATGAGTTTGGGTCTGGTATCATTCTTGGTGGTTGGGACTCGTCTGTCAATCAAGGCGGGTTTCCAAATGGCTGGTAGGCGAGAGGTATCATCTTGTTTGTTCATGCTGTGGGGGCGTTTTTCTATCTCAATGGCTTCTCTGATTATTCTGTTGTTAAAATGTTCAATTTTGGCGATAGTTTTGGTTTTTTAAAAATCAATTTCATGTCCCGTGGCTTCAAAGTGTTGGAACAGGGATGAAGTTTGTTCTCCCTTTCTGAGTGAGTTCCTGTGCTCTTCAATGTGTGCACTTATTCTTCTGTTGGTCTGTCCGATGTATGTGGTGGGGCAGGTGGTGCATGGGATTTCGTATACTCCTTGGTTTTCTAACCCAATTATGTCTTTGGGGTTTCTTAGGATGGTGGATATTTTTCTGTCTGTGTAGAATGCTGTTTTGATGTTGTATTTTTGGAGGATCTTGCTGATTCTGTCTGTGGTCCCTTTTAAGTATGGGAGGAGAGCTTTGCCATTTTCTTGTTCTCTGTCTTGGGTTTTTGGGGGTGTCTCTCTTCGGATTAAATTGGTAATCATGTTTCTTTGGAATCCATTGGCTTAGTACATTAGTGAGAGTGTGTAGTTCGGTTTTTAGGTGTTGTTCGTCAGATAGGTGTTTTGTTCTGGAGATGAGTGTCTTGGCTACGGAGTTGATCTGTGCTGGGTGGTGGTGTGAGAGTGCGTTCAGATAGCGGTTTGTGTGTTTTTTTTTATGGTAGATAGTGTGTCCTAGGGAGCCGTTGGATTTCTTGTAGACTAAGACATCAAGGAAGGGAAGTTGATTGTTAGCTTCTGTTTCCATGGTGAATTGTATTTTGGGGTGTAGGCTATTGAGGTGTGTGAGGAAGTCTTCCAGTTTTTCTTTGCCGTGTGGCCAGATTACGAAGGTGTCATCTACGTATCTGAGCCAGATGGTATTTCGTCGGAACGTTGCTCTTACACCTTCAACTCTACGTGGGAAAAACCCCGAATGACCAAAGATCCAAATACAAACACCCGCGAAAACCTCAGAAAACAAATATATATATATATATATATATATATATATATATATATATATATATATATATATATATATATATATATATATATATATATATATATATATATATATATATATATATATATATATATATATATATATTGTTTTCTGAGGTTTTCGCGGGTGTTTGTATGTGGATCTTTGGTCATTCGGGTTTTTCCCCGCGTAGAGTTGAAAGTGTAGGAGCAACGTTTCGACGGAATCCCATCCGTCATCCTCAGGCTGATATGCATTATTTAGATTACCTTGCTAGGCCCCAAAACTAATAAGTTTGAAATGCATATCAGTCTCCCTTAATTTTTTGTTAGTAATTTACATAAATATATGAGCTGTCACAGACTACTGCCTGTTCGATGGCCTTCAAGATAGGCTGAAACAGAAAATAAAGATTTGCCCCATGTTTGGGGCCTAGCAAGGTAATCTAAATAGTTAACAAGTATTTGACACATATCTCCCCTTGCTTCTAAAGCTAACAAAGCGAGAGAGATCCTGTGGCTCAAGAGGTAAAAACAACTGCCTAATGTGCCATCAGCCCAGGTTCGAATCTCAGAAGGGTATGGCTGACTGATGAAAACTAATAAGTTTGAAATGCATATCAGTCTCATATACAGTATATATATAAATTCATCCAGGGTTGGCTATAAATTGCTAGTGTGAAATGATCCTGTACTCGTATTTATTGCAATTTAAATACATTTTAGGGCAATTGGGAAAATAAAACTTTTTAAGTATTCCAGTCATTTCTCCTTGTCTATAGCAATTATAACTGCTCTAAGTCTGCATATAAGCAGAAGTTTAAATAATATAAATAATTAAAGATCTAGTACCTAAAAAGAAAGAAAAAGATATATTGTTTTTATTACTTTACCGATCTCCAGATAATAGGAATTTGGGGTTTCCTCAGCTTATTATATTCTGTAATAATTTGGCCTTCCCAGAACTGTAAGGAGATTTCCTATATATTTCATACTACTATATTACTATTTTTTTCATCCTTCATTTATTCCCCCCATACATAGAAAAGTTCAGGTTTATTTTTACTTGCCCACACTCTTGTAATCCTGACTGAAAAAGAAGAAAAGTCTATTTCTTCTGCTCAATCCATTGCTTAAGAAGGAAAGCTTCAACCAAAGCTCAAATACTTTGTTTCCTCTGCCTTGTACTATTGCAGGGATCCCCAACCTCCAGGCCATGGCCCATTCAGAACCGGATTGCAGAAGTGAGCATGCAAGTGAGCATGCATGAGCCTACAGTTCCACTTCCATGCACAGCGGGCAGGCGAGCACATGCATGCAGCTCCATTTGTGTGAACAGTGGCTGTGCATGCCCACTGCTTGTGTAAATGGAGTTGCGTGCACCCGCACTGACACGGAACTATTCCCTCTCCCCCACCGTAGGTCCACAAAGTCAGAAATGTTAGAGACAACTCTGCTATTGGACTGATTAGTGAGCTTTAAATTCCACATTGCCATGAGACAAAATCATGAAAAAATATCCTTATCCACCGTCCAAATGGCATGAGCAGCAATGGATTTGATAGGGAAGCAGTTAACAAAATCAAAAATGACTATTGCAGCAGCACAAAACCCTGCTATCTTTATATATCATACAGATCTACAAATGGATGGGAATTTAATACACTGCTGAAACTACCACATTGATTCTCACCCTTTCCTCCCTGGATGACACTGTGATAGGACTTTCAGAGATGGGAGAAAAACTCTTTTAGCTATACGTATCTCTTAGCATTCTTCACTACTT
The DNA here is from genome assembly GCF_964194415.1 of Vipera berus. Taxonomy (NCBI): domain Eukaryota; kingdom Metazoa; phylum Chordata; class Lepidosauria; order Squamata; family Viperidae; genus Vipera; species Vipera berus. The sequence continues at coordinate 135,629,365 of NC_138202.1, forward strand.
TAACTGATGTACTAACACTATGGCAGTCTGTAGCATTTACATTTCTTTGCTGTTTTGCATATTTACATTGGGGCAACATTGAGCATAGCTTTACAGTTTCCTGACCATTGTTCTGTAAGTCTTAGAGATGCCTTCAAAAATTGTTTAAGGTATTTTCTAGAATTGCTTCAAATCACAGAAATCTGAGATGTGGGTAGAGGTTGTACATGATGAGATGTGGAATATTTATGCACATATGCACAATTCCAGTTCCTGATGTCAATGGATAATCAATAGTCTTCACAGGTCAATGTTTTATCCTATCACATTCTACAGCATGCCTATCATTTCTATAACATATGGCATTTGTTACCTTACATAGAAATATCTCGCACTAAGTTCCCTCTATTCATCTATTATGTTAGACTGAATATAAGCAATTTAGAGTTTAAATACTCAAAACAAACAAGTAATAAAAGTTTATTACTACCTGGTGTTAAAAGAATTACGGACATGGTGATCAGCGAACATACCACTAGAATCACTAGCAATGCAATTGCTATTCCTTTCCAGTTCCTCTGTGGTGGGCTGTTGCTTCCAAGTTCCTGAGAAAATTAAAAAAAAAAAGGAATTTGCTTTATGACTGCATATTAAATATGATCCATAAAATAAATTATTTTATGCATTGTTGTAGTCACATTGTGAGTTGATTATTTGATTTTCCATCAGAGTACTTCATTTTATTTTTTAAAGTATGTCATTTTTACTGTTCTTGAAAATAATCACATATTTTTATAGCTTCCTATTTTTATAAGCACATGTATACACAGAAAACAATCATTATTGATTGTACAGATATTTTACAAATTTTGGGTAGCGCTTTAGTGTACTGAAGTTAAATTCAGCATATAAGGTAGATTCTACAAAATAATTAGGAAAATAAAACTTCCTATTCAGTATCAAAAGTAGAGTAGATTTGAATATTCAGTTTTAAGTTTAATAATAGCTCTTTACCTTAACTTACCTTATTCTGAATTACTTCATTATTATTTTAAACATTAACATTTCTGTATAACAGCCCTGAAAGTCTTGTTTCTGCAAATTTAACTACTTCCACTAGAGGAAGTAACACTAGAAATTTTTTTTAACAAAAATTAGTAAAAGAAATATAAACTAGAATTTGCACTGTTATTCCATTTTTGCATGTGGCAACGTAAGGCTGAGTAACACAAAATATATTACCGGTATATTTTGTTTATGTCTTGATCTGTCTCAATGGGATGAATTGTCTTGAGGAGACCTATTGGTCTAACTCAGTCTGAATAACATTACAGAAGAATCATTCTACCTTCAGAAAGCAGAGCTGACTGCCTGAATCACATACTTTGCTATGCCAGAAATAGCTTCTGCATATAAAGTACACATGCAGAAACAGTTTTGAACGACTAAAGCTCCGTAATTTCTTTTCTGTGTGATGTTCCACATTTTAAGATATGTCTCTCTCTATATATATATGTATATATACACACACAGAGAGACACACACACACGTTAAGTATTTGTTAAATATTTTAGAATACCTTGCCAGGCCCAAATACGGGCCAAACCTTATTGCCTGTATCAGCCTAACCTAAGGCCATCCACAAGCTGTAGTCGCAACTGTGACAACTCATTATTTGTGTAAATTTTTTGGATCTCCCTTTAATTCTTTGTTAGCAATCCAAAAAAATTACATATATGTGTGTGTGTGTGCGTATGTTAATATTTACACATTTATGAATTAAACACAATGACCATGCTAATGTTATTAGTTGGCAGGTAGGATGTGGTCAGGGAAGTCCATTATCAGATTTTGCATTTTAACCCTTAATCTGTACTGGCTCTCAGTAGTGGCCTCATAGGTCTTATTTTAAAAACTGTTACCGGTATTTGGTTTTCTCATTCATCATGGAAGTGTTATATAGCTTTCCCTCTTTACCAGAAGCTACCTGTTACAAAATAATACTATATTTCATTGCCAAGCCTGAAAGAAACATGGCTTTCATCCATTAAAAGAATACAAGCTAGTTACTGCTGCAAAAAGAGATGAAGATATAGCTAAAGGTTAAACATATGGAAGCTAAATAATACTATTTTTTTAACTTCACTCCAGGAGTAGGAGAAGGAATTAGGATGTTTATGTGTACAATATGCCTAGGTGATCAGTGATTTTTGTCTGTGTGTTGCAGGGGAGGGGAGGGTAAAACCAAAAAGCAAGTTTTAGTAAATTCATTTAACACAATGCTCCAATGCATAGTAGAATAAATTTATATTATATGAGAGGCAATTGAATAGCTTTGACTTTTTGTGCTTATATAAATGAAGGAAAAGAGAAAGTTTTCTCACTGCTTAAAATGGTTGGTCTTTATATTCCTATTAGAACCTTTACAATTTTTTCCCACTTCCAGAAAGACACTGTTGAGCGCTGGGGAATCCCAGAATGGCGTGTAATAGTGTGGGCTAAATGGTGGTTGGCAGTTGGATTTGGCAGAAATTGGCAATCTCCTTGCGCATGAATAGAAATGAAATCTCATGAATTTAGACCAGGTGGGGAATGGCAGCCTTTTGGTAATACAGCAGACACGGCAAACTTTGAAAGCAAATAATGGTCTTCAGAATAATACTGGCTTATATTTGGGAAAATCAGTAGCACATATCTTGCTTTACAGAGCTATGACTATTTGGAAAAAATAAAATTTCAGAGCCATCTGGAGCTATTTCATACAGACTTTAACTTGTACATCTGCCATCATTCAAATTGGATGCAAAAATGCAGATTGTTTTATTTTCAATTATTTTTAAAAAGTTGCCTTTGGTTCCTTTTGGCATTTATTTTCAGGATGATATGTTCTATTAACATATCATTTCCTTCAACGTTATTTCAGAAGCAACTATTTACAGATTTGCAATCAAACTAAACATAAATGAAAACAGAATCAATGATTACACATTAATACTCTCAAAAATGAGGCTGATGCAGTTTTCTCTAAGATTTTCAATCCAAGATTAAGTAAAATAAATTTGCACAATATTAAATATTGTGATGCAAAAGATTCATAACAATTTTAAGTTTATATACCCAAGTTCTAATATGCATTCAGCTTTAGTACATGCATTCAGCTTTAGTAAACATCTCCATATTAATTGTTGAGCATAAGTGGAAAGAACGACACATATGTTATATATCTGCACATTTCAAGACACTCATGGCCCCTTAAAATGGCATTCTATGGCTATTCTCTGTGAGTTATGTTGACACAAAAAGTTCCTACCCTCATCTTTCTACTGTTGGTTTCTTCCAAAGAATACTTTGAAAGTAATCTTCCCAGTTAGCTTTGGGAACAATCAACAAGGATTAGTTGAGAGTGAACATCTACTACAGCAAAGCTCTTATGACTATATGTGCTTTGATTTCCACATGAATATGGGACCTGGTTCAAGTGGAAGCCAATGCACTTCATAGATGCAGACGTTCTTGCTGAACTCAACAGCACCTGCCACAGTCAATGAGTCAATTTAAGAAACATCAGCTGGCAGGGCTCTTTGGGTTGCTTGATAGTGAAGCACTCCAGATAATGAATGATGAACATCTGAATGAAGTTAACAATTAAGTCACATTGTATATTACAGTACACCTGCTACCTGCATAAACAAAGGGTTTTTTCGCTCTCTCCCCACCCTCCCAGTTATTTTCAGACCCTCAGTATGAATCCCTCCTGTTATAGCAACTGTAACTAAGGCACCTGTAATTGTATCCTCAATACACGATAGAAAGCATGACTTCTGATCTATATTACATTACAGACTCACTATATATTCATAAAAACTTTTAAATGTTCATAAAATCACAAAATAGGAACATTATAAACCATAGATTAGAAATAAAGGGTTTCTTCATACGTATAAATACATTTTACATGGGGTTTGTCATTCACCTGGATATATGGACACAGAAGGCTGCTTTTACTCATCTCTTAGTTTGGAAAACTTTCTCAAGTTTAAATAATTTGTAAATTTCTGTTTCTAAATACCCAGTGATGGAGATCCCACAATTGTTAATTGGTTCTAATATTCTATTATTCCTGAGTCATTTTTCTTAAATCTTAAATCCTTTATATTGATCTTTCACTCCATACAAGTCCTATTATGTAGAGGCATAAGTGAAGATTGTCAGGAGCATATGCTAATTCATATTTCATAAGAGGTGATAATGGTGAACACCCCCCCCCCCGTGTATTTCATCCAGTAAAACCACATGGGAAAAATATATATGTATATAAAAAAACCTGATGACATAGTGCTGCATTATGTTCTCATCAGTTTGGATGGCACTGAATAAGCTACTGAAGAAGGCATAAGGATCTTTTGAAGTACCAATGGAGTATACCATGCAGCTAGATTACAGTCTGGTTACTGATGTTGCAATGCGAGAAAAAAAATGTGAGTACGTAAGAATTACAGTGAGAAGCATGAACATGGGAAAGCTCAACACAGTAAAAGATGAAGGCAGTTGACTATTACATTTTAGGGATGAGTCAAATGAAACTGGAATAGGGTAATTTCAGTCACAAGATAATACTGTTTACTATTCAGGACATGAAAAAAGAAAAGAAGAAAACCAGTGTTTTCATATAGTTAGGAAGGGTATAGCAATGACAGTAGATTGTACTTGGTACAATGCAGTCAGTGATCAATAGTATTATTTAAACTTCGTGCTAAGCCTATTAATATGGCAATGATAGCTTAATATCAAAGTTAGTGCTTAAACTGCTGATGTAGAAGGGGAACCTGACACATTTTATTAAGTTCAAATTCAGAAATCCACAAACATGCAACCATGATGTGGAATTCATGGTTTAAAATTGGAATGCCAAAGCTGGTAAAAGTAAGAAGGAAAGGACTGTGCAGCATGAGAATTAAAATTAAACAGGAGAATTACTATCATTTCTACAACAGTCTTTAAACACCAAAACAATTTGCATATATTGTACGTAGATATTATCACAAAGAACACACATTGTATAGTCTCCTTAGGCGGAGGAGGTAGAAGAGATCAGTTATAACAACAAAGACATGGCCAGGGGATGACTGTGGAAAAAATAATCAATTGCTCAGATGCAAGTCAGCCGGTTTTGAGAATATAATCTTGAGTATATACCCACTATTTTCAAAGAGAAACCCAAGAAACAGAAGAAATAAAACTACATTTCAGAATAAAATCTGGGAATAGCAAAAAAACATAAACAAACAAACAATTAAATATCACAGAAAGAACTTAACAAATTATTTCAAGGAGCTGTTAGAACAGATAAGAACTAGTATTACAATGGTATCTGTAAACACATAGAAGATGGATACAGTCACCATAAAAAAGGAAGGTTTTCAGCAAAGAAAAAATCACTAAACTCTAAGGATTGAATCAGTATGTTAAAGTATGAATAGATAGTAACTGATTCCAAGAAAATCAGACATGATCTGAAAAGCTGTATAGCAGAAATGTCAACATTCAAGATACTTTAAAATATATTCTCTACATACAAGAAACCCTAGTACTAGAACATTAAGTTAATCAATATTTTTGTCATTATCAAACCAAAAGGCTACTGAAATTGATGGTATAATAACAAATGTGGTAATCAATGGAAGAAAAATCAATGAAGATTCTAACCAATCTATGGAAATCTGGTGAATGATCTATTTGTCAACAGATTGCAAGAAGCCATTCTATGCAATTTAGTGGCTCAATTGAACTGTTGAGGAGCCAAATGATAGCCATGGCCCAGAAGTCCATCTTGTATACCAATTGTGCCTTTTTCTGGATTGGGTGGATTTGCTCATATGCCTTACTCAACTTCCAATGCAATGTGAATACATGGGGTTAATCCTGCAACTAGAAGTTGCAACTGGACCACAATGCAACACTGCCTGACTTTGAGCATATAATGATATGCCCATGTAACAGCACTGCTTGTGAACTGCACTGTTTTCAGTAGGCTAAAGGTACAGTTGAAGGTGCTTGTTATGTAAGGCATGCTCAAGGCATTTGCCAGATTACTACTGTAGTGGGGTTGCCTGTTTCCAATGTTTTCTGCCTATTCCCACAGATCTAGCAGAGTGTGAATGCTCCATTAACAATAACTAGCTGAACTGAGGAAGCATGCATTCTCTTTCATGGAATTACCTCTCTCTGAGACTCAGATTGCCTCAAACATACTAGCCTTACAAAGATCTTGAAGATCTAGCTTCATCCTCAGATACTGAAGCCAGATGTTAGTTGAACCCAGTATATATGTTTTCTGATTCACGATAGAAGGATTTCGCTTGCAGCCTCAACTGCATTCTATTGCATTGCATTGTTTTATTCTGTTTTGTTTTACTTTATGTGTCAACGCTGCTAACATCGAATTTTATTGCTTGACAAGAGAAGAAGTAGCTATTTCATATGTTAAACTTGTGTATTGCTTTAAGACCTGTGTATTGTTTTAGTTTAAAAATTGGGGGGAGGGAAGAGTAAGAATGCACTTTCAAGGCCATTTGTCTCTTTAAAGAAGATAAGGCTTTGAGGTTCTTCTAAAGGAAGGGAAACTGATTCTTTAAATTAATTGGAGAATATGATTAATGACAAAATTAGAAAGGTGGAGAATTGTGTTTTAATATATTGTGCAAGGGGCAGAGATTTCAGATTCCAGCTTCCTTCGAGCAAGCATTTGCCGGTGTATTAGGCTAATAAAGGACTTTTAAGGTAAACAATGCCTCAGAGTCAGTTGAAAAGCCCATATGTCGGAAACTTGACATTATGTTTTCTGTATCGTTAGCCACCCAGAGAACCTAGGTTGATTTTAAAGGCTTTAAATAAATAGTTTCCAGTATTAATACCAACACCAAAGAAAAGTGTCTTAACAGACTGTACAAAATATCACAAAATTAATTTCACATGCTACTTAAACAATTTTTACAATCTCCAGTGCAGATTGCAGCCCTAGATGAAAGAGAAATCCAAGATATTCAAGCTATGTTTTAAGAAGGGCTGAAGAGCAAATAGAATATTGCAGATTCAGGCTGAATAATTGAGAAAGCCAAAGAATGCCAACAAAAGTCACCCTGTGCTTCATTGGTTATAGGAAGGCTTTGGAGTCAAAGAAATAAAGCTCACTTCAGGGGAGGGGGGAAAATGTTCCATAAGGTTGGTGCCATGGCAGAGAAGGCCCGCCTCCTTGAGCTCACCAAGTGTAGTTCTCTGAGACAGGGAACTGGTATGCTTTTCTTGCCAGATCCAAGCCTGCTATGTAATTGGGAAGATGTAAAATACATTTTAAAAAAATATGTAGATATTTTATTCTTTAGATGTGATACACAATCTAAGGTAATATGTCAGCACGGTTGAGGTTTTGTTTGTTTATTTTTATAGCATTTTGAAGATTCTGACTTTTAACTAAATGAGGAAAGGAAAATGGATATTCTTTAATGCTCTATTAAATTTAGCGTCTAATTCAACCAAATTCCAAATTCAGTATTAGAAGAACTCACATGAAGATTAAATTTATATATTAACAGTCCAGTTCCCAAATTACAAACATGAGCATAAACAGTGCCCTGTTGGATTGAACCTCTGGCCCATCTAGTTCAGAAGTCTGTTCTCACAGTGGCCAACAAATTTCACAAGGAATCCTTTCAAATGGCCTTCAGAGGCCATCATCTCTCCATCAAGACTAATAGTCACTGATGTTATTTTCTAATATCCTATTGGCACTTAGTGCTAGAACTTAATAGAGACTATCTATGGCAGCGGTCTTCAAACTTGATTGGCATGATCTGTTTTTGACAAACCCATGTTGGCTTTTGGTAATGACTTTGTTTGCCTCTAAGTGTTTGCTGATTTGTTGCTCAATTTATCTTTTCCAGATAATTAAGGTCAGGCTGATAGGTCTGTAGTTCCCTGGATCCATTTTTTCCCCTTTTTTGAAGATGGGAAGTACATCAGCTCTTTTCCAGTCCTCTGGTAGTTCCCCAGTGCTCCAGAGTTCTGCAGTGCTCCAATTGTACTAGAATGTAATCAATGAACTCTATCTGGAAAAATATTTATCTGACCTAATTTTTAAAAAATGCCTATACTGAAATGTATATATCTAGGATAGTTGATGGCACAGGTTTTTTTCAATTGTGAATGTTTGAGTTGAAGCAACATAAGCATACAGTACAGCTTTTTTCTTCCTGCCTTTGCAAATGAAATGCAGTTCTCATGCATATTTGCTCTTGAGAAAGTACCACGCTAAAGATTGAAGACGAACAGCGCAATCTTAATTTTTTAGCAATTCCCACACTGTTCAGTGTGACTGATTCCTAAGTCAGATGTGCACAAGATGCCACTTGGATGATTAGGAAGACCCCTTGATAAACATAGTTGTACTTAGACACAAATATTGTCTGCATTGTGGAAAGTGAAGAAGGCAAGAGGGATTCACTGTAATTGTTTTGTGTTATTACACAATTTAGAAACTGCTGCTGGATTTCTAATTCACTCTGCTTTCAGATATTATTTAGAAAATATGGGCTGTCAAGGGAAATCTTTGTTGGAATACGGGACCAGTAAGAAGTCAGGTTTTGTGCATGTGCATTGAAGAAACTAGCAGAGGTAATTGAAGAACCACTATCTGTAATATTTGAAAAGCCTGGCGACAGACAAGATCACAGAAGATGGAAGGAGGGTTAATGTTGTTCCTGTTTTCAAAATGGGGAATAAACAAGACCTGGAAAACTACAGGCCACTGAGCTCGACCTCATTACTGGGCAAGGTCCTTGCCTGCAGATTATCAAACAGCATGTCTGTGAGCATTTAAATAGGAATCCATTAATTAACAGTGGATTTATGACAAACAAGTCATGCCAGACTAAGTTAATTTCCTTTTATGACAGAGTTACAAACTGGGTGATTGGGGAAACACTGTGGATATGATATATACAAACTTAGAAAGATTTTGACAGTCTCTTGTGGCATCAAAATTGACAAGTCCTCTGTAGCTGAGAATTGAGATATGGATTCAATCCATAGCTTGATTCTAGGCTGCAGAGGCCTTCCGGAAAGGCCTCTGACTGCAAAATGCAGGCCGAGCTTCATTCTCAGCCGCTGAATGAAGCTGCTCCTTTGGCCGCAGAAGAAGTGGGCTGGCTGGGCAGGGCTATTGGTGCTAGAGGTGAGTGAAAAAGACCACCCCCCCCAAAAAAAAAGACCTGGTGCCTCTTTTGGAGGCAAAAAAGAAAAAGTAAGATGGTGTCTTATTTTGGGGAAAACACGGTACTAATAGAGCTACCTCATTAATTCACCTGTCCCCTGTGGTCTGATAAGAGATGGAAAACAATTCAAAAAGACATAGGCTAGAACAGTGGGTGAAAACATATGTTAAATTTCATTCTAGTTTAACAGAAAGAAATATAAATTCATATATTTTTCTCTAGATAAGAAAAAACAAGAGAAACATATACACAATAGGGAAAAAGGACTTGGGTATCCCAGTGGATCATGAGTTCAGCAGTGTTTCATTGATGCAACTGCAAAGGTCAACAATATCTTCACGAACTGCCAAGAGGAGAACAGAAACCAAGTAGTGGGATGTTGCTCCATACTACTCTGACTTGGTCAATTGGAATAATGTATTCAATTCAGCCCACCCATGTTTTAAAAGGACATTGAGAAAATGGAGCAAGTCCAGACAAAGGTTATCAAGATGATGAAAGTACTGGAAACCAAATCCTATGAAGGACAGTTAAAAGACAGAGTTACATTTAGCTTGCTGAACAGGAGCTTGAGAGAAGACAGAGCAGTTACCTTCTAAATACTGGAAACCTTGTAGAGGTTTGGATTTATTCTTAATTGTTTCAGAAGGTAAGAAGAGAAATACACAACTTAGACCTTAGAATCTCTCAATAGTAAGAGCTGTCAATCAGTGGAATAGATTACTGTATGGAGTGATTTCTTCCCTTTCACTAAAGGTTTTTAAATGGAAGCTGAATAATCTACTGGAGATGGTGCCATGAATCCTGTAGTTAGTTTGTAGGGAGCTGGACTAATAGGTCTCTTTCAACCGTATGCTTATATGACTTAACCGACAACACTATCTTAAAATATAGATTATGAGAAGTTACACTAACAGCGGGAAAATGCTATTAACCTCCAACCCTATTTGTGAATTTTACATATCCAACTAGCTAGACATTCTGTGATATGGAATATAAACTAGATCCTGGGAGGAGATGATTATATGTTCTTAATAGCTATGGGTTTTCAGACAATGTAATACATCTGTTGTTGGGGACGCGGTGGCTCAGTGGGTTAGGACGCTGAGCTTGTCGATCGGAAGGTCGGCAGTTTGGCGGGTCGAATCCCGAGTGCCGCGTAACAGAGTGAGCGCCTGTTACTCGTCCCAGCTTCTGCCAACCTAGCAGTTCGAAAGCACGTAAAAATGCAAGTAGAAAAATAGGGACCACTACGGTGGGAAGGTAACAGCGTTCCGTGCGCCTTTGGCGTCTAGTCATGCCGGCCACATGACCACGGAGATGTCCTCGGACAAGCGCTGGCTCTTCGGCTTTGAAACGGAGATGAGCACCGGCCCCTAGAGTCGGAAACGACTAGCACGCATGTGCGGGGGAACCTTTACCTTTACCTTAATACATCTGTTATTCACTTTCCATTTTTTAAGCTATCTTTAAAAATATTTGTGATATGCAGTACTTCTGAAAATTCATATGTACAATACATCCAATCCTAAAATTAACTGGATTTTTGTGCTTCGGTATCTTGATACTTTACTAAATTTTTAATTTAATTAGTCTCTCAATATCTATTTAATCCAGCTTCTAAGTCAAGTGAACTACTCTGCACTTCATTGTAGGAAATGTATTAATAATTTCCACTAAGCTGAATAATTCAGCTAATACTTGTATAAATTACTGGTCTTCATCTTTTTAATTAATATTTAGTTTCCTAAAGCTAATTTAAAGTTTCTCAATTTCATGCCAAATACTATCTTTCTTCATTTGAAATGCCCATTTCTATTAATACAGCATTTGGTTAATACAGCAAATCTCTCAGAAATGTCTAAAAATAATGAACAGTAAATTATTTTTGAACCAAAACGATAACTGGTTACAAACTGATGGCAATCATATCTAGACTAAATCATACATTAACACAGTTCTAGCACATAATGCTACAGGCAAATTCATATATTTATCTTTCTGTTGACTTTATTCTTCCATAATTTTCTATTTTGTGACATTGGTACAAGCTATTCATTCTCTATTGAATAGTAGTGCTGAATAATATATTAACCAGGCGTCTCTATGGCATAAAAGTTTTATTAGCTTTTTCAGCAACAAGGATACTTTATAAATTAACAACTTTCAAAAATTATAACATTCCTTTTGTTGTTAGTTGCGAAGTCGTGTCCGACCCATCGCGACCCTATGGACAATGTTCCTCCAGGCCTTCCTGTCCTCTACCATCTTCTGGAGTCCATCTAAGCTCACGCCTACTGCTTCAATGACTCCATCCAGCCACCTCATTCTCTGTTGTCCCCTTCTTCTATTGCCCTCAATCTTTCCCAGCATTAGGCTCTTCTCCAGTGAGTCCTTCCTTCTCATTAGGTGGCCAAAGTATTTGAGTTTTAGCTTCAGGATCTGGCCTTCTAAAGAGCAGTCAGGGTTGATCTCCTCTAGGACTGACCGGTTTGATCGCCTTGCAGTCCAAGGAACTCGCAGGAGTCTTCTCCAGCACCATAGTTCAAAGGCTTCAATTCTTTGGCGCTCAGCCTTTCTTATGGTCCAGCTTTCACTGCCATACATTGCAACTGGAAAGACCATAGCCTTGACTATACGCACTTTTGTTGACAGGGTGATGTCTCTGCTTTTTAGTGTGCTGTCTAGATTTGTCATGGCTTTCCTCCCGAGGAGCAAGCGTCTTTTAATTTCTTGGCTACAGTCCCCATCTGCAGTGATCTTGGAGCCCAGGAAAATAAAATCTGTCCTAAAGGAATGTAATATGAACAGCATGTTTTATTAGGAGAAAATACATTCAATATCTAATGCTTATGGTATGATATCAAAAATGAGAAAATGTAGCGATTGAGATAGTTTGTTTTCCAATTTAAAGTCTGAATTACACTTAGTGGTACATAATTGTACTGGAACACTTCACTGCTAAACATGTGAGTTGAAATGAAAATTGTTTGCATTGTACTAAAAGAAGTAAAAGGTTAACTAGACATTTACTTATTAAGAGGTTATCGTATTTACTTTCCAATATACTCAGTGTCCCCTTCATGGATTACTGCCTTATCATGGTGAAGGGGCTTGTGTAATTCAATGAAGCTATGAGCTATGCCATGCAGGGCCACCCAAGACGGACAGGTCATAGCAGAGAGTTCTGACAAAATGTGATCCACTGGAGAAGGAAATGGCAACCCACTCCAGTATCTTTGCCTTGAAAACCCTATGGACAGTACCAAAAGGAAAAAAGATATGATGCTGGAAGATGAGCCCCTCAGGTTGGAAGGCGTCAAATATGCTACTGGGGAAGAGCAGAGGGCTAGTACTACTAGTGCCAGAAAGAATGAAGAGACTGAGCCAAAGCCGAAAGGACGCTTAGCTGTGGATGTATCTGGTGGTGAAAGGAAAGTCCGATGCTATAAAGATTTTTTCTCCATAGTAACCTGGAATGTAAGATCCATGAATCAAGGAAAGCTGGATGTGTTCGAACAAGAGATGACAAGACTGAACATCGACATCTTAGGTATCAGCGAACTAAAATGGACAGGAATGGGTGAATTTAATTCAGATGACCATCAGGTATACTACTGCGTGCAAGAATCCCTCAGAAGAAATGGAGTAGCCTTCATAGTCAATAAAAGAGTAGGAAAAGCAATACTGGGATACAATCCTCAAAATGACAGAATGATCTCACTTCGAATCCAAGGCAAACCATTCAATGTCACAGTAGTCCAAGTCTATGCCCCAACCACCGGTGCTGAAGAGGATGAAATTGACCAGTTCTATGAAGCCCTACAGCACCTTATAGAACTAACACCAAAAATGATGTTCTTATCATCATGGGGGATTGGAATGCTAAAGTAGGAAGCCAAAGGATAACTGGAATAACAGACAAGTTTGGCCTTGGAGTACAAAATGAAGCAGGGCACAGGCTGATAGAATTTTGTCAAGAGAATACAATTGTCACAGCAAACACTCTTTTCCAACAACCCAAGAGACGGCTCTACACATGGACATCACCAGACGGTCAACACAGAAGTCAGATTGACTATATGCTCTGCAGCCAATGATGGAGAAGCTCTTTACAGTCAGTAAAAACAAGACCAGGAGCTGACTGTGGTTTAGACCATGAGCTTCTCGTTGCAAAGTTTAGACTTAAACTGAAGAAAGTAGGGGAAAGTACTAGACCACTCAGGTATGAATTAAATCATTTGTTGTTGTTGTTAGCTGCGAAGTCGTGTCCGACCCATCGCGACCCTATGGACAACATTCCTCCAGGCCTTCCTGTCCTCTACCATCTTCTGGAGTCCATTTAAGCTCACGCCTACTGCTTCAGTGACTCCATCCAGCCACCTCATTCTCTGTCGTCCCCTTCTTCTATTGCCCTCGATCTTTCCCAGCATTAGGCTCTTCTCCAGTGAGTCCTTCCTTCTCATTAGGTGGCCAAAGTACTTGAGTTTTAGCTTCAGGATCTGGCCTTCTAAGGAGCAGTCAGGATTGATCTCCTCTAGGACTGACCGGTTTGATCGCCTTGCGGTCCAAGTGACTCGCAGGAGTCTTCTCCAGCACCACAGTTCAAAGGCCTCAATTCTTTGGCGCTCAGCCTTTCTTATGGTCCAACTTTCACTGCCATACGTTGCAACTGGGAAGACCATAGCCTTGACTATACGCACTTTTGTTGACAGGGTGATGTCTCTGCTTTTTAGTGTGCTGTCTAGATTTGCCATGGCTTTCCTCCCCAGGAGCAAGCGTCTTTTAATTTCTTGGCTACAGTCCCCATCTGCAGTGATCTTGGAGCCCAAGAAAATAAAATCTGTCACTACCTCCATTTCTTCCCCATCTATTTGCCAGGAATTGAGAGGGCCAGATGCCATGATCTTGGTTTTCTTAATGTTAAGTTTCAACCCAAGTTTTGCACTCTCCTTCTTCACCTGCAACAAGAGGCTCTTTAGTTCTTCTTCACTTTCTGCCATTAGAGTGGTATCATCTGCGTATAAGTTAAATAGGCAGGGCGACAGTATACAGCCTTGCCGGACTCCTTTCCCAATTTTGAACCAATCAGTGGTTCCGTGTCCAGTTCTCACTGTTGCTTCTTGACCCGCATATAGGTTTCTCAAGAGACAAATAAGATGGTCTGGTACTCCCATCTCTTTAAGAACTTGCCACAGTTTGTTATGATCCACACAATCAAAGGCTTTAGCATAGTCAATGAAGCAGAAGTAGATGTTTTTCTGGAACTCCCTAGCTTTCTCCACGATCCAGCGTATGTTGGCAATTTGATCTCTAGTTCCTCTGCCTCTTCGAAATCCTGCCTGCACTTCTGGTAGTTCTCGATCCACATACTGCTGAAGTCTAGCTTGTAGGATTTTAAGCATGACTTTACTAGCATGAGAAATGAGTGCAATGGTGCGATAGTTTGAACATTCTTTGGCACTGCCTTTCTTTGGAATTGGAATGTAAACTGATCTTTTCCAATCCTGTGGCCATTGTTGAGTTTTCCAAATTTGCTGGCAAATTGAGTGTAGCACTTTTACTGCATTGTCTTTTAAGATTTTGAATAGCTCAGCTGGAATACTGTCACTTCCACTAGCTTTGTTGTTGCTCAGCTTTTCTAAGGCCCACTTCACTTCACATTCTAGGATGTCTGGCTCGAGGTCAGTGACCACCTCATTGTGATTATCAGGGACGTTAAGCTCATTCTTGTATAGTTCTTCTGTGTAATTTTGCCACCTCTTCTTAATCTCTTCTGCCTCTGTTAGGTCCCTGCCATTTTGGTCCTTTATCATGCCCATTTTTGCATTAAACGTTCCCTTCATTTCTCCAATTTTCTTGAAAAGATCTCTGGTCCTCCCTATTCTATTATTTTCTTCTATTTCTTTGCACTGTTCATTTAAGAAGGCATTCTTATCTCTTCTAGCTATTCTCTGGAATTCTGCATTCAATTGGGTGTATCTTTCTTTTTCTCCCTTGCCTTTCGCTTCCCTCCTTTCCTCAGCTATTTGCAAAGCTTCCTCAGACAGCCATTTTGCTTTCTTGCATTTCTTTTTCTTTGGGATGGTTTTGGTTGCTACCTGTTGTACAATGTCGCGAACCTCTGTCCATAGTTCTTCAGGCACTCTGTCTATCAGATCTAATTCCTTAAATCTATTTGTCACCTCTACTGTATATTCAACAGGGATATGATTTAATTCATACCTGAGTGGCCTAGTGCTTTTCCCTACTTTCTTCAGTTTAAGCCTAAACTTTGCAAGGAGAAGCTCATGGTCTGAGCCACAGTCAGCTCCTGGTCTTGTTTTTACTGACTGTATAGAGCTTCTCCATCTTTGGCTGCAGAGCATATAGTCAATCTGATTTCTGTGTTGACCATCTGGTGATGTCCATGTGTAGAGCCGTCTCTTGGGTTGTTGGAAAAGAGTGTTTGCTATGACCATTGTATTCTCTTGACAGAATTCTATCAGCCTGTGCCCTGCTTCATTTTGCACTCCAAGGCCAAACTTGCCTGTTATTCCAGTTATCTTTTGGCTTCCTACTTTAGCATTCCAATCCCCCATGATGATAAGAACATCATTTTTTGGTGTTAGTTCTATAAGGTGCTGTAGTGCTTCATAGAACTGGTCAATTTCATCCTCTTCAGCACTGGTGGTTGGGGCATAGACCTGGACTACTGTGATATTGAATGGTTTGCCTTGGATTCGAACTGAGATCATTCTGTCATTTTGAGGATTGTATCCCAGTATTGCTTTTCCTACTCTTTTATTGACTATGAAGGCTACTCCATTTCTTCTGAAGGATTCTTGCCCACAGTAGTATACCTGATGGTCATCTGAATTAAATTCACCCATTCCTGTCCATTTTAGTTCGCTGATACCTAAGATGTCAATGTTCAGTCTTGTCATCTCTTGTTTGACCACGTCCAGTTTTCCTTGATTCATGGATCTTACATTCCAGGTTCCTATGGAGAAAAAATCTTTACAGCATCGGACTTTCCTTTCACCACCAGACATATCCACAGCTGAGCGTCCTTTCGGCTTTGGCCCAGTCGCTTCATTCTTTCTGGCGCTACTAGTACTAGCCCTCTGCTCTTCCCCAGTAGCATATTGGACGCCTTCCGACCTGAGGGGCTCATCTTCCAGCGTCATATCGTTTTGCCTTTTGGTACTGTCCATAGGGTTTTCATGGCAAAGATACTGGAGTGGTTTGCCATTTCCTTCTCCAGTGGATCACGTTTTGTCAGAACTCTCTGCTATGACCTGTCCGTCTTGGGTGGCCCTGCACGGCATAGCTCATAGCTTCATTGAATTACGCAAGCCCCTTCGCCACGACAAGGCAGTAATCCATGAAGGGGAATTAAATCATATCCCTGTTGAATATACAGTAGAGGTGACAAATAGATTTAAGGAATTAGATCTGAAGAGTGCCTGAAGAACTATGGACAGAGTTTTGCAACATTGTACAACAGGTAGCAACCAAAACCATCCCAAAGAAAAAGAAATGCAAGAAAGTAAAATGTCTGTCTGAGGAAGCTTTGCAAATAGCTGAGGAAAGGAGTGAAGCGAAAGGCAAGGGAGAAAAAGAAAGATATGCCCAATTGAATGCAGAATTCCAGAGAATAGCTAGAAGAGATAAGAATGCCTTCTTAAATGAACAGTGCAAAGAAATAGAAGAAAACAATAGACTATGGAGGACCAGAGATCTTTTAAAAAAAAATTGGAGAGATGAAGGGAACGTTTAATGCAAAAATGGGCATGATAAAGGACCAAAATGGCAGGGATCTAACAGAGGCAGAAGAGATTAAGAAGAGGTGGCAAAATTACACAGAAGAACTATACAAGAATGAGCTTAACGTCCCTGATAATCACAATGAGGTGGTCACTGACCTTGAGCCAGACATCCTAGAATGTGAAGTGAAGTGGGCCTTAGAAAAGCTGAGCAACAACAAACCTAGTGGAGGTGACAGTATTCCAGCTGAGCTATTCAAAATCTTAAAAGATGATGCAGTAAAAGTGCTACACTCAATTTGCTAGCAAATTTGGAAAACTCAACAGTGGCCACAGGATTGGAAAAGATTAGTTTACATTCCAATTCCAAAGAAAGGCAGTGCCAAAGAATGTTCAAACTATCGCACCATTGCACTCATTTCTCATGCTAGTAAAGTTATGCTTAAAATCCTACAAGCTAGACTCCAGCAGTATGTGGATCGAGAACTACCAGAAGTACAGGCAGGATTTCGAAGAGGCAGAGGAATTAGAGATCAAATTGCCAACATACGCTGGATTATGGAGAAAGCTAGAGAGTTCCAGAAAAACATCTACTTCTGCTTCATTGACTATGCTATAGCCTTTGATTGTGTGGATCATAACAAACTGTGGCAAATTCTTAAAGAGATGAGAGTACCAGACCATCTTATTTGTCTCTTGAGAAACCTATCTCCAGATCAAGAAGCAACACTGAGAACTGGACACGGAACCACTGATTGGTTCAAAATTGGGAAAGGAGTCCGGCAAGGCTGTATTCTGTTGCCTTGCCTATTTAACTTATATGCAGAGCACATTATGAGAAAGGCAGGGCTAGATGAATGAAAAATTGGAATTAAGATTGCCAGAAGCAATATCAACAACCTAAGATATGCAGATGATACCACTCTAATGACAGAAAGTGAAGAAGAACTAAAGAGCCTCTTGTTCTGGGTGAAGAAGGAGAGTGCGAAACTTGGGTTGAAACTTAACATTAAGAAAACCAAGATCATGGCATCCGGCCCTCTCAATTCCTAGCAAATAGATGGGGAAGAAATGGAGGTAGTGACAGATTTTATTTTCCTGGGCTCCAAGATCACTGCAGATGGGGACTGTAGCCAAGAAATTAAAAGACGCTTGCTCCTCGGGAGGAAAGCCATGGCAAATCTAGACAGCACACTAAAAAGCAGAGACATCACCCTGTCAACAAAAGTGTGTATAGTTAAGGCTATGGTCTTCCCAGTTGCAATGTATGGCAGTGAAAGCTGGACCATAAGAAAGGCTGAGCACCAAAGAATTGAGGTCTTTGAACTATGGTGCTGGAGAAGACTCCTGCGAGTCCCTTGGACTGCAAGGCGATCAAACCGGTCAGTCCTAGAGGAGATCAATCCTGACTGCTCTTTAGAAGGCCAGATCCTGAAGCTAAAACTCAAATACTTTGGCCACCTAATGAGAAGGAAGGACTCACTGGAGAAGAGTCTAATGTTGGGAAAGGTTGAGGGCAAGAGAAGAAGGGGACGACAGAGAATGAGGTGGCTGGATGGAGTCACTGAAGCAGTAGGCGTGAGCTTAAATGGACTCCAGAAGAAGGTAGAGGACAGGAAGGCCTGGAGGAATTTTGTCCATAGGGTTGCGATGGGTCAGACATGACTTTGCAGCTAACAATAACAATACTCAGTGTACTTTTATTCAGAAAAACATCAATTTTCATATAATTTAAATCACTGAAGTAATTTTTGCAATCTGCTGTCTATCAAACCCTATTAAACACAAAATATTAAAATGTGTTCCAAAGATACAACAAACAGAGGAAATGTCTGAAGTAAATCTGAACTTCCAAACACAGAGTTATATAAAAGTGTGTTTATTGTCCAAAATACAGGGTTTATATTTTCATCTGTATCGTACAAGTCAAACCACCTGGATAAACCAGATAGGAAACATGACTAGATGATGTAGGTTATTGTAAGATTACACTAACAGAATTGTTGCAAGTCTGAAAGTACAAAACGTCCCACAGCCACTTTTGACTACTTGATCCATTAGGGCAGGCAGTTTCTTTCTCTGACCCTTAAGCCAACTGAAGCAACCGCCTCTCTTCTCTGATAGTTTCCTAGACCAGAGGCCTCCAACCTTTTGGTTCTTTGGAGAGAGCTTTTTCTGGGGACCGGAGGGGGCATGGTTTTGTGTGCTGCCTGCACCCCATGAATGGAGCTTTGCTTGTTTACTCGGTCTGGTTTCTGGCAAGCTGTGGCCTGGTGCCAGTCCACAGACAGGGGGTTGGGAACCCCTGTCCTAGACCAAGGCTTTTCAACCAGTGGTATGAGTACCACCTGTAGTACATTGGCACCTGGCAGGTGGTATGTGACCATCCTAGAAAAGTGGTAGCAGGGGAGGGGAATGAGCTGAACCGGTGGCAGCACCGCACAAGCCTGAGCGAGAGATGGCTGGAGCTGCACGGCTGTCAGGGCTCAGCAGAAGCACCAGGATCAGCGCCAGGCTCCAACCGGAGCTCAGCGCTGATCCTGGCACTTCTGCTGAGCCCAGAAGAAGCGCTGATCAGCTGGAATGTTGCAGCATCTCCAGGGTCCTGTGATTTACATTCTGATTCTTGGCAACTGATTCACATTTATGATGGTCACAGTGTCCCAGGGTCATGTGAAGTGACAAAAACCTGCTGCAACCACCCAGTAGGGGAGAGAATAAAAACCTAACACCCCCCCACCCCACCCCCACTGCCAATCCTCAACAGAAATGCTCACAACAATAAAAACCTCGGATAGGAGGAAGAGCGCAGGCAGGTGTCTTGCTCGGCTCTGGCTCGGGGAGCACTTTTTTCAGTGCCATTGTAACTTTGAACAGTCACTAAATGAACTGTTGTAAGTCGAGGACTACCTGTACTTCATCACTTTTTTTTCCTTTTGGGGGGGGATCATCAAGTTTTTGACAACTTGCTAGGTGACTGGTGGCACTCGGATGTTGCCATATCCTGAAAGTGGTACAATGGGTGAAAAGGTTGAAAAGCCCTGATCTAGACAACACCTCTTCCACTTTTTCCTCCAGGTCATTCCCACATTTCATTACAATATCAGAAATATTCCTGTATACAACAATTTAGATTCTTCATTTAGGATCTCTCCTGTTGTTGCCTGGATGAAGGACTGATTATATACAATGTTCACTGAAAGACAAGTAAGCTGAGGAAATAAATGTAGACTTCTGTCAGTGGCATAAACAGTAGCTGAATACATGTTTCTTTAGCTGAGGAATTAAATTGCAAGTTTCTCAAATGGTAAATGAAAGTAATCAAAATTATCTCCATCTTAGTAGAACAGTTTAGTTTCATAGGGGGGTCATTTACAGTAAAAAAAAATATTCCAGGCTAATAAAATAAATTGTAGAAAATTATCTCCATTACACATCTGATTCTCAAAGCAAGCATTACAAGCTGGCACATTTGCTAAACGTAACATCTGCAACAATGAGATCAGAAGCAATACTGCAGAACTTGTGAATTTACCTTTTACTTCTTAATCATAACTTTTGTTCGGGAGGCATATTTTCCATGCTTTGTATAAACAAAAGGAGTCTTCCTCCAACCAATTAAATCATATCATGTTATCCAACTTGAGAAAGCTTTAACACAAGCTTGATTTAATATCCAGCCTTCTGATATTCCGGAAAGTAAATACAAGAAAATTGCACATGCTGCTACTATCTGAATGATACCAGCATTGTAAAATTGATCACCTGTGTTGTATTATATTGCTGTTTTTAGAAGAACATTAGAAGCTGTGTTATTTCTCTTTGGTAAAATATCCAAGTCATTCTGATACCTTCTACAGGTAGTCCTCAACTTACAACAGTTCATATTTAATGACTGTTTGAAGTTACAACAGCACTGAAAAAAGTGACGCATGACAATTTTTCCACATTTGCAACCACTGCAGCATCCCCAAGGTCACATGATCAAAATTCAGATGCTTGGCAATGGACTCATATTTATAACCATTGCAATGTCCCGGGGTCATGCAATCACCTTCTGTGGCTTCTCACAAAGCAAAGTCAATGGGGAAGCTGGATTCACTTTTAACAACCGTGTGACTAACTTAACCTCTGCAGTAACCTCTCTTCACAACTGTAGCAAGAAAGGCCATAAAATGGGGCAAATCTCACTTAACAAATGTCTCACTTAGCAACAGGAATTTTGGGCTCAGTTGTGGCTCTAAGGGGAGGACTACCTGCATATATCAACTCTTCTTTTGAATCAAATGGATGCTACTTCTCTGGATAAATTCTGTGATGCTGCTAGCGAAACAAGAGAACCAAGGTGACTATCCCCAACCATAACTATGGGTAACCCTTGAATAACTCTGAATAAGTATGTACACAGGGAGATCTTAAACTACTTCTGGCTTAGAGTCTTAGATCTATGTGAATAATGTTAACTATTTAACAAAATTTATTTCCTAGCTTTAGAGACACAGTTTAGATTGGTAATGACAGTGGTAATAATATTCCATTCTGCTCTTTTATTTTACTATATTTTCACATCTGGCCTTCTTCCTGTTCTTTTAAATGGTTTATTAATTATCTTGAGATATATTGGGCTTTCTCCAAAATAAAAATTAAATTGAATTTGAATTTGAATTGAATGGTAGCGCTTAAATTCTGTCCCTTTGGCCACGCTAGCTGAAGATGATGGGCATTCAAAAACCCAGGCATCACACAAGATTATTTAATGCTGTTCTAAACTACATTCTTTAAATTTTAGTTACATAAATGTTCATACTTTTACAAAGATATTTTTGGTACATGCAACTCAGTTCCCTGTGAAAATGAGCAAAGGTTTATATATTATTTAACTATTAAATATGTTTCTTGAACCTGAATGTATAAAGAAGCAACAGTAAAACATTGTGTTTTATTGTTAACATTTTCCATCCATAGCTTAGCCATTACCTAACAGAGTTGTATATGATTTGAAAAGGAATCAGGAAATACTTAATACAAGTAATGAATATGCACTGATTTGTGTAAAATGTCAAATATATAAGACAAATATTGGAAACAATTTTGAATAAATGTCTTGCAGAAAAATCCTGAACTTGCAATATTCTCGCCACCTGCCTTACTACAGCAGGAAAATTATCTAGGAATGATCTATTGAGATACTCTACTTCCATTTAATTCAGAGCTATTTTATATCTCCCATTAGGAAATAACAAAACCTTTGCTGTAAGAAAGAAGTTAAGGACCCTACAAATCTATTCATATTGCTAGAGATAAGTATAAAAGATACTTCTCTTTATCCATATTTAGCATACTTAGCCTACAATCTTAGACTCACTAATTTGGAATAAACATAATTGCATTATATATACAGATCTTATGCTTAATTAAAGAAAGGTAACTGTGTAAATTGTATTCAATTTGGAATATATACAAAGTGAGGGAGGGCTTAGAGAGGCATAGTATCATTGGTTGACTTTTACTCCCTATGAACAATTAGATGCCTGAGTTGATTAAGTAATTATATTACTTAAAGCAAATTCCATGCCTGTAGCAGTCATTTATGATGTCAAATTAGCTTTAAGGAAATAAGATATTTCCTACTGGTAACTATAGTTCATCAACCAGTTATCCATTGTAGCTTTGTTCCTACATGAAAAATCTGTCAGTACTTCCCAAAGATTCTCGTCATGCTAAATTCTCTCAATTCCCAGATCAGAAATATAAGAAAAGGACATCTGTATTGGCAGATTCATGTGAATGTACAGAAGATCTCTCAAAGAATTACAGTTGAAGCTGAACAATTCTGTTATTCTCCATGGTAGCTTTGCATCACACACATGAGAGTTAGATTACTTTGATGGGATGGATCAAATGGTATTATAAGGAAATTGAAAAGATAGCACTGCCCAAACTGGCACATTCTTTGATACATACTGTATAAAAAATCTACAGCTGGATGGTGGGGTTTTATAAATATGGAAGGAACTAACCATACACCTACTTTACAGATAACTGAAAGGAAAATACCCCTGGCAAATGCAGCAGATCTGATCACTGTCCTGAAGTAATAATAATAATAATAATAATAATAATAATAATAATAATAATAATAATAATAATAATAAGAAGAAGAAGAAGAAGAAGAAGAAGAAGAAGAAGAAGAAGAAGAAGAAGAAGAAGAAGAAGAAGAAGAAGAAGAAGAAGAAGAAGAAGAAGAAGAAGAAGAAGAAGAAGAAGAAGAAGAAGAAGAAGAAGAAGTAGTAGTAGTTGGAAGGGACCTTGGAAGTCATCTAGTTCAACCCCCTGCTAAGGCAGGAAACCCTATACCATTTCAGACAAATGGCTGTCCAGTCTCTTCTTAAAAAATTCCAGTGTTGGAGCATTCACCACCTCTGGAGGCAGGTAGTTCCACTGATTAATTGTTCTAACTGTCAGGAAGTTTCTCCTTAGTTCTAGGTTGCTTCTCTCCTTGACTAGTTTCCATCCGTTGCTTCTTGTCCTGCTTTCAGGTGCTTTGGAGAATAGCTTGAGTCCCTCTTCTTTGTGGCAGCCCCTGAGATATTGGAACACTGCTATCATGTCACCCCTAGTCCTTCTCTTCATTAAACTACACATACCCAATTCCAGCAACCGTTCCCTATATGTTTTAGCCTCCAGTCCCCCAATCATCTTTGTTGCTCTTCTCTGTACTCTTTCTAGAGTCTCGACATCTTTTTTACATCATGGTGACCAAAACTGGATGCAGTATTCCAGGTGTGGCATTACCAAAGCATTGTAAAGTGGTATTAGTACTTCACGTGATCTTGAGTCTTTCCCTCTGTTAATGCAGCCTAGCACTGTGTTGGCTTTTTTGGCAGCTGCAGCACACTGCTGGCTCATATTTAAGTGATTGTCCACTAGGACTCCGAGATCCCTCTCACAGTTACTACTATCGAGCAAGGTACCACCTATACTATACTATACTATACTATACTATACTATACTATACTATACTATACTATACTATAAGTTAAAGCTATGAATAGCAGATGGTAAAGTTAGCCTTACAACTGCTAGAATAATCTTGTAATTCAAGAAATTATTAGAAAACGGGGAAAAATGGGGGCCCCCAAACATGGTGATGTCTCAGAGAGTTAAAAACTATTTGTGCCATCATAGAAAAAGCCAACATTTACCCAATTAATAATAGTCTTCAAGAAGTTGATAAGCTTATGATTGAAATGATTATATAGCCAGGTTCTATTGCAAACTTGTTTATATATCACATTATATAAGAAAGGTCAATTCTAAGTGTCCTTATTTTCACTGACCTTCTTTCCATACTTAATTGGTGTCAAACAGACCAATTTCTTGAATAGCAAAGTGATACTGGAATGAGTTATAGTGGGAATTTCTTTAATGAAACCTTGATGGATTCACACCCAAATATGTATGAAGTAACTAACTTAATAGTTGATCAATGAGGTCCAGAAGATCTTTCACTTGGTTCAGAACCAGCATGGAAAAGAACTATTAAGTACTAAGAATAATTTCCATCCATTACTTGAGAAGGAATGCACAGCAAGAAGAAAATGTATTTCAGATAACTATTACAGAGTTTGCTTATGTTAGATGGAGACTGTGTTTCTCTCAATTTACTTGAAAACTGATGGTAAAAGAAATCGGTATAACATCACAAAATTTCCTTCTACATAGAGTGGTCAGTCATCTCGAATAGCTTGATATTGTACATTCTCAAATGAGCAATTACCACAACCACACATCTTAGAAAATACTCTTGCTAGTTGAAAGAGTAGCCACCCTACTGTGCAGGTGGTTTTATTTGGAACTGAAAGCAATGGCAATGATTTTGTTTTCTGTTAGCTATATGAAAACAGCTATCTTTTGGCTTAGAATCAGAAGGCTGCTTTGAAATAAGTACTTTGAAATAAAATGCTTCAGATGGGACACAAAGCTCTTTAATATTGTGATATACTGAAAACTTTCTCTGCACTGGGCACTCTATTAGTTCAATAGCCACCTTTTAGCAATTTCTTTGGCAAGGAAATCAGCAGGAGAAATGGCAATATCATATATATATCAGAAATATGAAGTGCTGAATTTGATGACATATATCCTTGTAATGATGGTGAGCAATCTGACATAATGGCTTGCCAGATTTCTCTGATGCAAACCAATCTGTCTCCAGATATAAATGTGCAGTCTTGGAAATAAAGGCAATGGATAGAGCAGTTAAAAAAAATAATCAGCATTTCCATTTGTCTCAAAGCAATCCTTGGATGAAAGAAAGGGATCTCTACATCTCTACTACACAGCTTAGAATAATACATAAAGATGAAAGCATTATTAAGAACCAGTCTCTGGTCCTAACCAGATCTTTCAAAGAATCATAGGATTGGAATATATCTTTCAGGTCATCTAGTCTAATCTCCCACCCAGGCAAGGAAACCTCAAACTAATCCAGTTCAGATGGTTGCCCCATCTTTTCCTGAAAACCTGCAACAATTAAGCATCCATGACTTTAGGAGGCAGACTGTTACATTGCTTAATTGCTCTCATAGTCAGGGAATCCATCCTTTTTTCAAGTGTGTTGAGTTCTGTGTTCAGTTTCTACTGTTCTTACTCTTGGGTGCCATAAAGAAAAAATCCATACTCCCTGCCCTTATTTGAGGATTGTTATCAAGTATTTATTTATTTTATTTATTGAACTTATATACCGCCCTTCTCCCATGGGACTCAGGGCGGTTCACAAGGTAATTAAAATAACACTACAAATACAAAAAGTTAATAACAATTAAAATAATTAAATTATCCTTGAGTAAAATATAAAACGCCTATAGCTCCAATTAAAACCCAATTATAATAAGTTAAAATTAAAATTCTCAGTCCTGGCCGGAAAGCTCAAAGAGCCAAGTCTTCAGGTCCCGGCGGAACGAACAAAGATCAGGGGAAGTCCTAAGCTCTACAGGTAACTGGTTCCAAAGGACAGGCGCACCCACAGAGAAGGCCCTCCCCCTGGGTGTTACCCGCCAGCAGTCTTTTGCCGGTGGCACCCTGAGAAGGCCCTCCCTGTGGGAGCGCACAGGACAAAGGGAACTTGATGCCGGCAGCAGGTGTTCCCTCAGATATCCCGGACCCACGCCATTTAGGGCTTTATAGGTCATCACCAGCACCTTGAATCTCTTAAGCCTATTCTTCCTTAGGTTAAACATAGTCAGTTTTTTTCACCATACTTCATTGGATTTAGATTCCAAGTCCCTTTCCATACTTGTACATGAAAACACTTAATCATAATCATAATAGTAGTAAAGTTGGAAGGGACCTTGGAGGTCATCTAGTCCAACCCCCTGCTAAGACAGGAAACCCTATACCATTTCAGACAAATGGCTGTCCAGGCTCTTCTTAAAAACTTCCAATGTTGGAGCATTCACAGCTTCTGGAGGCAGGATGTTCCACTGGTTAATTGTTCTAACTGTCAGGAAGTTTCTCCTTAGTTCTAGGTTGCTTCTCTCCTTGATTATTTTCCATCAATTGCTTCTTGTCTTGTCTTCAGGCGCTTTGGAAAATAGCTTGATTCCTTCTTCTTTGTGGCAGCCCCTGAGATATTGGAACTCTGCTATCACATTTCCCCTTGTCCTTCTCTTCATTAAACTAGACCAGGGGTCGGCAACCTCGGCTCTTTTATGACTCGTGGACTTCAACTCCCAGAATTCCTGAGCCAGCATAGCTGGCTCAGGAATTCTGGGAGTTGAAGTCCACGAG
Organism: Vipera berus; assembly: GCF_964194415.1. NCBI lineage: Eukaryota > Metazoa > Chordata > Lepidosauria > Squamata > Viperidae > Vipera > Vipera berus. Next base: position 135,656,153 of record NC_138202.1, read on the forward strand.
TCATAAAAGAGCCGAGGTTGCCGACCCCTGAACTAGACATACCAATTCCAGCAGCTGTTCCTTATATGTTTTAGCCTCCAGTCCCCTAATCATCTTTGTTGCTCTTCTCTGTACTCTTTCTAGAGTCTCAATATCTTTTTTACATCATTGTGACCAAAACTGGATGCAGTATTCCAAGTGTGGCCTTACCAAGGCATTGTAAAGTGGTATTAGTACTTCACTTGATCTTGATTCTATCCCTCTATTAATGCAGCCTAGCACTGTGTTGGCTTTATAGGCAGCTGCAGCACACTGCTGGCTCATATTTAAGTGATTGTCCACTAGGATTCTGAGATCCCTCTCACAGTTACTATATTGAGCAAGGTACCTCCAATACTATACCTGTACATATGGTTTTTCTTGCCTAAATGTAGAACAGGGGTGTCAAACTCAATTTCATTGAGGACCGCATCAGCATTGAAGTTGCCCTCAGGGGGCCAGGTGGGTATGCCCAGGGTGGGCATGGCCTACTGGGTGGGCATGGCTAGAGTGCATATGGCCTACTGGGTGGGCATGGCCAGCTCTACATCATTCGCATCAAGGGTGCCTATGGGGGCCTGGGCAGGAGTGGGACAGATCTGAGGGTCTCTGGCAGAAGGAGGGTCTCTGGGCCAGGGCCAAGGCAGTGGGGGCCGTTCCCTCACTGTTTCCAGGATGGCTTCGCAGGCCACATGAAACCATTTTGTGGGCCGGATCCAGCCCCCGGGCCTTGTGTTTGACATGTCTGATGTAGAACCTTACTTTTTTCATAATTGAATTTCATTTTGTTAGATAGCGTCCAATGTTCAAGTCTGTAAAGATCCTCCTGTATCATAAGCCTATCTTGTGGAGTGTTGGCTATTCTTGTCAGCTTGGTGTCGTCTGCAAATTTGATGAGTTCCCCATCTATCCCCTGATCCAAATCATTGATCAAGATGTTGAAGAGCACTGGGCCCAGAACAGAGCCCTGGGGCACTCCACTACATACTTCCCTCCATGTAGATGCAGTTCCATTGAGGACCACTTGCTGAGTACAGCCAGTCAGTCAGCTACAAATCCATCTGGTGGTGATGCTGTCTAACCCACATTTTTCTATCTTATCAAGTAGTAGTTTGTGATCTACTTTATCAAATGCCTTACTGAAGTCGAAGTAAATTATATCGACAGCATTCCTCTGATCCACTAATTTTGTCACTTGGTCAAAGAATGCAATAAGATTTGTCTGGCATGATCTGTTTTTTGACAAACCCATGTTGGCTTTTAGTAATGAGTTTGTTTGCACCCTTTCCAGTTTCTCATTTTTTTTTTGTATTTTAGCAATCAAGTGGGCAGGTGTAATCTGACACAGAGTGGGGTACTATCATTTCCTATGAACTTGACGCTATTCTTGAGCTTGTCTCCCTCCTCCCCCATTTTGTATCTGCAAAATTTTAGAGCACTCTTTCTATTTCTTGCTCTGAGTTATTTATAAATGTGTCAAAGAGTACTGAGCCCAGGACAAGATTCTGAAGTACCCCATTATGTTCCTCCCTCTATGCGTACATAGACCCATTAAGGACTATATTTGCTGATTCAGCCAATTATGAATCCATCTGATAATATGACCATTCATCCCACATTATTCAAGTTTATCATAAAGGGGACTTTATGAAATATCTTACTGAAATCTGTATACATTATATCCACAGTGTTCCCTTCGTCCACTAATTTAGTCCTATTGTTAAAGAAAGAAAAAGTTTTGTTCAGCACAACTTGTTTTTAACAAATCCATACTGGCTTCTGGTAAACACCTTGTTAGTTTCTAGGAGGTGCTTGCAAGCCCACTACTTCATAAGCTTTTCTAGGATTTTCTCAGGTACTGATGTCAAACTGGTTGGTCGGATTTCCCCCCCCCCCCTTTTTTAAAGTATTGGAACAATGTTAGCTGTTCTTCAGACTTCTGGCACTTTCCTTCTGCTCAATAATTTCTCAAAGATTTCAGTAGTGGCCCTGAAATCACATCTGCCAGTTTCTTTAACACCTAGGGATATAATCCATCCAGTCTAAGAGACTTTGATTCATTCAAAGCAACTGAGCGTTATACCACCAATACTTTATCTATTTTGATCACTGTTTCTTCTTTTACTTCCCACAGTGCAGGGGCTGCTAAATTGGACTGCTTTTTTCTTTTGTGAAAAACAAAACAAAAGGAAGGTATGGATGAAATAGTTCTGCTTTCTCTCTGTTGCATGACACCTTCTTGTCATCTTCTCCAAATACTGCCGACAGAATCTTGAACAGTGGACCAACCGTTTCCTTGACTCTCTTCTTGTTCTGACATACCCAAAGAACATTTTTTTTGTCATTTTAACCTTTATAGCAAACCTTAACTCATACTTACCCTTAGCCTTCCTGACTCCACCTTTGCAGATTTGGGTTATTTCCTGATTTACCATTCTTATAGGTCCTCTTTCCATTTTTTACAACTTTTTCATTTTGTTTATTGGTAAGATCTTGTGAAATCATGCTGGTCTTCTCACACATCCTCTCTTTCTCTCTGTGTAAGTATGAATGTTTATCTCGTTTTTCAGAATTTCACAGCAGAACTGTATTTTTTTCCCCTCAATTGTCTGAAGGGACTTCTTCTTCTTCTTCTTCTTCTTCTTCTTCTTCTTCTTCTTATTATTATTATTATTATTATTATTATTATTATTATTATTATTATTATTATTATTATTATTATTATTATTATTTTCCTTTTAAAGATATTCCGGTGGCGACGCGGCGCCGAAGACAGCCGTCTCCGGGCTGTCCGCTCCGCAGCTGTGTTTATCCACCTAAAACAGCGCCGATCAGATGTTTAGGTGGATTTGAAGCCCCCTCCTCGGGAGAAGAGGAGGGGGTGAGGCCCCAGGTAGGGGTTGAGCTCTCCGGGGCCGCCTGAGCTGAAAGTTTGGGCGGCTGAAGAATTGAGCCCCCCCGAAGCCTGGGTTAGCTCCGAGCTGCGCAGCGTCTCTGCTCCGTGATTTTTGGAGCAGAGCCAGGCGTTAGCAACCACCCCTGCCAGAAGGAAAGACTTTCGAGTAATAAGGTGCAGGCAGAGCGGTACAAGAGGCCAAGGTGAAGTGGACTTTTATTTTTACTCCCTAGTTCAATGGATTTTATAGCTTTAAAGTGAAAGTACGCAAGAAGTGAAAGTGGGAAAGATGGCGGCTAAATCTTCCTCTAAAGTTCTTCGGAGTGCGGGAACTTCCCCGGTGCAACAGACTTCGTTGCAAGCTCTGCTTCCTCCTGCACCTCCTCTGGCATTGACGCTTAAGGACTTACAAGATGCCTTTGCAAAGCAATCTCAGGTAATGTCAGATATGATGGATGATAAGATGGCAAAGCTGGAGGAGAAACTGGAGAAATTGGAGGAGAGGATGGAAGAGAAGTTTAGTGCAATGAGGGTAGACATTTTGTCTACAATTGAAAGCGTGGCTGAATGTGTGCAACGTTTGGATGAAAAAGTGGAGGATCTTAGTCAAAAGAACTCTATATTAGAAGTAAAGGTACTAGAGAATGAAAATATAAGGGATAAAATGGACGGAGAATTGAGTCTTGTCCAGTACCATCAGATGCAGTATGCTATTAGAATCAGGGGCTTAAAAGAGAATCCTAAAGAAGACTTAAAGCAGCTGATCTCTGAGGCTTTGGAAGTAGTACTGGGCCAGCCAGCATCTGAAATAGAGGGAAACATGGATAAAATCTTTCGTGTAAATTCATGGATTGCAAGGCAGAGGAAGCTACCTAGAGATGTGGTGGTCTATTTTACAAAGAGAGCAACTAGAGATGAAGTTATTCAAGCTGCTTATGATACTAAATTTGTGGTTGCTGAGCAAGAAGTTCTGGTTCTAAAAGAGATTCCTCCAAAGATTTTAAGGAAAAGGAAAGATTTTGCATTCCTTGCACAGGAACTTAAGAAACGTGATATTAAGTTTAGATGGGAGATTCCAGTTGGAATGGTGGTGATGCATGAAGGTAAAAGATATCGTCTGGTTACCGTGACTCAGGCACGTGATTTCTACAGCAATGTTTTAAAAGCAACCCCTCTATCACTCCTGGAAGCTGCAAAGGGATTTGGAGAGGGAAAACCTCAAGAGGCTGAAGGTGGACAGACAGAGGAGAATGGTGCTGGAGGGGATCAAATTATAGCTTCATCGGCTGCTGCTGGAGAGCAGAGGTTGATGCGTGCCGCTTTAAAACGAGCAAGACAAGTACAAGAGCAAGACCAGCAGAAGTTTATGGAACTCTCAAAGCGTACTTATAGTGAAGCTGTGGGAGGAGCGCGGCCCAAAGAAAATACAGGGGCTATTAAAGAGGTGCTCCAAAAGCTTCAGGACGCCAAGCATGGCGACTAAATTTCTAACCTGGAATGTCAATGGATTAAACTCACCACAGAAGAGAAAGAAAGTTTTTCAATATTTAAAACAATTTAAGACTGATGTTATTTGTTTGCAAGAAACGCATATTAGGGTTATGGACCAAAAGTACTTATCGAACTCAAGGTTGGGTACGCAATTTGTTGCCTCTGCGATGAACAAGAAAAATGGAGTGGTTGTCTACGTTAAAAGTACTCTAACAGCGGAACTAATTGAAGTAGATAAGCAAGGAAGATATGTCATGATAGATTTGCTGTTAGAAGGTAAAAAAACGCTTCTAATTGGATTGTATGCTCCTAATCAACAACAAGCTGATTTTTTTAGTTTACTTCACACAAAGGTTACCCAACTGGATTATAAATCGTTTATTTTTATGGGGGACTGGAATGGTGTTTTAGACGTACAGATGGATAAGGCTAGTTCTTTTAAGCGGGTTCCGAGCCATGCTAGATTGCCTAAATCTTTTTTTGAAATGAAGGATGATTTGGAACTGCGAGATATTTGGCGCGATACACATCTACACGAAAAGGATTATACTTTTTTCTCTGACAGACATCAATCTTTTTCCAGGATTGATTTTATTTTGTTGACTAATGACTTTTTTCCTAGGATTAAGAAGGTAAAGATCTGTGCAAGAACTATTTCTGACCATAGCCCAGTTTGGTTAGAGATCAATAAGGACAATAGGGATAGGCGCTCGTGGTGCGTAAATGAGAATTTGTTTAGAAATCAGAGAAATGTGGAAGAATGTAAACAGCAGATGAAGGATTTCTTTGAAATTAATATGAATAAGGATACCTCTATGGACATGGTTTGGGATGCTAGCAAGGCCTACATGAGAGGGGTGTTGATATATATGAATAATAAATGCAGACGTACTTTGGAAGTTAGAAGGAAAGAATTGGAGAATGAAATTAGGGAAAAAGAAAAGGCCCTAATCGAGAATCCATTGGATGTGAAGACTAAGGAGGTTATTAATCTATTAAGAGGACAATTTGATAAGTTGATGGCTGATCAAGTGGCAACCAATTTACGGTTTGCTAGGCATAATACTTTTTGCAATGCTAATAAGCCAGGTAGATGGCTAGCTTACAGACTAAGGAAAAAGCAAAGGGCTTCTAATATAGATAAAATTGAATATAGGGGAAAGGTTGTGCTTCAACAGGATCTTATTAAGGAAGCTTTTGTGGATTTTTATTCTAAATTATATGCTAAGGAGAAGATTAATGAAAAAGACATTGATGTATACTTGGAGAATGCTAGCATCCCGGTTCTTACGCAAGCACAAAAGGAGGAGATTAATCAATTGATAACAGAAGAAGAAATTCTTATAGCAATTAAGGAATTGAAGGTGGATAAAGCGCCAGGCACGGATGGTTTGACTGCGGCTTACTACAAAAATTTACAATTGGAGTTGATAAAGCCGTTAAAGGAACTGTTCCAGACAATTCAGAGAGGGGGAAAGGTGCCTCCGTCTTGGAGAACTGCTTTTATCTCTTTGATTCCGAAGGAAGATCAAGATGCTACTCAAGTAAAAAACTTTAGACTGATATCACTTTTAAATACAGATTACAAGATATTTGCTAAGGTGTTAGCTAACAGATTGATGAAGGTTCTGCAACAGGTGATTCATGGGGATCAAACTGGGTTTATTAGTGGTAGGCAAATGAAAAATAATGTGAGGCATATAGTTGATGTGATAGAGTTTTTGGAAAGGAACAACCAGATCCCTGCGGCGCTAATTTTTCTAGATGCTGAAAAAGCTTTTGATCAATTGAATTGGCAATTTTTGATGAAAGTTTTAGATAAAATGAATTTTGGGGATAAATTTTTGCAACCAATTAGGGCATTATATCAAAAACAAACTGCCCGAATAATAGTTAACAATAGTTTGACTGAAGTATGTAATATTGAGAAGGGCACAAGGCAAGGGTGTCCGTTATCACCTTTATTATTTGTGTTAACATTGGAGATATTATTGGTAAAAATACGGAATTCGGAAAGAATTAAGGGTATACAAATTAGAGATCAGGATTATAGACTGAGAGCGTTCACAGATGATCTGGTTGTTACGGTGACCCAGCCGGAAAACTCTGTTGTGGACCTGATGGAGATAATAATGCAATATGGGAAGGTTTCTGGATTTAAAGTTAATGCACAAAAAACTAAAATTCTGGCCAAAAATATGACAGTATCGCAAAAGGCCCTTTTAGAAGGATTAACTGGATTTGAGATTGCTAAAAGGGTCAAATATTTGGGGGTGTTTTTGTCACCCTCTAATACAAAGTTATATAAAAATAACTATGAAAAATTATGGGGAAAAATTCAAAAAGAATTGGAGAGCTGGGGAAAACTGCAATTGTCTTTGCTGGGAAGAATTGCAGCAGTGAAAATGAATGTCCTGCCTAAATTTTTATTTTTATTTCAAATGATACCGGTCCTTAAAAAAGATTCTAATTTGGAAGAATGGCAACGGGGTATCAATAAATTTGTTTGGGCAGGGAAAAGGCCACGAGTTAAACTTAAGATTATGCAGGATATTCGTGAAAGAGGTGGCCTTAAAATGCCTAATCTTAAATTATATTATGAAGCTGCTGCGTTATCAGGAATAAGTGATTGGATTAATTTGACACAAGAGAGATTATTAAATCTTGAGGGCCATGACTTGTTATTTGGCTGGCATGCATATTTGTTGTATGATAAGAAGGTAGATAATGTATTTAAAGTGCATATTCTAAGACAGGCATTGTTGAGAGTTTGGAAGAAGTATAGACATAAGTTAGACTACAAGATGCCGCTGTGGGCAATTCCAAAACACGCAATAGAAAACATAAATGTTGGTTTCAAACATGATACGACTACGTATAAGGAGATTTTAAGCTTGGAAAGAAATGTCGTGTTTAAAACCGTATAACCTCTTGCGAGATGAGAAGATTGTTCAAACTTGGTTTCAATATACTCAGTTACGGGCCAGGTGGAAAGAAGATCAGAAAATTGGTTTTGCAATGACTGACGAAAATTTGATAAAGCAAATTAGAAATCAGGGTCCAGCACATATCAAACGGATATATCTTGCATTGATAGAAATTGACTCAGAAGCAGAACTTGTTAAAGATTGTATGATAAAATGGGCCCAGAATATCCAAGAAGTTATTACAATGGATACGTGGGAAAAGATATGGGTGAGGAACGTAAAATTTACACAAGCTCAAAACTTAAGAGAGAACTTTTATAAAATGTTTTATAGATGGCATTTAGATCCTAAAAAGCTTGCAAGTATGTATCCGAACTATCAGCCAAAATGCTGGAGGTGTGGTGGCGAAGATGCAACATATTTTCACATATGGTGGACCTGTAAAAAGGTTAAGGCTTTTTGGATAAAAATTTGGTGGAATATGCAGAAGATCTTCAAGCAAAGGATAAAGTTTTGTCCGCAATTGTTTTTGTTGGGTATAACTACAGATGCTACTGTTGTGGACACTAAGTTGATGTTGAATTTAATTACAGCAGCAAGACTTTTAATAGGTCAATATTGGAAGAAGGAGGAACTGCCGACTATAGAGGAATGGACTCTAAAGGTTTCTGACCTGGCGGAAATGGCAAAGATCTCGGCTTATTTGAAAGATCATTCGCAAGAACGTTATATTATGGAGTGGAAAAAATGGATTGAATATATCCAGAACAAATATGGGACTAAAAAGTTTCATTTAGCATTTGAATAGGTCTTCCTTTCTTTTTTCTTTTTTCTTTCTTTTTATATGTAATATTAATATTGCTTGTAGTTATCTTATATGAGCTAGAGAGCAATAGATTTAAGAGTTTATTGTTGTTAGCATATGGGTGTTTATGATTGTTCTTTGTTTTTATACCTTGTACTTAGCTCTGGGAAGTCGGGGGGGGGGAGGGGGAAATGGGGGGGAGGGGCAGGGAGGGATAGGTAGGGGTGGGGGGAGGGGGGATTGTTAAAGATAAAATGTACTCTAAAACTTTTTAATTAAAAAAAAAAAGATATTCAGTAGAGGCTCAAACGTCTGCTGAAACATGATGCTTCAATACCATTTTTTCCTGTCTGGTAACAGCACACAATCAGTATTGCCTTTGGAATGATTGATCTGTTGTTATCTGTTATTTATACAATTTTCTTCTTCATTGAAACTTGTGCCAAAGTTTATTTTCAGATAAATGGTTGAAAACAAAGGTGGTTTTCTCTTAAAAAAAAGATAAATGTTGCTATGGAATAAACACACTGACAGCTATTTTGTATCTAGCTTTCCTTGTCAATGGAAATAGTAGTGACCTATAAGAAGCTAGATGAAGATAGCTTCTTATAAGAAGTTTTGATTACAGCAGAATTGGATAGAGGATTTTTTTAAAAAAAGAAAGGAAAGGTTTTCTTTTTTATGCTATAACAATACTCTGATCTCTTCGAAGTTGAAGGGACAAAGAATAAATTGTTCACCTGCCTTACAAAGAGCTGAAAATCCACCAGTACTCAAGTATCATTGCAGATTAATTTAAACACTAGGCCATCTAGTAAGATAGATAGTTGCTTTTCATCTAGCTCAGGCACTTGAGCCATCCAAAGTAAATTGCTGTACCCAAAAGCAGATTCCTTCTGTTGGAGAAAAGGGAATTTTATTCCCAACCATCAGATGTTACTGTGAACCTGTCTGCCAGTTGTTCACGATGCCATATAGGCTACTAGCAGATACACAGTGTAAATAACCACAAGTGTCTTTATCATGAACTCAGAGAGTGAGGTTATTCCCTCTACTGTTAAGAGAAAATGTTTGGTGTTTTAAGACTAGGAGTAAAATTCAGGCAAAGCCTGTGAATAAAGGCTGGGAAAACCACATAGCTAACATTATTCAGTCTCTAAGGTTTGGAACCTCCAAGAAGCTGGAATGAAGTGGAGATATGTTTGTTTATAAATCTCATATTTTTATAAAAAATAGGTAACATATCTGGTCAGCAATTTGGTGTCTAGTTTAATATCTATTTTCTGTGCTGTGCTAAATGAGGTGTCACTGTTTCACTATTTCTTATTTCTCTGAACAAGCTAGTGAATTGAGTTTCAGCCTTTACCTATATTTTAGGCTAGGCATGAAAAAATAATTTGTAATCTATAATAATTTATAAAAAAGTACTACTTTTCTGGTAAGCTAAACATAAGCTTCCCACAAAAGAAATCAAGTAGAATATGTTCCAGAACACTATTTTGGGCATAGAATTCAAAAAATGACGATGGATTCTAAAATCAATTCTTCTTTCTTGAAAAAGATCTCTACGTTATAGCAAACAGTTGATAGAAACTAAAGGGAAAGTAGCTATTGGGAAGAATTCTGACTTGTAATAGACTGTTGGAAGAATGTTCCTTCTGATCCAACTGAGCTGTGATTTATGTAGTGCAAATCTAACTGATGGATAATTTTGTTTAAGATTTTAAACAATTTAAAATGCTCTGAACACACCTCACTTCAGGGTTTGGAATTTAATTTGAATAGTCGTGTGTGTGTGTATGTATGTGTGTGTGTGTATATATATATATATATATATATATATATATATATATATATATATATATATATATATATATATATATATATATATATATATATATATATATATATATATATATATATATATATATATATATATATACATACACACACACACACACACACATACACACAAAGGGATGCGGTGGCTCAGTGGGTTAGGACGCTGAGCCTGTTGATCAGAAGGTCGGCAGTTTGGCAGGTCGAATCCCGAGTGCAGTGTAACAGAGTGAGCGCCTGTTACACGTCCCAGCTTCTGCCAACCTAGCAGTTCGAAAGCACGTAAAAATGCAAGTAGAAAAATAGGGACCACTATGGTGGAAAGATAACAGCGTTCCATGCGCCTTTGTCGTCTAGTCATGCCGGCCACATGACCACGGAGATGTCCTCGGACAAGCGCTGGCTCTTCGGCTTTGAAACGGAGATGAGCACCAACCCCTAAAGTTGGAAATGACTAGCACGCATGTGCGGGGGAACCTTTACCTTTACCTTTATATATATACAGGTGAAACTTGAAAAATTAGAATATCGTGCAAAAGTTCATTTATTTCAGTAATGCAACTTGAAAGGGGAAACTAATATATGAAATAGACTCATTACATGCAAAGCAAGATAATTCAAGCCGTGATTTGTCATAATTGTGATGATTATGGCATACAGCTCATGAAAACCCCAAATCCACAATCTCAGAAAATTAGAATATTACATGCAATCAATAAAACAAGGAGTGTACATAGAACAATATCAGACCTCTGAAAAGTATAAGCATGCATATGTACTCAGTACTTGGTTTGGGCCCCTTTTGCAGCAATTAATGCCTCAATGCGGCATGGCATGGAAGCTATCAACCTGTGGCACTGCTGAGGTGTTATGGAAGACCAGGATGCTTCAATAGCGGCCTTCAGCTCTTCTGCATTGTTCGGTCTCATGTCTCTCATCTTTCTCTTGACAATGCCCCATAGATTCTCTATGGGGTTCAGGTCAGGCGAGTTTGCTGGCCAATCAAGCACAGTAATCCCACGGTCATTGAACCAGGTTTTGGTGCTTCTGGCAGTGTGGACAGGTGCCAAGTCCTGCTAGAAAATGAAGTCAGTATCCCCATAAAGCTCGTCTGCGGAAGGAAGCATGAAGTGCTCCAAAATCTCCTGGTAGACAGCTGCGTTGACCCTGGACTTAATGAAGAACAGTTGACCAACACCAGCAGATGGTATGGCTCCCCAAATCAACACAGACTATGGAAACTTCACACTGGACTACAAGCATCTTGCAGTGTGTGCCTCGCCATTCTTCCTCCAGACTCTGGGTCCTTGGTTTCCAAATGAGATGCAAAAGTTGCTCTCATCAGAAAAGAGGACTTTAGACCACTGAGCAACAGACTAGGTCTGTTTTTCTTTAGCCCAGGTAAGATGCTTCTGACGTTGTTTGTTGTTCAGGAGCGGCTTGACAAGAGGAATTCGACATTTGAAGCCCATGTCCAGGATCTGTCTGTGTGTGGTGGCTCTTGATGCACTGACTCCAGCCTCAGTCCACTCCTTGTGAAAGTCCCCAACACTTTTGAATGGCCTTTTCCTGACAATCCTCTCCAGGCTGCAGTCATCCCTGCTGCTTGTGCACCTTTTTCTTCCACACTTTTCCCTTCCACTTAACTTTCTATTAATGTGCTTTGATACAGCACTTTGGGAACATCCAACTTCTTTTGCAATTACCTTTTGAGGCTTTCCCTCCTTATGGAGGGTGTCAATAATGGTTTTCTGCACAACTGTTAGGTCAGCAGTCTTCCCCATGATTGTGATTCCTACTGAACCAGACTGAGAGACCATTTAAAGGCTCAGGAACCCTTTGCAGGTGTTATGGCTTAATTAGCTGATTAGAGTGGGACACTTTGAGCCTAGAATATTGCACCTTTTCACAATATTCTAATTTTCTGAGATTGTGGATTTGGGGTTTTCATGCGCTGTACGCCATAATCATCACAATTATGACAAATCATGGCTTGAACTATCTTGCTTTGCATGTAATGAGTCAATCTCATATATTAAGTTTCCCCTTTTAAGTTGCATTACTGAAATAAATGAACTTTTGCACGATATTCTAATTTTTTGAGTTTCACCTGTATGTGTGTGTGTGTGTGTGTGTGTGTGTGTGTGTGTGTGGTGTGTGTGTTTGTATGTGCTGCGTAACAGAGTGAGCGCCTGTTACTCGTCCCAGCTTCTGCCAACCTAGCAGTTCGAAAGCATGTAAAAAATGCAAGTAGAAAAATAGGGACCACTACGGTGGGAAGGTAACAGCGTTCCGTGCGCCTTTGGCGTCTAGTCATGCTGGCCACATGACCACGGAGACGTCTTCGGACAAGCGCTGGCTCTTCGGCTTTGAAACGGAGATGAGCACCGGCCCCTAGAGTCGGAAACGACTAGCACGCATGTGCGGGGGAACCTTTACCTTAAGGGACGCGGTGACTCAGTGGGTTAGGACGCTGAGCTTGTCGATCAGAAGATTGGCAGTTTGGCGGGTCAAATCCTGAGTGCCACCTAGCAGAGTGAGTGCCTGTTACTCGTCCCAGCTTCTGCCAACCTAGCAGTTCGAAAGCACGTAAAAATGCAAGTAGAAAAATAGGGACCACTACGGTGGGAAGGTAACAGCGTTCTGTGCGCCTTTGGCGTCTAGTCATGCCGGCCACATGACCACGGAGACGTCCTCGGACAAGCGCTGGCTCTTCGGCTTTGAAACGGAGATGAGCACCGGCCCCTAGAGTCGGAAACGACTAGCACGCATGTGCAGGGGAACCTTTACCTTTACCTTATGAATTAAATTTAAAAATGATATCACTCTTCAAAATATGCAAGATATAAAACTCATTCTACTGTTTTCTAAAGTGATAGAGCCAAGTGGAATTTTCTGCCAAATTCAAAAATCAGTGCTTCCAAACATGAAAAAGGATGTCATAAAAGAATGTAAAATGATGGCTAGTACCACTATCTCACTGTCAGTTGCTCTGGAAAGTTAAAAAAAAAATCTAATGAATTCTTTGAACATACAGTATTGATCTTATTTCTTCTTATTTTGCTCTTTCAAACATGCTAATCAGCCTCAACAAATGGTTTTATTAGAAAGATCTAAGCAAACTATGATACACAATCTGGTTTTGTGAAGGGTATGCCTTGGGGACTGAAGTTAATATTTTTAAATGGCATCTATAGCACACACAGACAAAGCAACTGTGCTACAGGGCTTAGCAACAATGCTTAGGGAGAAGTTATTATCCAGATCATGATTTTTCTCATAATGCCATCAAAGAAACGTAGCACTTATGGACAGTTTCTAGCATGCTGATGAGAGATGAGTAAGGCTATGCCAGGTTATTTGACAGGGTTCAAAATTACCTTGCCTCATCCATTTTAATTAAGTCATATCTGAGCAGCAATTCTCACACTGTATATCTGGATTCCCAGCACTGCCATATTATTACCTGAGGATCCACTTATCATGATTACATCGCAATTAAGGGATTTGCAAACTAAAGATTCAGCAAAATAAAAGGACAAAGAATTTAAGCATATGTCTGATGATAAAGGAAGATATTTTTCAAATGTTATGAATTCTATTAACATGCTAACATTGAATATACTTTGTTCATAATTAAAGTATATTTTAAGGTGATATATTTAGTAGACAATAGGATTTCACATGATAGATTCAAAATGAAGCTAGCATGGTGTGTTGATAAACCTTAATTCCAAAAAAAATTATTTTAAATGGTAGTAATTACATAGGTACTTTTTATCATTTCAACATGTTATGGCTACTACTGTTCCCTGGATATCTGCAATCCAGGTCTGATAGCCATTTTAGCTATAATTGAGCTAGTTAGAATACATCCTTGTTGGGGTCATCTTCAACCTATAAAGTCTAGAATACTGCCATTAGCCCATTGTATAATACATTAAATTTATGGTTTTAAAAGTTGAGCCTGTTTTATATATATAATTTACAAAATACGGTTCTAACATTACAGTTCCTGGATGTTAAGAATTTTTGATATTCTTCTTACTATCAGTGGAGATCGGTTGGACTCCCACCTCTTATTTTATTATTATAAGTTTTATTAATTTTATACTATTTACATTAAAATATTTGTGAAGCAATACGGTGGTTGGGCAATCAAAAGTAAACAATATCAAATAACAAGTTATTTGTACATAGCTCAGGTTACATCAACAAAAATTCCCTCTCTGCTTCCCTTAGTTATAACATAGTCAAATTAATCAAATTAATACATTTCTAATTGTGACCTAGTCAATTAATAGAATTTTCAAAATATTTTCACTAATAAATATCAATATCCTGCTTTTAGGTTTTACCTAACTGCAATAAAATAATCTAGAGTAGCCTATAATAAATGGAAGAAAGCTTACTTTTTGGGTAACCCACATTTCCCTATTTCAATAAAGAGTAATTATCCTGTCTACAAAACTTATATTGTTCATTTCAAAACATTCTTATTTTTTTCCAATAACGTCTATTTATTATCTTAACAATTCACCACTTATAGCAAAATATGTTATATCTTTCCAAATTCTATAATATATATTGATTCTAATAACCAACTTTCCTTTAAAAGTTAAATACAAGATAAGTTTCTGTCTATATCATTACAACTAATATATTCTATATGTTGTCTTAACCGTTCATCAATTGTTAAAATACTATCTTTCGTTATATCATTCCAAATTCTATAATATAATTCAAATTATATTCTAGAAGTTTAATTTTGTTTTCCCTTACAGATCTAAAACCTAAATGTAAAATCAGTTATACTTTTTAGAGATTCCCCTTAATCCATTAAAATATATTTTTAAACTCTATCCTTAGGAATCCCAAAGAAGACGTAAGTTCATTTTTTTAAATCTAACTCTTGCCTTCCTTTTGTGCCAATCAGGCTTCCCTTTTGGCATCTTTAAATTCTCAAATGTATCTCTCTTTCTTCCTAAACCCCTTATTTGAATCCAGGGAGAGCATCCAAGTGTCAGTTTTGCAAAGAAAGTGTCCCCTTTGTAACCATTGAAGTTTTGCTTTAATAGTTCAGTTTTTGATGATTGATGTAATATAGTTGTCATTAGATCAGTCAGGTCTTTTTCTTCTTCCAATTCCATCTGGGTTAGGTAGAAAGTAGTAGCTGGTGTTATGGTTGTCATTTGATTAGCTGAATTCTCAATATAATGTATTTGAAGGCCTTTAATGTCTTCACTCTTAATGTTGCTTTCTTCTGGTGCTATTGCTTTTTGAGTTGTGAGTTTTGTAGTTGACATTGAAATTTGGACTTTAAGGTTCTCTGTAGGTTGTATTTATTGTTCTTTGAAGTTTCCTATTTTAGTGTTAGTTTCCACTTCTTCTATTTGCTTTTGGATTGTCAGTTCCTCATTTAAGGTCATAGTTTGATTTGGTGGCTTTAAATTGTCAGATTTTTCTTGCAGTTTGGCTTTAATTTGTTCTGTCATTGCCAAAATCATGTCCAGTATCAGTTTGTAATTAAGCTGTGGGATATATTCATCCATTTCGTTGTTGTTTGCAGCTAAATCTTCCATGGAGGCTATTGTAGTAAGAGTCAAAGATTATCCACCTCCAAAAGAGTTGTTTTCAGTGCCAGGTGTTCCCACACTTATCTTTAAAAGTGATGTCAAGGACAGCTCTGTTATTCAGTCAGCTCTCACAGTAGAAAAAAAATTACTTGATGTACCAGGTTTCGCCACAAGATGTCATCAATAGCATATAGAATGCGATGTAATTTTTTCCCCAAATTAATATAAAACTTTTATAGCATTAGTCCATATTTTTTTTCCCTTAATTCACAAAGAGAGAATAGGGTAGTAGCTCCCCACCAAAAAACAACAACAACCAGGAGCTTTTTAGTAAATACACATAAAATTGCTTAATTTCTTCGCTGAATTACTTGATTTTCTTTTAAGGTTTTAAGGCTTTAAAATTTGTTCCCCAAGTAAATAATCACCGTTCTTTCAAAAAATGGGGGAGGAAATTTTCAGAAAAGTCCCACAGGAAGATGGTTAGGGGAATAAGAAAGGTAGTCTCACCCAGGTCCTCCAGATTGCTTCTTAGTGCTAGGTAGTGCTTTTGGCTTTCGGCAGGGAGCGGCTTAATGATTGGCCATCTTCATGGCCAGTCTCTTCTTCTTTGGGCCAAAGGAGCTACTTCAGATTCAAGCGGAGGGCTGCCGCCCTTCTGCGATCACAGGGAGGGCCTCCTCGCGGTAGTCACCCCTCCAGGGCAACTTTTGACCCTTTTCAGGGTCCTCCAAAAAAGAAAGATCAGACGGCAGGGAGCGGACTGTTCCTGCATGTCCGGAAGTGCCGCGCGTGCAAACCAGAAGCCGGACTCCCACCTCTTGAATCTACCTTAAAGTACACACCGTTAGCTTCTGAGTGTCGGGCCTGGCACGCCCGACATTCGGACGGGCCGCGGAGCGACTCACCAAACCGCCGGCGCCTGCGGAGCGCCCCGCCAGGCCCCGAGTCCAATTGCCAGCGCCCGCGGAGTCCTGGAGGGCCGGGACGGCGCTCGGCCGTTGCCTCACCCCAGCACCCGTCTGCCCAGCACCCAAGGAAGCCACGAAGTGCTCTACCCGCCTCCAGGGTCCCCCGCCAGCCTCCTCCTCTTCCCGACGAGCTGCGGCGCTCCGGAGACGACCACCAGCGTCCACGCCGTCCTGGGAAGCCAGGAAGAGGGGCGGCCGGAGTAACTGCGCAGCGGCGGCCCGCCCGTCAGCTGGGGAGGCAGCGGCGGCCCGCCCGTCAGCTGGGGAGGCCGCGGACCAGCCCGGCGGCTCCCGGAAGCGGCCAACGAGCCGGGGAAAGCGCGGCTGCCGTATTCGGCCAGGGGACGATCTACCGGCCTTCAGAGACTGGGGACAAAACATGGATGGGCGCCAGAGTAACTCAGGGGGTGGTGGAGAACCCCCGCGGGTTGGGGAGGGGCCCAGGGCGAGGCCTGTGGCGGAATGGACAGCTGAGGGGGGAGATGGAAGCGTGCGAAGCTCTGGGGAAGGAGAGGGTGGTTTGGGCTGGGGGGTGGCTTACCGGCTGCAATGGTGGTGGGGCGGGTGCCAAAGGGCGGGAACCATGGGAGGCGTTAGTTAAGTAGGGTGTGGGCGTGGTGAAACGATTAGGGGGTGTGGTGGAGGGTGTCGGCTTGGCTGGCTATTTAACAGCGTTGATGATACTGTAGAATCAACGCTGACTTCGTCTGTCTTCGAGCAACTGTTTAAGAGGCTAATAAACGTGTCTTAGGAGAACCAGCTCCCGTTCCGGATTCATTCTTTTGGAGACTCGTCGGATGGGGCCTGAAACTGAGTTTGCAATTAATGCCACTAATATGATATTTTGATCAACAGGATTGTTCTCCTAGATGGGCAGTACAGAATAGGTGTAAAAATAAGTGTCAGACCAGACGTTAGTGATTGGCAATTGCATTCTATCATGCATAGAAGATTGGCACATTGGCTATACAGAAAATGGTCTACTTGGATCTGATTATGAACTCTTTTAACCCAAAAATTGAAACCTGTACTCCTTCAAATGTCTGAGATAACTTTAATTTAAAATAATATAAACAACCAAAATTATTACATATTGTGGCTGGAACTGCCAGACACCATGGATAAGTAACACTCTAGTCTAACCTAATCTGTTCCCACATTTGTACAATACCTTAGATCAGGGGTGTTAAACTGCCGGCCTGCGGGCCGGATGAATCATCCAGAAGCCACACCCATCCCATTGCCAGCAATGGCAAAACCGTCCTGATATGTTGCGTGACGTCACGTGATGTCGCAAGTTTGACATGTCGACCTTAGATGAATAAAGAATTAAGTTTGCTTAAACTATCAAGGAGGTATGAAGAATAACACTTTCATTCACATATATAAAGAAATAGGAACAAGAAATAACAATACTTCCTGACAGTTAGAACCAGTGGAACAACCTGCCTCCAGAAGTGGTGAATGCTCCAACACTGGAAGTTTTTAAAAAGAGACTGGACAGCCATTTGCCTGAAATGGTATAGGGTTTCCTGCCAGAGCAGGGGGTTGGACTAGATGACCTCCAAGGTCCCTTCCAACTACTACTACTACTACTACTATTATTATTATTATTATTATTATTATTATTATTATTATTATTATTATTATTATTATTATTATTATTATTATTATTATTATTATGCCAAATAATAAGATTGTAGGATGTAGCTGAAGCCCAAGAATTAGCTAGAGTTGTATTATTATTTAAGCCTTGATATCCAAATACAGCAAAAAGAAAAATGACTATGTTATGTTAATATCAGTGAGAGGACAATCTGAGATAGAAAGGAAATACCTAGCTCTACAGCAGACATTCCTAAAACTGATAAAAAAGAATTTATGTAAAATGTTATGTTTTGACAGACTTGAACATTGGGAGCTATCTAACAAAATGAAATTCAATGGTGGAAAAGGTAAAGTTCTACATTTAGACAAGAAAAAGCAAATGCACAGATATAGTATAGGTCATGGGTGTCAAACTGGTGGCCCGCAGGCCGGATGTGTCATGCCTAAACCACACCCACCTCATTGCCAGCAATGGAAAAAAAGTCACAATACATCGCAACACATCACGTGACATTGTGAGTTTGACACCCCTGGTATAGTGGTACCTGGCTTAATAGTAGTAACTGTGAAAGGGATCTTGGAGTCCTTGTGGACAATCATTTAAATATGATCCAGTAGGGTGCTCTACCTGCCCAAAAAGCCAACACAGTTCTAGGGTGCATTAACAGAGGGACAGAATCAAGATCACATGAAGTGTTAATACCACTTTACAATGCCTTGGTAAGGCTACACTTGGAATATTGCATCCAGTTTTGGTCGGCACAATGTAAAAAAAGGTGTTGAGACTCTAGAAAAAGTGCAGAGAAGAGCAACAAAGATGATCAGTGGACTGGATCATCTAAAACATATAAGGACCGGTTGCAGGAATTGCATATGTCTACTTTTATGAAGAGAAGGGTGAGGGTTGACATGATAGCAGTGTTCCAACATCTCAGGGGCTGCCACAAGGAAAAGGGAGTCAAGCTATTCTCCATAGCAGCTGAAGACAAGACAAGAAGCAATGGAGGAGAGAAGCAACCTAGAACTAAGGAGAAATTACCTGATAGTGAGAACAATTAATTAGTGGAACAACCTGCCTCCAGAAGTTGTGAATGCTCCAACACTGGAAGTTTTTAAGTTTTTAAGAAGAGATTGGACATCCATTTGTCTGAAATGGTAAAGGGTTTCCTGCCTGAGCAGGGGGTTGGACTAGATGACCTCCAACTCTTATTCTTTATTATTATAACAACACAATCAGCAGAAATTCTTGGCCCTTTACAATGATACATCTGATTAAAACTATCTAAAATGAATTTATCATAAAATAATCAATCACATTCAATAATACACATGGATGACTAATTCTACATTAAAAATTCTATAAGAAAGAGATCAGTTTTTTTTTTAACATATTCCTGAATGCAATCTGATTTCAACTAGGAAGGCTGTTCCAAGGGCCACTTTTCCTACTGAAAAACAGTGCCTTTTGGCTTCAGCCCCTTTACTTCCTGGAATGCGGAACCATTATCTATTTTAGCTGAGAGTACTTTATAAGTTGAACTGATTCCAGATGGAGTAAGTGATCCTGGAGAGAAGTAGGTGCCAAGTCATAAAGGGCTTTATAGGTTATAAAAAATAGCACTTTAATTACACCTGGTGGCAGATCATTTTAAGGACAGCAGCCTAAGATCAAAAAATTGATCAAAGATCTACATTTCATGTCATTTTGAAGAGTAAAAAATTAGATTTAAAAACAACATGCACAAAGAAGTTGAATGCAACATCTTTCTGACTTTTTTCATTCAAAAACCTATATAAGTAATGTACTGTAGATGTGTTAGTAGGATTGTAAAAGGTAAAAGGTAAAGGTTCCCCCGCACATGCGTGCTAGTCGTTTCCGACTCTAGGGGCCGGTGCTCATCTCCGTTTCAAAGCCGAAAAACCAGCGCTTGTCCGAGGACGAACATGATTTTCAAGCAGTGTATTTTTTTTCTTTATTATTTGTGAAAGTATATGGTCTTCAATTAAGAAATCAATTTTTATTTTATGCCTCACCGATTCACAATGTTATTCCAGAGAATAAAAGATCACAAGAAATAAAACATGTAATTATATTACAAGAATTATGAAGGCTTGTGCTGAACAGTGCCTAAGAATTGTTATCCTATAAAATTCCTCTTTATTTCACGCTTAGATATCCTAAAATACTGAAACTTTAAGTGCCCCAACTGTACCACAAATAAAGAAAAAAATGTGCATGAAAATATATGCATTAAAAGGTTGCAGGTTCTTATAATATACATTCAACAGGAAGAATTGTTTTCACAAATAATTACTTGTGCTGCTGAAAGTTTGGGGATCTTTGAAAATTAACCTTTGCTAGGGTAACTTGGGAGAGCCAGGCACTATTGATTCTATATACTTTCATTGTTATTATTTCAACAGGGCTTCTCTCTCTCTCCTTTCCATCTGTGTTCGGTTAGATATTTTTCCTCTTTCCATTTAGGTCCTTCTCTTGCTTTTATCCATCTAGTTAGGCTACACCCTTTCTTCTTTCTTCTTTCCCTTTTCACTATGTCTGGCACTTTCCCTTAATTCATCTGCCCAGTGACTGAGTTTCTGAAGATTATTTCTACTATTTGATTAAATCGTATGGGAAAAAGTGTCAATCCATAATGCATATTTCAAGCAATATTGCAATATATATTTGTCACTTGTTCCTTAAAAACCTCAAACTTACTAC
Source organism: Vipera berus (assembly GCF_964194415.1). Taxonomy (NCBI): domain Eukaryota; kingdom Metazoa; phylum Chordata; class Lepidosauria; order Squamata; family Viperidae; genus Vipera; species Vipera berus. Next base: position 135,677,006 of record NC_138202.1, read on the forward strand.
AGTGGGGAGCACAACTAAAATTTACTGTCACTAAATTCAGCTGAAGACAGTTATAGTTAATATTTGGCCACATGTTGTAAGTTATTGGAAATGAATGGAAATAATTGGTGGAATGAGAGTGAACATGCCATACAAATATAAATACTGTATTCTTATAAAATTAACATCTTGTTAGGTTACCTTCAGCCACAAAAGTGTTTGAAGTGAGATATATGTGTATATACTGTATATGCATAACAAATAAATCTGAAAAATGTAATTGAAATAATACTTATAAAGGAAAAATTAAAAAGTATTGCCCTGGATTTTCAGTAATCTTCAAAAAAAGTGGATTTTGGGATATGAAGGGGAAAAAATCAATCATCCAAAATAATCCTATCTTGAAGCTGAAACACTTCAACATCCTTTACAGTAAGGCCTTCGTAGGAGATTTTAGTTTTAGATGGGCAAGTATATAATTTCCAGATATAGAAATATTACGTTCACCAAAGACTGAAAATAAAAACAACAACAACAAAGGTAATGATTTTTGGAATTGTATTTGGGGAAATATAAATTATTTTTCCCAGTATTTTATAAATGTTCGCTTGGTCTAATGCCATAAGAAGATTTAATTTAATATGTATGATAATTTTTCATCTCTACTAAAAATGTACTTGAGTTTGTTGATATGTATGACTGCCAAAGGACATTCATTTACTTTTTGAAGTTTATACTGAAATACGTGTTATTTCCTAAGGGAGATGGGTGGTTTAAAATTTGACAAATAAATAAAATAAATATTATTACTTCTTAAGCTTAGGGATCGGTTACAAACAGTGAGGGTCGGCTCTGCTTTGTCCACCCCCCTGAAGCTTTGCACCGGCACGCCACAGGGCTGTATGCTTAGCCCCTACCTGTACTCTTTATACACTTATGATTGTGTATCATCTGACCCATCCACTGCGATAATCAAGTTCGCAGATGATACAACTGTGGTGGGTCTTATTACAGGTGGGGATGAGACAGCATATAGGGCGGAGGTACAAAAACTATCCATATGGTGTAGTAACAACAACTTGCACCTAAACATCAGCAAGACGAAAGAGATGGTGTTAGACTTCCGGAGAAAAAAGGAGGAACCTGCCCCACTTCACATCGGAGAGAACTGTGTAGAAAGAGTTTCCTCCTTTAAATTTCTGGGAGTCTATCTCTGTGAAGATATGACCTGGAAAGTTAACACAACTCAGGTGGCTAGAAAGGCCCAACAGAGGCTTCACTTTCTTAGGGTCTTGCGGAAGAACAGGGTAGAACAACAGCTAATGACCCTCTTTTACCGGTCTACTATAGAGAGCGTCCTCTCGTATGGTATTGTGGTTTGGTATGCTGGTCTGACAGCCGCGGATAGGAGAGTATTACAGAGGGTAGTGAGCACAGCACAAGACATTGTGGGCTGTTCCCTGACACCACTGGATGACATCGCCAGGGCTCGTTGCCTTGGAAGAGTGAGGAAGATTCTCAGGGATGACTCACACCCTGGACGGTATCTCTTTACTCTCCTACCATCTGGTAGGAGATATAGGAATATAGCCAGCCGTACCAACAGGCTGAAAAATAGCTTTTATCCGTGGGCTGTTAGGCTTTTAAATGGGACATAATCCTATGCAGAATTGACTTGGGAGGCCGGTGTGTGGTATAGTTGGTTCACATAGTGTGGTGGGATGGAGGGTTTGTTGTCACTGTGTGTTGGGGGGAGAGAGCACGGGGGGAGGCTCAGCTAATCTCAATGTACACATGTTGTACTTTCACAATAAAGGTTTATTTATTTATTTATTTATTTATTTATTTATTTATTATTTATTTAATATGCAAAAGTAAATAATACTCACTCTCTCTCTCTTTCTCTCTCTCTCTCATATATATATATATATATATATATATATATATATATATATATATATATATATATATATACACACACACACACACACACACACACACACACACGTGTGTGTCTGTCTGTGTGTGTGTGTATCCCCTTCATGGATTACTGCCTTGTCGTGGCGAAGGGGCTTGTGTAATTCAATGAAGCTATGAGCTATGCTGTGCAGGGCCACCCAAGATGGAAAGGTCATAGTAGAGAGTTCTGACAAAATGTGATCCACTGGAGAGGAAAATGGAAACCCACTCCAGTATCTTTGCCATGAAAACCCCATGGACAGTACCAAAAGGAAAAAAAGATATGATGCTAGAAGATCAGCCCCTCAGGTCAGAAGGTGTCCAATATGCTACTGGGGAAGAGCAGAGGGCTAGTACTAGTAGCGCCAGAAAGAATGAAGCGACTGGGCCAAAGCCGAAAGGACGCTCAGCTGTGGATGTATCTGCTGGTGAAAGGAAAGTCCAGTGTTGTAAAGATTTTTTTCTCCATGGGAACCTGGAATGTAAGATCCATGAATCAAGGAAAGCTGGATGTGGTCAAACAAGAGATGACAAGACTGAACATTGACATTTTAGGAATCAGCGAAATAAAATGGACAGGAATGGGAAAATTTAATTCAGATGACCATCAGGTATACTACTGTGGGCAAGAATCCCTCAGAAGAAATGGAGTAGCCTTCATAGTCAATAAAAGAGTAGGAAAAGCAATACTGGGATACAATCCTCATAATGACAGAATGATCTGAGTTCGAATCCAAGGCAAACAATTCAATATCACAATAGTCCAAGTCTATGCCCCAACCACCGGTGCTGAAGAGGATGAAATTGACTGGTTCTATGAAGCCCTACAGCACCTTATAGAACTAACACCAAAAAATGATGTCCTTATCATCATGGGGGATTGAAATGCTAAAGTAGGAAGCCAAAAGATAACCAGAATAACAGACAAGTTTGGCCTTGGAGTACAAAATGAAGCAGGGCTGACAGAATTTTGTCAAGAGAATATGATGATCATAGCACTCTTTTCCAACAACCCAAGAGATGGCTCTACACATGGACATCACCAGACGGTCAACACAGAAATCAGATTGACTGTGTGCTCTGCAACCAAAGATGGATACAGTCAGTAAAAACAAGACCATGAGCTTCTCATTGCAAAGTTTAGGCTTAAACTGAAGAAAGTAGGGAAAAGCACTAGACCACTCAGGTATGAACTAAATCATATCCATGATGAATATACAGTAGAGGTGTCAAATAGATTTATGGAAGTAGATCTGATAGACAGAGTGCCTGAAGAACTATCGACAGAGGTTCGCAACATTGTACAAGAGGTAGCAACTAAAACCATCCCAAAGAAAAAGAAATGCAGGAAAGCAAAATGTCTGTCTGAGGAAGCTTTGCAAATAGCTGAGGAAAGGAGGGAAGCGAAAGGCAAGGGAGAAAAAGAAAGATACTCCCAATTGAATGCAGAATTCCAGAGAATAGCTAGAAGAGATAGGAATGCCTTCTTAAATGAACAGTGCAAAGAAAGAGAAGAAAACAATAGAATAGGAAGTACCAGAGATCTCTTCAAGAAAATTGGAGAGATGAAGGGAACGTTTCATGCAAAAATGGGTGTGATTAAGGACCAAAATGGCAGGGACCTAACAGAGGCAGAAGAGATTAAGAAGAAGTGGCAAAATTACACAGAACTATACAAGAATGAGCTTAATGTCCCCAATAACTACAATGAGGTGGTCATTGACCTCGAGCCAGACATCCTAGAATGTGAAGTGAAGTGGGCCTTAGAAAAGCTGAGCAACAACAAAGCTAGTGGAGGTGACAGTATTCCAGCTGAGCTATTCAAAATCTTAAAAGACAATGCAGTAAAAGTGCTACACTCAATTTGCCAGCAAATTTGGAAAACTCAACAGTGGCCGCAGGATTGGAAAAGATCAGTTTACATTCCAATTCCAAAGAAAGGCAGTGCCAAAGAATGTTCAAACTATCGCATCATTGCACTCATTTCTCATGCTAGTAAAGTTATGCTTAAAATCCTACAAGCTAGACTCCAGCAGTATGTGGATCAAGAATTACCCGAAATACAGGCAGGATTTCGAAGAGGGAGAGGAACTAGAGATCAAATTGCCAACATAGGCTGGATCATGGAAAAAGCTAGGGAGATCCAGAAAAAACATCTACTTCTGCTTCATTGACTATGCTAAAGCCTTTGATTGTGTGGATCACAACAAACTGTGGCAAGTTCTTAAAGAGATTGGAGTACCAGACCATCTTATTTGTCTCTTGAGAAACCTATATGCTGGTCAAGAAGCAACAGTGAGAACTGGACACGGAACCACTGATTGGTTCAAAATTGGGAAAAGAGTCCAGCAAGGCTATATACTGTCACCCTGCCTATTTAACTTATATGCAGAGCACATCATGAGAAAGGCAGGGCTAAATGAATCAAAAGTTGGAATTAAGATTGCCGGGAGAAATATCAACAACCTAAGATATGCAGATGATACCACTCTAATGGCAGAAAGTGAAGAGGCACTAAAGAGCCTCTTGTTGCGAGTGAAGAAGGAGATTGCAAACGTTGGGTTGAAACTTAACATTAAGAAAATCAAGATCATGGCATCCAGCCCTCTCAATTCCTGGCAAACAGATGGGGAAGAAATGGAGGTAGTGACAGATTTTGTTTTCCTGGGCTCCAAGATCACTGCAGATGGGGACTGTAGCCAAGAAATTAAAAGATGCTTGCTTCCTGGGGGGGAAAGCCATGGCAAATCTAGACAGCACACTAAAAAGCAGAGACATCACCCTGCCAACAAAAGTGCTTATAGTCAAGGCTATGGTCTTCCCAGTTGCAATGTATGCCAGTGAAAGTTGGACCATAAAAAAGGCTGAGTGCAAAAGAATTGAAGCCTTTGAACTATGGTGCTGGAGAAGACTCCTGTGAGTCTCTTGAACTGCAAGGCAATGAAAACGGTCAGTCCTAGAGATCAACCCTGACTGCTCTTTAGAAGGCCAGATCCTGAAGTTGAAACTCAAATACTTTGGCCACCTAATGAGAAGGAAGGGCTCACTGGAGAAGAGACTAATGCTGGGAAAGATGGAGGGCAAGAGAAGAAGAGGATGGCAGAGAATATATATATTCTGTTACTTGTCCCAGCTTCTGCCAACCTAGCAGTTCAAAAGCTGGCCACATCACCACAGAGATGTCCTCGGACAAGCGCTGGCTCTTCGGCTTTGAAACGGAGATGAGCAACGGCCCCTAGAGTTGGAAACGACTAGCACACATGTGCGGGGGAACCTTTACCTTTTATTTATTTATTTATTTATTTATTTATTTATTTATTTATTTATTTATTTATTTAATTTCTATACCGCCCTTCTCCCGAAGGACTCAGGGCAGTAAAAGCATTACATACAAAAGTTAAAATAAAATTAAATTAATTAAGCCCTAACAATAAATAATTAAAAATACCCCAAACCCTTAAACCAGGCCGGCCTGTTCAAATAAATAGATTTTCAGATCACGGCAGAAAGAGTGAAGGTCGGGAGCCATCCGGAGCTCAACCGGCAATTGATTCCAAAGGGCTGGCGCGCCCACAGAGAATGCTCTCCCCCTGGGGGCTGCAAGCCGACACTCTCTGACCGACGGCACACTGAGGAGGCCCTCTCTGTAGGAGCGCACAGGACGAAGGGAAGATGACGCCGGCAGCAGGTGATCCCGTAAGTAATACGTACCCATGCCATTTAGGGCTTTATAGGTAATCACCAGAACCTTGAATCTCACCCGGAGGGCAACTGGAAGCCAATGCAGCTCGCGGAGAAGAGGTGTTACATGGGAGTATCGGGAGACCCCCATCACAACTCGCACAGCCGCATTCTGCACCAGCTGAAGCCTCCGAGTGGTCCTCAAGGGCAGCCCCATGTACAGAGCATTGCAGTAGTCTATACTAGAAGTCACGAGCGCATGAGTGACTGTACGCAGGGCATCCCGGTCCAGATAGGGTCGCAACTGGCGCACCAGGCGAACCTGGGCAAAAGCCCCCCTGGTCACAGCTCCTACATGGTCTTCCAAACTGAGCTGTGAATCCAGGAGGACACCCAAGTTGCGAGCCCTATCTATGGGGGGTAACACCTCACCCCCCATGGTTAAAGATGGAATGGACTGAATTTCCCGAGATGCCGGAACATACAACCACTCGGTCTTGTCTGGATTGAGCCAAAGCCTGTTCCTCCCCATCCAGACCCGAACCGCCTCTAGGCAATGGGACATCACATCGAGGGCATCACTGGGGTGGTTTGGGGTAGAGATGAAAAGCTGGGTATCATCGGCGTACTGATGATACCCCACTCCAAAACCACAAATGATCTCACCCAGCAGCTTCATATAGATGTTGAACAGGAGAGGCGAGAGGACCGACCCCTGAGGAACTCCACAAACGAGAGGCCTCGAGGCCGACCTCTGCCCTCCTGTCAGCACCAACTGCGAACATCCCAGGAGGTAGGAGGAGAACCACTGGAGAACAGTGCCCCCCACTCCCAACCCCCTGAGGTGCCGCAGTAAGATGTGTATACACATACACATACAATTTCATGTCCCGTGGCTTCAAAGTGTTGGAACAGGGATGAAGTTTGTTCTCCCTTTCTGAGTGAGTTTTTGTGCTCTTCAATGCATGCACTTATTCTTCTGTTGGTTTGTCCGATGTATGTGGTAGGGCAGGTGGTGCATGGGATTTCGTATACTCCTTGGTTTTCTAACCCAATTATGTCTTTGGGGTTTCTTAGGATGGTGGATATTTTTCTGTCTGTGTAGAATGCTGTTTTGATGTTGTGTTTTTGGAGGATCTTGCTGATTCTGTCTGTGGTCCCTTTTAAGTATGGGAGGAGGGCTTTGCCATTTTCTTGTTCTCTGTCTTGCGTTTTTGTGGTTGTCTCTCTTCGGATTAAGTTGGTAATCATGTTTCTTTGGAATCCATTGGCTGTTAGTACATTAGTGAGAGTGTGTAGTTTGGTTTTTAGGTGTTGTTCGTCAGCTAGGTGTTTTGTTCTGGAGATAAGTGTCTTGGCTACGGAGTTGATCTGTGCTGGGTGGTGGTGTGAGAGTGCGTTTGTGTGTGTTTTTTTATGGTAGATAGTGTGTCCTAGGGAGCCGTTGGATTTCTTGTAGACTAAGACATCAAGGAAGGGAAGTTGATTGTTAGCTTCTGTTTCCATGGTGAATTGTATTTTGGGGTGTAGGCTATTGAGGTGTGTGAGGAAGTCATCCAGTTTTTCTTTGCCGTGTGGCCAGATTACGAAGGTGTCATCTACGTATCTGAGCCAGAGTTTGGGTTTGTGGTTGGATTTTTCTAGAGCGAGGGTTTCAAAGTGTTCCATGTAGAGGTTTGCGATGACAGGTGAAAGGGGTGATCCCATGGGTGCTCCTTCCATTTGTTTGTATCTTTGTCCATTGTAGATGAAGTATGTGTTTGATAGGCAGTGGTTGGTCAGATCTAGGATGTGTTTTGGGGGGTTGTATTTATTTAGGATAGCTGTCAAGGCTTCTTTGATTGGCACTTGGGTGAAGAGGGATACGACATCGAAGCTCACAAGTAGGTCACAGGGCTGTAAGTTTAGTTTACTTATGATCTCTGGTTTTTTCCACCTACCTGGAAAAAACCACAAAATCCAAAATAAAAGCCACCCCCATCAGTGAAGAGATCCAGCAATCATTCCCAGAGAAAAATCATCCAGATGTCCTAAGCTCTATGGTCTGCCCAAGATACACAAAGAAGGAACCCCACTCAGACCCATAGTCAGCTCCATAGGCTCACCTCTACAAAATCTAGCCAAATTTCTTGCCAAACAACTACAGCCTTACGCAAATTCCATCACCTCACACGTACAAAACTCATTCCAATTCATAGAGATCATAAGTAAACTAAACACACGTTGCTCTTACACCTTCAATTCTACGTGGGGAAAAACCCGAATGACCAAAGATCCATATATATATATGTATGTATGTATGTATGTATGTATGTATGTATGTGTGTGTGTGTGTCTGTGTGTGTCTGTGTGTGTCTGTGTGTGTGTGTCTGTGTGTGTGTGTGTGTGTGTGTGTCTGTGTGTGTCTGTGTGTGTCTGTGTGTGTGTCTGTGTGTCTCTGTGTGTCTGTCTCTGTGTGTGTGTGTGTGTGTCTGTGTGTCTGTGTCTGTGTCTGTGTCTACATATATATATATACACATACATACGTATGTATGTATGTATGTATATATGTATATGGGGGTTATATACGTATATAGATATATGGCATTATATGTATATGTGAACGTGAATAGAGAAATTCTTGTTCACCTCTAACCTATGACCATTCTCTTAATGCAGAGCTCCCCAACCTTTTAGGCACCAGGGACTGGTTCTGTGGGGAGAGGTTTTTCCACAGACCAGAGGGGGCATGGTTTCGTGTGCTGCCTGCATGCCATGGATGGGGCTTCGCTTATTTGCACGGCCCCATTTCTGGCATACCATGGCTCAGTGCAGATCCATGGACCCGGGGTTGGGGACCTCTGTCTTAATGTATACTTGTCACTAATATGAATGAAATTTCTATTTTCATTGAACAGATATAGTTGCTGAAACCAGATATAAAATTACCTTACTTGCTGATGGGCTAAGTCTTATCACCTACAAACTATAGGGACATTGCTTCAGCTATCATACCTAAATCATCAAGTCATTACATTGTTGTATGTTCCTCCATTCCCTCACTTCATTCACCTCTTTAGTTGGATGCATGTTTGGCTGTCTCCGAGACGTGGCAGACATAGCTATGTTGATGATGGACTCGACAACATTATTTTAAGCACATTTATGTAGAACATTAATTGAAATTAAAGTTAATGGCTCACATCCTGGAAACTGTTGATATACTTCAAGGTGCTGGTAATGACCTACAAAGCCCTACACGGCATGGGTCCGGATTACCTACGGCAGCACCTGCGGCCGGCGTCAACTTCCCTCCGTCCAGTGCGCTCCCACAGAGAGGGCCTCCTCAGGGTGCCTCCGATCAGAGAATGTCGACTGGTGGCCCCCAGGGGGAGGGCATTCTCTGTGGGCGTGCCAGACCTGTGGAACCGCTTGCAGGTTGAGCTCCGGATGGCCCCCGACCTTCGCTCCTTCCGGCGGGATCTAAAAACCTACTTATTTGAGCAATCCGGCCTGGTCTGATGGGGTTGGGGTTGGGTTTTTAACATGGTTTTAACTATTGTATATATCGGGCATAAATTATTTAATTGTTTTTTAACTTTTGTACTTTGTTTTTTTAATATTTATTGCCCTGTACACCGCCCTGAGTCCTTCGGGAGAAGGGCGGTATAAAAATTTAATAAATATAAATATAAATATATATAAATATACTTTAGATTTCAGGAAGCAAAATGCTGTAATATGATTAGGAGACTTGCCAAAGTATGAATGACTATGACAAGACGTTGGTCAGAGAAAAGATCAGCTGACTTTTCAGCCAAATCACAAAGCAATTTTGACCATGATAGCAAATTAACAACCATAATGACCTAGAAAACAAATTCTTGATATAGCATCTGTTAGATTGTTCCATACTTTTCTATAATCCTTTGATTCATTTGTTAACTTTCGACATGTCTAACGTAAGTTTTAAATCAGGCTAGACCACCCATGATCTGTTGGGTCATCCTTTTCAAAGATATTTTCTCACCGAAACAGAGAACCAGAATGATCACATGCAGACTGATACAGTTTTTGGGTTTTAAAATTAAAGAAGAAAGCATTTTAATTAAAATATTCAAAATAAAGGTCATATGACTGCAGCAGCAGCCCAAAAGCAAAGCCAGTAGCACTGAAGCAGCCACGCTCCCAAATTACCTTACCTTGAAGTCATGAGGACTGGATTTTGGACACATTCTATAAACTAGTCCATTTGAGGTACCCTTGTTCAAAAATTATTGTTCTATGATGGACCATTTCACTCAGATAAAGTCATGATGAGATAGAAAGACAGACAGACAGACAAACCAAGGTTATTTGCTTGTTTAGATTTAAATATGAGAATCTGACAATTCCCTTTCTTAACGCTGCACTGTGTACATGCACTGGTCTTGGACTGTACTGAAGTGTGAGGTGCAGATTTTTCTCTCTCTCTCTTTTTCTCTCAATTCTGATTCTGGATGGAGCAGCTGGATAGAGACCAGAAGTTGCCAAGAGAGAATGCAGAACTCTGCTGCATGAAAGCCTTTTTGTTTAGGCAAGAACAAGGAGTTTGTATTCCCATAAGGAATAATCTGGTTTTTTTAATGAATACTGTTGGTAGCTGCTACTCATTTCTTTCTTTTTTGTTTGTTTGTTTGTTTGTTTCAACATGTCAGACCCAATCCCTACTTTAAACTCCAATCTCATTTTTCAGATGTGTTGAAAGAACATTTTTCTCTTCTATCTTTTACTTGGAATTAATCCATGGCAACAATCCCAGCCCAACTTTTCTTATTATTTTTGGGTTCCATCGTTGTGCCTGTTGCCCCTGCTTTGTGTTCCATCAATAAACCTACTCAAATGATTTCCCTCTTCAGACTGAATCACAATCTTTCTAAGTCATTTTCAAGAGTCTAAGTGGGTTGGAGCTTTATATTAGATTCTCCTTTCAATCATTTCTCTTTCTTTCCCATCCTTTCTGCCAATGCTTTTCTTTTCATGCAGCACTTAACCTCAAGAAACTAGTTCTTGCAAAATTGTCAAACCCCTCTTCTCCCAACACCACTTCTTTAGATGCTTACACTGACCAGTATTCCCTGATAATCTCTATCTACCTTCCTCTATTGAGGATTCCAGTCAAGCCGATCCAATCTAATCAAGTGGTTGTCACACTTGTGAAAATCTAATTTTAAATGTCCTCCTAAGCTCCTTGCATTGTACATTGTCAAGAAATTAAATTCATGCTTCCTTGAACATTATTCTTGATTTTTAATGTCTAATGCCCCCCCACACATAACACTTTTTAATTTGAAAGACTGTGTAGTACCGTATATACTTGAGTATAAGCCGACTCGAGTATAAGCCGAGACCCCCAATTTCACCCCCAAAAACTGGGAAAAGTTGTTGACTCGAGTATAAGCCGATCCGCCGTTCTGCAAGCCTCTGCCGCCAGCAGAGGCTCGATCCGCCATTTTGCAAGCCTGAATACACAGGAATACCCTGTGTGGCCGCAGCTCTCGGGGAAGCCCTGGCTGTCCGCTTCCTCGCTCCACGCTGCCATTCGGGGCCCGCGCGTTCCCCGGGCAAATCGCGGCGCCCAGCAGGCGAGGAAACACGCCCGCTCCAGTCGCCCCCCCTTCCCTCAGGAGACGCGAAGCAAGTGACCGCCCGGAGCTTACCGAGGACTTGCGCGCGGCCGAGGCTTTGGTGCTTCCAGGATCGCGCGCACCTCTCCCAAGCCGCCGCCGTCCGGAGACCTGCCGAAGTTTGGGGAGGTGCGCGCGCACCTCCCCAAACCTCCCCAAACGTCGGCAGGTCTCCGTTCCTCCGCGCAGACCTGCCGACGTTTGGGGAGGTTTGGGCGCCTCCCCAAACCTCCCCAGGTCTCCGTTCCTCCTGCCGACGTTTGGGGAGGTTTGGGCACCTCCCCAAACCTCCCCAGGTCTCCGTTCCTCCGCGCAGACCTGCCGACGTTTGGGGAGGTTTGGGCGCCTCCCCAAACCTCCCCAAACGTCGGCAGGTCTCCGTTCCTCCTGCCGACGTTTGGGGAGGTTTGGGCGCCTCCCCAGGTCTCCGTTCCTCTGCGCAGACCTGCCGACGTTTGGGGAGGTTTGGGCGCCTCCCCAAACCTCCCCAGGTCTCCATTCCTCCGCGCAGACCTGCCGACGTTTGGGGAGGTTTGGGCGCCTCCCCAAACCTCCCCAGGTCTCCGTTCCTCCTGCCGACGTTTGGGGAGGTTTGGGCACCTCCCCAAACCTCCCCAGGTCTCCGTTCCTCCGCGCAGACCTGCCGACGTTTGGGGAGGTTTGGGCGCCTCCCCAAACCTCCCCAAACGTCGGCAGGTCTCCGTTCCTCCTGCCGATGTTTGGGGAGGTTTGGGCGCCTCCCCAAACCTTCCCAGGTCTCCGTTCCTCCGCGCAGACCTGCCGACGTTTGGGAAGGTTTGGGGAGGCGCCCAAACCTCCCCAAACGTCGGCAGGTCTGCGCGGAGGAACGGAGACCTGGGGAGGTTTGGGGAGGTGCCCAAACCTCCCCAAACGTCGGCAGGAGGAACGGAGACCTGGGGAGGTTTGGGGAGGCGCCCAAACCTCCCCAAACGTGGGCAGGTCTGCGCGGAGGAACGGAGACCTGGGGAGGTTTGGGGAGGCGCCCAAACCTCCCCAAACGTCGGCAGGTCTGCGCGGAGGAACGGAGACCTGGGGAGGTTTGGGGAGGCGCCCAAACCTCCCCAAACGTCGGCAGGAGGAACGGAGACCTGCCGAGGTTTGGGGAGGCGCCCAAACCTCCCCAAACGTCGGCAGGTCTGCGCGGAGGAACGGAGACCTGGGGAGGTTTGGGGAGGTGCCCAAACCTCCCCAAACGTCGGCAGGAGGAACGGAGACCTGGGGAGGTTTGGGGAGGCGCCCAAACCTCCCCAAACGTCGGCAGGTCTGCGCCGAGGAACGGAGACCTGGGGAGGTTTGGGGAGGTGCCCAAACCTCCCCAAACGTCGGCAGGAGGAACGGAGACCTGCCGACGTTTGGGGAGGTTTGGGGAGGCGCCCAAACCTCCCCAAACGTCGGCAGGAGGAACGGAGACCTGCCGACGTTTGGGGAGGTTTGGGGAGGCGCCCAAACCTCCCCAAACGTCGGCAGGTCTGCGCGGAGGAACGGAGACCTGGGGAGGTTTGGGGAGGTGCCCAAACCTCCCCAAACGTCGGCAGGAGGAACGGAGACCTGGGGAGGTTTGGGGAGGCGCCCAAACCTCCCCAAACGTCGGCAGGTCTGCGCGGAGGAACGGAGACCTGCCGAGGTTTGGGGAGGCGCCCAAACCTCCCCAAACGTCGGCAGAAGGAACGGAGACCTGCTGACGTTTGGGGAGGTTTGGGGAGGCGCCCAAACCTCCCCAAACGTCGGCAGGTCTGCGCGGAGGAACGGAGACCTGGGGAGGTTTGGGGAGGCGCCCAAACCTCCCCAAACGTCGGCAGGAGGAACGGAGACCTGCCGAGGTTTGGGGAGGCGCCCAAACCTCCCCAAACGTCGGCAGGAGGAACGGAGACCTGCCGACGTTTGGGGAGGTTTGGGGAGGCGCCCAAACCTCCCCAAACGTCGGCAGGTCTGCGCGGAGGAACGGAGACCTGCCGAGGTTTGGGGAGGCGCCCAAACCTCCCCAAACGTCGGCAGGAGGAACGGAGACCTGCCGAGGTTTGGGGAGGCGCCCAAACCTCCCCAAACGTCGGCAGGTCTCCGTTCCTCCGCGCCCTGCCTGCCTGCTTCTTTCCGCTGCGGAAAGAAGCAGGCAGGCAGGGCGCGGAGGAACGGAGACCTGCCGTTTGGGGAGGTTTGGGGAGGTGCGCGCGCACCTCCCCAAACCTCCCCAAACTTCGGCAGGTCTCGGACGGCGGTGGCTTGGGAGAGGTGCGCGCGATCCCGGAAGCACCAAAGCCTCGGCCGCGCACAAGTCCTCGGTAAGTTTTTTTTGTTGACTGGAGTATAAGCCGAAGTGGAATTTTTCAGCCCAAAAAGTGGGCTGAAAAATTCGGCTTATACTCAAGTATATACGGTAATTAGGCATATTCACCAAGAATTTCTTACCAATACTGGCATTCTTTAAAGTGCACCTTCAGGTATTATCTTGAGTTTGAATAATACTGGTGAGATTATCCACTAACATAACAATTTATGGAATTCTTATCAAAATTCCAGTTGCCAAACTGCTACCATGATGTATTATTACACAAACACACACACACACACATTCAGTGTCTGTCTGTCTGTCTGTCTGTCTGTCTGTCTATCTATCTATCTATCTATCTCTACCTCTATATTGTTTAAACTGCTGCATTAACGTATGTAACATTATAAGTTGAGTCATATAATTGGTCAAAGACAAAGCTAAATAGCTTAACAAGCATTTCTTATCATTTATGTGACAGAAGAAGAAATGTTCAGCGTAGATAAGTACATCAGGAACCTTTTATTTTAATAGGATGTTTCTCTTTTCTACCTAGTATAGCCACTAGGGATAAGCATTCAAGAATATAAACATCCACTATTATGTATGATAAACAGAACTCAATTATGCTCCATCAATCATGGAAAAGATATTACTGTCAGCTATTTCACAAGGAATTTCCCTTCATCATAGTTTAATTAAATTCCCTTCTAAAGGCAGTTATAAAAGACATTATATGCAGAGTTATAATTACTTTCTTTAAAAAACTTGAATAATTCATTTTCATTGTATACTTTTGTATAATCCAAAAAGTTTAGCAATGCTTATACAAGCAAAATCCAAAATCTTTTGTAAGAAATGTTGTTTTAATGTAGTTTTAGTCACAAATGTTTTATTCAACAGATGTTTCAGTGTACGTGATTTAGTCAGAAAGCATTCCCTAGGATCACACTGAAAATCACATCACTTAGAACTTCATGATTGAAGTAATGTATGTTTTCTTTAAAAAATTAAAACATCACATGTTAATCTTAATGTATTGCATCCTCAATCACTGACAACCATTTTTTTAAAAATCCCCCATAAAAATGCAGTGATTTCTTGCTTCATTTTTAAAGTCCAGCGTGATTAATCTCATCACCAGGAGCTAAAAAGAGGGAAATTATGCAGCTGAATGTATTACATTGATGGACAACTGTATTAAATTCCCTAAGCAAAAACATGCAGGTGTTTCTTCCTTGTATAACTGCTTTCTATTCTCTTCATAAAAGTTATAATTAAAAGAAAGTTAATTCCTAATTAATAAAACTATGCAAAGCAACCAGTTGAGTGCCTTTTAAAATACACTGGCCCTTCTGAGCCAGCTGCATCCTTTGGATGTAAGACTACAAGTAGTCCTCAACTTACGACCACAACCAAGGCCAAACTTTCTGTTCCTAAGTGAGAGATGTGTTAAATGAATGTTGAACCATTTTATGACTATTCTTGCCCCAGGTGTTAAGTGAATCAGTGCAGAAGTTAAGTTAGTATCACAGTTGTTAAGTGAATCTGGTTTCTCCATTGACTTTGGTGGTCAGAAGGTCGCAAAAGAGGATCACATGACCCTGGGACACTGCAACCATCATATATATGAGTCAGTTACCAAGCATCTGAATTTTGATCATGTGACTATGGGGATGCTGCAACAATCATAAGTATGAAAAACGGTCATAAATCACTTTTTCCCATGCCATTGTAACTTTGAACGATCACTAAATGTACTGTTATACATTGAGGACTACCTGTATATGTGGAAATGAAAGCTTTTGAAGCAACTTTGTTGAGCCTTCTTAAGGATCTTGTCTCATCTCTCTCCAGTTCAACATAATTTCTGAAATGCTGTTTGAACGTTTTACCCAACTGTAAAAATTAAATTTGAATCAAATTGGTAAATAAATCCTTAACAGGTTATATCAGCAAAACAGGATGGGAACCATTTTTGCTAATGCCCATCTTCCTTGTGCCTCCAACAAAATCTGCCCTGGAGAGTTGAGAAATTTAGAGATAGCACAATGAAGCTAAATCAGGAGGATGAAATAATGAAACAAATAAATTAATCCATATTCTTAAAGAAGCCTTGATTGCAGGACATAACCCAAGCTGAATATAACCCAAACTTTACTATTTTTAAATCTAAAAACAATGGCATTGCACTATAAAGTTAATTGTAATCCTTTGACTAACATTCTGTCTCATTCCAAAGTGAGGAACTACTGTATCTTGCTCAGAGCAAAGCAGTACTGGCTCAGGAGAAAACAAGTTCAGATTTCAAAGGAAATCTAATCCAGCAGTATAACAGACAACACCAACAAAATGAAGGTTGGCTGTCAGGACCAAGGCCAGAGACAACACAGTTAAAGTTGAATCTAACCCTTTATTGGCTTACAGCCAGTAGACAGGATCTTGCCAAACTAAAGCCGTAACATTCTAACCTCAACTTTTTGAGCACCAGGGACCAGTTCCGTGGAGAGCATTTTTTCTGCAGACTGGAGGGAGCGTGGTTTCATGTACTACCCTGCTCAGGGGTAGGGCGACGTTAGCGCTGGTGGGATGCTCAGGGTGGGGCGAGGGTAGTGCTGATGAGACACTTGGGGTGGGGCAGTGGTAGCACCAGCGGGATGCTTACTGCTAGCACGAGTGGGGGGTCGAGTGCACACGCATGTGCGCATGCACTGGCCATCCCTTCATCCAGCCTAGTGGTCAAGCAGCCACAACCCAGTAGTGGGCTGTGGCCCACAGGTTGGGGACCCCTGTTCTAACCTAGTAGATATAATCTAAGAGATTCTAGAGTGCGGCTAACCTGAAATTCCTCCCCTCCCTTCTCCATCCAGTTTGAGATTGCACAGTCTCTTAATTTGGGTGTGTCTCTGGGAAAAATTCTGTGTTGCCAAGTTATTCTTTCTCTTCCAAGTGCATATTCCATCACATTGGCAAATTATGTTCTACCATTCAGCAGTTTGGAATTGAAGTCTTTTAAGCCTTAGAACTTTGCCCAAGACTCAACTGCCAGCCAGAATTGCATTGTAGCATTCCTTCACATAAGGAAGGTATCATTCTTGAATGGTTCTGTTACTGCAGTTTTTTCAAGTAGGCCAGGGGTGTCAAACTCACAACGTCATGTGATGTGTCACAACATATCATGACTTTATTGCTTTGCCTCCAATGGGCTGGGAGCAGTTTCACTATGATGCATCCAGCCTGTGGGTCAGCAGTTTGACACCCCTGAAGTAGGCACTCCTTCATCTGATCATAATTAAGCTTTTCCCTTGTACCATCTACTTTATTTCCCACTATGTAGGGTTCAGCTTGCAATTCTCAACAGAAATAAGAATACATACAACCAAGAGAGGAATTGTAAGTCCTCTCGCTCACCTCAGGGTTTAACTACATTTGTTGCTTCTATTATTCTTTCTCAGGGAGTTCTATTAGGGAATCTTTCTCCCTAGAGGAACATTTTGGAATAGGCTCTACATTAAACATAGTTCCCCAAAATGAAATTGGGTTCTATTGTTAATTTGAAATTCTCTAGTTTAACTGCAGCTCACGGAAAAGGGGAAACAAAAAGAATAGGAGGATTTTTAATGTTTTTAATATACGCATCATTAGAACTCAACCAGATTTTATGCAACTGAGGAACAGAAAAAGAAGAAGAGGAACTTGTACAATATTCATCTCAGGATTATTGTATTTTTTAATACTAAGAAATACAACAATGAGACAAAATATCTTAATTTGCTATAAAAGAATAATCTATCTAATAAGTAGTCATACAGCTGTCAACAAATGGAAGAAAGCAGATACCCCGTGTCTTTAATATTCTGGTGATAGCAACTATTAAAGGTTGGAAGAGTTAGTTACAGAATAAATTGGTAAGACCTTGCTCCATCTTTTTGAAAGCATTTCATCTGGTTTGAAAAGAATTCTTAACGATATTATGGAAGAAGAAATGAATGAAGGAATGGGACAAATTTAGTAACTCTTTGCCCCCTATGTAACATGTCCTTAATCCATTTGTAACTTTCTTAGATCAAAATCTTATTTAGCTTTTGGCTATTTATTTCTAATTATTTAAGCTTATAATTAATTTTTCTTTTCTTCAGAGTTGAAGCTGAATTCATCCAGTGACTTTTAAAACTTGTCATTCTTTGTCATAGCTTTGAGATAGTTAATAGGTAATTAACTACCGTATTATCTTAGTATTCTTTAAAAAGACTTCATATATTTGGGAACAAGACGGTTAATCTCTTTGTGTCCTGGCACTCAAAACCATAAATATTGCTCTCCTGTTGGTTTCCTCATGAGAAGCAGCTATCTGGGGCACATGTGGTGATCTCCAATTTTCTACTTATCCACATGTGTCCTTAGCAGTTATCTAGTTATTGGCTCTGTTCTTGCAGAAACAGTTTCAGTTCACCATACCTCCCCAGAAGAAGTTTATAAACATTCTTGAAAACAAAGATGTCAACAAAACAGTACAACAACAACAAAACAAAAATTGTACTATGTGATAAATTATTTGCTGATTTTGATTTGGTAAAATGCTAGTGATTTGTATCATGTAAGATAGACAAAAGCAAAGTAAAAAGGTAATGCATGCTAATCGTTTCCGACTCTAGGGGCCGGTGCTCATCTCCGTTTCAAAGCCGAAGAGCCAGCGCTTGTCCGAGGACGTCGCCGTGGTCATATGGCCGGCATGACTAGATGCCAAAGGCGCACGGAACGCTGTTACCTTCCCACCGTAGTGGTCTCTATTTTTCTACTTGCATTTTTATGTGCTTTCGAACTGCTAGGTTGGCAGAAGCTGGGACGAGTAACAGGCGCTCACTCTGTTACGCGGCACTCGGGATTCGACCTGCCAAACTGCCAACCTTCTGATCAACAAGCTCAGCGTCCTAACCCACTGAGCCACCGCGTCCCTAAAAGCAATGTACAGTATACCTAAAATTACTGAGCATATGGTACTTGGCCTAAACTATGTGTATAATGCAACTTACTGTTCTGTCTTTTGTATGCCACAATATACTGAAATATCTAAATTAACTCAAAATTCCACAACATCTTATGGAAATTCATAATCAAAGGAGGTGATCCTATAAATGCCTAGTTAAAATTTAGGGATACTTAACTCAATGTTTCTGTCAAGTATGCATACAGTAATACAAGGCCTTTTATTTTATTATATTTGTTTCCATATGTTTTTTTTTCCCCTCATAAGGTATTCTTTATCTTGGCATATCTGTTGTTAAGACAATAGGTTACCACGGCAAGGGTACTCTTTTATCAAATTTAAGTATAAATGAAATGAAAAAATGTGCCATAGTTGGCAACACAATTCAGCAGTGCTTAACTGCTACAGTAAATTACCCCTTTCAAAGTGATTCAATTTTCGTTTTCCTAAATAAGATACTTGACATATTATATGGAAGCTGAAATAAAACTAAATATCCCTGCCAATGCTTGTGGTTAATGACTACTATTTAGATGAGTGAAATTTAAATGTAACATATATATGAAATATTAATAATAGGTTCTATATATATATAATAGACAGATGGGATTTCCCTCAGCAAGGACTCTGTGTTGTGGAGGCAATGCCTGAGGTTTAAATGAGATGTGGAGATATGGAGGTAAAGTGCTTCACCATTTTCTCAAGTAAAGCACCAATCTATTGAACAGAAGCAGGGGCCATACCGCTTGCAAAGGTGTGGGTTTTTTTAAGGAATATTTTCAAAAAAGTTCCTTTGTTCATTGTTATATAGAGGTAATTCTCAACTTACGCTCATTCATTTAGTGACCATTTGAAATCACAATGGCACTGAAAATATGACTTATCAGTCCTCGCACTTATGACTGGCACAGCATCCCCATAGTCACATGGCCAAAATTCTGGTGCTTGGCAACTAGCATGTACTAACACCAGTTGCAGTGTCCAGATGTCATGTGGTCATTATTTGTACTTCCCAAACAGAGTCAAAGAGGGAAGCTGGATTTGCTTAACAATCACATGATTAATTTAACAACTACAGTAATCCACTTAACAATAATGGCAATAGAGGGTATACAATAAAATCAGGTGCAAATCACTTAAAAATTGCCTTGCATAGCAGTGGAAATTCTGATACCAACTGTGGTCATACACTGAGGACCACCTGTACTAAAAATCAAATTAATACTTTCTGCTCGTTGAATGTCTACAGACTTCCAATAATAATTTCCCACAACTTATTGTGCTTTCCTTTTCACTAAGTCCACTTATGTTGTCTCATAATGTTACATATTACACCAATACTCTGAGGGTATGTGCATTCTGTTTTCACTTTTTCTCTGATATTAAGAATAACATAAAATCATGAACAATTAATCACAGCCCTGAGTTGTTACAATAATCAATCTGTTCTGATCTATTTTTAACCAGGACTAAAAATGAATGATTCAGCTTCTGCTTCAGGTCTGGGACTGTGGGTCATTTAGTTCTTTTGTAATGAAGAAACACAGTCATTTAACACTGGTAGCATTGTTCATGTTTGTATTTATGAATAAGGTTTGATTTAACTTAGTGAAACTGAGTATAACTGTATGTTTAAAAGTTAAAAAGGAAAGGGATGGCGACAAATCATGTTTTGTGGTAACTTGTTTGACCCTGAATAATATCAGCCTCCTAAGGATGAAAAAGATTTTCCTATCAGATTATATCTACTTCCTGCTAAGATCTAAAAGGGAAAGATTGGCATTGGGCTTGAAAGTGACTTGTTACCTCCCTGTCATATTCTTTCAGTGCAAACAGAATATATAAAATCAGCTGTAAAAAAATAAAAATAAGAAAGTTGGATGTTCTGCAATACACTTTTTCAGAGAAAAAACATATTCAACACAGGACGACTAAGCAAACTAAAAAATAAGAATGTAAATGGAATTACTATTAACTTCACACACCTTTGTCTCAAAACTGATGAACTTAGTGATGAAACATAAATAATAAACATCTATACTGTGATTATGCTCCCTTGTTCAGATCCCCTTTGTTAAGGAGAGAGGGAGGGAGGGAGGGAGGAAGGAAGGAAGGCCACATTGATCTATAAAAACTTCAATTATGTACCAAATTATGGACAGGTTTTAAACAATTCTCAAAATTTTTACCAGGCAACATAAAGAGGAACAAAGAGTATGTACAGAATACATACTTTTTAAAATGTAGTAATAATGCTGAAAAACTTTCTCACCTAACTAGTCCTGCCCATACACACTTATTTTTGTCTCTTCTTTCTCAGATCACAAATGTAGTGGAAAATTTTGAATGGCCATTTTGCTTCTCTCTACTTCTGACCCTATAATCTGAAGGAGTATCTCTTCCCATACTTAAAAATGAGGATTCCAAGACTGAAGTCACAGAATATACCTTTCATTCATTCATTCATTCATTCATTCATTCATTCATTCAACAATTTTATATGGCCATTCCACTCACACAAATTGACTGTGAGCCAAACCACAACATAAAAATATTTTTAAAAGTACAAATGTAATCATTTATAGTGATTACACTGTATCTTGCAGTGCTGCTTCAAAGATGCTTGTCTGATGCCTTTGAGTATTTTTTTCAATGTCTTAGTTGGTTTGGAAGTTTACATTAAAATGCAAATTATTTTTTTTTACTAACGCCTTTATTTTGCTTTTGCCATGGGATAGTTTTTCACTGCTTTCTTGGTATTTTATATTTTTGATGTTCATGGTACACTGAAACTATAATACAGTAAATAAATCATTAATTATACTATATGAAGCCTGAGCTCATTGAAACATAAAACAAAAACAATCCTAACCATTAAATTACTTTTGTTGTTCTTCAGACACTAAATCATGTCCAACTCTTTGTGACCCCATGGACCACAGCACACCAGGCGGCCCTGTACTCTACTGTCTCCTGAAGTTGCTAGAGGAACCCAATAATATTTTCTCCTTTTGGAACAAATTTCTCCTTCTGGAGCAAATATGAATGGCAGCTACATAAGAACAGAAAAATGCATTGTACATGGAGATATCCAATTGGGTAACATTGTATTTTATTCAGGATCTTTTCAAATGAAGCTGTATGCTAGTCTCTGAGATGCAGTGAATAAGTACATAGTTCATACATCTGATAAGAGACAAGCATCTCTGGTCACTAAAGTCTTATGCTGAAACCACAGTGAGATGGGGTAGCCATTAAGTAATGCATAAGAGGGAAAAAGTAAAAAAGAAAGTAAAAAAGAATGTTTAAAAACACTACACGGTATTTGTTGTTAAAAAGAAAAATGCATTAGATTTATATAGACTAAATGTACTGATTTATCAGAACTGATAATTTTTTATAATGCTATATAAAAAATATATCATTAGATAATTTCAGATTATTTCTCTTTCTCATGTGTTTAATTAATATAATAATTATACAATAGAAATTGATCTTTATCAATCTATGATTCTTAAAGGGTATCCATCTAGTCATTTTTATATTATATTCTATATAAAAAAGGTAAAGGTAAAGGTTCCCCCGCACATGCGTGCTAGTCGTTTCCGACTCTAGGGGCCGGTGCTCATCTCCGTTTCATAGCCGAAGAGCCAGCGCTTGTCCGAGGACATCTCCGTGGTCATGTGGCCGGCATGACTAGACGCCAAAGGCGCACGGAACGCTGTTAGCTTCCCACCGTAGTGGTCCCTATTTGTCTACTTGCATTTTTACGTGCTTTCGAACTGCTAGGTGGGCAGAAGCTGGGACGAGTAACAGGCGCTCACTCTGTTACGCGGCACTCGGGATTCGACCCGCCAAACTGCCGACCTTCCGATCGACAAGCTCAGCGTCCTAACCCACTGAGCCACCGTGTCCCTTATATTCTATATAATATCCCATAATTTAAAGGTATGTTTTCATCAGGTTAATCATGAGAATTTTTTCCATAGAGTGAAAGTTAAGGACTTCATGAATTTCAGACCCTTTGTGATCTGATCATTCTTTGAGAAACTATACTTTTCTTATTATTACCCATCCAGTATTCAATTTTATAGCTCTGAAATATGCCTGAAAATATAGTCATTCATTAAGAAAGAGATGATTCATAACAGAAATTATTAAAATTCCTTTGATGTATGAATACTTTAATATTTTATTCCAGCATGGGTAGGTTTTCTTTTCTCCTTGTTCTACTCTTGGATATCATTCATAAATTCAAACATAAAATAGAAGCTTTTAACATGTTTGTGTGAAGAATGAGAATAGGATAAATCTCATCTAGAAAGAAATGTTGATAGATGACAGAGAAAAAGATAGAGAGAAAGACAGATACAGCAGCATTATTGGATATTTTTACTATTTTTATTTGTAAAACATGAATCTAGAACTCAGTGTAAGTCCTTTCGAAAAAATCTATATTGTTGGTGAAACAATATAAAATTTACAGAAAGATGCAGAGACCATTTTGCTTATATTCTACATATTGCTTCTTATTTCAAACATGTACAAATATAAAATAGAAGCAAGCAGAGGATATAACATATCCCTAAGGCATTTGTTTTCAAGCTGAAGATTATGCATAGTACCAAATCAGATAAAGAGATATATGCAATATATATTCAGTTCTACAGACATACTAAGAAGCAGTAAGAAGCAGACAAACTCAGCACACTAGCTGAATGTACTTTTAACCAAGATTACTGGTTTATTATGATTTACCATAATTGAACAGTATACAGGTTGCATTGGCAATTGGGACCAGAGCTTCCATCATTTCCATTGCTCCCTGCTAGCTTCCCACAGACTCAGTGTAAAAGCTGGTAGGAAGTTGGAGGCTGCTTCTACTGATGGTCATTCTGTTCCTCTCAATTAAAAAAAAATCTCTGAAACATTAACCCAATGGAGCATGGGTTGTCTAGTTAGTGACAAAAAGCAAATTTCAAGACGGCTATATTAATAAAAAGAATGATATTTAAATAACAGAACATTACACTAAAAGTTGCAAAGATATGCTAATACAAAATCTATTTATTAGGAAGAAATACATGGTCAAAAAAGTAGAGAGCACGCTACAGTAGAAATTCTTCTATTCTGTGTAATTCTTGATGACAGGAGGGCCAATACTACAGAAATAATTTATACTTGAATTGCATTACAGTATGAAAAAATAAAAAAAATGCAGAGACCTCACTCTGACGACAAAGATTTATATTATCAATTTAGTTTTCTAAGTTCTAATGCAAAGAACAGAGAAAATTATTGAGAATATGTTGTTGTTGTTAGCTGCGAAGTCGTATCCGACCCATCGCGACCCTATGGACAACGTTCCTCCAGGCCGTCCTGTCCTCTACCATCTTCTGGAGTCTATTTAAGCTCACGACTACTGCTTCAGTGACTCCATCCAGCCACCTCATTCTCTGTTGTCCCCTTCTTCTATTGCCCTCAATCTTTCCCAGCATTAGGCTCTTCTCCAGTGAGTCCTTCCTTCTCATTAGGTGGCCAAAGTATTTGAGTTTTAGCTTCAGGATCTGGCCTTCTAAAGAGCAGTCAGGGTTGATCTCTTCTAGGACTGACCAGTTTGATCGCCTTGCAGTCCAAGGGACTCGCAGGAGTCTTCTCCAGCACCATAGTTCAAAGGCCTCAATTCTCAGCCTTTCTTATGGTCCAACTTTCACTGCCATACATTGCAACTGGGAAGACCATAGCCTTGACTATATGCACTTTTGTTGACAGGGTGATGTCTCTGCTTTTTAGTGTGCTGTCTAGATTTGCCATGGTTTTCCTCCCCAGGAGCAAGCGTCTTTTAATTTCTTAGCTACAGTCCCCATCTGCAGTGATCTTGGAGCCCAGGAAAATAAAATCTGTCACTACCTCCATTTCTTCCCCATCTATTTGCCAGGAATTGAGAGGGCCAGATGCCATGATCTTGGTTTTCTTAATGTTAAGTTTCAACCCATGTTTTGTACTCTGCTTCTTCACCCGCAACACAATGCTCTTTAGTTCTTCACTTTCTGCCATTAGAGTGGTATCATCTGCATATCTTAGGTTGTTGGTATTTCTTCCGGCAATCTTAATTCCAACTTTTGATTCATCTAGCCCTGCCTTTCTCATGATGTGCTCTGCATATAAGTTAAATAGGCAGGGTGACAGTATACAGCCTTGCCGGACTCCTTTCCCAATTTTGAACCAATCAGTGGTTCCGTGTCCAGTTCTCACTGTTGCTTCTTGGTCCACATATAGGTTTCTCAAGAGACAAATAAGATGGTCTGGTAGGCCCATCTATTTAAGAACTTGCCACAGTTTGTTATGATCCACACAATCAAAGGCTTTAGCATAGTCAATGAAGCAGAAGTAGATGTTTTGCTGGAACTCCCTAGCTTTCTCCATGATCCAGTGTATGTTGGCAATTTGATCTCTAGTTCCTCTGCCTCTTCGAAATCCTGCCTGTACCTCTGGTAGTTCTTGATCCACATACTGCTGGAGTCTAGCTTGTAGGATTTTAAGCATAACTTTACTAGCATGAGAAATGAGTGCAATGGTGCGATAGTTTGAACATTCTTTGGCACTGCCTTTCTTTGGAATTGGAATGTAAACTGATCTTTTCCAATCCTGTGGCCACTGTTGAGTTTTCCAAATTTGCTGGCAAATTGAGTGTAGCACTTTTACTGCATCGTCTTTTAAGATTTTGAATAGCTCAACTGGAATACTGTCACCTCCACTAGATTTGTTATTGCTCAGCTTTTCTAAGGCCCACTTCACTTCACATTCTAGGATGTCTGGCTTGAGGTCACTGACCATCTCATTGTGATTATCAGGGACGTTATGCTCATTCTTGTATAGTTCTTCTGTGTAATTTTGCCATTCCTTCTTAATCTCTTCTGCCTCTGTTAGGTCCCTGCCATTTTGGTCCTTTATCATGCCCATTTTTGCATGAAACGTTCCCTTCATCTCTCCAATTTTCTTGAAAAGATCTCTGGTCCTCCCTATTCTATTGTTTTCTTCTATTTCTTTGCACTGTTCATTTAAGAAGGCATTCCTATCTCTTCTAGCTATTCTCTGGAATTCTGCATTCAATTGGGCATATCTTTCTTTTTCTCCCTTGCCTTTTGCTTCCCTCCTTTCCTCAGCTATTTGCAAAGCTTCCTCAGACAGCCATTTTGCTTTCTTGCATTTCTTTTTCTTTGGGATGGTTTTTGTTGCTACCTCTTGTCCAATGTTGCAAACCTCTGTCCATAGTTCTTCAGGCACTCTGTCTATCAGGTCTAATTCCTTAAATCTATTTGTCACCTCTACTGTATATTCAACAGGGATATGATTTAATTCATACCTGAGAGGCCTAGTGCTTTTCCCTACTTTCTTCAGTTTAAGTCTAAATTTTGCAGTGGGAAGCTCATGGTCTGAGCTACAGTCAGCTCCTGGTCTTGTTTTTACTGACTGTATAGAGCTTCTCCATCGTTGGCTGCAGAGCATATAGTAAATCTGATTTCTGTGTTGACCGTCTGGTGATGTCCATGTGTAGAGCCGTCTCTTGGGTTGTTGGAAAAGAGTGTTTGCTATGACCATCGTATTCTCTTGACAAAATTCTTTCAGCCTGTGCCCTGCTTCATTTTGTACTCCAAGGCCAAACTTGCCTGTTATTCCGGTTATCTTTTGGCTTCCTACTTTAGCATTCCAATCCCCCATGATGATAAGGACAACATTTTTTGGTGTTAGTTCTATAAGGTGCTGTAGGGCTTCATAGAACTGGTCAATTTCATCTTCTTCAGCACCGGTGGTTGGGGCATAGACTTGGACTACTGTGATATTGAATGGTTTGCCTTGGATTCGAACTGAGATCATTCTGTCATTTTGAGGATTGTATCCCAGTATTGCTTTTCCTACTCTTTTATTGACTATGAAGGCTACTCCATTTCTTCTGTGGGATTCTTGCCTGTAGTAGTATACCTGATGGTCATCTGAATTAAATTCACCCATTCCTGTCCATTTTAGTTCGCTGATACCTAAGATGTCGATGTTCAGTCTTGTCATCTCTTGTTTTATCACATCCAGCTTGCCTTGATTCATGGATCTTACATTCCAGGTTTCTATGGAGAAAAAATCTTTACAGCATCGGACTTTCCTTTCACCACGATACATCCACAGCTGAGCGTCCTTTCGGCTTTGGCCCAGTCACTTCATTCTTTCGGGCACTACTAGTACTAGCCCTCTGCTCTTCCCTAGTGGCATATTGGACGCCTTCCAACCTGAGGGGCTCATCTTCCAGTGTCATATCATTTTGTCTTTTGGTACTGTCCATAGGGTTTTCATGGCAAAGATACTGGAGTGGGTTGCCATTTCCTTCTCCAGTTGATCACATTTTGTCAGAACTCTCTGCTATGACCTCTCTGTCTTGGGTGGCCCTGCACGGCATAGCTCAAAGCTTCATTGAATTACGCAAGCCCCTTCGCCACGATAAGGCAGTAATCCATGAAGGGGATTGAGAATATATTAGATTGCAAAAAGAACATAATATTAGAGGAGGTAAAATTAGTCTGTTCTTTGAAAGCAATAATAATGGCTACAGTGGAACTTGGGAACTATAGAAAGGATTTTCATTGCTGAATAACTCTTTAAGTTTAAGAACTTAAAGAATTTTAAATAAATCGCAAAAATCTAAATAAAATTTTGAATCCAAAAGTTATAAATGAATTAAATGTTGAGTCAGATTTGGAATATTGAAACTTTCACTGAAAGATTTTGGAAATAATTACATAAAATAAATAGCTTTCTGAGGGAACCAGAATTATTTTGTGAACTGTAGGTGATAACAAAGATTAGAGACTTTATATTTTTAATTGGACACTGGAGGGAAAGATTCCAGGCAAAAAGAAAAACAAACCTGTCTTTGATTTTGCTTAGGATTGGGATTTAGAAAATGACACAAAATGCTGTAATATCTGAAATATTAAAAGAAATCATTGGAACCAAAAATCCATAGTCACAATATCAGCAATGTCAGTAATAATGTATGTGTCTGTGGATATGTTTAAAGGATGTTAATGAAGTAACAAATTGTGTTTGATGAAGAAATAGTGGAGTTAGAAATATTGGGTTAAAAAACGTGTAGTAACACCAAGGTGTTTAAAGTGGAAATACAAGTTCATGATCTTGATCTTGATCTTTACTGGATATAGAAAAGAAAATGGGTGAAGGTTTAAAAATGAAGAAGGAAATACAAATACAACTAAATGAACAAGCTAATGACCGGCATATTGTCTTTGTATTGATTTTACAAAAGACACTTGTTAAACCTCAGAGAAACCTATGTGATCGGACAAAGAAGAATCAAAGAGAGATCAAATCCTATGACAATACTGGGTTAAAGATTAAGATTTTCAGGGGTAACAGGAAGGAATATAAGGTTAGTTTATTTGATCAAGGTTAAAAACAACATGTTTTTTTATGAAATTCTGACAATCCTTTATAGTCTTTATTCTGGTACCAGCATTGAAAAATTGATGTCTTATGGATTTTCTTATGGATAGGGGATTAGGTTATGTGATGATCAGATATCTGTTTGTAACTTTATAAGAGGTGAAGAACTACCAAACTTGTTTATACTTGTGATGAATATTGGAAGTCAGTTTTTATATATTTCTTTTATTTCTCTTTATTTCATTCTTTCCTTTTTCCTTCTTTTTTCCTTTTTTCTTTACAGTTTTTACTTTCTTTTCTCTCTCTGGGTTTAGTTTAGTATTAGTTTTTATTGAATTATTTTTCCCCATAAATATATATATAGACAGAAGACAAGATTGATAAGGGATTAACAAAAGACATGTCCTTGTTAGAATTCAAAAAGCAGTAATTTGTAGACAATCCTGGTGAAGTGATGCTAATTGGATCAAGATAAATCAAAATCAAATCAACATTAACTACAACAAATGAATTACTCCCAAAACTTTATCCAAATAAAATAGATTTTTGGTTTATCTATGTATTTTCTTGCAACTCAAATATAAATGTTATTGTTATTTTCAGTTTCTCCAAAGCCTGTTTGCAATATCAATAATTATGAACTTGGATGTCATGATTATATGCCAGGAACATACTCCACACTTTTGGAAACTAAAAGATACTTCTGCAGTCATAGAAATTGCAGGCCACTAATAAACAATATACAGTATCATATATGAACACCCATTTTTTCAACATTCACAATTATTCACTAATTATGCATAATTCTTAAAAATGTGAGGAAGTTAGATGCTATTTCAGTATAGAAGCAGGAGGCCACATTAAGACGATAGGACAGAATTCCGTCTTATGATATCCATTCATCAATTTGGTACTTGAAAAATTAAAAGAGTAAAGCAAGATATAAGTAAAATCTTGTCAGCTCTATAGAGAATAAATCTGGAATAAATCCAATTCTTTGTCAGTCTTGTCTATCTCTGCTTCTTAATAGTAAACACTTTAACATAAAGCACATTTTAATGTTACTGCCAAATCCAAGTGACAATTGTTAGATGTATCTAGCTAGCTACTTATTTATCTTCCCCTGCCCCCACAGGCAACATGCATAAACAGAAATAATTTAACAAGACTGACTAGTGTAGCTGTTGTTGTTGTTGTTGTTGTTTTAAAAAAAACTATAGCTGTCACTTTTCCTAGTTGTAAGATGTATTTGATTATTTTTATCAGTCAAGAAATAGTATTTCCCGACTTGCCTGCTGCAGGGGTATACTGCATTTCTTGTTTTTCTCCCCCCTTTTTTCCAAATCTGTTTTGTTGGCTGATTGTAGAATATCTGTGGTTTCTCCTATATTTATTAAAAACTATTGTCTGAAATCCCATGAAAACAAATAGCAGGCTGATAAAAGGCAATTGGCTGCTTCTTTTGATAGATTTGAACACTTTTTAACATACATAGCGAAAGCTTACAAATTCCCTTGAGACATCCCATAATCCAGGCCAAAAATCTAGCAGTTCAGGATGTATCTCAAATTGGGCTGCTGACTTTCTAGCTTACAAGCCCAGCTTTTAACCAATGAGCAAGATCAGATATGTCCAATCAGCAGGCCGCAAGCAACCCAGGACAGCTAGTAAAAAAAAACACAGATCCAGGAAATTACAGACTAATCAGCCTGACATCAATACCTGGGGAGATCCTGGAAAAGATAATTAAGCAACAAATCTGCCTAAAACAAACAAAATTATAACCAGAAGCCAACATGGGCTCTTTAAAAACAGGTCATACCAAACAAAGATTTCATTCTTTGACAAAATGACTAAATTAGTGGACCGGCAAAATGCTGTGGACATAGTATACTTAGATTTCAGTAAAGCATTTGATAAAGTAGACCACTTATTGCCAAGCTAGAAGAATGTGGAATAGACTGCACCACCAGCAAATGGATTTGTAACTGGCTGACAAATCATACTCAACATGTAGTCCTCAATAGAACTACATCCATATAAAGAGTATTAAGCAGTGGGATACCCCAAGGTTCTGTTTTAGGTCCAGTACTATCCTCATAAACAATCTACATGAGGGAATGGAAGGGAAACTCATCTAATTTGCAGACAACACTAAGCTGGCAGGAATAGCAAGATCAAGTTCTAAAAAAAGGTCTTGACAGACTTGAACACTGGGCCCTATCTAACAAAATGAAATTCAACCTAAATAAAAGTAAGGTTTTATACTTAAGCAAGAAAAACCAACAGTATAGGTACAGACTAGGTGAAACTTGGCTCAATGCCAGTAACTGTGAGAGTGATCTTGGAGTCCTATTGAACAAGCATTTAAATATGAGCCAACAGTGTGTAGCAGCCAAAAAAATCAATGCAATCTTAGGCTGCATTAATAAAGGGATAGAATCAAGATCACATGAAGTTCTAGTACCACTTTGCAAAGCCTTAGTAAGACTACACTTGGAATACTGAATCCAGTTTTGGTCATCACAATATAAAAAAGATGCTGAGATTCTGGAAATTGTGCAGAGAAGAGCAACAAGAATGGTCAGGGGGCTGGAGGCTAAAACATATGGAGATGAAACAGCATACAGGGGGGAGGTACAAAAACTATCCATATGGTGTTTAGAGAACAACTTGTACCTGAACATCAGCAAGACAAAAGAGATGTTGCTAGACTTCCGAAGGAAAAGAGAGGATTCTGCTCCACTTTACATCGGGGGGGGGGGCTGTGTGGAGAGTTTCCCCCTTTAAATTTCTGGGCGTCTACCTCTATGAAGATCTTACCTAGAAAGTTAATACAACCCAGGTGGCCAGAAAGGCCCAACAGAAACTCCGCTTCCTCAGGGTCTTGTGGAAGAACAGGGTAGAAGAACGGCTAATGACCTTTTTTTACCAGTCTCCTTTCGCACTGTACTGTGGTTTGGTATACTGGCCTGACAGCCGTAGATAGGAAAGTATTACAGAGGGTGGTGAGCACAGCACAAAACATTGTGGGCTGTCCCCTGACACCACTGGATGGCATCGCCAGGGCTCGTTGCCTTGCAAGAGTGAGGAAAATTCTCAGGGACAACTCACACCCTGGTTGGTATCTCTTTACTCTCCTACCATCGGGTAGGAGATACAGGAGTATAGCCAGCCGTACCAACAGGCTGAAGAATAGCTTTTATCCATGGGCTGTCAGGCCCTTGAACGGGAAATAATTTTATAATTTTATGTATGATTGACTTGCGAGGCCAGTATATTGTGCAATTAGCTCACATGGTGTAACAAGATGGTGGGTTTGTTGTCACTGTGAGTTGTGGGGGGGCACGAAGGGAGGCTCAGCCAATCTCAATGTATACATGGTTGTAGTTTGACAATAAAGTTTCATTCATTCATATGAAGAACAGTTACAGGAATTGGGTAGGTCTAATCTAATGAAAAGAAGAACTACGGGTGACATGATAGCAGTGTTCCAATATATCAGGGGCTCCTATAAAGATGAGTGGGGGTCAAACTATTTTCCAAAGCACCAAAAGGCAAGAGAAGAAACAAGGGATGGAAACTAATCAAGGAGAGAAGCAACCTAGAACTAAGGAGAAATGTCCTAATTGTGAGAGCAATCAACCAATGGAGCAGCTTGCCTTCAGAAGTTGTGGGTGCTCCATCACCGGAGGCTTTCAAAAAGAGACTGGTCAGCTACTTTTTCTGAAATGATATAGGGTCTCCTGGTCAAGCAGGGAGTTCGACTAGAAGACCTCCAAGGTCTATTCTATTCTATTCTATTCTATTCTATTCTATTCTATTCTATTCTATTCTATTCTATTCTATTCTATTCTATTCTATTCTATTCTATTCTGCAATCCCACCAGATCATATGCTTTTAACATTATGTGATTTATATACAGTAATTATATTATATAATTTATATGCGGTCCAAGACAATTCCTCTTCCCTCAGTGCAACCCAGGCAAACCAAAAGGTTAGGCACCCTGCCCTAGATCAAATCAGCTCTATTGTAGCAGGTGAGAGAGCAATTGTTTCTAATCTCTACTGTGCATGGCATGCAAATTAAAAAAGATTGTGCTGTTCAAGGGGACAATCTTATAGCTTGTAGTTTAAATCTGGATGTTTTAGTATAATAATAGAGACAAAAAGTATCTCATTACCATTAATAACTGAAGCAACACTTAGTACAAAAACATGTTTCTTTTCTTTCTTTCTTTCTTTCTTTCTTTCTTTTCTTTCTTTCTTTCTTTCTTTTTTGCTGAATTGAAAGCTCAAATCTATCTAGCCTTCATTTATTTTCTATGGCCACCCAACTCACAAAAGTGACTCTTTAATTGAAGGTATAGCCCTTCATTCACTTCAGCTATCATTTTACTCACTTCAATTATCTTTTCCCATATTTTCTACACTTATTTGTGACTTGTAAATGATTTCTTTCCTTGTGCAGGCTGAACAAAAGATATATATAAATATTGTAATATAGCTGTTTACCTCATTTCCTAATATATCCCAATTCTAACTTCAAACTATGCTAGCCATCTCAATTTGGTATGGTTTTAGCTATAACACCCATTTTCTCCAGTCAACATGACCAAACTGGTGGTTGACTTTGGAAATAGAAGTTGCTGTCCAATAGAATCAAAGAATAATAAGTTGAAGATGACTGAACTAGACCCTGAAGACCAATATTCAAGAATATCTGTTCCACCTATGTTCCACCTATGCAACAAAAACTAAAGTACAGACTTTTATATTTGAAGATGTAGAAGTGGCAATGGAAAACAGGGAGTATAAAGGCACCACACTCATAAAAATGCATACTAAAGCAATTACACATTCCACAGATATAATTCTTTGCAGAACTAATATAGTTTCAACGGGATACAAGAGTGAGTGGCATAATTTAACTAATGGTGATAATGTGATAACAGAAGTTTAGCATTTCTGCAATTCAATATTTTTATCTTTAAACTAGTTACTAGGACTATTAATTATTATTAACTGTATGAATATATCTATGTGTGCAAATAAAAGTTCTTATCAGGAATTCCTAGTATTACATTTAGTTTGGCTATAAATTTGTCATATTGGCATTCATGTAGGTATCTATCATAATTTCAGCTTCTATTCCCTTAGCAGTCACACCCATGTCAGACTTCAATACCCTATACATTGTTTTGCATTCCAACCTGCAAAAAACCTAAAGAATATCAGTCCACACAATCGGTTATAATCCGTTGCTTATGTTTTAACTGTGAGATATGAACTATGACTAAGTTTTGCTAGAAACTAAAACTGATTTTCACATTACAGTAAGATAGGGTTCAAATGCTGCCACACTGTGGTCAATTTATTGGCTAATTTGAGCAAAAGTTATTAGCTATAAAATGGAATAGTGAGTGATCAGGATAATAATAAGAAAATAAGGACTATCAATAGAACATATTATAAATCTGAATGAAATAATTACAAGGAACAATAAAAAGAATTCTGTATAACCTAAAAAGATAATAAATTAACTTGATTTTCTCTATACATAGGAATAAAGTACTACCCACTCATTTTCTCTTAAACAAGTTTAATTAATTAACTGATTTTACTCACATCAGTAGACTTTTAAGAATAATGCTGAAACTTCCTAAGTTCAGTGCTTTGGAAAAAAAATCCATGCAACTGCATGCAAAGAGTACACTTAAAAATCTAATATGCTTTCTTTTGTAAGTGATTTCTAAACTCTGCAATGTTTTTGCAGGTGGTATCTCAGGGTTATGCAAAAGATTTTTTTTTAGATTCACAGGAGGGGAGAGTGGCAATAAATAATTACTAAATAAATGTTTCATTTTGTCTTATTCAGAAGCATTATGATGTGCTACTATAATAATGCCTAAGATGTTTATGACTTCAATGATTATCTTTAAAAACAGACATTCCTCTCTGGCCATGCTGGGTAATTTAAGGGGCTATAGCTAACTTTTGAGTATTAAAATTCCCAAAATCATTTTAATGCTTCCATTAGTCTGATCTAATCATACACAGAGCCAAGAAAACAGAAATAAAATCCAAAAGCTGGAAGTGATTAAATAGAGTTTTGACGGTGCAAATCATGCCATTTTTTTCAGTAAAATATTTAGTCCCTGGCAAGGAATACTTTTGTAAGTGGAGCAGTGAGCAAGCACCTACACAGAAGCCCCCCAAACCATCCATGAATAGGCGGTAGCTTTTGTTTTTTGTTATGTTGGGAATGCCAAAAGTTGCCAGATATCTTCTCTCCATACACACTCATACACACCAGTTTATTTCACTGCTCTGGCAGACAGAGTAATTGAGGAGGAGGAGGAGAGAGACAGAGAATTTGTATCTCTGCTGAGAACACAGCACCATCTCTGGTAATGCCAGCCAGCTCCTTCCTCTCTGTAGAAGCCACTAATAACCACTGACCTACCAGCTGACTCTAGGTCTATTACTTGAGGAAAGGACAAATAGATTTTGTTTAGCCTGACTTTCTCAAGAAGAAGAAAAAGTGGTGGAAAGGAAAAAGAAACAAAAGAAGCCAGTTCAGAACAGAAGACAGAGATAGAGAACACTGCAAACATCCTCTAGAATATTATAGCAAAGGATTCTGAGAGAAACAGTCTATATTCTTCTCCACTTTTTAAAATATTCTGTCCTGTCTCTTCCCCCCCACCACCATTCCCTTCACATTTCTTAATACTAGTTATCATTCATATATATACATATATATATATACATATACATATACATACGGTATATATATATATATATATATATATATATAAAATATATGTATGTATGTATACATATGTATATATATATATATATATATATATATATATATATATATATATATATATATATATATATATATATATGTATATATATGTGTGTGTGTGTGTATATATATATATATATATATATATATATATATATATATATATATATATATATATATATATATATATATGCACTATTTAATTCTAAACTTTTGAAGGATGAAGATGACTACAGATTTCCCTTGGCCTCCCCTTGGAAGAGCGTCTCTTCCCTGTAATTATATACCATTACCCCTCACTCTGCTGACTCCACTCCCTGGGAAAGGTCAGTGGGGTGGGTGGTCTGTTAGATCCCTTTAAAAGCCCCCTTTAATACTTTCCTTCCAAAGGAGGGGGAAAGCAAGCTACTGCTCCCCTCCCCGACATCTCCTCTTCCACCCCACCCACTTCATCTCCGATCCTTTCCCTACAGAAGATTCCCCCGTCACTCCCAGTGTAGGTAACGGGGTCCTTCCAGGGTCTATAAACCAAGTCTCCAAGTGCCTCTTCCCAGGTGGCGGCGGCGGCACTTAGTCCTCCCTCCCCCCCCCCGCCCCGTGCCTTCTTTGGCATAGGTTGGATGGTCACGTCCTTCAGCCTGGCCGGAGAAATGGCACTTTCTCCCTCGGTTTCTTTTCTTTCTTCCTGCCCTCCTCCTTCCTTCCTCCCTCCCCTCCCCCCCCCCGCGACTATTTCTTGCAACTTGGACCAGCGCGTGGAGAAGCGTTGCCCACGGCCTTTCTATCCCCCCGAGGAGTGGGAACCACGCAAAGAGGAAAACAGGAGAGAACGGGCGGGGGGGGGGGTTTGGGGGCTGACTCCACAGAGGGAACCACCCCCACCACCCCGGAGCCACCCAAAACCCGGCTGAAAGGCTTTCACTCCCGCCGCTCAGCGAGTCCTACCTGGTCCTGCGACGGAGCCTGGCCTCCCCTGTTGCCCGGGTTAGACTGCGCCTGCAGCTGCTGCTCCTTCATGGCCGTCATTGTCCGGGGTGATTGCCTGTGTGTGTGTGTGTGTGTGTGTGTGTGTGGAATCGCACTTCCTTTGACGGCTGGCCCCGCAGGAGGAGAGCCCCTTCCCTCGGTCGCGCTTACATGACACAAGCCTCCCCTTCTTCGCCAGCCCGAGCAAAAAAATAAAAATAAAAAGCCTAAGTAGCGAGCGACTCGGAGGCAAAGCGGGGAGGGAGCCGAGCAATCAATCCCCAACCCGGCGGAGAGACGGGAACCGGACCAGCCTGCGCCGCGCTCGCCGGCTACCGCAATCCCGCTCAGGCTGAAGCTACCGTGGAAGGGGGTGGTGGTGGCGGGGGGGGGGGGGTGGAGAAAAAGGAGCGCGCCCAAAAGGCCGGGGAGCTTCGATTAACGAGCGCGCGGCAACCTCGAGCCGGCAGCCGCTTGGGACTTGGGAGGGCTCCCCGCGCCGGCACGCTCTGGCATTACTGCGGTGCGGGTGCCCTCGAGAGCCGCGGCAGGCTTGGCGAGCGCCGATTCTGGGGAGAGAGAAGCCCGAATCGAGCGCGTCCCTCGGACGAAGCCGGGAGGAAGGGAAAAAAAAGAAAGAAAAGAAAAGAAAAAGAGGCGGGAAGCCCAAGCGCGCGGTCTCTTGCGTGGCGGCTGGACACCCCACCGCCCCGCCCCCCCGCAACCCTGCGCCGCGAGCTCCGCGGCTGGAGCTGAGGGACGAGGAGCGCAGCGCTGCTCCTCGGACGGCACCTTCGCTTTCCCTCCTCAGCTGGAATGGACCATTCAGACTCTCAGGCACGGGGGTGGGGGGGAGGAGGAGTGGGGCACGCTGCTGTGGATGGAGGAGCTGGTGCCGTCGCCTACCTGGCTGCTTGTACTAAAAACCGCGACGCCGCCACCACCGCCCCCCCTCCTGTCCTCACGGCTTGCCAAGAATTTCAGTCTGGAGTCGCCCCGTTGAATCTTCACCTCGGAGCGGACCAGGCGGCTTATAATATTGGGAGGACGGAGCGAGCGAGTAAGGGAGGGAGGGAGGGAGGGGGGGGAAGCAACCGTATCCTGGACAAGGTGGAGGTTTGGCTTGGCGAGGAAGTGGCAGAGCCACGAATTAGTCACTCGCGCGCGCAAAGTCACACACACACACACACATACACACACACTCGCAGGCAGGGGAAGAAAACTGGCTAAGTTGCAGACACCAGCTTGCCTTTGACAGGGCAAACGACGTGCGAGAAGCTAATGAGCAATTCAGCGTTTCAGAAAGAAAGAAAAAAAAAAGCTTCGTTTCTGCCATTCCTTTCTTCAGAATGCGTATAACGCGACGCTTTCTAACTATTCTTTTCCTCTCAAGAGAGATTGCTTTCAGGGTGGAGTCAGACCGAGAGAAAAAGAGAGAAGTTCTAATTCTGAGCCCAAATCCATTTTAAGGAAGAAGCAAAATTTGACGTTACAGACTTGGAAAGTCTTTGAAATTCTCTTAGGAATGTGCAAGTTTTGAAACAACCTCTCCCCTTTCGTTTACCTTAGCAATGAAAATTGATGAAAAAGGAAGTAGGAAAGGAAAGATAGTTAGATAAAAAAACCTAGTTTATTTACGCAAATGCCCTTTGTTAGTGTGTTCATAAGGGTTTCTTTCAGGACATGACTTCAAGGTACATGATTCACAAATAACTAAAGTTTAAAAGGAAGTCAACTGGGAACCCACACATCTGGTTCTAAGAACCACATGAAAGAAAAGCAGGATAGAAGTGTAATTGATTTTAAAGTATTGCTTTTTTACTCCCTTTCTGAAAATGTTACAAATTTGGTTAAATAACCATGCCTGCTTTTTTCTAAATGGTATGCTATGAACACTGGATGTTTACAAACTTTTTGAGTATTCAATATCTGTTATATTATGGGACAGTTGTAGCATCACATACAATGCGGTAACCACCTCAGGAAGCATAGCACCAAGTTTAGTTATAAAAATGGTTTGTAGAGCCAGGAAGAAGGCGGGTTTGTTGTTGTTGTTGTTGTTGTTGTTTTTTGCCTTTGGGACCTGATAGCCCTTGGATACCTTGATTTGATTTAGGATAGAATAAGATAACATTTAATTTCAGACAATAAAATCCCAGGGCTGGTTTTGATCAGACTCATTTAATCTCATAAGATCAGACTCAGTCTCATATGATGAGACATATTTCTTAAAAAAACATATTCTTAAAAATATGAAAAGCCTCATTTCAATCTAATCCAATCTAATCCAACAGAAATCATTGATAATAAAAAAGTTTCTTCCAACATATTAACAACAAGAAAAAAGTCAAGGAAACTGTAGGTCTGCTAAAGAGAGAATATGGCAAGGAAATAACAGAGTTGCTTAACTCATACTTTGCATCAGTCTTCACACACAAAAAAAACTATAGCCCAACATACCAAAACATCCACTGCAAAAGACAAACTGAAACAAAAATTAAAATAAGCAAGAAAATGGTAAGAGAAACTTGATGAGTATAAATCACTGGGATCCAACAGATTACATCCCAGAGTTCTGAAGGAGCTGGCAGATGTGATCTCAGAACCATTGCACCACATCTTTCAAAAATCCTGGAGCACTGGGGAAGTACCTGAGGATTGAAAAAGGGCTGATGTGGTTCCCATCTTCAAGATAGAAAGAAATCAAAAACAGACCCAGGAAACTACAGACCAATCAATACCGGAAGATCCTAGAAAAGATAATCAAAAACATCTGCAAACAACTAGAAGCAAACAAAGTTATAACTAGTAGCCAGCATGGGTTTGTTAAAAACAGATCATGCCAAACCAATCTTATTTCATTCTTTGACAAAGTGACTAAACTAATAGACCAGCGAAACACTGTGGACATAGTATACTTAGACTTCAGTAAGGCATTTGCTAAATTAGACCACAACCTACTCCTTGGTAAACTAGAAAAAGGTGGAATAGACAATATCACCACCAGATGGATCTGTAACTAGCTGGCAAACTGTACTCAACGAGTAGTCCTCAACAGCACTACATCCTCATGGAGAGAAGTAAGCAGTGGGGTACCACACTGTTCCATGTTAGACCCAGTACTCTTCAATATCAATGACTTAGATGAGGGAATAGAAGGGGAACTCATCATATTTGCAGATGACACCAAACTGGCAGGTGTAGCCAACACCCCAGAAGACAAACTCAGGATCCAAAAACATCTCGACAAACTTGAACAATGGGCCCTATCCAACAAAATGAGTTTCAGTGTGGAGAAAAGCAAAGTTTACATTTAGGCAGGAAAAATCAAAGGTACAAGTACAGATTGGGCAAGTCCTGGCTTAAAAACAATAACTGTGAGAGGTACGTTGGAGTCCCAATGGATGATCACTTGACCATGAACCAGCAGTGTGCAGCAGCAGCCAAAAAAGCTAATACAATCCTGGGTTGAATAAACAGAGGCATAGAATCAAGATCATGTGAAGTATTAGTACTGCTTTATAAAACCCTAGTAAGACCACACCTGGAATGCTGCAGCCAATTTTGGTCACCATATCACAAAGAAGATGTTGAGAGTTTGGAAAAAATCAGAGAAGAGCAACTAAGATGATCAAAGGCCTGGAGACTAAAACATACAAAGAACGGCTGTGGGACTTGGGTTTGGCTAGTCCAGGGGTAGGCAACCTCAGCTCTTTTATGACTCATGGACTTCAACTCCCAGAATTCCTGAGTCAGCATAGCTAGTCTAAAGAAAGGAAGAAATAAGGGAGACATAATAGCAATATTTTAGTATTTGAGGGCTGCCACAAAGATGAAGAGGTCATGTTATTCACCAAAGCACCAGAGGGCAGGACAAGAAACAATGGTTGGAAACTGACCAAAGAGAGAAGCAACCTGGAATTAAGGAGAAACGTGCTAACAGTGAGGACAATTAACCAGTGGAATAGCTTACCCCCAGAAATTGTGGGTGCTCCATCACTGAAGATTTTAAAAAAGAGCCTAGACAGTCACTTGTCTGAGATGGTATACGTTCTCCTGCTTGAGCAGGGGACTGGACTGGAAGACCTCTAGACCTTAGATTGCAATAAGCAGGAACAACTCATTCACAAGGAAAAGGGGATCAGTAACTGATGTATTTTAACTGATGAATTTAAGAGTAGTATCCAAGGTAGTGAGTTAAATGCCAGCAAGATTGCAGGAAGAGGGAAGGGAAGAATTAAAACTTCCTGATCATGTAAAACTATATGCCAACTACAAATAGGCATGTACAGAAACACATACAACTTTATCAATGGATCAATAGGTATAAATCAGTAAATGTTGAGTGTAAGTATGGGGGGAAAAACAGGGAAAGGGAGAGAAATTAGCTGAATCATAAGGTCTTTGTGGGTCCATGGGTCTTGATCCAGCTCAGCATATAAGACACCTCTTGTAATTTATTTTTTACACAGCAAGCAAAGTCATGCTTGTAATTTCATTTCCAGGAAGTAATTCACTATAGCAAATTTCTTATGCCTCCACTTCCCTGCAATTTATAAGCAGCAATAAAGCAACGAAACAAGGTTGAGCTAAGCATATTTAGATAGGCATTTCAAAACAAACTAATTCTCTGTTGGAATTGTAGGCAACCTAAGTATGAACTAAATCTATGTATTGCTACTCCTAAATCTACTTCCTACTAAGAAGTAAGGAAATTAATTATTTCAGCTAGCACTTTCTCTCTCAGCTATTTTCTCCCTTGGACTCACCACGTAAGTTCTTTCCTCTTTCCATCTTCTTCCATTTTTGCTTAAATCTATCTGTAATGAGTAGACCTGCTCCCCACCTCCTTGTACCTCTTCTTCCTTCACTGCATCTTCTCCTGAACTCCTCATTTATCACCACCTCAAAACTTGGCCCCAGGCTCCCCTGGAACCAATAATCCTTCAGAGCCAGCACTGTCATGGAAACCATTTTAGTTTGCAGGCCATTACCCTCCTTGTCTCTTCCTCTTTCTTCTTTCATAAATCTGTTTTTTTTCAACTCTCCAGCTCTGTCCTCTTCCTTGCTAGCACAGCAGCCATCCCTTTTTCCTGTGAAAAACATGTTCTCAAGGTCTGTTATTAGCTAAAAAGAATGTTTTTGGGTAGCTGAATAAGTGAAAAGATAACAGAGAACTATGGGTGACTGCATGCTGTCACAAGGTGGCAGTCAACCTTGATCATCTGGGAAAGGAAAAAGATAAAATTGCAAGAAAACAGAAAAAAAACTTAGAAAATTCTATTATGCAAGGTGATCAGAAGGATGCATGAAGAAACTATAAGTCTGAGATTATTTGAGTGACAAGTATGTCACTTATTCTTTGTTCTGCTTTATAATTTCTTTAAAGCATTACAGAGTAGTGAGTTCTTGTCAGGGTTGATCTGGGTGAACCATCCAATGAGACATCAGTTGTTCTTATCTTTGGGAAATTTGAGAACATATCCATGCTATTCTATAATAACAATTCATTAATAATAATTCATTATTCTAGGTTATTAATACATTGTCTCTGAAATTATCTTTTAATCTACTAGCTTTTATCATCATGCTGTCCAATGGCATGATACATATATTGATTAAATAGAACATTTTTTGCCATTAATAGTGTTAGTGTACTAGTAATTGTACATTCCCCCTTCATGGATTACTGCCTTGTCGTGGCGAAGGGGCTTGCGTAATTCAATGAAGCTATGAGCTATGCCGTGCAGGGCCACCCAAGACGGAAAGGTCATAGCAGAGAGTTCTGATAAAATGTGATCCACTGGAGAAGGAAATGGCAAACCACTCCAGTATCTTTGCCATGAAAACCCTATGGACAGTACCAAAAGGCAAAACAATATGACGCTGGAAGATGAGCCCCTCAGGTCGGAAGGCGTCCAATATGCTACTGGGGAAGAGCAGAGGGCTAGTACTAGTAGCGCCAGAAAGAATGAAGCGACTGGGCCAAAGCCGAAAGGACGCTCAGCTGTGGATATGTCTGGTGGTGAAAGGAAAGTCCGATGCTGTAAAGATTTTTTCTCCATAGGAACCTGGAATGTAAGGTCCATGAATCAAGGAAAGCTGGACGTGGTCAAACAAGAGATGACAAGACTAAACATCGACATCTTAGGTATCAGCGAACTAAAATGGACAGGAATGGGTGAATTTAATTCAGATGACCATCAGGTATACTACTGCGGGCAAGAATCCCTCAGAAGAAATGGAGTAGCCTTCATAGTCAATAAAAAAATAGGAAAAGCAATACTGGGATACAATCCTCAAAATGACAGAATGATCTCAGTTCGAATCCAAGGCAAACCATTCAATATCACATTAGTCCAAGTCTATGCCCCAACCACCGGTGCTGAAGAGGATGAAATTGACCGGTTCTATGAAGCCCTACAGCACCTTATAGAACTAACACCCAAAAATGATGTCCTTATCGTCATGGACCCAACATGACTGCTGGGATCACTTCTTTCCGCCGTTGAAGGATGGCTTGGACTGGTGGATGGACATTAGGGAGAGAATGTTTTGTTCTCCCCCCCCAGACTGGCGGTGCGGGCTGGCGTTGTGAGGATTGACAGAGGCCTGGCCTGCCTGTTCCTTACTTCTTTTGTTGACAGGCAGGCATTATGGCTAGCCCCATACCTGATGGGAACTAAGATCCCCCTATGGATAATCCAGTGTGGACGGGACCGAACCGTGGTGGGAGGACGGTTCTGGACTGGTCAGCGACCACCTCACTGGTGTGGGAGACCAGTTGGGGTGGGCCTGGCTTGGGACTCCCCTTTTCTCTCTCTGTTCCAGTTAGACTCCTCAGCCGGAGTGAGAGGACGGCTGAGGTTGTCCCTTGGAACTCCATCTCGGGTGAGAGCTGAGATGGCTTTGCAGATTGAGAGATATGCCCACTGGACCTGTTCTTTTTCCATCTTCGTACCATCAATGAACAATCCTTTGGCCATATTTTCAACATCGGCCCCAAGAGACTAATTGAGTGCTATATGATCCATCGTTATTCCGAAGCGGACTTGTATGCCCTTAGGGCGGTTCCTGCCTCATGGGCGTGACCTGTCGCCTGTTTTCATACTCCCCTTAATGACGGGCCCAAGCCTTGGGACTCCGAGAGGTGGTTGGGCTTGGATAGGGGCCTCGAGTTAAGACGCGCTAAGAGGCCCCTGATCAGATTTTTAGCCGGTTATTTTAGGAGGTTAGGGAGGGGGAGGGAGGGGGGGTGGGGAGGGAACTTGTAACCGGCACTCAGTCTGGTCCTGTTAGAGGTCCTGGTGGGACGGGGTTGGGGGAGGTGGCTGCTGGCGCTGGGAATGTGGGGGTGGGGTATCGAATCCCCACGGCGATAGGGTATGGCAGCAGGTGTTTGCGAGGAGGGTCATATCAACATCTGGGATCGCGCCCCCGCTATCTTCGAGCAGTGGCGCGCTCCGACCCTCCGGTTAGCACCCTCTTACCCAGGGATGAGGGTGATCAGGCCCCTGAGCTCAGGCTGGTCTATTTTAACGCTAGATCCGTAGTTAATAAAGCTCCCCTCATCCGTGATCGGATCGAGGAGGAATGTGCGGATCTAGCGTGCATCACGGAAACCTGGCTGGGCTCGGAGGGAGGGGTGCCTCTCACCGAGTTATGCCCGCCGGGTTTCCGGGTGCTGCACCAGCCACGGGCTCAGGGCAGGGGTGGTGGGGTGGCAGTGGTTATTCGGGAGACATTGTGTCCCCGGGAGGCCACCATTGTCCAGATGGCCGGGAGTGAGACCCTCCTCTTGAGGTGTGGTCCTCGGGTTCAGTTGGGCTTGTTGCTTACATACCTGGCGCCCAGCTGTGTGGCAACAGCCCTGCCCGAGCTGCTCGACACCCTCTCAGGGTTGGCGGTGGAGTTCCCCAGGCTCGTAGTCCTGGGTGACTTCAACCTGCCATCACTGGGAGGGTCGTCGGAGTTAGCTCGGGAGTTCATGGCTTCCATGACAGCCATGGGCCTGACCCAGGTTATTGAGGGCCCAACTCATGAGGGGGGTCACACTCTTGACCTGGTGTTTCTGTCTGGACAGTGGTTGGATGATCTGGGAGGGGGTTCTCCGTCCATCACCCCTCTGTCATGGTCAGACCATTACCTCCTGAGGCTAGTTTTCCGTCATGCCATCCCCCGCCGCTGGGCGGCGGAGCCGACCAGGTGGTTCCGCCCCAGGTGCCTAATGGACCCAGATCGGTTCCAGAGGGCGCTTGGGCCTATACCTATCACCCTTACCCACAGCCCAGTCGATGCCCTGGTGGAGGCCTGGGAAACGGCAGCCACCAGGGCACTCGACTGCGTTGTACCCATGCGACCTCTGACCCGACGCAGATCCCGTTGGGCCCCATGGTTCTCTGTGGAGCTCCGGGAGATGAAGCGGCGGAGACGAGGTCTAGAGAGCGGTTGGAGATCCAGCCGATCCGAATCCGACCGATTGCAGTTAAGAACCTTTATAAGGTCTTATCTTGCGGCGATAAGGACGGCGAAGTCTAACTACTTTGCCGCCCTTGTCGCGTCCGCAGATAATCGCCTGGCCGCCCTGTTTAGGGTGACT
Source organism: Vipera berus (assembly GCF_964194415.1). NCBI lineage: Eukaryota > Metazoa > Chordata > Lepidosauria > Squamata > Viperidae > Vipera > Vipera berus. The sequence goes on from NC_138202.1 coordinate 135,721,379, forward strand.
CGCTCCCTCCTAAATCAGGAGGTGAGAGAGGATCCCTTGCAGGGACGAGCCGAGGAGTTTAGTCATCATCTGGCGGACAAAATCACTCGGATCCGGACCGGCTTGGACTCTGACTGGGCAGAGTCTAATGTGGAGGAATCAGGCGGTCTTGAGCACGTTATCTGGAATGAGTTCGACCCTGTTTCCCCTGATGATGTGGACAGGATCATGGGGAGACTGAGCACCACCACCTGTTTGTTGGATCCGTGCCCCTCCTGGCTAGCTTATGCGGCTCGGGAAGGAACACGAGGCTGGTTCCATGCAGTAATAACTGCTTCCTTGAAGGAGGGTGTCTTTCCTGCCGCCTTGAAGGAGGCGGTGGTGAGACCCCTTCTCAAGAAGCCTGCTTTGGACCCGGCTGTTTTAAACAACTACCGTCCAGTCTCCAACCTTCGCTTTCTGGCGAAGGTTGTTGAGAGTGTGGTGGCGCATCAGCTCCCTCTGTTCCTGGAGGAAACTGATTATCTGGACCCGTACCAATCGGGCTTCAGGCCCGGACACAGCACGGAGACGGCATTGGTCGCGCTGGTGAATGATCTCTGGAGGGCTAGGGACAGGGGTTGCTCCTCTGTCCTGGTCCTATTAGATCTCTCAGCGGCGTTCGATACCATCGACCATGGTATCTTACTGCGGCGTCTCAGGGGGCTGGGAGTGGGAGGCACCGTTTTACGGTGGTTCTCCTCCTACCTCCAGGGCCGCTCACAGTCGGTGTTGACAGGAGGGCAGAGATCCGCCCCGAGGTCTCTCATTTGTGGAGTCCCTCAGGGGTCGGTTCTCTCGCCTCTCCTGTTCAACATCTATATGAAGCCGCTGGGCGAGATCATTCGTGGTTTTGGGGTGGGGTATCATCAGTACGCTGATGATACCCAACTTTTTCTTTCCACCCCGAACCAACCCAGTGATGCCCTCTCCGTGATGTCCCGGTGCCGGGAGGCGGTTCAGGTCTGGATGGGGAGAAACAGGCTTCGTCTCAATCCCGCCAAGACTGAGTGGCTGTGCATATCGGCATCTCGGGTTAACCAAGTTATTCCATCTTTAATGATGGGGGGTGAGGTGTTACCCCCCGTCGATAGGGCTCGCAACTTGGGCGTCCTCCTGGATTCACGGCTCAATTTCGAAGACCATATAGGAGCCGTGACCAGGGGGGCTTTTGCCCAGGTTCGCCTGGTGCGCCAGTTGCGTCCCTATCTGGACCGAGACGCCCTACGCACAGTTACTCATGCGCTTGTGACCTCCCGTTTGGACTACTGTAACGCTCTCTACATGGGGCTGCCCTTGAAGACCACTCGGAGCCTTCAACTGGTGCAGAATGCGGCCGCGCGAGTTGTAATGGGGGTTTCCCGATACTCCCATGTAACACCTCTACTCCGTGAGCTGCATTGGCTTCCGGTTGCCCTCCGGGTGAAATTCAAGGTGCTGGTTATCACCTATAAAGCCCTACATGGCCTGGGTCCGGGATATCTGAGGGAACACCTGCTGCCGGCATCAAATGCCCTTCGCCCAGTGCGCTCCCACAGGGAGGGTCTGCTCAGGGTCCCGCCGGTAAGAGACTGCCGGCGGGTGACACCCAGGGATAGGGCCTTCTCGGTGGGAGCGCCTGCCCTCTGGAACCAGCTGCCGGTGGAGCTGAGAACTGCCCCCGACCTTCGATCATTCCGCCGGGGCCTGAAGACCTGGCTCTTCGAGCTCTCGGGCCCAGACTGAGGAGGAATTTTTAATTTGGGGTTCTTTTTAACTGACTACAGGGTTAATTTAATATTTTTTAATTTGGTTCTTAATTTTTGTATTTTGGATTTTTAATTCCCTGTAAACCGCCCTGAGTCCTCAGGGAATAGGGCGGTATATAAATATAACCAAAATAATAAAAAAAAAATAATAATGGGGGATTGGAATGCTAAAGTAGGAAGCCAAAAGATAACTGGAATAACAGGCAAGTTTGGCCTTGGAGTACAAAATGAAGCAGGGCACAGGCTGATAGAATTTTGTCAAGAGAATATGATGGTCATAGCAAACACTCTTTTCCAACAACCCAAGAGAAGGCTTTACACATGGACATCACCAGACGGTCAACACAGAAATCAGATTGACTATATGCTCTGCAGCCAAAGATGGAGAAGCTCTATACAGTCAGTAAAAACAAGACCAGGAGCTGACTGTGGCTCAGACCATGAGCTTCTTGTTGCAAAGTTTAGGCTTAAATTAAAGAAAGTAGGGAAAAGCGCTAGGCCAGTCAGGTATGAATTAAATCATATCCCTGTTCAATATACAGTAGAGGTGACAAATAGATTTAAGGAATTAGATCTGATAGACAGAGTGCCTGAAGAACTATGGACAGAGGTTCGCAACATTGTACAACAGGTAGCAACCAAAACCATCCCAAAGAAAAAGAAATGCAAGAAAGCAAAATGGCTGTCTGAGGAAGCTTTGCAAATAGCTGAGGAAAGGAGGGAAGCGAAAGGCAAGGGAGAAAAAGAAAGATATGCCCAATTAAATGCAGAATTCCAAAGAATAGCTAGAAGAGATAAGAATGCCTTCTTAAATGAACAATGCAAAGAAATAGAAGAAAACAATAGAATAGGGAGGACCAGAGATCTTTTCAAGAAAATTGGAGAGATGAAAGGAACGTTTCATGCAAAAATGGGCATGATAAAGGACCAAAATGGCAGGGACCTAACAGAGGCAGAAGAGATTAAGAAGAGGTGGCAAAATTACACAGAAGAACTAAACATGAATGAGCTTAACATCCCTGACAATCACAATGAGGTGGTCACTGACCTCGAGCCAGACATCCTAGAATGTGAAGTGAAGTGGGCCTTAGAAAAGCTGAGCAACAACAAAGCTAGTGGAGGTGACAGTATTCCAGCTGAGCTATTCAAAATCTTAAAAGACGATGCAGTAAAAGTGCTACACTCAATTTGCCAGCAAATTTGGAAAACTCAACAGTGGCCACAGGATTGGAAAAGATCAGTTTACATTCCAATTCCAAAGAAAGGCAGTGCCAAAGAATGTTCAAACTATCGCACCATTGCACTCATTTCTCATGCTAGTAAAGTTATGCTTAAAATCCTACAAGCTAGACTCCAGCAGTATGTGGATCAAGAACTACCAGAAGTACAGGCAGGATTTCGAAGAGGCAGAGGAACTAGAGATCAAATTGCTAACATACGCTGGATCATGGAGAAAGCTAGAGAGTTCCAGAAAAACATCTACTTCTGCTTCATTGACTATGCTAAAGCCTTTGATTGTGTGGATCATAACAAACTGTGGCAAGTCCTTAAAGAGATGGGCATACCAGACCATCTTATTTGTCTCTTGAGAAACCTATATGCGGGCCAAGAAGCAACAGTGAGAACTGGACACGGAACCACTGATTGGTTCAAAATTGGGAAAGGAGTCCGGCAAGGCTGTATACTGTCGCCTTGCCTATTTAATTTATATGCAGAGCACATCATGAGAAAGGCAGGGCTAGATGAATCAAAAGTTGGAATTAAGATTGCCGGAAGAAACATCAACAACCTAAGATATGCAGATGACACCACTCTAATGGCAGAAAGTGAAGAGGAACTAAAAAGCCTCTTGTTGCGAGTGAAGAAGGAGAGTGCAAAACTTGGGTTGAAACTAAACATTAAGAAAACCAAGATCATGGCATCTGGCCCTCTCAATTCCTGGCAAATAGATGGGGAAGAAATGGAGGTAGTGACAGATTTTATTTTCCTGGGCTCCAAGATCACTGCAGATGGGGACTGTAGCCAAGAAATTAAAAGACGCTTGCTCCTTGGGAGGAAAGCCATGGCAAATCTAGACAGCACACTAAAAAGCAGAGACATCACCCTGTCAACAAAAGTGCGTATAGTCAAGGCTATGGTCTTCCCAGTTGCAATGTATGGCAGTGAAAGCTGGACCATAAGAAAGGCTGAACGCCAAAGAATTGAAGCCTTTGAACTCTGGTGCTGGAGAAGACTCCTGCGAGTCCCTTGGACTGCAAGGCGATCAAACCGGTCAGTCCTAGAGGAGATCAACCCTGACTGCTCTTTAGAAGGCTAGATCCTGAAGCTAAAACTCAAATACTTTGGCCATCTAATGAGAAGGAAGGACTCACTGGAGAAGAGCCTAATGCTGGGAAAGATTGAGGGCAATAGAAGAAGGGGACGACAGAGAATGAGGTGGCTGGATGGAGTCACTGAAGCAGTGGGTGTGAGCTTGAATGGACTCCGGAGGATGGTGGAGGACAGGAAGGCCTGGAGGAACGTTGTCCATGGGGTCGCGATGGGTCGGACACGACTTCGCAACTAACAACAACAACAACAAAATTGTTCATTCAAGAGAGAATGCAATACTTCCCAGATCCTTAATGAATATTGGAATGTAACAGATAGATTTACAGATGTTCAGAACAGAAGATATTGGGAGGAGCAAAAGAGGGTCTTTTATCAATACACTTGTTTTGCATGCAAAAAGTGCTAGGTTTAATCACTGACTGTAATATTATGATATGATTTGATTTGATATAATACAATATATTATATGATAATATTCATTCTCCAAATTAACTGTTGCTACAAGGGATGCGGTGGCTCAGTGGGTTAGGACGCTGAGCTTGTCGATCAGAAGGTCGGCAGTTTGGCGGGTCAAATCCCGAGTGCCGCCTAACAGAGTGAGCGCCTGTTACTCGTCCCAGCTTCTGCCATCCTAGAAGTTCGAAAGCATGTAAAAATGCAAGTAGAAAAATAGGCACCACTGCGGTGGGAAGGTAACAGCGTTCCGTGCGCCTTTGGCGTCTAGTTATGCCGGCCACATGACCGCGGAGATAGCGCTGGCTCTTTGGCTTTGAAACGGAGATGAGCACCGGCCCCTAGAGTTGGAAACAACTAGCACGCATGTGCGGGGGAACCTTTACCTTTACCTTTTTACTCATTAGAAGGTAGAAAGGTAGAAAACCCAAATTCTAGGCCAGTAAAAGGCAACTTTCCCTAATTTTAAAATGTATAGATAAAAAAATATAACTTATGGAAATTCATGATGCTGCTAAACAACTATATATTAAACATACATGCATTTTAAGAACATAAAAAGTAGCCCTAAGTATTCTGGGAACATGTTACAGTACAGTAGTATAGACAATCTGCTGTTTAAATATAGGATATGTGTTTAGGTATAACTTTTTATATAGAATCATAGAATCGCCAATCTGAAAAGAAATTTAGTTTGTTGTGTTTTGCCATATAGTATCTTTTATATGGTTGTCTAGCTTCCAATTACATACATAGTAAAGGGACCCTCAGCATTTCTTTGAGTGATTTATTCTGCTGATAAACTTCTCTTACTATCAGAAAATTTACTCTGACATTGAATTAGAATCTCCCTTTTTGTAACTTACATCTAATATTCCATGTCGTACTTTCTGGAATGTTAAAGAGATCTTGATACTATTCTGTACAACATTGCTTTAGGCATCATCTCCCACCCCAGTCTACTCTTCTTGATGCTAAACTTTTCCAATTCCTTCATTCTCTTCACCAGATCAGTTTCTATTTCTTTTATCATCCTCACTGTCCTTTTCTGAATCACTTTCAGTTTTTATAAATCCTCCTTAAAGTTCATTATCCAAAATTGGGCATGGTACTAAAAGTGTGATCTGATTTATTACAGCATGGGTGTCAAACTCGCAACATCATGTGATGTGTCACGGTGTGTCACGACTTTTTTTCCCATTGTCGGCAATGGGGTGGGTGTGGTTTTAGTGTGACACATCTGGCCTGCGGGTTGGCAGTTTGATGCCCCTGTATTACATCATGAAAAGGAACTCTTGCATCCTATGACATGAAAACTCTATTTATTTTTTATTTTATTTTTTATTTTAATTCCATTTACATCCCGCCCTTCTCCGAAGACTCAGGGCGGCTTTCAAGCTTAGCAGTAGCCTTCATTCTATGTATATGCCTGCTTATTAGGGCTTTCACACACCCCCAAGCAGCATTATTACAAAGTCAGCTTATTGCCCCCAACAATCTGGGTCCTCATTTTACCTACCTCGGAAGGATGGAAGGCTGAGTCAACCTTGAGCCTGGTGGGATGCGAACCTGCACTAATTGCAGGCAGCTGGTGTTAGTTAAGGAGGCATTAGCCCACTGCTCCACCAAGGCTCTATTTGAGATGATATAGCTTAAAATTGTGTTTAGCTTTCCTGTGGTCACATCAGATTGCTTTTTCTTTTCTTTTTCTTTTTCTGTTTTTGTTTTTTTGCCTCTGAGTCAATCTTGACTCTGGTGACTATATGGACATATAGTTTTATAAGTGGTTTGCCATTAGGTTTTTCTTAGGGCTAAAAGAGAGTGACTGGCCCAAAGTCGCCTAGTTGGCTTTTGTTCCTAAGGAAAGGCTAGAACTTGGATTCTCCCACTCTTGAACCACTGGATTCACCACTAGAACAAACTGGCTTACCCTATGGCTGATTTTGAACAGTAATTGTAATAAATTATTACTTGAATATCATGTTCACAAATACTGTTACCAAGCCAGGTATCCCTCATCTTATATGTATGCATTTATTTAGTTTCCAAAATGAAACATTTCAGATTTCTCTCAAGTTCCGTTCTACTACTTTTAGTTTATTGTTCAGACCTCTTGGGAGGGTCTCAAATGTGTTCTAAGATATTTGTTATCCTATCTAATTTTGTATCATTTGCATATTAGATAAACATTCCTTCTATCTTTTCATTAAAATCATTGAAACTTGTGGAAGAGTACAGGAACCAGAACTACACCTTGTAACACCTCAATTAAAATCTTACTGCATTTTTATGGGTATGGTATTTTTAAGGCAAACAGGTACTCCCTTAGCCATCATACAATGTGATCCACATTGAAGACGGTTCATAATCAGAATTTCTTAAAATACTTTGTCAAATATTTACTTAAAGCTAAGGTTGTATTTACTATATTATTCTTTCATTTTGTTGATCTGCTTTTCATACTGAAGATATATCTGCTTATTCTTTAACAATATATAGCCCATTGCCCACCAGACATTCTATTTTGATGTCAATATAGATTAAACTGATCTGTCTCTATGTAAAAGAGTGAATGGATGGGGAATCTGGCATTTAAAAATACAACAATATTAAAAATTCATCAGAAGAACATCTTATTCTGACCTTCTCTATCCCGTTGAACATCTACATTTTTCAGCCAAAGATTTCAAAGGGCAATACCAGACTATAAGTGCTGAAATACAATTTATAATTATATTTTGATGTTATTCCATCTAAAGGAAAGTGTTATCTTGTGGTGCAGAAGTGGAACTTTAACTCACCCAATGGAACTTTCCCTGCATTTCCACTTCAACAACAATGAGAGCAAGAGATCTACAGGAAAAGGTTCATCTGGTGGGCTGGTAGTAATTCCATTTGGTGGGTGCTCATCTTTAAATACAAAACAGAGTGCAACAGTAGAAAAATTGCATAGTGTATATGCATAATTCATTGCTGTTATTTCAAATTTTTGTAAGGGGTGCAAGAATATATCAGAAGCGTTCTAGGGGTGCGAGGTATAGAAAAGGTTGGGAGCTACTGATCTAATTTAATCCATGATACTTTTAGTCTATATATAAAATGTGTTTTCATGTTCCATAAGACACTTCCTTGTTGTTTTTTAAATAATATGAACCAGAATAGTACAAATAACAAGTTAGGATATTCTTCATTACAGTTTTCTGCATGTTTATATGTGCTGGTCGTTCACGGCAATGATCATAAGTATGCAGGAAAAATAAATATTAGAAAAAATACCTTTTTTATTATTTTATTTTTAAAAACTATCTCTTTCTCTTCTAAAGCTTGTTAAACATTGAGGATGACCGAACAATTAAAATTGAAACAGAGTATAATCATTTGAAATTATGAAAAGGCTTGTGCTATAAAACAGGCAGATAGCTAGAATAAAAATAAGATAAATTTAAAATTTCCTATAGAAAAAATGCCTTCCCGAATAAGGAATTATTTACTTTAAATTAGTCACTTTGGGTAGTGAGAGGGGCAGCATATGCAGTAAATTTAATAAGTAAAAATAAAATAAAACAGTAAACTCAAGTAATACATTAATTCAAAGCATAACAATAATCCTAGAAACATGGGGAGGCATGACGCAAGCATCATTAGTGTAACAAAATCCAATAGGTCTCCCCAGACATCCTATCCCACTATGTGGGAAAATAGCAACTTTTTTAAAAAATGGAACATCATCAGGATAGGAGGCAACCAGATTTCTGGGGACCTGTCAAAGGACAGGCCCCAAGGCAGAGCAGGCAGTCTTCCTCAATCCTGAGAGATGCCATTGCTTGATTAACACTTTTGCCAATTCTTAAAGAGATAGACACAAACTATGGGAGATAGCTGTCTCTTAGTAATGTGTTATAGTTAATATTGTATACAAATGGACCATATACAAAATAAATAAGGAGTTTTTAATCCTCACATCAATAATCCACTAGTGTGGATGACTTATTCCATATCACAAAGTTTTTGAGAACCAATTTTAATTGCTAACAATGAAACGAATTGATCTGACTATTAGACAAAAACAAATAAATTCCTCAATCCTTAATTTATGGAAATGGTCACAGTATGTGTGCAATACTTTTTGGCAAATTAAATCCCCCACACAAGATTTCTCTGTCTATTTGTGTTCAAATTATTTGTTTTCTTAATATCGTTGTAATAAAGACAAAAGTTTAATTTCATTCAACTGGCAACGATTTAATTCACCACTGACTCAATTATTTCATAAATGGTTTGGGGTGTAATATCGTTTTAATAGATAATCAGTTATCCAACAATTACGCTCTGTGGGGTGCTATAAGTAAGCATATTAGCAGATTATTCCTCTAATTTGATCAAGAAAGGCACATGGCAACTGTAGATATTCAGCTTGCAATATGGGCATATGGAGCAATATAGGAAAAGTCAATTTTGATCTGATATGGATACTTGGAATCAGGGCTTTTTTTCTCATAGAACACTCAGAACGGAGTTCCGGCACCTTTTTTGGATGGAACCTTGTAGGGTAGGCAAGGCGGGTTGTATGACATGTGCGAGTTCTGGCACCTTTTTCTTTTACAAAAAAAGCACTGCTTGGAATTCTATATTTATGAAGATTTATGAACAATCAAGGATAAAACATTAAATCATTCTATGATACATTAACTGCTTTTAGATTAATTTAAATTGAGGATTCCCCTCCACTGTCTGCATTAAATCCCTTCGTGTTGCACGTTTCTTGCTGTACAATATCTTTGCTTGATAGCATGACTGGTAACATTGATTGGAACTAACCAAGCAGGACTAAACCCTCTAGGAATATGTTCAGCTACCTTATATTGTTCCATATTTTTCAACACCAAGTTGCTACAACACTCCTTTACTCATTATTTGTCAGTGCATCAGCTGATAAAATGAAACTGTCAAAGTTGAAACCTGCTCCGAACCTTTTTTGGTATGTACTTGTGTGTTAATCCTCCTTTCTGAATATAAGAATGTTGTGGTTGAAGAACTATCAGATACGTATATTAGACACAATGCCAAATCAGTTTCTAGTGAGGGCTGACATGAAGTCAGCATTTATCTTAGTTACTGCTAGATGTAATAAGTGGCAGGATGACATTTATCACAGCATGCATGGAGTCCCAGCAAATAATAATGCAGAAGTGAAACATGTATTTTCTAGTTGAAAGGAATCCCTGTTTTTGCAGCAATATATTAAAACCAATAAAATACTGCAATCTGAGGGGACAGTCTAGAAAAAGGAAGATATAAGATTGAAATTCTGGGCAATATTGTTAAGATTTTAAAAGACAGAAAGGAAAAAAGGGAAACTATATACATTAAGGAAATAACAATTGAAAAATAAATTATTTACCTATTCCTTATTTTACCATCCTTTATCACCTTCATCCATTAATAGTTCCCCTGTTTTCATCCACTATGTGTCATAAAATTCAGAAATAAAAAGACTGTGTCCACAATAATATTGGCTCTTGGATGAGAGAGAGCTTGAAGGACATATTGCAGATTTGCACTCTGTAGTTGCACAGTATTACACTTAAGAGGAATAAGATCATTTAACATACAGAGATAAAAGTGAATTGTAATACATTGGGTATAAAGGGTTGACTGGCAAAGCAAATAAGATCTTAATTTAATGACTGATGTTTTGATTCTATTTACTCCCTCATAACTCATGTATTTACTGTACCATATTGAATGGATAGCCAAACTACATATAAATATTTTATTCTATCTGTGGTGAAGCTGACAAAATTGTAGTGTTTGAAATGTAAAAATTGTGTCAGCATCTGTTATTAAACCTGTTTTGTGAACAACAATAATGAATTTTAAAAATTTCAGTAGGAGCTGCTAAAAAAACTAGGATTTTTTTTCCAGATAATTCCCTCTTGGCATCTGTGCTGTTAAGTTACATTGTTTTGTTTATTATTAGGTAAAAATTAATCCTAAGGACAAGATGTACCCACACTGTAATTCTAAATTCATACAGGAATGTTAACCTCATGAAATATAACATATTTACTTATCTACTGTGTTAAAAGCAGTTTGCTCCCTAACAAATGTATTTGGTTTGCAGTCTTATTTCACAATTTTGCACAATTCTGCTGTAAATAATCTGATTAAATTAAATGCCCTATATACTCTAAGACAGGGGTGTCAAACTGCCGGCCCATGGGCCAGTTGCATCATGCGGAGGCCACACCCACCCCAGCTCCAGCAATGCAAAAAAAGTCATGATACGTTGCAACATGTCACGTGATGCGGCGAGTTCGACACCCGTGCTCTAAGACATTGTTTGTAGTCCTCGACTTACAACCATTCATTGGTGACCATTTAAAGTTACAACCAGTCCACACACATATGACCAAACACAGCATCACCGTGGTCATGTGATCAAAATTTAGGCACTTGCAACTGGCATGTGTTTACGACAATTGCAGTGTCTTGGGATCATATGATCACTATGTGTGACCTTCCCAACCAGCTTCCAGCAAGCAAAGTCAATTGGAGAAGCCAGATTTGTTTCATGACCACGTTATTCACTTAAGATACACAACAAAAAATATAATAAATGTGATCACATCTCACTTAACCTCCTTGCTTAGTGATGGAAATTCTGGTCCCAATTGTAGTGGTAAGTGGAGGATTACCTGTAACTTTAACTGTCCTTGTATTCCATATCATTTCCAGAGGAGCTGTTTGTTTCTTTACCCCTTGTTGCATCCACAGTTTAATTCATGGTAGACTTTTGTATACTGCTTCAAAGGAGGCTCACACACAAAAATCAATACAGATTTCATGAAGGCTTTTAAAAGTAAAGCCTGAAAATCAAGATGAACTAAACCTGATCAATGATGTAAGCATGAGGTGTGGCCTTACTCAGTCCAACAATAGGCAGTTGCTCTATAGAAGGTCTCCACCTATCAAAATCTCCCCACATATCATTTGCTCCATTTTCCTGGAGCACAACAGCACGACAGAAACTTTTTGCTGATTATTTTTTTTATTAAACACTTTATGGAAAGAATATAGAGAAACAGAAATAAGTGACATGTAAAAGTAAAGGGTAAAATACAAGTAGTAGAACATGCAGAAAAAAAACAAAGGCTTTCAAATGCCATAAAATTGCAATTTCCCAATCTACCTCAAATTACGTATAAAATCATACACTATATCCTATCACTTTTCCAACAAAAAACTGCAAGTCTTTAAACTAAAGATTAAATATTATGCTTTAAACTAACAAAACACAGTATAAACCACTAACTAAAACTATAAACTACAATGGATTAATACTAAAAGACAAATTTTGGATATGGTACAAATCCACGCCTTAAAGTATAATCCAAGAATAACTGACCTAAATCAACCAGATGGCTTTGTCAGAACTAGAATTCATGGTCTCCTAGTTTTTAACTGAGTGATTTTAATTACTGCACGAAACTGGCACTCCTTTAACAAACATATCTTTCATTAACTGCTACCATAGCTTACAACCCATGGACTGGACATGGCCCACCACTCAGAATCACTTGGCCTATGGTCAGAAAGGAAAGACATTTACCCAATGAAGTAAATATATTGAGAATTATTGTCTTAGGATGTTTCCATTGTTAAGGTTTATTCAAGGTATTATTACCTTATAAATCACACCTAATAAATGTTCCTTATGGGTGTAATGGTTGCATCCATTAGTAAAAGACTTTTGGCCCAGCAATGCATTTTGCTAACTGGAGAGGAAATTACATTTCCCAATCCCATTTCCCCTGCCATTTCCTATATATCACCTCCCAAAAATGTTTCAGTAAATTGATGGATACTCTGGAGTGCAGTGGATGTGAAGAGGGAGGATACGATAGAGAAGCAAATATAAAGTGCACCTACCTTCCCCCATTCTGTTATTAGGAGCAGTCTTTCGAACTAACCTGATGTTTTATTAAAAACTACATACCTCTGCAATCATGTGGAACTTTTTTGGGGAAAGGCATTATCCTTTTCCCATGTCTGTTAGTACTCGGTAGTGAAATATATTAAACTTTCTTCAGCATAGGCTTTAACATAGGATTTGCATCCCATGAATCTATTGACCTACAATTCAGTTACAGCGGAGGTGTCCAACCCTGGCAATTTTAAGAGCTGTGGACTTCCACTCCCCAAATTCCTCAGCCAGCTATGCTTGTTGGGTTATTCTGGGAGCTGAAGTTCACAAGTCTTAAATTTGCCAAGGTTGGACACCCCTGAGTTAGAGCAACAGCTGTTGTCTCTTATTTGGTCATACAGACTCTAGTTTTTCTCTAATTTCAGTATCCTTTGTCTTCTTCATATTAAATGTTAGGAAAAATTAAAACAAAAGGAAGATAACTTTCAAATTAGTAGCGTTAATTTATTTTGTGCCAACTGGATGAGAAACCTAGCTGGAAGTGTGTGCTGATGTATTGGTTCAACAATCCTCTATTTCAAATATCTCATTTGAAATATGTTGGAAAAAATAGTGCATTTAATTACCCTATGCAACATCATCACTGTCCTCCATTATCAAGAACTCATTTTACTTACGTTTTTATTACTAGGATTGCTTTTATGGATACATTACATCTTTTATTATTTGTCTTTTTTAAAAGAAAATCAGAGCAAAAATGAGATTAATATAAACTAATGCAAATATGTTCCTGCCTGAAGAATCATGGAAACAATACTTTTGACAATTATTCTAGCTTGCATACAAACATCCAAGTTAAGAGTTTGGCAATAACAATTCTTAACCAAATGTACCATCAACATCCACAATTGCCTCTCTTTCAGAAATAATTCACAGACTAATTTAAGACACAATTTCATTGACATGATATTTACCTCTCATTAAATAAATAAGACATGCATTTGTATATAATATTTTATTATTATTTTACAAGAAAAAGACACCACCTAAGAAACAATGTTATTTTTGTTATTGAATTTAGCTACATTCAACAAAAATGAGAATCAATTGCACTGTCTATAGCTCCCCATGAAAACCACTATAATTCCACTCTGTTAAAAGCAAAGAGCATTTTATCTTTTCCAGGAGAAAACCCAGAGATGAAATTTCACACACATTCTTTTAATCAATGTAGTTTTGAATGTTCAGATGTGAACACAAATTGATATGTTTTTGCTATAAAATTTAATTTAATAATTACATATTTCTTAATCATCTCTGCAATGAGTTGAAGACACTTTTTGCCCAGACTATCAGAAATTGACATACCTTGGTCAAGATGAATATAACCTTTCTAAAGAGATAGTAGAAATTTTATAATGTTGTGAAATTTCCTTATTTATGCCACATTAAGCTAGAAAAAGGCAAGAGCAATAGGCAATTACAGATGTTTGGTCCAATTGTTAAGCCATATATGTGCAAGTACATTTTTTTTCATTATGACTTTGTTAGGACTTCTTTGCCTGCTTCCACCAGCACTAATTGGGCTTTATACTGTTTGCCATTGTAGGCAAACACACAGCACACTGCTTACAATTTTTATCATACCTAGTTGGAATGCAGCCAGTTCAGATGGCTTGACAGAATAAATGGTGGTTGTGCAGTAGTAGGGAACAATGCCCAGCCCAAGTAAAAAAATGTATTCTAATAATGAGTGACAGATAGAATTTATTAACACCTTTCCTTGACATTGAGTCTATATACCGTTTCTGTGGAATCAGTTCACTCTAAGTACCTGACTGATCCTGTCTTAATTTCTAAGAATTAAGAAAATCTTAATCAAAATACATATGAGTGTTACACTGTAAATGCAAATGGCTCTGTAACTGATTGAAAATCAATAGTCAAACAAATGTGTAGAAATTTAGAAAGGGATGGAAGGGGAGGAAACTACTTTTAGCAGAAAATAGTTTCAATTACAGAATAATATGGCAAGATTCCAGTTCAAATTGTTTAATTAATTGATTTTTCATTCTCAGGCCATTTTCCTGCCAATATTATACATGTTCTATGATGTTGTTTTCTTACCTCTCTAAAATTCCTGTACTACAAGATGTTTTACTGCTCCTATATTGGAAATACATTATATAATATATTATTAACTCTGTAAACTGTAACGTTTCTAGTACTAGGTATTATGCTTGAAGAAAATAGTTTGATTAGTTTCAGCTACATTATTTGTTAATCTCTGACCTGCAGACTGAATTCATACACTAAGGCTAATCCTAAAGTGCACCCACCAAATTGCATCACCAAAACCTGGTAAAATTTTTCATAGTGTGTTCTTTTACGGTCAAAAATAAAGAACACTTCAAATCCTCTTCAAACCGCAAGATGGCTGAACCATTGAAATCCACCTACTACGATAGAAACTTTTAATCATGAGTCCTTCTCCATACCCTTCAGAGGCTAAATTAATTTAAAAAAACCCAAAAAGCAATATGGTCCCCCCAATATTGCGTCCCCGGGCTAATACAAAGTACAGATGGTCAGGTCACTAAATTGTGAAAGGTGCAAATCTTTGAAACAAGTAATGAGACTTATGTTCCTACCTGGAACTTGACTGCTTTCCCAAATGCTCAGGGATTTGAATTTTCTCTCTATCGTGTTATAGATATTCATCCAGAGACAGTGGCTGACCTGGCTTGCTGCCATGCCATTTGCCTTCTCCTTGTGAAGCCTGAACTATATCACTAGTTTTCCCTCATGTAACATTTGTCTGTGGTTCACTTTATGAACTAAGATTGTCTTGAAAGCCGGGCTTATTTTAAAAAAAAAAGGCTCAAAGAGCTAAACAGATATGTTTAACTATGTGTCTTTTTAAAATCAATATGCAAAGTATAAAGCACAATAAATTACGTACTGAATCCATAATATGCAAACTGCACTTTAAAAAAAGTTCTGAATGCTCACTCATGGGACAGGCTTCTTCAACACAGGCATAGAATCAAAATCATGTGAAGTATTAGTGCTGCTTTATAAATCCTTAGTAAGACCACACCTAGAATACTACATCCAGTTTTGGTCACCACGTTACAAAAAACGATGTTGAGACTTTGGAAAAGGTGCAAAGAAGAGCAACAAAGATGATTAAAGCCTGGAGACAACAACATATGAAGAATGGATGCAGGAATTGGGTATGGCTAGTCCAGAGAAAAGAAGGAGTAGGGGTGACATGATAGCAGTATTCCAATATCTGAGAGGTCACCACAAAGAAGCGGGGGTCAATCTATATTCCAAAGCATCAGAAAGCAAGACAAGAAACAATGGATGGAAACTAATCAAGGAGAGAAGCAACTGGAATTAAGGATAAACTTCCTATCAGTGAGAACAATTAACCAGTGGAACAGCTTGTCTTCAGAAATGGTGGGTGTTTCATCACAGAAGGTATTTACGAAAAGAGTGGACAGCCACATGTCTGAAATGGTATAGGATCTCCTCTTTGAGCAGGGGATTGGACTAGAAGATCTTTGAAGTCCCTCCCAGCTCTATTCTGATTAACTCTAAAAGTTGTATTATTTTTCACTCCAGTTTTTTTTCTCAATGAAGTATCCCTTTCTCTTTTTGTGAATCATAATTCTCACATCTTGCTTTTTCTATGTACAAATGTCCTTGTGTTTAATACAGAAATACCATTTTTCAAGGAAATTATATACCAGGACACTTATTTAATGCTAATATATGCACACACATATACACATTTTCCCTTTTCTTTATTTAAAGGACAGTGTCACTTGGAATTACCAGTAATGTAAAGCAGTTGCAGCCTCACTGTTCAAGTGACATTATCAGTGATATATATATTTGACAAGAAGAATAGCAGAGCTAGAAAGCAAAATATTCTGCAGGGGGGGAAACCAGTACAGAGTCCCATCTCAAAGAAGGCAGAGAGCTTCAGGTGATGAAAATCATCTGTATGTCCTCATTTTAAAACAGCCACTCCTAGCTTACATAGCATTTTGTCTTTCAAATTCAAATGTGACATTAGAAGATAGAATATATGGCATGATTTATATAACCCAAGTATTCCTAAGAGTGAATTATTTTAAAAGCATTTCTTATTCTTTGTCGTCTTCTTTTCCATTATTGTCTGCAAGCTGCCTAACTCTCAGTCATTTGGGAAGGTTAGTATATATTTCTTCAAAACATTTCTACCCCACTGTTGATTTTTTTTTAAAAAAAGTATTTACGATCAAATTGCACATATCCATGGGTGCCAGTCCCTGCCCTAAGGCTTTCTAGCTAAAAGACATCACACATAAGGAAAATGAGGGGGAGAGGGAAGAGGAGAAACAAAGACTCATGAGCCACTCACAGTTCTTACCATGCCCAGTTGGAATGCAAACAGTTAGTTAGTGTAACCTGATTTTTGTTATTATAAATTCTGGTTTCAAAAGACAGCCAGGGATTCTAGGTTTTCATATTCTAGATAGCTGGTGTCCATGGAAGGAGAGAGGAGGAACATTGTTATCCCATAAGAGCAACATTCCCTTATGGGAGAATGGCAGGTTGTTTACACAAAAGAAACTAGAGTTCAAACTACAGGAATATCCAGAGGGTATCTGCTTCCATAAGAAAGGTTACATACTTGGTTCCTGTAAACTGCTCCATATAAAAATGTATCTGATAAAGCAGTGTTTCTTCTAATCTTGGTTACAACAATGAGCCACACAGTGAAAATTTCAACAGAAATACTTAAATATCTGGTTATGAAATCAATTGAAGTAGACCTAATGCATGACTATTGGACATCTTACAATAAGAAGTCACAGTCTAGCCCCTTTGGTGAAAAACTGTTCTTTTTAAAAATTCTGGGGTTTTAAATGAATGGCTTTTAATGAAAACATTTTGAATTTGGATAGCCAAAAATTGCTTTGAATAAAACAGGTAGATAGGTCTGATACTTGGCCCTATGTGGTAAATATAAATATAATTTATATTTATTATTTAAATAAATATTAAAACTGTTAAGAACTTATCCCTCTCTATGCTTAAGGAGCATATATGCTTTAGAAAAAAAGAAGAAAAAGTGGTTTAAGGGGAGCAATATAAAGTATTATAAAAAGACATATGGCAGTTAGGTGGTTTTAACACTTGACAGCCAATTTGGTGCAGTGGTTAAGGCTAGAAATGGGAAAATAGTGAGTTCTAGTCCTGCTTTAGGTATGACCCTAGAGGGTCATACCTAAAGCAGGACTAGTAGGCAAGGGCAGACCACTTCTGAATTCTTGCCAAGAAAACTAGTTCAGGCATTCACCAGGATACTGATTTGAAAGCACACACACACACACAAGTCTTAACCCAAACAAATCACTACACATTTCATAATATGTATGAGATGATAGGTGAACACGGGAGACAACTGTGCAACCTGTATAATAATCACTAGAAACGTGAATGATAGATGAGAATTTGAAAATGGCCTGCCTCAGTGTGTGATCGTCCCTGCTCAAAATTCTAGAACTGATATAGGAAGCTCATCTTTCTTTCTGCTTGTATCCTTTTGAAAATTCTGCTTCCTTAAATCTTTTCTTGTTTCCCAAAATCCCTTTACATTCTGAAGATAATTTTAAAGGCAGCAGTGGTAAAAGTGGCAGAAGGAATGATACAGATTTGTGAAAACTAACCCTGCTTTGTCTCATCCAGACTGTTGCAGAGATCCAATTCAAATGGCACCAGGATTTCAAAATTTCACTCGCTCCTTGTACCGAAACAGAGTGACTGGAACAAATCTGAGAAATGGGCTGGACCAATATGAACTCTCCAATGGATTTGAACTGGAAATAGATCTTTCTGCCCATAAATGGCATGATTATTTTAGTTTTCAGACTTGAGTATCACAACGTCCATTTCAAACTGAAGTGCCAATGCCTACAGAAGAAAATATTTGTAATTCAGGGTTGATCTGTTGACTCCCTGAGTTTGGTTGTTTTCTTGCACTTGTTTCATTCCCCGGCTGGGCAACATCATCATCAGCTCTTTGAAAAGATATAGTAATAGATATGCTGTTTCATAGATCTGCAATAGCATATATTTTCCCTGGGAGTTTTCATCCTAGCCTAGACCTTTGGCCATAAAAAAGTGTCTCTGCTTATCTATAGAACCTACCATCTTGGATACCATAGTATGGAGAGCCCAAGTCATATTCCATCTCTTCCCTTAAATTCTTGGCAAGCCTTTTTTCCTGGCAGGGTACCCTCTATATGTACCCAAATGCTGCAGTTTTTCCCCCCTGTTTTAGTCAGGAGTTTCCTGTTCTCTGCTCAAACTGGAAATTGATGATATTTCAAAAATGATTTATTATCAAAAATAGTTATTAATATATAAAAACAGCTGGTGGTTTGGTACTCAGAAGGTTAGCCTTCAGTGAGTATATTAGTGAAATGTACCAAAATGTTTTAATCCATAAAACACCTGATCCATGAATAATTTAGAGATTAACTTTTACAGACATAATCAACACATGAAATACACATCCTCAGCTCCAGATAAATACGCATCATACAGTAGGCTACCTACTTCTGTCATCCTTTATTTTTGTAGTAGATCATCCTTCCCCTTACAGAGACAAAAATGCTGTTCCTCACAACTTAATTTAATTTTTTTTGTATAGTAATCAACTATGATAACTCCTCTTCTGCATACCACCATCCACATTTTAACTTTTTGGGTCTTGAGGAAAGGAGATAAGACATTTTGGAGCCAATAATTATTCAAGGAGACCTTTTTTCCTGTGTCATGGATAAATAATCTATCATATAGAGAAAGAGAGAGAACCTGGTTTTTCTAGACTACAGTTCCTAGCATTGGTTATGCTGATTTGGAATACATGAACTGAGATTCAACATCTAGAGGCCAGAGATTATGTTTCCCATCCTGAATACAGATTCATAAAAGCCCAAGTACTTTTGTGTACATGGAAGCCTTCAAAGTCATGTTCCCTTTTAGAGGATGTTTTTAAGAAATCATTATTTAAAATGCTCCATAACAATATTCTTGCTATGAAAGAAACTAAGCTAGTGCAGAAATGAGTAGCCACATTGCTTTACATTAATAGCTTTCTACATCATGAATTTACCATATGGGACACTCTTCCATTTCCACAGCCCCTGAGCCAATTATGTGGAAGCTATCAGCCACCAAGGTACTTTCCTCATTGACCTTGTTTATTTGAAGACCATTCCTTCAAATCATTTTTGAACTTCTAAGCAGAATTTAATTCATCAGCTTTGGCAGCTTGGCAATGCTTGAAACTTAAGTAGCTGTGTTTGGCCCAGATACAATTAGTGCAGCCAAACTTCCAGATGCTCAACATCTGTTCTTCTCAGCTGCAAATTAAGTCAAGCAAATATTCCCTTATATTCACATGTGAGGAAGCTTCTGTTGTCCTGCTTGACAGTATTTAGACAAAGAATGAAGTCTTATGGTGTGAAAGTCAGACTCTGTTACAATAGTATATGTGCCTTAAAGGAGCAGAATCCAGTCTATCAGAATGTTATGCCAGTTTCCAGAACAATATTTACCTCTTGTTTTCAGGTATATCCGTGTATTATCCTGAAGCCATTTGCAGAAAGGAACTGGAACAGAGCCAGACATTATTTTATACAGTATATCTAGTATTAAATGTGACAGAAGATAATACACTTGGTTTGTCTTCATGATGTTTTAATAGTAAAGGTAGGGAAAGTTGGGAAAACACGAAGACTTTGTTTAGAATATAACTTAAACTGTTGTCAGGGTTAACTTAATGACTGGAACAATCCACCTAACTTCAAAAATGTATTTAAATAGAAGATCAAGAATGAAGAGTATGTAAACAGGTATCTCTTTTCCATAGGCTCTAGGAGACCTTGGCATAAGAAGAAAACTAGGTCTTATAAGGGGACACTGCAAGAGAGATAAAAGGTTTAAATCTAACTACATTCCAAACTACAATTACTATTTGCTTAGAAAGAATTATGGTTATGGTATACAATGTAGATATAATTTCAAGTTGGTGGGGCTTTTTTTCGGGGGGGGGGAGAAATAACTTTTATGGAAAATATGAACCTGGAGAGGGTTTTTTTTGGCTTACCTATTTTTTTTTAAAATAAGCACTTTACCATTGCTAGCTTAGTCAATGTAATGGCCAAGTTAAACACTGAGCACATGTGAACAGCGCATATTTTTAACTACTGAGTATAGTGTCCTTTGCTCCAAAGAAATTGCTTTCATTTTAGAGCATCCTCAGAGGTTGTTCTTTCATTGCCAATTAAGTAAGAAAAAAAATAGTTTGATTTGCATTCTTATCAACTAGTAATACAGAAAAGGCTATGGAATCAAAATATTTATATTTTTGAATTTTAAAACATGTTCTAAAATGGGTGAGAATTTGCTGTATTGAGGATTAATTTCTTCAGTGTAATAAATAGTGTTAATTTAAAAGAAGACCACAGATCCAGTATGCTAGTGTTGAATGGAGGCTGTTTCAGAAAAAGTAAGACAAGTTCTATTTTATTGTACAATTTATTCTATATTGTTACTTCATTTGATTCTCTCTCTCTCTCTCTCTCTCTCTCTCTCTCTCTCTCTCTCTCTCTCTCTCTCTCTCTCTCTCTCTCTCTCTCTCTCTCTCTCTCTCTCTCTCTTTGTGTGTGTGTGTGTGTGTGTGTGTGAGAGAGAGAGAGAGAGAGAGAGAGAGAGAGAGAGATTGAGTTTGGTAAGGTGAAATACTCCCAGAAATCAAATCTGTTTGGAAGAAGGGGGAATGTTATTTCTTTCTAGTAAACAGTTAATTATTTTTTTCTGTGAAAAGAAAAAATATAAACCTATAGAGGCTGGGTTTGTGCAATGTAATAAACTAATAATTAGCCAGTTTGTGTCTCAGTGTATCAAGAGAATACAGTCTGAAGTCAGATTATAAGCAAACTAAGAAAATATTGCTTAATCAATTCAATTACATGAATACAGCAAAACTTTTCAGTGTTCATTTATATAAACCCCTTATAGCCCTCCCAATTACCTTCATCATTAGCATAAGACTACTTTGGAGATAGCTTGAAAGTCTGGCACGTTTCATACATTTGATCATTTTGCACCTTTATTTTAAAGTAGAGGCTTAGAAAGAACATGCAAAATGTAAATGCATCAGATATTAAGGCAACAAATTTATTTTGAGTGCCTATTAACTATTATTCAAGTATAATTGAGTATACTTGAAAATTTAGCAAAATAAAGGTACATATCAATTTATTTCTGTAGGTTGCTGCAATGAACCCACCATGCACCCCATTTACCCAAAGTAATTAGTTAGTACAACATGTTTGCTGCCAAATCATCAAAATTCTGTCACTGTTGAGAATTCTATGCAGGTACCAACTCTGCCCCTTAAAGTATAGCATCAAAAAATATGTGCAAAAGACAGTAATTATTTTCTTGGCTTCTTCATAAAGTTGGAACCTGCAGTTCTGCTGACAAAGTTCCCGAAGACACCTCATAAACATCTTAGCATCAAAACTGTGAGCATTCTTAGAAACATCACAGTTATTTTATCCAGACTGCAAGCTAGTCTGCAAGATATGGGACAACAGACTGCAAGAAATTGGACAGCCATTTGTCTGAAATGATACAGGTTTCCTGCATGAGCAGGGGGTTGGACTAGAAGACTTCCAAGGTCAGTGGCTTTGTCAATAATGCAGATGTACCTAGTTTGGGAGCTCTGGAGCCTTAAAGGGCTTGTATCATTAGCTTCAAGGATTGGCTGGTATAAGCGAACCTTAAAGTTTTTAACTTTCTGTTACAGAGTCTAAAGAAAGAAAAAAGTAAATCTAGAATAATAATAGGATAATAATCCTAATAATAGGATGGCTTCAAGAAGAACCTTACTGACCACTCATTGTCACATAACTATGTGTGAACATTCATTTTACATTTTTCATGAAGTCTGAGATTATTACATTATGCCCAAAGGTGTTGAAGTGTTTTGTTTAATTTTGTTTTAAATCTTTCATACATGCAAAATGAATGTTCACACATTGTATATGATACAATTTTCATTAGTTTCCCCAAAGGAGGCTGACTCAGGTACATCCAAGCAGGCCAACTTGGAAAATTAAAATGGGTTTAGAATGAAATATAAAGAAAATTCTTTAAGTGACGATATGTTTTTTTGAAATCTACATAAACTAATGAGTTAACTTTATTCAATTTATATTAAGGTTCCCCAAAGTGATCAAAACTGACCTCCAAAGGTTGCAGTTGTTTGTAGTACTGTTAGTAAAAGCAGGATTTATTACATTTTTCAAATATAATTTTGGGGGATTGTTGAACAATCTGAACATTCATGAAGGGGTCAGTGAGCTGAAGAGTATGGGGTACTGTGATTTATATCTGCTTCTGGATAAGATTGATCAATGTGTATGATTCTGGATTTATGAAATCCTTTGAATCAATTACTTGATTTTTTTCTGTTTATGCTAGAAAGATTTTGATAATGGTGAAAGACAGATGGCAACAGCAAAAGACAGATGAATTGATTTATGAGTGCATTTTATACTCAGTCTACTCAATACACCATTTGGTTGCAACATTCATTAAAGACAATTCTTTTCATACATGTTTTGACATGTGAGCTAATCAGCTTTTATCATCTTTCAAGTTGTTAGAATGATTAGAGAAATATGTGAGTGGGTGGAAAGAAGAGGATATTAACACCTTGAAGAAAATGAGAATATCTCTTGTAGTGTCAAAATGAAAGACATGTTTCTTCTGAATGTCTTACATATGCAATCCTAATTCTGCCAATTTTCCATGGGACCTTTTTTTAAAAGGTGTTCGAAAACTTCCCAAGATTGTAATTTCATTCAAAAATTAATTGGAAAGTCTGTATGTGTCCACCCATAAACAGAATTTATGATATAAACATCAATCTTATATCCTCAAAAGTTGTACATTTATATTCTTAATTAAGAAACTCATGTTTCATAAACACAGTAAGGCAAGTGCAGTCATCAACTGATTAATTCAGCATCTAGGACAGGGGTGTCAAACTGCTGGCCCATGGGCCAGATGCGTCACTGGGAAACCATGCCCACCCCATTGCCATCAATGGCGAAAAAGCTCCGATACGTTGCACGATGTCACGTGATGTTGCAAGTTTGACATGTCTGATCTAGGACTAACTTTTCAGTACACCAAATCCAAGACATGGTTTTGTAGTTAAACCTAAGACATGGTTTTGCCAGTGGGTCTGGAAACCTCAGGGTGATACGGAACCCATTACATGGGTTTTTTTAATTGTTGTAGCCCAGGACTTTATTGGGTTTCATATTCAGAATTTTGTTTCTGTAAGGCATCATAAAGTCTGTGTCAGCCTTGTGAGATAATCTAGATAGTAAACATGCCCAGGTGAACTAATTCTACTTTATTCTAATGTTGCATCAACAGAATCTTACAAGTCAGAAAACACATTTTTCCCCTGCTGCCTTTACAGCCTCCCAAATTAAGGAGGGTTCCTTCTGAGACATTTGTCCTTCCTTTTGTAGGCTAAGCTACCTCTTATGTCACTGTTTTCCTGGCTGTGGCTGTTCCCAGTATACCAAAGTCATTCTCACATACCATTATAGTCTATAATAATTGATGGATTGTGATTTCAGTCCTTCAGTTGCACCAGAATCAGTGTCTGTATGTGTGTGTGTGTGTATGTATGCACACATAAACGCGCACACCACAGAAATTTCTGCTCCTTTCACACGTTCTTCAATGCACTTATCTTTTTAAAATAGGTTTGACAGGGGCTATTACTTTAGCACACTTTATCACATTTCATCTTAAAGCAACAAAGTTAACTAAGTTTTAAGAAATTATTTTTGATAGCCATGTGCTGACATTTATTAAATTTGGCATATTTAATAACCTTATTGCAATATACTTTTCCATAGCAATACACCAATCTGTTGAATAGCAAATATCCATACCCTTTTGTGTTTATGTTATGGAAGAAGAAAACTATGTGTTTCCAATTTCATCCTGGATTTATGCTTTGAATTGGACTAAACTACCTCCAGAATTACTCGGGCAATATTGGGCCATTTCTACAGCTTTGGAGACAGACTCTGAATACAACTGCTTGGCCTCTCTTCATACCTGAGTCTAAAAACCTGATACACAAACCTATCTTTGAGAATTTCAGCAGGTCTGTCCTAAACCAAGAAATAAATTAGGACTTTAAATTCAGGTGAGTAAATAACTAGCATACTCTTTGAGTGTACAGCAAATTATTCATTCAAGGATGGGTATAGTAATATTACCACATTCACACTTGTGCATTGCAAGAATCATGCAAAGCCTGCATGATCTGAATATAAACCAGTAGTTTCCTGAAAGAAATAAGTGAACTGCCAATCCTTAATCTTAAAAGCTGGCTATTCTGGCAATATTGCATTCTAGTTCAAGTTAACACTTCTGTTTATTAAAGAGGTTTTTAAATCCTACCTATAGTATTGTCTTGTATTTTTTGCTCAACACAGTTGCTGTATGTATTAAATCATGTCATGTTAAAACTGTGTGAAAGTAGCAAAAATGTGATCTCTCTGGCTATAAATTTAAATTCCCACATAATAAGATGCTCTTCGAAATGGCAGCTAGGAATACTTTTTCCATCCCATAAACTACTAGGGGTGTTTAATGTTATTCATGAGATTTGAGTCAAATAAGTCTCTTCATTCATTACAAATGGAATTATTTATTTAAATAATGTTTAGTCCCCCCTCCAACAAAAAGATTAATTTCATGCCATTCCACACAATATTTTTAATGTGTATTTGTACCCATTAAATTGACTCAAATCATGGTTATCTATAATTTCAGCAGTCTGCTTGCTTGATTATTTCTCTTCTTCTATAATTTCTATTGAAATAAACAGTTCATCAATAAATGATTAGAAATAACTAAAAACTGAAAATATTGAAAATAACCCCGAAAACTGTAAATAAAACCCAAGGAACAAATATTGTTTGGAAATATATAATGCTTCTAGGATTATTTTATTTCTATTAGCTCTCAATTTTTAATATTTTAACAAAATTCTCAAACTTTAATATAAAGGTTATTAAATAATCAAGGAGAGAACCAACCTAGAACTAAGGAGAAATTTCCTAACAATGAGAACAATTAATCAGTGGAACGACTTGCCTCCCAAGTTGTGAGTGCTCCAACACTGGAGGTTTTTAAGAAGAGATTTCTCTGGAATGGTATAGGGCAGGGGTCAGCAACCTGAAACAGTGAAAGAGCCACTCGGAACCAGTTCCCTCACCAAAGGAAAAACTGGGAGCCGCAAAAAATGTGTGCACATGCGCGTACATGCGCACATGCGCAGAACAGGGTTTGACTGAAGAGTGGAGCCAAGGCGAGATATGCACCTACCCTGCATTTGAATTGATTGGTTGAAATTTTTTAGTCCCACTTTTTTTGGAGGGGGGACTGCACATGGCAGAGGACTGGGAGCCGCAGGAGATGGCTGAAAGAGCCGCATGCGGCTCCGGAGCCGCGGGTTGCAGACCTGTGAGTTAGGGGAGGGGGGTTTGTCACAAGAAGAGTGAAAGAAAATTTCTCATTCCAAATGGAGGTAATTGATGAAGAAAGAGCACATCAGTGCTCTGTAAAAAAAGAAGCAAGCTCAAGAACCACCTGTGGAAACATATCTGCAGAATGTCCCCATTAGCTAAAGGCAAAATTGTGTACAGCCTCTTTGTGTAGTGACAGTCAATTCACTTTTGATACTAAGCCTTTTTACAGAGACTACCTTCACTATTCAGTGAATAGAGGTAGTTTTATATCTCAGCTTCTGACAAAAAATGTTTTCTAATTCGTAAGGAACATGATGTGAGAATGTGCTTGAATAAATTATATATTCCTTCAAGGCAAACACTTCACATGTACAAAAGAATCAACATATGTAACGACAATGCCATTAATGTTTATCCTCCTCCTCTTCCTCCTCCTCCTCCTCCTCCTCCTCCTCCTCCTCCTCCTCCTCTACCAACACCATCAACACCCCATTTTCAACTGCTGTGTAGATTAAAATGGCAAACTATTCTTATATGACATGTTAGATGATTAACAAACCTGAAAATTAGAATTATATATAGCACTCTTAATACTCGAATAATGAATTAAAATTGATTCATTGTATGTGTGTATATATACATATATATGTACATGTACATATACATATACATTATATAAGAGTGAGGACTAGTGAGCAATATATGCAACAAGACACATTTCATTTATTTTACCTGGGTTGAGAGAAATGACTAAATTATGACTTTTACAACAGTTGCTGCAACAAAATAATGGGAAAAATAGTGAATCAGTGATTTAATGAACTATCAAAGATGAGAGTATCCATTACACCCAAATATTTATTCAATCGGAGTAGGGCTTTTTACATGTTTAAACCAGCAAACAACTTTTATCCCTTACATTCAAAAACCACTAAACTGAAATCCAGTAATTAGAGGGTTTATTGAATCCTGCTGGTGATGGCTAAACATTTGTCAAACATAATTACTGGAATAATAATAATAATAGAAAAGATGAAGGGACACTACAGGAAATAATCAGATATTTCAGCTTCATTCATCACTATATGAGGAATTTAAAATAGATTGTAGAATGTACTTATTGGTTCTTTTCCACACAATATGAGCTGTTTTATTAGTTTTTGTCTTATAGCCTCAGGGAAGCAATAAAGGTCAAATTACATGTATAACTTTTAGAATTAACATGCACATGTGAATCAGAAGAATGAAACATGTACTCAACAGCTATTTCCTGGTATAGAATAGAATAAACAGTATGGTGTTGGAATACAGGTAGTCCTCAACTTACAAGCACAATGGAGCCCAAAATTTATGTTGCTAAGTGAGACATTTGTAAAGTGAGCTTGCCCCATTTTACAACCTTTCTTGCCATATTTGTTAAGTGAATCACTGCAGTTGTTAAGTGAGTGACATGGTTGTTAAGAGAATCTTGGCATCCCCATTGACTTTGCTTGTCAAAAGGTTGCAAAAGTTCATCACATGATCCCGGGACACTGCAACCATCATACGTATGAGTCAGTTGCCAGGTGTCTGAATTTTGATCACATAACCATGGGGTTGCTGCAACGGTTTTGTGAAAAACAGACATAAGTCACTTTTTTCAGTGCCGTTGTAACTTTGAATGGTCACAAATAGAATAGAATAGAATAGAATAGAATAGAATAGAATAGAATAGAATAGAATAGAATAGAATAGAGCTGGAAGGGACCTTGAAGGTCTTCTAGTCCAGCCCCCTGCTCAAGCAGGAGAACTTATAGCATCTCAGACCAATGACTGTCTAGCCTCTTCTTAAAAGTCTCCAGTGATGGAGCATCCACAATTTCTGGAGGCAAGCTGTTCCACTGGATAATTGCCCTCACTGTCAGGAAGTTTCTTTTTAATTCCAGGTTGCTTCTCTCTTTGATCATTTTCCAACCACTGTTTTCCATCCTTTCCTCTGGTGCTTTGGAGAATAACGTGACCCCCTCGTCTTTGTGGCAGCCCCTCAAATACTGGAATACTGCTATCATGTCTCCCCTATTTCTTCTTTTCTTTAAACTAGCCAAACCCAAGTCCTGCAGCCATTTTTCATACTGTATGTTTTAGTCTTTAGTATGTTTTTAGCCTCATCTTAGTTGATCTTCTCTGATTTTTTTCCCAAACTCTCAACATCTTTTTTGTGATACGGTGACCAAAATTGGCTGCAGTATTCCAGGTGTGGTCTTACTAGGGTTTTATAAAGCGGTACTAATAACTTGTAATTTAAGGATTGCCTGTACACCACTGCTAAAAGCTGGGCATCCTGCATATTACTGGTCAATCAAATTTCAACAGCATAGGATGAATATCGGCCCAATTATTTATTACATTGTAATCCATACATTACATCTTCAATTAACGGTGTTCCTGGGGAAACCTGCAGAAAGCGTCATATGCCCAGACATAAAGAATGATCTAATGCGTTTAAACCCATGCCAGATACGATCTGCCCTTTGTGGCATGAGGGAAGTCTGCTGGGAAGTGTTACTAAAGAGGAACGCTTCCCAGCCTCAGCTTCCTAAAAGATAGTAATCTAATGCAACATCAATCACTGGACAAAAAGGTAAGGATAGATTTGACATGCAGGTGAACTCCCGACCTTGAACTGCATTAATCTGAGCAAACCAAATCCAAATCTACACCTTTTCTGACCCTTCATTAGTAATACAGAGCTTAAAAGAGATAAGAAGGCATAGGATACTACAAAGCTGATAAATTTCTCACTAAATTCTCATGGCAGGAAAAATCCAAGGTAGAGAGAGATGAAGAGGGAAGAGCTTTAGATTAGATTATATTCATAGTGAATGTTTTAGCAAGGCTCTCAGTTACAGGGCTTTAGGGAAAGGATGTTAAAATGATATATTGCAAGATGGTTCCAATATTCAGTTCTCATCCCTAGTTCTTTCTCCCAAGAGTAGAAAAAGCATTCCGACTAAAGTTTGGGTGTTGTGAGACATTATCACATTGGAATCTTGCTTAGAAAGTGTAAGATATTCTGTATTTTCAGCCAGTTATCCATCTATTATTTATGCCACTCTATTGGCTTTCTGTATTTTCCTAGTGAACAGGTAAAACAAACCAGAACGTTACATTAATTGTAATCCTTTGTAATCCCCACAATTTTCTTTCCTGGGTTATTTTTCAACATCCACATAGAAGCTGCACAATTACAGTCACGAGATACATGCAGCAAAATTTAAAGATTCTCATTCCAATAACTTCCAATCTTCAGAAATATTGCAAGTATTTTATAGTCCACATGGAAGGAAAAGAGGGAGGGGGGTTTGGAAAAGTTAAAATTGGGACTTTCAATAAAATTATTAGGAGGTGGAAGGTCCAAATTGATAAGAATTTTTTGTTTACCACAACCAAACCATAGGATGAATGCATATGCCTAGTTTCTCTAAATTATATACCCCTGCTTCTTTCTCAGCACGAAGAGGAATTATTCTTTACCCTTCGTTAATCAGATTCGGATCATTCATTCATTCATTTGCACACACACACACACACACACACACACACACACAAACACACATACACACACAGGTGCACACATTCAATTTCTATAACCACCCTTTTCAAGCAATCACTCAGGTGGCTTACAATTCTAAAACTATAAAAGAAATAAAATTGATAAAAACATCAAAAATAAATATGTACAGCAGCTGAGATAATTAACTGGGCCCTTAGCATAATCAGATCACCAGGTTTTAAAGCCTTATGAAGGACCAGACTTCTTACCCAGGCTCAGACTGTCCTGATTTTCTGCCAGGATCTATCTATCTATCTATCTATCTATCTATCTATCTATCTATCTATCTATCTATCTATCTATCTATCTATCTATCTATCTATCTATCTATCTATCTATCATCGTCTGCCTTCCTTCCTTCCTTCCTTCCTTCCTTCCTTCCTTCCTTCCTTCCTTCCTTCCTTCCTTCCTTCCTTCCTTCCTTCCTTCCTTCCTTCCTTCCTTCTTTCCTTCTGCACCCACATTTACAATTAGTTGGAAAATAAGAAAGCCCTTCTCTTTCTTGATTCCTACTCTTGCGTAGACCAAATATTCATGCCCCACCCTTCTTTTTTCTTCCAAGTTTGTCAGCTACTGCTTGGTACCTTCTTGCATGCTTAAATTATCCCATTTTCTTTTACATGTATTTACTGCCATCTTTTCAAATGAGAAGAAGAAAACACTGCTGTATCTATAGAATTTGTATACTGCATCTATCTCAGTTCCCAATTCCTTGTACTTTTTTTCCCTCCAGATCATCAAAGCATTTTGCTTTTTTGGCTGGACAATTTTATTTTAAATTATGCAGTAAAAGAATTATGATTATAGAAGACAATTTTAATCACCATAAATGTGGTTAAATCCAGTAAAGCTATAAGAGTCACTTGTTTGGGGAATTTGTTTTTAATTTTTTTACATCTTCCATGTGAACAGAAATAGAGGTCAAGGGCTATAAAATTAAATAATATTTTAAATGCAAAAGATGACCTGTGCTAGACTTTTCATACGTCGTGGTTAATAGATCATTACCATGATTAAACAAGGGCATGCTAAATGGCTTATTCATTATTCATCTTAGCCAAAACTGATTAATATTTAACCTTCTCTTTGTATTGGTCCCCTCATCACCTCTGTTCTAGTCCTTCCACCAATTTCTCTGCCGCTGGTTGCCATCAGACAAATGCACTATTTGTTAACATCTTTGGAAGCAAACAAAATTATATGCTGTTTCTACAGGTATGTTTTCTGATCTTACCTTGAGAGAAATATTTATTAGAATGGCAAAATGTACTGTTATTGTGGCATATTTTCACTGTCCGGCTTGCAACTGATAGATTACTGTTCTCAACGTACAGCTGAAAAACTTCACCGAAAAGCATTTTTAGGCAGATTTTGTATATGTCATACATCAAACCCTGCTGGGTGCATTAAAAAATAAATTGAGGGCAAAGATACGATGGAAGTCATGGTGGCAGGCTCAGACTCCAATCTCCTTGCACTAAGGATGTTTACAGAGACCATAAAGCCAATATAGTTTACCGCTATCTTTCTAATTTACCAAAACCATTGGGAAGCCAAAATTAGAAAAGCAAATTAAATAAAATTAAGTACTAAATATATAAATAAGATTTTGCCTTAAATTTTTTCTATTGTAATGCCAGTAAGGGAAGCAATAATTCAACATGGGTGATTATTGAGACTACAAAATGCAGACTGTTGTTTGGAATTTCAGGTAGTCCTCGACTTACAGCTATTTTTTTAAAGCAACTGTTCAAAGTTATAAAGTGCACTGAAAAATGTGACTCATGACTGGTCCTAGCACTTATAACCATTCAGCATCCCTGCAGTCACATGATCAAAATTTGGGTGTTTGGCAACTAGCAGCACCTTGGGGGTCACATGATCACCATTTATAGATTTCCCAGCTGGACAAGCTTAGTCAATGGGGGATGCCGAATTCACTTAATGACCATGTGATTCACTTAACAACTCTGCTCCAAACTTGTAAAATAGGGTGTGACTCATTTAACAACCACAGGCTTAGCAATGGAAATTCTGGCCCTAGCTGCGGTCATAATTGGATGACTATCTGTAACAGTGTTGGGTATCAAGTATTTTATATTGGCTGTCGATTTCTAAAGAAATGCCTGTTTTATAAATATTGGCAAGATGCTGCCTTTGCCATTTCTTAATGTTGAGCTGACCTCACAAGAGGTGGACTTAACTTTTCCTTGTTGCAAATGGGAGAACAATGAGCTTTTCATGTTATTTATTTTTCTTTAATTTTAAAACTACATTTCTGTTTAAAAACTTGGACTTATCTTGCCATCCTTTGTGAACAAATGCGTTCCTAATAGTTTTCTTCTCTTATTTGTCAAACTGTTGGCTTGTTGAAAACATTTTAGTATTTTCATAACAATATCCTTCCTTCCTTCCTTCCTTCCTTCCTTCCTTCCTTCCTTCCTTCCTTCTTTCCTTCCTTCCTCCCTCCCTCCCTCCCTCTCTCCCTCCCAAAAAGATCTTGACAAACTTGAACAATGAGCCCTATCCAACAAAATGAATTTTAATGTTGAGAAACACAAAGTTTTACATTTAGGCAGGATTAATCAAAGGTTTAAGTACAGATTAGGTGAGACCTGGCTCAAAAGCAGTAACTGTGAGAGGGACCTTGGAGTCCTAGTGGACGATCACTTGACTATGAGCCAGCAGTGTGTAGCAGCAGCCAAAAACGCTAATACAATCACAGGTTGTATAAAAAGAGGTATTGAATCAAGATCATGCAAAGTATTAGTACTGCTTTATAAAACCCTAGTGAGATCACACATGGAATACGGCAACCAATTTTGGTCACCATATCACAAAAAAGATGTTGAGACTTTGGAAAAAGTTCAGAGTAGAGCAACTAAGATGATCAAAGGCCTGGAGACTAAAACATATGAAAAACGGCTGCAGGACTTGGATTTGGCTAGTCTAAAGAAAAGAAGAAACGGGTGATATGATAGCAGCAGGGCTTTTTTTCCTCATAGAACGCTCAGAACGGAGTTCCGGCACCTTTTTTGGATGGAACCTTGTAGGGTAGGCAAGGCGGGTTGTATGACATGTGTGAGTTCTGGCACCTTTTTCTTTTACAAAAAAAAAGCACTGGATAGCAGTTTTCAAGTATTTGAGGGACTGCCATGAAGAAGAGGGCATAAAACTATTCTCCAAGCCACCAGAGGCCAGGACAAGAAGCAATGGTTGGAAACTGATCAAAGAGAGAAGCAACCTGGAATTAAGCAGAAATTTCCTGACAGTGAGGACAATTAACCACTGGAACAGCTTGTCTTCAGAAATCGTGGGCGCTCCATTACTGGAGGTTTTTAAGAAGAGACTAGACAGTCACTTCTCCGAAATGGTATAGGTTTTCCTGCTTGAGCAGGGGGCTGGACTAAAAGACCTCCAAGGTCCCTTCCTGCTCCTATTCTATTCTGTTCTGTTCTGTTCTGTTCTGTTCTGTTCTGCTCTGCTCTGCTCTGCCCTGCCCTGCCCTGCCCTATTCTATTCTATTCTATTCTATTCTATTCTGTTCTGTTCTGTTCTGTTCTATTCCCTCCTCCCTCCCTTAGATTTTACTATTGTAATTAAAATCCTTAATAAAATTGTGTATAAAAAAACAATAACTGAGTCTATCTACCTTGCTAATGACTGTCCTCCTCTTTGGCACTCAAAGTTTCACTCTGAACCTCCAAATTCCTTTTTGGATTGGTACCACCCAGTTGAGTCCATCTCAATCTATACATGATCTATATCCTTCCATCCAGACACTGTGACTTGTCAAGTATTAATTAAAGGTTAAAGCCCAGAGCTTCATTTTTGTTCCTATTGCTCTTTTCATTGCTTCTTCAAAGTGTCATTTCATGGAGAAAGGGAAGCTAGATACAAAAGCCATAAACAATTTCTCTGTAATTATCTTATTCTCCTTTGGCACTTCTTTGAGATCCTAGCTACCTGCATGACAATCCAAATGCGTGTTCAACTGCTGATGTATTTGAGGAATTTGTAATGTTGATTTTATATGCCACAGTATAAGATCAGTTATATGTTCTTTTAAATTTTTGTTATCCATCCTTTTTTTGTCCATGTTCCCAAAGTTGTGAAAGGAATTCATGCATGCATCATTTGCATATGGATTTTACATATGCTTATTTTACATGTTCTGTGCATGTGTAAAATGGTGAATGAAATTATACACATGCATAGAAACATAGACAGATTCTGTCCATTGGATCCAAAATCCACTAAAGTGAAGAGCCGTATATCAGGGTTTTATTAAGCAGATATTTCTCAATTTGAATAACTTTCTTTGACTCTTGCTGTCACCATGTTGATATTCTGTTAGATGTGGTGATACATTTCCTGATTTTTTTTAACCTTAAGATGTAGCTGAACATTTCTATACTTTGAAATAAATCAAAGAAGTTTTGGAGAGTTTTGACCCTCTTGACTTTCTTTTTCAATTTTATTTATCACTACCTACAATTTTTCTTTTTTGAAACTTCCAATTTAACAATGGGGAAAATGTAGCATACCTGTCTCATTTCAGCTAAGCATGGTAAATGCTTTGGAACAATGGAACCAGGTACTAATTTATTTCTGTTCCTGCATAATAATGAGAAATCAGGAAGATTAATGTGTTGTTACTGTTTATTCAGTGCCACATTGCTTGTGACTAAATACAATGGATGGGACCTTCTTTCTGCCTCATTAAATAAGTTAATCATGTAAATCAGAAGGGAAAAAACACACATTGGATAGTGTGAAATTACGCTAAATATTAGATATGCATTTTGCACCAACCTATAAAAACAAAACTAACAAAAACAGGATTCTCAATTTACAAAGTACTAGCTCAAAACCTAAATAAAAATTCAGGTTCAAAATGTTAAACTTGCATGATTTATCAGCTGGAAAGCTTTTTTTAGAACATAGGCAGATTGTTTTGCTTCTTGAAGATGGTAATTGGTAATATCAATAGACAATCACGTTATCTTGGATGAAGTGTTTTAAATTAATTGAAACCACTTTTTTTCCCCACGCAACTCTCAAAGTATAAATAGAAAGTACCACTTAACCTAGAACTAAGGAGAAACTTCCTGACAGTTAGAGTAATTAACCAGTGGAACAACCTGCCTCCAGAGGTGGTGAATGCTCCAACACTGGAAGTTTTTAAGAAGAGACTGGACAGCCATTTGTCTGAAATGGTATAGGGTTTCCTGCCTGAGCAGGGGTTTGGAATAGATGACCTCCAAGGTCCCTTCCAACTTTACAATTATGATTAAGATTATGGTCTTTGGAAACACTGCAATAAAATGACCACAGTTTATTCTTCTGAGCAAAGTTAAGATAAAAGATTCCAGGTTAGTAGAGTTGCCATACAACCAGCCTTCTCCAAACAAAGGGGTAGGGAGTATCTATAAAACATCTAAGATTGGAAAGCAGGCTTCTCTGGACAGGGAGACCAGGATCTTGCTCTTCATTGTGCAGGCAACTGAACAAGGGGAATAGGGTTACTGAGAATGGTGCAGACCTTCCCAAACGTATTCACTGAAAATGTTTCATCACCATTGCTGCCTCCAAAATGGTACATGGGGGACACAGTAAAGCCACAAGCAAAATTGTTGCTGACCATGAGGGCTAAGAAACATGGCCTGGAACATAAATGTTCAGCAGAAACCACAATAACTTCACACACACTATGGCATCATGACACACCATATAGGAATGATGCTATTTGTCTCATTTGCATTACGGTCTCATGGGATGTGTGATCCAATTTGCCTCCTCCATACAGATAAACTAGGACTTTGGACTAGGTCAGGACTGGGAAGTCATCAGCTGTAGAGATTTCATGTGTATAGATTGTGCGTTATAAGTTGTAGAAGGTTCTGATTTTGGTTAGTTTTGTTTTAAGTTCTATTGAGCAGCAGAATTTAACTTTATAGAAGGCTGGGGGGAAGATTGGACCAAGAAAGTCAGTATGCATGTTTTAGTAGCAGAGTAAATGACTATTGATTTATAATCTATTCATGGTCACACTGATGATTATACATAGTAATGGTAAAGAATGTTTTAGGACCAATTAGTTCTGATTAGAGCAACCGAAGGTGCTATGATGGATTTAATAAAATATTCACAATTTCAGTGCCCGTACGTATGCATGCATACAGAATGTATGGTGGAAGAGAGCAAAGAATAGAGAGATCTATAAATAAATTCTGTATTCATATCACATGTGACATATGACTTAAAGTAACACCCTCTGCAGTGTTTTTTTTCCTCCTAAGTTTGAAGCTTAGCTTGGATGCTTTTGTACAACAGTACAGTATTGCAAAAATAGGGGTGTAGAACAATTACTAAACAGAAGACAACATTTTCAACAATGTAATAAACAACCATGGCACACACCAAAATTGATCCCTTAGCTGGCTTTTTTTCAAATGGCTCGCAAATATTGAATTGCTAGGGTTACTTATTGGTGTTGCTTTTGCTGATGTGTACTGTTCCACTGTACTTATGCATTCTATTTTTGAAATGTATCATTATCAAAGACAGAATTAATTCAGTTTAAATAAAATACAGTTTAAGAATAATTCTTGTTGATCTGCTTATTTTAATACCAGAAACTTGGCCAGTGATATCAAATATTCCAGTGCATGACTGAGAACAGATATTTTAGTTAAATTGAATCCTAAAAGAGCCCCTTTAGACCACCTTTCTAATCATCCTAATTGGAATAAGGTCTAATAATGGGTGCAGCCAGGTCACGCTTTGTAGCTGCAAACATTTAATTTCAGCATCCAGTAATTACTAATTTCGGCTTTTTGTTGTTGCTGTTGGTGGTGTTGTTAGTTGCGAAGTCGTGTCCAACCCATCATGACCCCAGGGACAACGTTCCTACAGGTCTTCCTGTCCTCTACCATCTTCTTTTTTTGTTTATCAACTAATATTATCCTATAGACACATTGTATCATCTTCACTGTCCAATCAATCAGAACAATTCACAACTATAGGCTTCCAACCACTCTGTCACACAAAAATAAGTAAATGGAATTCTAATAAAAGCCAATATTGCAAGTTTAATAATAATGGGTGATATAAAACCATGCCGCAACTCTTAACCTCTAATCAAAGTCCATTTAATTCACACTGTGCATATTCTCAAGGTACATACTGCAACTACACCTCTGCTGTAGCTATGTTTATCAAAGGGATGAGGAAGTTAGAAATAATGGTTTCCTAGAACTGTGTATATTGACATTGAAATGTCATAGCTGAGCAAAAACATGTGGGATTTGCAAGCAGGGGCCTACAGTATATATCGCATATGCCTTGTGATTGTTAGTAAAAGATTTCCTTGGATTTATTTACTGCAGGTATACGGTAAAGGCTCTGACTAGTGTGCCAACTACCCATGCTAATTAAGAACTATGAGCAAACTATAGACTGCAGTCTAGTGCTCCTTAATCCACATTATATTTCTTTATCTTTAAAACACACACACACACACACACACACACACACACAAACAGAGAGAGAGAGAGAGAGAGAGATGCACACATGGAGGAAGGCACAAGTAGACTTGTATTGCTTCTAAGATTTCTAATAGAATCTTCCCTTCAGATACTCTTGACTAAGTTAGCTCAACAATTGAGAAACTATTGACTACTTTTTTTGCCACTTAGGAGAAATATCCACAAGAATTTTCTTATTTTGAACAGTTTAATTATTCTTTTTGTATTCAAGGGAACTGATAAAAAAATGAAATGCCACAGGCTGTAATAAGGCATATGCACCAAATCTTGTAAGAGTTTTTTTTAATAAAAACCACAACCACATTATCTTCTCAAGGCTCATCTTTAATGTTGCTCTGGCGTTCAAAAACTAGGTTTCCAGCAAAAAAAAAAAAGCAAATTGTGATTTACAGCTTAAAAGATCAATAAATATTTTAATAGAGAGCAAATATGATTTCACCAAAGAATGACTGGTGATTGCAGTTTGCCTCCAGTCACCTGTAAGATATTCCAAATAAATTAAATCCTTCAGGAAATATACAAACACATACAATCTACTTAGTTGTTCTGATGGGTATGACATTTATTGCCTGATCCAAGGCTAATGTATATTATTCTGGAAAGAGGATTAGCAGTGTGTGCTCTTTGGGAAGCTGCCCTTCAGTTTATAGAGTGGAATGATAACCACATTACGTGAATTTTGGAATGTGTGCATGGTGCCTTGGGTGATAGTGCCTGAGTACAGTTTGAAGAGCAGACCCCAAAAGCTCTAAATAATCAGGCTAAATTTGCCAGAAAACGTCTCCTGTCATTAACTCCTTTCTCAAACCCTGGGATATGTACGTCAGTTCTGACTTTCCGTTCGAGATATTCTAGGCATTACTAGGATTTATCTCCATGCAAATAAGAGCAAGACCACTCACATGGTCATGGTTAAAGTGCTGGATTAAGATAGGGAGCCACAGGTTCTAGTCTTTCCTTCTGCATAGAAGCTATCTGTGTGACCTTGGGTCAGTCCTCTGATCTCTCTGCCACCTCAGCCAGTCTGGCACAGGAAAAACAAAGCATTTTGTTGCATCAAGTATTGATAAGTGCTGTGAGAACTTTGGGCTAGTCATTCCATGTCAGTCTTAACCAGCAGCAGGCTCTGCCACAAGAAAAAACGAGGACCGGGGATTCAGCCTGTTTTATAAGAGCATGTCTGTAGTCTACAGTAACTGATCTTCTGCTATCACTGAATCTACACATGGTAGTTTGAGGAGCACATTTGAGGGGCTGTCACAGAGAATAGAGGATCAGCCTATTCTCCAAAGCCCCTGAAGGCAGGATAGGAAGCATGAGTGGAAATTTATCAAGGAGACACCCAACCGAGAACTAAGGAAAAATTTCCTGACAAAAATTTCCTGAACAATTAATTGACTTGCCTCCAGAAGTTGTGGGTGCTCCAACACTGGAGGTTTGTAAGAAGAAATTGGACAACCATTTGTCTGAAATGATATGCGGTCTCCTGCCTGAGCAGGGGATTGGACTAGAAGACATCCAATATTCCTTCAAACTCTATATTAATCTCATTCTGTTATATAAATTTAATAAATAAAAAATATCTACTATGAAGTGCAGACAGTGTACTGTATGGAGTTGTCTACTGCAGTGTGGGTACATT
Source organism: Vipera berus (assembly GCF_964194415.1). NCBI lineage: Eukaryota > Metazoa > Chordata > Lepidosauria > Squamata > Viperidae > Vipera > Vipera berus. The sequence goes on from NC_138202.1 coordinate 135,760,283, forward strand.
CAAGAAGTGATATTTGATTCATATAGTAGGGTTTTGCTTCAGATTTCATTCAAAAAATTATCTGGAAAAGCAATGCAGTGTGTTAGGGTTCAACAAGTTCTTAAATCAAAACTAAGTTTCATCTTCCTTGAATAAATGGTAAGCTATAGGTTCTTTAAAAGAGACCAATTCATAGTATTTGACTTGCTCTCAGCTATTAGTTTGCATATTCCTAGAATATCTTTTTTCAGCTTTTTATCTTCCTATACATTCACTTTTTGTGAACATCTTTTACAGTAAACACACTTATGCTCCTATGTTCTTACCACACAATTCTCCATTCTTCTCATATACTTTCCCTACAACTGTTTCTGTTATTTTAGAATAAATACTGGAAACCCAGAAAGATAAGTGAGTGCTGCAGCTTTTCTTGCATAAAATTTCTTGCAGAACTCCAGTTTTAGAAGCTAAGGCTATAATGTATACCCATGCATAATTAAATTAGGCAGCAGTTAGTTTATCAATTTAGCCTATTCTCTAATCCATCATTAACCCAGACAAATGGTGTTTGTAGATACAAAATTAAAACTAGAAGGTAGATGTCCACATTCAATGCAATCTGTAGGATCAAGTACCCTCAAGTCTCTCTCTCTCCCTCCCCCCCTCTCTTTCTCTCTCTCTTGCACACACACACACACACACACACACACACACACACACACACACACTGTGTATGTTTGTATGAATGAAATATATATACTGACTTGAGGGTCAGTGTATATATATGATAAGAATAGCTAGAGTCAAGTAATTCTAACTATCAGTTTATTGTATCAGGTATTTCAAGCAATGATTTACTGTATTATTCACTGAGTATATATTTACCATGGCAACAAGCTCAACCTATGGCCTGGATGCTTGCTTTTAGATAAGCAGAAAGAAGTAAACTGAATTTCAACACTTAACATTGAAATGAGGATGGAATTGGATTTGGAATTGGAATGCTCTGTGATAGAAGTAGGGTTGTGAATTGGTATTCCAAGAATCACAAGACATACTACTTTAAAGACATAGCTAGCAGCTGAATTGGTGGAGTTGTTTTTAATGTATTTATTCTTATAAATAGAGCTGTGTGATTTTGATTAGAACTTCTCTATGGGAAAGGGATGGCTTAGAACCACCTCCTTTGTGAAGCCAGACAGCACATGAAAAAGCAAAGTTTTCAGATATCGCTAGGTTCATAGTTTCATTTTATTTACCTTACTTTAAAATCCAGGCTGTTGTATGCAATTCAGTTCATTTTCATTTGTTTAGGAAAGAAACAAATTTAAACCCTTGAAACCAAATTATAGCCCCTGCTGTAGAGATAGAGAAAACTGCCATCTATACTTTAAAACTAACATGTAGAAAGAAGGCAAATATTTGTTTTTTTTTTTCCATTACCAGTCATAGCCTGGGATGATACGTTGCTTGAAGCAATGTATACATGTTGGCAAGCTTCACACATTCTGCTAAGCCTAAACTCCAAGAATGTATTTACCAAGAACATTCCTATTGAGAAGTATAACTAAGGACCCCGCGATTAAAAGTTTCAAAAAGTTGATGTCTGAATCTTAACATTGTCATGCTGAAACATGTAGGGCACAACTGTGTAACTTCTCAGTTTACCAATGGACAGCTTTACTCCTTTTGATTATTTATTGATTACATGCTCATGTTTCTGAGGGAAATGTATGGAGAAAGGTCAAATGAATAATATTAAATCAATGTACAAAATTTCATTTTTTTAAAAAAAATATTTTTTAAAAAAAATAAGTAGAATGCATTTGGTGAAATCTTAGTATGTAAGGATGTAGCACATTGAATAACTATGTTGGATTATAAATGCTTGGCTGGCATGTGTATTTATTGATTTTAAAATTTGACTATGTTATTATGTTCATGCAGACTGATTAAACTTTGAGTCTTTCCTTACGAAGATTTTCAATACTAGTACCATCATAGACAAATTCAACCTGATGCAAACTTCCTTTCAAATGGCATGGTCTCAAACTATGTTTGGCTTTGTAATAAAGATAATATAAGAAGACTAATTTATTTAGACATTTACAAGACTATCCAACTCTATAGTGGTTTTAAGCAGCATATAAGAAAAGCAATCATCCAATAGAATTTTTTAAAAAGCTAGAAAAAGAACATTTGTTAAAATATGAACACACAGTAAACAATAAATAATCAAAAGGAGTAAAGCTGTCCTTTGGTAAACTGCTAAGTTACATAGTTGTGCCTACTCTAACCCAAGTCATGGAGAAAGAGTCAGGTTGTCAGGACTGTTTGAACATGGCCAGGATGGGTGAGATGATGTTTAAAAGGGCTGGTGGTATGACAGATACTAACTAGCTCTTTCGATTATCTTTGGAAACACAACAGCAACCATTATAGAAGTGGTGTTTGTGCTTTTGCTGACCCATCTCCACAAGCTCTCAAGTGTGAACTGGAAAACATCCAAATAGGTTCACATAACACTCTAAACTTACAAAGATATAATTGAGGAGCTCATAGTTAAACCAATGGGTGGTTGAAAACCACCCATTGGTTTAACATATTGTTTGAACCAGGCCTTCATATTTTGCCACTAAAGCTGAGTGCCAAAGAATTGAGGCCTTTGAACTATGGTGCTGGAGAAGACTCCTGCAAGTCCCTTGGATTGGAAGGTGATCAAACCGGTCAGTCCTAGAGGAGATCAACCCTGACTGCTCTTTAGAAGGCCAGATCCTGAAGTTGAAACTCAAATACTTTGGCTACCTAATGAGAAGGAAGGACTCACTGGAGAAGAGCCTAATGCTGGGAAAGATTGAGGGCAATAGAAGAAAGGGATGACAGAGAATGAGGTGCCTGGATGGAATCACTGAAGCAGTAGGTGTGAGCTTAAATGGACTCCAGAAGATGGTAGAGGACAGGAAGGCCTGGAGGAACATTGTCCATGGGGTCGTGATGGGTCAGACACGACTTCGCAACTAACAACAACAACAATTAGACATTATGCTAATCCAATGAATATATTGTGTTAACTTAGGTTTAGCAAATTATATGATCCCAACCTTATTCACATAGTCTGTAGTCACACAAAGTCTTATCGTATATATATGTGTGTGTGTATGTGTGTGTATAATTCCAATCCCAAGGTATCCCTGCTAAAAATAAAACTATAGCTTTATCATTCAGTTTAGGTATAACATTTTACTCCACTGAGAATTCTGCTACCGGCTGCATAATAATAGCAGTCAAGCTGTTTGATTAACCTGAACAGCAACAGTTTTACAGGTGCAAAAGGAAGCAAGTAATTTCCTAAATCATCTGCAGTACACAATCTGGTGCTTATCAAAGATTCAGAAGAATCTGCATGATTTAGTTTATATCTAAGACCACCCAGGGAAGATTCTGGAAAGAGTACATTGCATGACCACAGGAATTCAGCTTAGAAACCTCCAGATTGATAAATGTTACCTAACTAATAGACTTTTAAATGTCAGCTGGAGCAAAGTGGTTTGGCAACATTTCTGGGAAATTAGATGCTCAGAAAATATGAAGCACCGATGTAATTCCTGTTCTCAAGGTGAAGCTGAAGCCTTGTCTGATACCATTGGAGTAGGCTTGGGACAATCCTTCAAGTAGCTCTTTTGGAGCAAAATATACTACTGCAACTTTGGTTTCATTGGTAGCAAGTGGAATGTTTCGACAACAGCTATGTAAATGGGGACAGCTGTAAACTGCAGAAATATACAGCTTTCCCAAAACAACCTCTGCAAGTGATCGCATTTTTCATCATGACTTATAATGCCCTATTTTAGCTGTGTTGTACCATACCATTAGCTATGTATGTATTTGATGGAAAAAATATAACCCATTTTTAGGCCCACAGCACAATCCCGTATTGATTGAAGGTTATAAAGTTTTAGTGATCTAGTGCCAGAAAAATTAACATTTTATATAAGGTGGGTTTTTTTTTTAATAATGAAACCTATGAATCTGATTTTGTGAGATTTCATCAGTGAACCAATCCAATGCCCAATTCCTCCCCCCCCACCCCAACCCAGGATTGTTTCTCTCATTGCCCTGCTTAATGGAAGGACTCAGCCCTAGATCAAAGTGCTTAGAGCGCTAAGGAGAGGGGACACCTCTAATGGGCAGAAGAAATAACCCTGAGGAGCAGGAGGAAGAGTTGCAACCAAGGCAATGGCCAGATAAATCTAAGTCCAGGGTAGAACTGTAACCTGAGGAAGCATATCAAAAAAGACCCTCACTAGTTCTCACAAGGACTGCTATGGTTAAGGCGTGTTATATGCACGCCTTCAAACTTGGCCCTTTTATGACTTGTGGACTTTAACTCCCAGATAAAAGGGCCAGGTTTGAAGACCCCTGACCTACATAATCCTTGATCTAATGGAAAGGAATAGTTCCAATAATTTAAAGTTAGTTTGAACCTTTGCAGATGTTTCACTGAAGACATGTGCAAACTGCCTGCTTTTAGATTCTCTTTCCTAATTTCTAGATCTGTTGGATCCACTTGCTCTCTGGGAATTCAAATACAACTGAAAGGCAGCAAGAGAGGTAAGAGAAGGCTGCTGTGACTAATAGGCTTGACAATTGACCTAGAAATAGTAAAAAAGTAATAGCAAAATGTAAAAAAATGAAGTCACTTCTACCTGGATACCTGGCACTTCTTGAGATTATTGCAAAGTGTTGCTAAGACATTGTCTGTAGGTGTAGAATTCATGGTTTTCAGAGAACTGTTCACAACTTATAATTATATCTCTAATTTCAACTCTTCCTTTCTATGGCACTTGGTCACTGTTTTTTCATTTCAAAATCCATTAAGTGGCATGAATGGAATGAATAATGCTGTGAGAAAAATGCTAGAGGTTTTTGCTGTGTTCCATCTAAGTGTATCTTAGAATTTATGTTTAAACTGACCTATAAAAGAGAAAGGGAATACTTAAAAATAAATTAAAGAAAACTGAGTAGTCTGCAGTTTATTGGTCATTAAACTGACAAAATATTTAATATACTAGGAATAAAATCTAAGATTAGGTCCCTGTTGTATGGATCACTTAAACCAGAATAATATGCCCTATGTTAATTTTTTTACTCTTTGGATTAGTCAAATTAACTGCACTGATTTTTATACTTTGGGATTTATTCATGAGTAGCCCTATCCAGGATTGCATTGTAGTTATAAGAGTTCTAGGTATGCGATAAGTAATAACCAATCTACCAATAGTACCAATAAATATAGCTTATATTAGAAATGTTCATTTTTGAATCTGAATTCACAAAATGGACTGTATTAATTCCAATCACAGATGAAACCCTGACAATGAAGTAGATATCCAGAGAAAAAGAATATGTAATAATCTTGTGAAATCTAACATGTGAATTAAGTGAAGTCATTTATTAGAATTTGTATGTATTTTCTCATAAACAATTAAAGTTCCCCCAGTTAATTTTCCATCCAGCTTCTATAGTAATTTCTGCAAGACACTTTCAATTTGTATAAAATCTGAATACCAGGCAGATTAAGCAAGTATGCAATCTATGAGCATCCATGGGGGAAAAAAAGCTCACATTTGTCTTTCTATAAGTGCTTGTTCATTTACATTTGCTCTTCAGTGTAATCACAAGCCATTTATCCAAATCCAAATCCAATTTTAAAATGAATAACATCATTTTTATTACTTCATTTTCTCACTTGATGCACAAATCTATTGTTCTGGATTATACTGGACCTATTGTACTTCTCCCCTTCATGGATTACTGCCTTGTCGTGGTGAACAAGCTTCCATAATTCAATGAAGCTATGAGCTATGCCGTGCAGGGCCACCAAAGACAGAAAGGTCATAGCAGAGAGTTCTGACAAAACGTGATCCACTGGAGAAGGAAATGAAAACCCTATGGACAGTACCAAAAGGCAAAACGATATGACGCTCAAAGATGAGCCCCTCAGGTCGGAAGGCGTCCAATATGCTACTGGGGAAGAGCAGAGGGCTAGTACTAGTAGCGCCAGAAAGAATGAAGCGACTGGGCCAAAGCTGAAAGGATGCTCAGCTGTAGATGTGTCTGGTGGTGAAAGGAAAGTCCGATGCTGTAAAGATTTTTTCTCCATAGGAACCTGAAATATAAGTTCCATGAATCAAGGCAAGCTGGACGTGGTCAAACAAGAGATGACAAGACTGAACATTGACATCTTAGGTATCAGCGAACTAAAATGGACAGAAATGGGTTAATTTAATTCAGATGACCATCAGGTATACTACTGCGGGCAAAAATCCCTCAGAGGAAATGCAGTAGCCTTCATAGTCAATAAAAGAGTAGGAAAAGCAATACTGGGATACAATCCTCAAAATGACAGAATGGTCTCAGTTCGAATCCAAGGCAAACCATTCAATATCACAGTAGTCCAAGTCTATGCCCCAACCACCAGTACTGAAGAGGATGAAATTCACCGGTTCTATGAAGCCCAACAGCACTTTATAGAACTAACACCAAAAAATGATGTCCTTATCATCATGGGGGATTGGAATGCTAAAGTAGGAAGACAAAAGATAACTGGAATAATAGGCAAGTTTGGCCTTGGAGTACAAAATGAAGCAGGGCAGAGGCTGATAGAATTTTGTCAAGAGAATACTATGGCCATAGCAAACACTCTTTTCCAACAACCCAAGAGACGGCTCTACACATGGACATCACCAGACGGTCAACACAGAAATCAGATTTACTATATGCTCTGCAGCCAAAGATGGAGAAGCTCTATACAGTCAGTAAAAACAAGACAAGGAACTCAGACCATGAGCTTCTCATTGCAAAGTTTAGGCTTAAACTGAAGAAAGTAGGGAAAAGCACTAGGCCACTCAGATATGAATTAAATCATATCCCTTTTGAATATACAGTAGAGGTGACAAATAGATTTAAGGAATTAGATCTGATAGACAGAGTGCCTGAAGAACTATGGACACAGGTTTGCAACATTGTAGAACAGGTAGCAACTAAAACCATCCCAAAGAAAAAGAAATGTAAGAAAGCAAAATGGCTGTCTGAGGAAGCTTTGCAAATAGCTAAGGAAAGGAGGGAAGCGAAAGGCAAGGGAGAAAAAGAAAGATACGCCCAATTGAATGCAGAATTCCAGAGAATAGCTAGAAGAGATAAGAATGCCTAATTAAATGAACAGTGCAAAGAAATAGAAGAAAACAATAGAATAGGGAGGACCAGAGATCTTTTCAAGAAAATTGGAGAGATGAAGGGAAAGTTTAATGCAAAAATGGGCATGATAAAGGACCGAAATGGCAGGGACCTAACAGAGGCAGAAGAGATTAAGAAGAGGTGGCAAAATTACACAGAAGAACTATACAAGAATGAGCTTAACATCCCTGATAATCACAGTGAGGTGGTCACTGACCTCGAGCCAGACATCCTAGAATGTGAAGTGAAGTGGGCCTTAGAAAAGCTGAGCAACAACAAAGCTAGTGGAGGTGACAGTATTCCAGCTGAGCTATTCAAAATCTTAAAACATGATGCAGTAAAAGTGCTACACTCAATTTGCCAGCAAATTTGGAAAACTCAACAGTGGCCACAGGATTGGAAAAGATCAGTTTACATTCCAATTCCAAAGAAAGGCAGTGCCAAAGAATGTTCAAACTATCGCACCATTGCACTCATTTCTCATACTAGTAAAGTTATGCTTAAAATCCCACAAGCCAGACTCCAGCAGTATGTGGATCGAGAACTACCAGAAGTACAGGCAGGATTTCAAAGAGGCAGAGGAAGTAGAGATCAAATTGCCAACATATGCTGGATCATGGAGAAAGCTAGAGAATTCCAGAAAAACATCTACTTCTGCTACATTGACTATGCTAAAGCCTTTGATTGTGTGGATCATAACAAACTGTGGCAAGTTCTTAAAGAGATGGGAGTACCAGACCATCTTATTTGTCTCTTGAGAAACCTATATGTGGGCCAAGAAGCAACAGTGAGAACTGGACACGGAACCACTGATTGGTTCAAAGTTGGGAAAGGAGTCCGGCAAGGCTGTATACTGTCACCCTACCTATTTAACTTATATGCAGAGCACATCATGAGAAAGGCAGGGCTAGATGAATCAAAAGTTGGAATTAAGATTGCCGGAAGAAATATCAACAACCTAAGATATGCAGATGATACCACTCTAATGGCAGAAAGTGAAGAAGAACTAAAGAGTCTCTTGTTGCAGGTGAAGAAGGAGAGTGCAAAAGTTGGGTTGAAACTTAACATTAAGAAAGCCAAGATCATGGCATCCGGCCCTCTCAATTCCTGGCAAATAGATGGGGAAGAAATGGAGGTAGTGACAGATTTTATTTTCCTGGGCTCCAAGATCACTGCAGATGGGGACTGTAGCCAAGAAATTAAAAGATGCTTGATCCTCGGGAGGAAAGCCATGGCAAATCTAGACAGCACACTAAAAAGCAGAGACATCACCCTGTCAACAAAAGTGCGTATAGTCAAGGCTATGGTCTTCCCAGTTGCAATGTATGGCAGTGAAAGTTGGACCATAAAAAAGGCTGAGCGCCAAAGAATTGAGGCCTTTGAACTATGATGCTAGAGAAGACTCCTGCGAGTCCCTTGGACTGCAAGGCGATCAAACCGGTCAGTCCTAGATGAGATCAACCCTGACTGCTCTTTAGAAGGCCAGATCCTGAAGCTAAAACTCAAATACTTTGGCCACCTAATGGGAAGGAAGGACTCACTGGAAAAGAGCCTAATGCTGGGAAAGATTGAGGGCAATAGAAGAAGGGGACGACAGAGAATGAGGTGGCTGGATGGAGTCACTGAAGCAGTAGTCGTGAGCTTAAATGGACTCCAGAAAATGGTAGAGGACAGGAAGGCCTGGAGGAATGTTGTCCATAGGGTCGCGATGGGTCGGACACAACTTCGCAGCTAACAACAAATTGTACTTCTGGCTTATATTGAATTTACCTACATTGTCCATATGAATCTATAGATTAGTCCAGACATGTCAAACACAAGGCCCAGGGGCTGGATGCGGCCCGTGAAGTGGTTTCATGTGGCCCGTGAAGCCATCCTGGAAACAGTAAGGGAACAGCCCCCGTTGTCTTGGCCCCAGCCCAGGCCGGCCAGGAGCCAATGTACAATTTCATGGTGGTCATCTATGCTGAAATACATTCAGTCTTAGCTCCACAAGGCCATCTGGAAACAGCAAGGGACCAGCCCCTGCCGCATCGGCACTGCCCCCTTGGCACATGCTGGGGAGGTTTCACCCTTTCTGAGGAATAAAGAAATGCACCATCGCCTGGAAGTGGCCAGCACATGGCCTTGCCTACTTCGGGCAGGCTAGGGGTTGGGCAGCGTTGTGCTTCTCTTCAGATTCATGCCACCCAGCTCAGCCTCTCGGCACTGTGAGTAGAGCACCCCACTACCTGCCAAAACCAGGCAGGCTAGGGGCTGGGCAGCATTGTGCAGGTAACATTGACTCTCATGCTGCTCATGGCATGCCCTCCATAGAGCCCACCAAGCCGGATATGTGAAGTAGGCAAGGGCCATGTGTTGGCCATTTCCAGGCAATGGTGCATTTCTTTATTCCTCACAAAGGATGACACTTCCCCAGCTGTGTTTCTTGCCTGGTTTTTCTCCCTCCCTCATCTCAAATATTTTCCCACCACTCTGTTCTTTGGAAGGAAGGAAGGAGAGGGAAGGTCTGAGGAAAGTCCTACCTTAGTCCTGCCCTGCTGCCCTTTCACCATCCCCTTGCCCCCTCCTCCTGGCCTATCCTGGGGGGTCTCCCTATTGCTAAGGAAGCTTTGGATACAAAGCCAGGTCTCCTCACATGGAGAGGGAATGGGCCTCCCTCTTGATTTTGCCCTCGTACCCATCATGAGCAACCTGGCTAAGGAGAGCAAGCACAGCAGCAGCAGCCTTGAGGAAGTGGGGCTGGGCTTAGTGCCGTGGGTGGTTGAGGGCTGCGCTAGGCATCTGATCTCCGTGCCACCATCCAGCCCCCCCATGGCCTGAGAGGAACAGTGAGGCTCCTCCCATGGTCCATCTCCTTGGTCCAGAGACCCTCAGATCTGTCCCACTCCTGCCCAGCCCCCCATGGGCACCCTTGACACAAATGTTGTAGAGCTGGCCATGCCCACCCAGTAGGCCATACACACTCCAGCCATGCCCACCCAGTAGGCCACGCCCTCCCTGGCCACACCCAGCCACCCCCCCGAGGGAAACCGCAATGCTGATGTGGCCCTCAATGAAATTGAGTTTGACACCCCTGGATTAGTCAGTAAGCAATAAAACATGAGTAAAACTCACAGCCTCACATATAATCACATATTTGGGACATATTTTTCCATATCTGGAAAAGCTGAGGAGAGATTTGATTATGGAAATATGTATAATACATTAAATCACAGTTTATAACTTAAATTCACTTTAGATGCATTTTGCATTATGATATATTTGCTTTATTCCTCAGCTTTATTTTTTTAAATATTCATAAATTTATATCTGTTAGTTTAACTTCTTATAGCATTAATATTTGAATAATTTGTCTAATATGGATCATAGTTATTTATAAAGAACAATTTTTATTTAAACAGATGTGATCCTTGTCTTGATTATCAAAATAACAATGAACAGTGCAGTGTAATAAGTTAAAACTAAAAAAAAAATGATTGCAAGACAGGTTTCTCTAATTTGATTAGGAAACTAAATAGTTATAAAGTAAAAATGCCTCTTTAACCGACACATAACTCCAGAAGACAAAAAAACTGAAAATTGTGTCACCACCAGGGGTGGGATTAAAATACCTGAACAACCAGTTCTCTGCGTGGACACCGCTTCCAGAAGTCCATTCTGGGCCTGGCCCCCTAAGGCCCAGAACGGACTTCCAGAAGTGGCTTCAGCCGGTTCGCCCAAGTCAACAAAAAATTAGCAACTGGCTGAATCCCACCACTGGCCACCACTGTATTCTATCTGACCTGTCATTTGGACAAACAATTTAGTTTCCTTCAAAATTCCTACTTATATACAAGCAATCTTTGAAAGAGTTCTAAGTTCTTCTAAATATTCAAATGACACAATTTCCCTTTTGAATTTAGAGTTCTGAATGCATTTCTATATATACTGAAGTACTTTGTTATAAAAATGCTTTGGTTATAAAGAAGCAAATGCTTGAGGCATTTTGGGTCTGGATTGCTGGCAAACGTGGCAACTTTGTACTTGGACCTCAATATCCTTATCCAACCCTGGCCACCACAGGTATCTTCTCGTGAGTGCCTTTATCCTGACAATTCCAGGATGTCCCTCATGCAGAGATTCTAAGACCCTAGTCCTCAAAGAGTTGGGAACTACAACCCTACTACACCAAAGAATGCAGCCTTTGTGAACTGACAGCTCATCCTTCCTCCTACTGAAACTTTGAAAGTCTGTCCCCAGACTAGTTTCCAGCCATCCTGTGAGCACCCAGTTCAAAACATGACTTAGGGTTTTGTCGGAGGCTGTCTCAGCAGCCACATCCCCTGTGTGAAGGGGAGACTCTGGCAAATCCTGGATAGCCAGGATACGTGCAGCCGGTGCGGGGTCTGGCTCTGAGTACAGCAGGGGCAGTCTGCTTAGGGTGTCCGCGTGGTCCATTTCCCTGCCTGGTTTATGAATTAGCCTGTAACTATAGGCTGAAATTAAAATGGACCACCTCAGCATTCATTTGTTTGTCTATAGTGAACAGACCCAGAAGCGGTTTGTGGTTCGTGAAGACCATGAATGGGAGGCCATACAAGTAGTCATGAAATTTTTTGATACTGGCCACTATGGCCGGTGCCTCCTTATCTATTTGGACGTGGTTGCATTCTGCCGAAGACACAGTCCTTGAATAATAAGCTATGGGAGATTGCCTCCTGTCAGCCAATAAATGGCTCAACATGGCCCCTATTATTATTATTATTATTATTATTATTATTATTATTATTATTATTATTATTATTATTATTATTATTTATTGAGTTTATATACCGCCCTATTCCCGTAGGACTCAGGGCGGTTTACAAGGCAATTAAAACATAAAATACAAAAATTAAAATCAGTTAAAACAATTAATTAAATTTAAGCCCTAAAAATTAAAGTCTAAAATCCAATTAAAAATTAAAAACCCCTCAGTCTGGGCCAGACAGCTCGAAGAGCCAGGTTTTCAGGTCCCAGCAAAATGAACGAAGGTCGGGAGCAATCCTAAGTTCTGTGGGTAGTTGGTTCCATAGGGCTGGCGCAGCCACAGAGAACGCCCTCCCCCTGGGAATAACCTGCCGGCATTCCTTAACCGGCGGTACCCTGAGAAGGCCCTTCCTGTGGGAGCACACAGGACGATGGGAAGTTGATGCCGGAAGCAGGTGTTCCCTTAGATAGTCCGGACCCAAGCCATTTAGGGCTTTATAGGTCATCACCAGCACCTTGAATCTCACCCGGAGGGCAACTGGAAGCCAATGCAGGGGGCGATGGGCACCTGTTCTAAAGACGCTCCTTCTACTGGATCAACTCTGTTCTGCCCTGGGGCCTCTCTACCTTTCCTGGGGAATTCTTCTTGTGGAACATCCCTCTGGTGACCTTTACACATGGTGGTAATGTGGCCTTGTTTGCCACATGCCCTGCACATTGCAGTATGGAACCTGCACTCCAAACACCTGTGTGTGCCTCTGCCTCCACAGCCCGCACATCAAGTGAAGGGAACTGTCTTCTCAAATGGCCGCTGCCCTCTTTCTGGCAGCTTCTGCAGCCAGTCAATCTCATTGTCCAGGTCAGGGTCGTCGGCTCTTTCTGCATCCTCATGGTGGATGGTTTCTGGACTGGGAGTGTTCTTGGAGGACTGTAAGGCTTTGACAGCTCCCCTGGCAGCTTCTTCAGCCATTATCTCTTTCAGGGAGTCTTGGAATGTCAAAGTTTCTTTCGCAAACAGCTTCTGCTGAAGGTCCCTATTCCTCAACCCACATACCAAACAGTCTCTCAGTCTCTCTTTGAGGTCTGTGAAGTTGCAGAGCTGGGTCGCCTATCATAGCGCACTATAAATTTGGCAGCATACTCTCCTGGTTGCTGCTCCCTTTGCTCGAACGGGTGTCTCCATGCAATGATGGAGAGCTTCAGCTCAAAATGTTCCTTGAGCTTTTTCTTGAACTTAGAGTAGGCGACCGACTCAACTGTAGCTGGAGTGACTAGGTTTTCGGCTATATCAAACGTTGCCTGGCCACACACGCACAGTAGTGTTGTGGCCTTTAAGCCATCTTTGCTAACTTGGTTAGCCCGCAGATAGTTCTCAACTCATGAAATGTACGAGCTCCTCCTCTCGGGATGCAACAAGTCGAACTCTGACAGCTTGCCGACCTTGGCCATGGTTAGCTGTTACTGACCTCTCAATGCCTTGTGCTGCTAAGGGCTTCTGTGTTGATCCTAGGGATGGGTCCCTTAGGATGGGGTTACCTCCAATGTGGCTTGCTGGCAGGCAGAGGGGGGAACGTCTCTCTTCCTTAGCAGCACATCCCACCTTTGTTGCCACTGTTAAGTATTAGGATCAGTGAGACATTGATGAGGTGGTGGTGAAAAGCAACAACTCATTTATTAAGTTAACACAGAAGCAGCATGAACTGCTGCTTAACTTCTACTTATATGGACCACTGATAGGCGGCGGCCAATGGAATTAAAGCAGTATTTCCTGCTCAAAACACAAGCTAACCATTCTGGAGACAAGCAGTCTGCAGTTTAAACAGACACAGCAGTTAACTATTAATAACGGTTTCCAAGTAATTTACATCAATACATAACAGCCTGGACAGGATCACCTTGGTCAATGGAAGAGGTTGAGATTCACCAGGAGAAAAGTGTCACCCAATAACTTATCAGTAAAGTCTGCTTTACAAAAGACACTACTAAAATGGGCCAACATTTTTAGTTCTTACTAGACAACACCAGCATTAGCTCCCAATGGTATCTCATCTGACAGTTGTCATAACATTTAAAATGAAGAGCATCAACTTCCATCAACTTATTTTGAGGGTTTTGGAGGAGTGTGTTAACTTTTCACTTCCATCTCTACGATCTTTTGGATTTTTCATCTTGAGTCACAATAAAATTACTAGAATCAATAAAGAAGAATATTTATAACTCAGGGTTGAAATGAGGGGGTCCTTGGTGCTCTCTGAGCTTGTTTGTTTTCTTGCAGTTTCATTACCCAAACTACGTAACATCAGCAGTGCTATACATCAGAACTAGCACTAAATGGCTTCCGGTTCCGGTTTTCAGCACGGCCAGATGTGTGAGGAAATGCTCCCCACATCGTCTGGATTTCTTCATCGGGGGACCCCTGTAAAAGGGTTGAAAGTTGCCCTGGAGGGATGACGAGTGGGGGAGAGGTCTCTCCAGTTGGTGGTAGAAGGGCAGCGACCTTCCCATCAGCTTGGAGTAACTCTCCAAACCAACGAAGAAAGGATTGGCCAGTCCCATGGCCCATCATTTCAGCCATTTCCTGCTGAAGCCAAAATTACAACAAAGCACTTCAAAGCACTTGAAAACTGGTTGAGAATTGCCTTCTTCCTTTCCTAATTGTCTACTTTTTCCTGTCAAAAGCTCCTTGAATTTGCTTCCCCCAGTGAGGAGAGAGGGAAGGAAGTTATTTTTTTCCCCATCCTCCTTAAAGACGGCCTTTGATCATGCTGGGAGATAAAAGAAAACCTTTAACAGAATAATACTATTTAATTCAACTTACTTCCTTTCAATTTTTGGTGATCCAAAACTCCTATCCTTACAGAAACTGGCTATTCTGTCTATTTGATTAAAAAAAAGGAGAAAAGAGAGAAAAGAACTACTTAAACTACTTCAGTAAAAGTTACTTAAAAGTACTCAAAACTGATAAATTTACTCTGTCTGAAAAAGATTTTAAGTATGCTGGGGACATCTTGTGGCCCTTTTGGCAAATAAACCTGTTTACTTTGGAACTGCCCTTGACATTATCAGCTAAAGATAAAAACCAAACAGCTGGAGGTGAACTCAAGGCTTGTGGAGGTGAACATTTACTGACTTTTGTTTAAAAAGTAGCCTCCACTAATGACTATTGACCACTACTTCAAAATGGAGACTGATCAGCCACAAACCTTGCTTGACTATAAGCTCATATTAGAAACAATCCATGAAGTTTCTGAAATGTTTATCTCCAGGCTGGAAAATTTAGGTGCCAACTCCAATTTACAAGCTGTAACCCAGACTTCAACTAAAGAATTTACAACTCAGAATATAACAAAACTGGAACAAATTACTACTGAGACAGAGGAACACTAGGTACAACAAGATATTGAAAAGACTAATACAAAAAAATTGACTCTATCCAAAGAAACAACATCTCTAAAAGTACAAGGAACTATCACTATGGCAAATAACCTTAAGGACCAACAACAAACTATGGGAAAACTTAATACTCAACTTTTGACTCCATCAAAAGAGCCTATAACTTTAGAAGTATACTATGTGCAAGATAGTGATGCTAACATAGAGGACGTGGAAGATCAACAAAGAAAGTTTCCTGAAAGCCTGGATAGCCAAGCACTAATTACAGAACTGGATAAGACTCTCTACTTAAAGCAGATGAACCCAGATGGAAGAGGAATCCAGACCGAACTGAAGATAAAGTTTTTAGAGCAAATACAGAGACTAGAACTAACAGGGCAACAACATAATGAATACAAATGGTTTGGTTTTTGTGGATCACTGATGGCTAGATGGCCTCCCTCAATTCAAATAATATATATTAGAGCAAAGGGACACCTATCTGGGAATTTAAAGGCTTTGGTCTGGAAACCTGATTGGCAAAAAAAGAAAGCAAGAGTTAGATTTAAAAAGTGAGTTCTTAGAGAACTATTAAAGGCTATCCTTTTAGTAATCAGTGATCTATCAGGATCTAAAATAGAAAATGTTTATGAGATAGAACTAGAATGTGTTTATGTATCTATTAGGTTTATTTTAGACATTATAATTTGTGCACTGACATAATGGAAATTTGGTTTATAGATCCCACGTTTGATGTTAAAAGACGTTTGATTATTCTATTTAAGAATTAAGAATTAGCTAAAATTTAAAACAGAATCTGGTTGTGTATAAATAGTTGTAGATTGATAAACATAGGCTGTGGTCCTGTCAGTAATGTGTGATGTATTAGGATGTGAAACAGACAATGTTTATTAGGTAGAACATAGATACTCAGCCACTGTGTACATGGTAGATGCTATAGTTTTTGCTGTAATTAAATAAGGGAAATTTGGGTTGTGAGTATTATTTGGGATGCTAAAGGCTAAATTTGAATAATATAATTAAAATCAAAATTAGGTAAAATTTAATAACAGGACATAGATATATCTCAATGAAATTGAATTGACAAAATTTTTTAACTGACCATGCTATTTCTAGAAATTTATTAGTTTAAACTGGTTGTATGAAATGTTAAGGGAAATTGAGAAGGATGTTTTGATAATGTAACCTGAATTATGTACTGAAAACTGTTACTGAATCTCTGATTACCCAGTCACCATGATGCTTTCTAAATATGTAGATTTTAACTAAAAAACCAATAAAACTTGTTTGTTTGTTTGTTTTTAAAAAGAACTAGCACTAATGATGTTACTAGTTTGGGTAATGAAATGTCTGAAAGAAAATAAACAAGCTCAGAGAGCACCAAGGACCTGTCAGTTACTGGAATATAACCCCATACTAATAGGAGTAGTATGTTTGCCACCTGACATAAATATTAAAAAGGTAAGATAAAAATATCATCATCATCATCTTAACTAGTCTTAAAAGAAGTTTTTTAAGCCTTTTTGCTGCTTTTGATTGTTCAGTCATTTTATGTGTTTTTGCACTGAAGTTAGTGAGTTCTTACTCATTGTAGTAAGAAAACCAAAAATAAATAAATAAATGAGAGTTATGACTTACATACAGCTACAATATTTAACAGGTGACCACTGGCATATTTACATCTATGCAGAATGCCATCTTGGGTGCAATGGGCATAAAAATTGCAGCCTCCGCCAGTAGTCAGATTTATCACCATATTCCAAATTTTTACATCTTTTCCATACATGGTCAAAGTTGCACACTAACAGCTGCAGTACTTGATCAGCTTTATTCCATAAACCCTGACACCTGTCACCATACCCTTTCAGAGCAGTAAACAAAGCCAGAGCATTTAAAATACCTCCTGTACTGGCTGACCTTTCACTATAAAACTTGTGTTTATTTTGAATTACTACAAACTCTTTTTGTATGTCAAGGTCTTATTTTTTTCAATCTATGATGGCAGGGAAGAGAGATGGCCTGTTCTTTGAGACCCTGGGAAACAATATTTTTAGGCTTGTGGTAAAGCAAAATCTGCAAGGGAAATATTCTGTGAATAGTTAGTTACATAAATATTTTATCACAAGCGAGACTTAAAGGACACCAAAGGATTTTTTTTAATAAAAGAGAGACCTACAGATTACATTTGCTCATTAAAGTTAGTGATATGGGGTAAGTGTGTGTGTGTCCATGCATACCAATACATTCAATTAAAACTTGCTTGTCAATCATGAAAATATCAGTGGTAATCTGCATAGAAATCTGTCAGTCAGAAAAGGCTTCCCTTTTTCTCATGTATTCTCAGTTTAGTTTTCATTTCTCTAAGTGATATTTCAAAGAAGTCCTTTCTTTTGTTGCAGAGACACTACTGCTAAGGTTCCAATACACACATTGCCACAACTTGGAAGTTGACACAGCCGCATATACATTCCAATCTGAAGGAGTTCCCTATTCAACAGTTTGTACCCATACCAACTGTTTAAGCTGTTCCTGCCTTGCGCTTATGGACAGGGATATGCCTGGGCTGAGGTCACTTCTTACTTGTCATTTTATCCCTGTGAAAATGATCAATGGCAGATCACTGAGGTAATTTACCATTGGACTTTATTAGAAAGCAATGGATCATCTTCGTTTAGTCTGAAATTGTTCAGATTGGCCCTTCAATGAAGTAATAAAATAAAATTTGCAGACCAACCCCATCAACAAGGCTTCATTTTATCCAGTGCTTTTTTTTGTCATAGAACTCACTGGAACTGAGTTCCAGCACCTTTTTTTGATGGATTTTCCAAGTTTTAAAAGTAACTTTTTAAATTTTGATGTTTGGTCCATGTGGACTTGAATCACCCTGTCGAGTATAGCAGGTCAGCGGCAAAATCATTGAAACGGTGCATACTTCATTCGACTGCTTGGCTTGTGGCACTGCTCGGCTTGTGATTGGTCATGTGGTCGTGCACTGAGTGGTTACTGCGGGCGGCGACTGTTATGTTTCGTTACACAACTGACATGTGTGGGTATGTGTACAGTGATTGACTACGTGCAAAAGGTAAATAAAAGATTAACAAGGTGCGAGTTCCGGCACCTTTGTTCTTACAAAAAAAACACTGATTTTATCTAGAGTAGTTAGTAAAGCAGGGCATGCTTCCAGCACAGTTCAGAAGAAGCTTTGCACCTCACATGTGCACATAACCTCACTGCATTCATATGTTAAAGCAATTCTTAAAGCAGCAGCAAGTCATTAGTTGAGATAGGTGACTATAGAAACTGAATAAATAAATGCAAATAAAGGTTGTTTAGCCTTATATCAAATTATTTAAAAGGTTGTGACTACTTTCATTATTGAGTTATTCGGATAAGCATCCCGTCATGATAATAGGATATTTCTCCAAGCTAGTTCATGTGATTTCCAAACATATAAATAAACAGAAGTGAAGACCTGGATAATGGCAACAAATAAACAAACAAAAACCTGCATTAAGATAAATGAATTACTCTTCAGATTCTGAGCTACAGAATTTTGCCAGAGATCGTATGTTATTTTCATTAACTACTTCAGCTTAGAAAACCTGTGAATGGAATTAGCATTAGACTCTGTAGTTTGTATTATTCTGGCTGTACACTGCCTGTACTCCATTAGCATAAACTATCTGCTTATAGATAATAAAGCCTATTGGATAACAAAGGATATCATTCTCAGAGGGGTTACTCCCAGCTATTGAAAGTCTTTACCATTTTATGAGATTCTATTCTTTGCAGATAAATATTTTGATGCTTGCATAGCTTGACAGCATCCTCTTAAGTTTTCCTCCTTTGCTCTGTTTGTATTCTAAGTGTAAGACAGCATTTATTTCCATGTAATGGAAGATCAACTGTCAGCTCATGCTTCTGCCTGACCACTGGAGCATGTAGTCTTTCATAGGTAAGTCCAGCTGAATTCACTTAACTGTATGTCCAATATTCTGCACTGAACTGAATGAAGTGGGGGTTTCTGATCATAAAATGTCTTAGCTGAAACAGAACAATATTCCTATGTTGTCGGCAATGACTGCGAATGTATTTCTATATTGGCATAACATTTGGTTTTCCCCCCTAACCATTCAGTCCACAAATCCCATATCTTCAATACATAGCTTAATGCAGGATTTCCCAACTTTGACAACTTTAACACATATGGATTTCTACTCCCAGAATTCCCTAGCCAGCTATGCAATGCTGTACTGCTGAGGAATTCTGGGAGTTGAAGTCCATATATCTTAAAGTTGCCAAGCTTGGAAAACCCTCTTTTAATGGAAAGACTGTTGGGTGGGGTTTTTTGGGGGGGTGGGGGTTTCTTTTTAAAGAACTTCATACCATGCTCCAAAAGAGAAACACCGCAATACATACATACATACATACATACATACATACATACATACATATATATGTGTGTGTGTGTGTGTGTGTGTGTGTTTCAGAAAATCTGGTGCCATTATTAAATTAAAAAAACATTAGGATTCTTTCATGTTTTCTTAAATATTATTTTTTTCACTATTAGCTATATTATAAACACTGGGAATGTTTTGTATGTTCTTAAATTTGAGTGCCGGTTATTTTAAACATGCCAAATTGCTTAGAGGCTTTATTTAAGGGAATACAGGAAAGATGTATATTGATAAAATGCACTGACAAGGAATAATGGCTTTGATTTATGAATGTAGAGGAAAATTCAAAATTATTAGCCGTATAAAGAAAATAAGCTCACTTAAATACTTGAGGTGCCAAAATCAGTCATGTAGCACATTTTTTTCCACACAGTACACAACAAGAGACTCTGAGGGAACTAAGAATAGTTTTCCTCAATATATCAATGAAAGGCTGGTTCAAGGAAGATTTGTAGAATGAATGACTAGCCATGGTGATGCATATTAACAGCTCAGGAAGCTTTTATCTATTATATCAGATCTGCAGAGAGACCAAATGCTTTGGGTATAAAATACAAACTGACCCTAGTGGCGCTGCTATTATTGGGGGCAGGGGGGGAATGAATTCTACTTAAAACAGGCTTCCAAGGTTCTTAGTTGTTGATTGAACATTATTTTCATTCATCAGGAATAATGTAGGTTTGCTTGGTTGTTTTTTCTTGGTGGCAAAAGTGCTGAGCGTACTTTGTGCCCAGACTGGAAGTTTTCAAGATGAATTCACAGTGCTGACTATCAACAGAATATACACATTGTGCCACGTACAAAAGCAAATCCTCTTTGTGTGTTGTCTTTTATACTGAGCCAGCAAGGAAAAGGAACTTGTATACCTATTAAAAGAATATCAGTTATTTTGATTTTAAAGTGATATTCAAAACTGGACTAAAGATGCAACACTACACCATGGTTATGGAGTAATGGATAAATTAATACTCATAACCTTGTCACCAGATACACCAGAGTAAATAACCAATTAAGGAAAAGTGGTATATTCTCCTCGCAGGAACTTCATCCAAAGAAACTTTGTAGTGGCATTAGAATAAGAAATGGAGACTGCTACCACCTTCTAGTCATCAAGAATGGTAGAAGACGTCTACAGAAAGGGAGTAAAATTTCAGAGGAGAATAATATGACAGAGGAGAGATTTGTGTGTAGGGGGACAGGGAGAAGAATTGTCAGCTCCATTATGTAGATCAAAGCAAGAAATCAACTCTACAAGAAGGTTAAATCTACTTTAATTAATATTGGCTTTACTAAATTAAACCTTGTACATATAACTGTGCTTTACTCTCACCTCACTTTCCCCTCCTCTGCTTTATAATCATATGAATTCAAGAGGTGTCTGCCTGAGGTGTTTATGCATACCTTCTTCTTGTTTTGGACTTAAGCCAAGTTTTCCCTCTTGTCCCTTTGGTTACAGATCTGGCCTAAATCTATCAAGGCGTTCTTCCATACTGTTTATATCAATCCAGAACCAGCTATTTGAAAAGGAAAAATAGACAGGAAGTTAGGAACATGAAGACCTTTCCTATTCTTTTAGAAGTGTATGGCTCTGAAACTTTGACAAAACAACAACTGTCTTACACTCCTCCTGACTTTTTTCTGCTTGGAAAGGGCAAGTTGTTTCCCTTTTCTGTAAGAGATTTGAACAATCAGGAAGCAGCCTCACACACTGCATTTTCTCCCAGCCAACTAACAATAGCAGCAAAGTAAGGGAATTTGTGTAAACATATGTTTGGAGGCTACAATTTTTAGCAGCAAGGAGGACAACTTGAGACTGGAGAAGAAGATGACATGAAATAGAATAAAATGGCTGAAGCTTCAGGAGACCAAGAAGAACAAGACAAGGCAGTTGCAAACAGCCTGGTTAAAGGCAAAACAAGCACTGCAATTACAAAGCAAAGCATCAAAAGGCAGCAGCTTGGCAGAATAGTAGCTCGCTGACCAGCAGACCCAGACCCAGAACTAATCTGCACACTGACAGCAAAACACTGGTAGAAGAAGAAACCAAGGGACAAAGGGAAATGAAAACAAAGATTTACAAAGTAGTAAAATAGGGAAGTTAGCTGCAGAGACTGCAAAGTGATTGTCACCAATTTTAGCAGAGACTGAGTTAATAGCTTGTTTTAATAGGCAATTTACTGTCTCCCAAAGCAAAACCGTAAAGGGTTAAAAGGCATGTACTTGAAACTTGTGAATAAGGAAATAAGACAATAGAATAAAGGGATCATAAAGTATGAATAAATTAGGCATAGGAGAAAAAAATGGGCTAGAATTTATATTTGTACTTTTACTTGTGTAATTGTTTTGCAATAAAATTGCCCTTGGGTCACTAAACACTAACCACACCTGCCTTCTTGCTTCTTTTTATCCCATTGAAAAATGAACCCGTGTCATGGATCACCTACAAAACCTTAAAACTTCATGTTTGGTATCAATGGGTCCTTCTGTTTCTCTTGTTCAAAGAGCTAGAAAATTACCCACAAAATGCCAATTCCCAGACGCAGCTTCACAATACAGTGTTGAGCTCACCTCATTGTTTCACAGTGCGGGCCGTGCAGTAGTCCTGGAGTCTTCCAGGTCACAACTTGAGGTATGTCAACCACATACATCCTTCAAAGCCTTGAGTGTGTTCCCAAGAGGGTAGCTGTGTGTTGTAATTTTAATGTGCCATAAAGAAAACATTACTAAATACATAAGGAGTAATAATCTTTATTGTGATGAAGTTTATGTTTTTGCCCCTTATGTTCTGAATGAAATCCAATCCATGGCAAAAGCGCGAGGTGATCTTCATCCTCCAGACATGTAGCACCTTCCTGATTTAATATTAATCAAATTCCTATATTATCTCCCGCAGATGAAACTGTGATATTTTCCATCTTTCATGAGAAAAAGTGAAACTAAAAATGTATTATTTTCAAATCATCTTCAGGTGAATTGAAAGGCATGGATCTAGGGAGGAAAAGCAATAGCTTAACTTTGATAATTTGATTATGGCAAGCAAGCAATAACTCTCAGTCTAAACTCTGTGCTTTAACAAGGCATGAACAGCCCTTTGTGACACTTATCTATGCAATCTCCCAACTCTGCCATAGGCAAACAATCTCACAATCAGTCAGAACTCACAATAATACTGCTTATTCGCTTTTTCTTTCCTTTCTTAAAGATAGCAGCAAAAATGTGGCAAAGCAGTTGGTGAACAGTACATTCTTGATAGTACTGTTAGCTGAGATAGAATCTTCCAACAAGTGGAATCAACATGACCCACAACTCAACCTGCTGAGCAAAGTCCCTTACTTCTAAAGCTAACAATCTTAACAACTGGTCCTCATATTCTAGGAATCTTAGTTATAAAATGCCATGTTTATGAATATGATAAGCAGGACTATGTTCAGAAAGCACAAAAGAACCACCCACATTAACGTCTTTAGTCACGTTTTGGGGCAGGATTGTTCCAATGTTGGAAAGATATCAACTGTGATTTGTTCCACTTTCTTACAAACAAGATGGTCCATGGTTGATAAGTGCCAAAGCAGTTGATATGAACAACAGCTTAGTCCCAAACATTAAAATCTCCGCAAAAGTAAAAGCTGGTATACAGAGATAGCAGACAAAGTATCACGTTTCAGGAAATGGTATTTAAGAATGTTAGTAAAGAGGTTCTAAAAATGTTGCTGTGACACAAAAGAAGCAACATAAAGAAAGAGCTAATTCTAGGAATTATAATGCTACTTCCTGCTTCACAGATGAGAAGGATACTGGCTACCAGCCTCTTCTGTTCTTCTAAGACAGTAAAGCATAATTTTTCAAGGCAGAAATCATTACTTATAATTTAGGATTTAGATTTTTTGTCTGCCAAACCATATCCTTGGGGGAATATTTTCTCAGACCAAATTTTCATAACCAGTGCTTTTTTTCTAAAAAAAAAAAAAAGGTGCCAGAACTCAGAGGTCCTGTCACTGGGAGCGATGCCGGTGTCTTGCTATGGCGGCACTGCCCGTCCTTTGCACCCCCACCCCTGCGGCTCAGAGCCACATGCTGCGGGGATTCCCCTCCCCGTAGTTGCCACACTGTGGCCCGTGCTGAGCCCACACCCAGAGCTGCTCCAAACTCCGACCCAGAGCTGTGTTCCTCATGGCAGTGGTCTCCGGCGCCAAACAGTTGATGGCCTCTGGCACCGGCACTCATTCACTTACTGGCCCGTTGCTTCCAAATGCAGTAAGTGAGTGAGCGAGCAAGTGGCGTTTGGAAGTGTCGGGGCAGTAAGTGAGTGTGTGAATGAGCAAATGGCATTTCGAAGCGACAGGGCAGTAAGTGAGTGAGTGAACAAGAGGCCTTTGAAAGAGATGGAGTGAGTGGGGGAGGGACTGAATGAGGTGCCTTTGAATGAGACAGAGGAGTGAGTGAGAGTGACTGGAGGCTTTTGTGAGCAAAGTGTGAGTGAGTGGGGGGCTTTTGCGAGCGAAGGGTGAGAGAAAAAGGGAAAAGTGAGGGGGAGAAGGGAAAAAGAAAAGACACTGACTTCTGACTTCCTCTGTTACGGGAGTAGAAGGAAGCATTAACACTGAACCTCAACTTTTTGCTTTTCTATAATATTTTATAAACTAGCCATTTCTATAACAATAAATGAATCTAACCAATGAAACCCAAAATACCCCCCCTTTTTTTAGTCATCAAGTTTTTGACACCTTGTTAAGCACGGGTGGTGCTTGAATATTGTCATGTCCTAAAAGTGGTACAATTTCTGAAAAGGTTGAAAAGCCCTGATGTAAATGCAGCCTAAATTGTTTATTGCCATCCTATTTGCAAATAATATCTTACCTAGTTGAGATGGTGTAGTTGGGCAGCAGGGAGAGCAGCAAAGTTCCTGCCTTCACTGCAGACAACTCGCCTGTGCAACGTTTGCCGGCCGGGTCTTTTGGCACGTTCAGCAGCAATTCCTATTGGCTTTCGAAAACCAATAGGCCAGGCATAGGCAACCTTGGCTCTTTTATGACTCGTGGACTCCAACTCCCAGAAGATGTTACATAACATAACATCAACTGGAAGATGTTAAACTGTCCTTCTGTTTCTTTCCTTCCCAAAAATTGTGTTAATGAGTCCTCTCTAAGCTATGCTGATCAGCTTGTCCTAGATTGTTTTGCCGCAAAACAGTTTGCAAGTTGCAGTTGAGACAGCCCATCTCGTTTTAGATATATCATATATAATTGAAGATTGTAATTAGTTATGTGTGCACGTTCAGCAAGTGTGAAGTATTTGTGCTGGCATTTCTAGGCTTCTTTCCAACCACATCCAGAAAAATTTGTAACAAACATTGGAATTCTCAAGGCCATGTTTGGTATTTCCCAGCAATCTGTTACTGGAAGGAAAAAGCAATCCCTGCTGTGTTACTGATCCCAGAGAAGCATTTGCATGTATGCAGGTATCCTTAGGGTGCCATAGTTATGGATGAGAAATATTAGTTGCAAAGTTGGTGTTATGTATTGGGCTTGTGGTATCATCCTCAGCTACCTAGACAGGCTGTCTCCGGTCCTGCAATTGGTCAGCCCAGGCGGCAAGCATGGGTTTAATCCTATCGGCTGCTTCCGTAGGGCTAGGCTATATATATTGTGGCTGGGTGTGGCTCAAGCTCAAGTACAGTTTCAGCGAGAATAAACAATGAGTTTCTCTGTACTCAGCCTTGTGTCTTCATTCCTGCTCACCAGAGCCCACGACTTAACAGTGGTGACGAGGGTGGGATCCTGCTTCACCGTTTAAAAAGGGCTGAAGTCAACGAGGGGTCGGCAATACACGCTGAAGGGAAGAGGCATTTTCCCCCCTCTGTAGGCCGGCTAGTAAAGCCACACTAGCGGCCACATGCTCAGTGGATGCATTCCCTGAGCCTAAGAAGCAGGATCCAAGAACGCAGGAAAAGGTCGGCAAACTCAGAGAGTTCGATGTAAAATATCCAGAAGACTGGCCATCTTATCTCTTTCAAGTGGAGAACTATTTACGAGCAAACCGAATTGCAGAGGAAAGCCTAAAAGCCACCACGTTGCTATGCATGTGTGGACCAGCAACTTTTGACCTAGCAGAAAACCTTTTCGCGCCGACACCCATGGAAACAGTATCGTTTGCAGATCTTAAGAAGAAGCTGATGGGGCATTTTTAACCCAAGATGTCGGAGATGGCGTGGCATTTTAAATTTGACCAAAGAGTGCAGCTACCCGGAGAGACAGCTTCAGAGTTTATCGCAGGCCTAAGGCAGGCCGCACGCCTTTGCAAGTTCTTGAACTTAGAGGAATGACTGAGAGACCGGCTCATCTGTGGCCTTCGAGACAGAACCCTTCAGCAGAGACTGTTTGCTAGACCCAACCTCACATTCTCCGAGGCACAGGATGAGGCCGCTGGGGGTGCAGTGCAGACAGTGCAGCCCACCAAATTTTCAAAAATTGAAGATTCCGTCCATCTCGAGGTCGCCAAATGCGTCGGTGAATCGTCAGA
Source organism: Vipera berus (assembly GCF_964194415.1). NCBI lineage: Eukaryota > Metazoa > Chordata > Lepidosauria > Squamata > Viperidae > Vipera > Vipera berus. The sequence goes on from NC_138202.1 coordinate 135,786,598, forward strand.
AGATGAAGAACCCAAAATCAACAAGCTCCAAAGACAACCAAACGTGCAAAACCGTGGAAACCATCAATGAGAGAACGATTACAAGGCAGTTTCCTTACCTAGATGTAAGGGGTGCGGAGGCAACCATCTTTGCGCCAATTGCAGATTTCTCTCAGCCATGTGTAGAGCTTGTGGAAGGACCAGCCACATCGCCCCCTCAAGCCTAAACTCAAGCTCGCAGTAGAGCTACAAGGAGTTCCTTGTAAGATGGAGTTGGACTCTGGCTCGGCAGTATCGATCATTTCACAAGACACATTCAACTTTGTATGCAGGCACAGTAACAATTGTGCTAAACTAAGGCCCTCAGATATTATTTTAACAGATTTTCAGAATGCTCAGGTTAAAGTTAAGGGGGAAGCCACATTATTGATAAATTTTAAAGGTTTTTTGGGGCACCTGGATGTAATAGTAGTAGAGGGCCAAAGAACAAGTCTTAATGGACTTAATTGGTTTGATGCTTTAGGCATTCAAATTACAGGCATTAATCGGACACAAACAGCAGACCTCATGACTGTTTGCGAGGAATATGCAGATGTTTTTGAGTCAACCCTGGGGACTTACACTGGTCCACCAATTTCTTTTAAGTTAGATCCTAACATTGTGCCTATTAGAATTAAGCCTCCAGGGTTCCTTTTGCCCTAAAGCACAAAATCGACTCCGAAATTGATAAGCTAGTAGAACAGGGCATATTACAGCCTGTTGATTGGGGGGAGTGGGAAACTCCTATTGTCACCCCGCTGAAGTCCAACAGAGAAGTTCGCATTTGCGCAGATTATAAGTGCACATTGAATAAGGCCCTAAATCAACATGCTTACCTAGTTCCTGTAGTCAGCCATATTTTAGCCTTGTTGCAAGGGGGCACCATTTTTGCTAAACTTGATTTAGTGCAGGCGTATCAGCAATTGCTGGTTGATAAGGCTACAGCTGTGGCTCAGACTCTAGTAACTCACAGAGGGGCATTCAAAGTCAAACGCTTACAGTTTGGAGTCAGTGTTGCACCAGGTATTTTCCAAGGGATTATGGAATGTACACTTAAGGGTATTCAGGACATCTGCTCTTATTTTGATGATGTTCTTATTGCAGGGGAATCCCCAGAAGTGTTGGCCAATAGGCTCAGGGCTGTTTTGCAGAGGCTCCATGATGCGGGCCTCAAATTGAAGAAAAACAAATGTAGTATTGGGGTCTCATCAATGGAATTCTTGGGGTTCCGTATCGATGTTAATGGAATTCACCCCGCTGATTCAAAAGTGATAGCTATCAAATTGGTTCCAAGGCCAAATTCAAAGGGAGAGCTGCAGGCATTTCTGGGCCTCCTAAATTTTTATCACACATTCCTACCTCATAAGGCTGCGATTGCAGAGCCCCTCCACAGGCTGCTTGATAAAAAAGCCCCTTGAAAATGGACTAACTTGCACAAAAAAAGTTTCCAGGATCTGAAAGCCCTTCTTTCAGAAAAGTCAACAGTAACTCATTACATTGAATCTAAACCTGTATGTCTTGCATGTGATGCATCTCCCTATGGAGTGGGGGCAGTTTTAAGCCATATAGAGAAAAATGGGAAACAGGTTCCTATTGTGTTTTATTCTAGGACTTTATCTTCTGCTGAACGCAATTATGCACAGATAGATAAAGAAGCCTTGGCCATAGTGGCTGGAGTCAAGAAATTTTATGATTATTTATATGGCAGGGATTTTACTGTCTGCACTGATCACAAACCTCTTTGGGGTTGTTCACAACAGACAAACAAACTCCCCCCATACTTTCCCCCAGAATGCTGAGATGGTCTATATTTTTGTCTGCATACAATTTTAAGTTAATCCATAAACCAGGGAAGGAAATGGGCCATGCAGATGGCCTCAGCAGACTACCACTGCCACTAATGGATCCTGACCCTGCTCCTGCTGCTAAAATATTGTCCATTCAGGATTTACCTGAGTTCCCCCTCCATGCAGGTGATATTGCTGCTGAAACTGCCACAGATAAAATTCTGAGCAGAGTGTTGTCATGGGTATACACGGGTTGGTTGGAAAAAAGCCCTGGCTCTGAGTTTCAAAGTTATTTTGTCAGGAGACATGAATTGTCTGCACACGCGCTGCATATTATGGGGCAACAGAGTGATAACTCCCATTTCATTGAGGGACAGAGTCTTGCACTCTTTACATGAAGGCCATCCAGGCATTGTACGAATGAAAGCCTTAGCTGGAAGCTACCTTTGGTGGCCTGGCCTGGATAAGGCTGTAGAGGATCAAGTTCATGGTTGCTATACATGCTAGCAATCTAGGCCTGAAATTAGTTCCAGTTCCTAATATGACTACTGCTAGGACCATCTAGGTGCTGAGAAAACTCTTTGCAACACATGGGTTGCCTGACGTTTTAGTCTCTGATAATGGGGCTCAATTCACTGCTGCTGAGTGTCAGGTTTTTCTGAGGGCTAACCTCATCAGACATGCTACATCTGCACCGTTTCATCCTTCTTCGAATAGGACAAGCTGAACACATGGTGAGGACAACAAAGGGGGCACTCAGGCGTATTATCACAGGTGACTGGCATCACAGACTGGCAGATTTTTTGCTCTGTCAGCATTCTACGCCCTGCACAGCTACAGGTAAAAGTCTGCTGAGCTACCTTGGGGAAGACATTTAATTACTAAACTGGACAGGTTGCATCCAGACAGAGTGGCATCAGAAGCCTCTAGACCAAAACCCCCAAGTGGGCTGCAAATGGGCAATTTGGTTTGGGCCAGAAACTATGGGCCAGGGAATTTATGCGTTCCTGGTCAAGTAACCAAAGCATCTGGACCCTTGTCTTATGAAGTGGGGTTGGAGGGAGGGTGACTGGTCAGAAGGCACATTGACCAACTCAGAAAGCAGTTTCCAGAACAGTCACTAAGTGAGGACAGTGGCATAAGTCCCTCCCGAGGTCCTGAACCTGGTACCCAAGCCAACCCATACCAGAACCACCAGGGTTTCACCTTCTAAGCAGTAGTTGATTCCAAGGAAGAACCAGGAAGCTCAGAAGTGCAACATGGGACCCCTGACCAGGCGAGCCAGCCAAATCTCAGCAACTGCTATGCCTACTCTGCGGAACAGACTGACTCTGGGGTGGGCCAACCTAGTGAGGCCAGCCAGAGCATTTTAATCCCCCTGGAGCACAAGGGGACATAGGTCTACCCAGCCCACAGGGTAAGCTGGTAGACCCCAAAGTGAGGGGTTTATTGAAGTACCGGACAATACCTGGCTGGCTTCTGCTTTTTTTATAGCCAGCCGGTGGCTGGCTGGACCAATCAGCTAGTCGTCCTTCTCCTGCTGGAAAAGCTGGTCCAATCGGCTGCGTCTGGATTTGACAGCTTAGAATCCTCATGGCGGCTGTGCTTGCATTGTCGGCGGCCGTGCTGACAGCTGAGAGCTGTCAGCTGCCGCACCTGCGCATTCGCCGGCAGCAGCTTTTGACAGCTGTCAAAAGCTGCCGCGTGTATTCCTGTCAACGGTTATTTACCTCATACAACTGTGGTTAACGTGAACTCGTAACATTAATACATGAATACTTTAACATTAATACATAACAGACAGATCACCATTTGGAACACAACACGCCAGATATCGCCAGGGCTTTTTTTCTAAAAAAAAAAAAAAAGGTGCCGGAACTCTCAACTTGTTAATCTTTTATTTATATAATTTTATTTATATAATTAAACAGTTATATATTCAATTCTTAACATACATTTAATTTATTGTATTTAAGGCAAATGTTCATAGAAAATTCCAAACTTTTGTCCAATTCTTGTCTGGCAAATCTTCTTGACTCCTTTCCTTGCTCTTAGTATCTATGGCCGAATGTCATCCTCTGAGTAACCACAGATCAATGTACTTTGAATGATTGATTAATTTCTACTTCTCCAAATGTCAGTTGAGTATTAACATCTTCAGGCCAATGTTTTTGATCAAGTATGCGAGACCAATACACCAACTCATCGTCTTTGCTATCAAGTAATCTTTTTTCAATTGACTCTTTCAATTTTGTATAAAATATACTTGGGTCAATGGGAGGATCCTTTTTTGAATCTCTTTTGTGAAGTAAAACTCCACGAAAGCGAAGATCACTTACAGCAGCAACAGCACATTTATAATAGGGCCCAAAGTTCTGTCTTCTTTCTTCAAAAACTTGTACCAGTATTTTTATTTTCTTATTTGCCTTATACAAGTCGATGTTGCGGTCCTGTAGATCCAAACTTAAATCTGAAAATTCTTGGAGAACGTCACACATCAATCCTAGGTCCAATAAAAAATTTGTAGATGTTATTTTTCTTTTCAAGCCATCATAAGTGTATTTATCATTTTTTATCTCTTGTAGGATCATGCATTGCTTGTTCAAAATGATACACAAGGGATTCAAAATTGTTCCATACAGCCAAAACTGTACAAAAACTAGTACCCATCGGGTACTTAAAATTCTTCCAATTTTCAGCAGCTCAGTCCCCAGTAATTCTGCACATGAATGCAACTCTCTGCTATTTTTTGGTGAAGCATGGTATATGACACACAGTTTATCAATAAATGATTGGAATCTATTTATTCCTGAAGTTTCCTTGGCAGCATCACCTACTGATAATTCTAGTCTGTGATTAGCACAATGCCAAACTATAATAGAAGGAAAACGTTCTGACAGCAATTTTTTCACTCCACTTTTACATCCCATCATCACAGCGGCGCCATCGCATGACAGAAAAATCAAATATTTTTTTCAAATAATCTTCTGTCATCCCATAAGAGTAAAGACATTGGAGTAAGGAATCAAATATTCCTTCTGCTGTTACTTTTTCAAGTTCTACCAAGTCCAAAAACAAATTTACTGGTGAATTCATTCCCATACCTTCAATACAGCATTGAACAAATACTATGAGGGTAGTTTTCTTGCTTATTGTGGTTGATTCGTCAATTATCAATGAAATTTTATTATTGGATCAAACAATTTCTTTAACCACAGTTTTCCTCATTTCTTCACTTATATGATTAACAATATATAATCTTAAAGGGCTTGCCATTGTGATAGAAGATTGCTACCACTGCTGGCAAACTTAAATATGCATAGCATAATTAGATTTATTATTGCTGCTAAAGCTATGGTTTACAGATTCACATTTCCCATGGATTGTCTTCTGTCCATGGGAGGGAAGCTTGGTAGATTCTAAATTTCATAATTTTAGTTATTCCTTTGTGGCAGGGTATATATGAGAACAAGCTGCAAAGGTCTTTAAAAACATGTTTCTCACATATTTATATTTTTGAATCATAAATATTAAATCTTTTTTTCTTTCCAATGATCCAAACTAATGCTTTAGAAATATAATTTCCAGTTTTAGCTACAGTAAACAAGCAAATTACACTAAAGATAAATTTAACATTACTTGTTAAAGATATTTACTATATTTCAGAATTAGTATTCTTTCAGTCACAATCTTATTCCTATTCAATTTGGCTGATTTTAAAATGTGATGTAAAATCATAAGCACATAAAAAGAAAACAGCAGAAACAGCTGCAAATTAACTCAACAGTTCTATGCTTAGTAACATTTCCATTTAATCAAAGTCCTTGCTCTTTCCAAATCTATTTCAGGGTTTACTTTCTATATACACAAACAATGGGAAATGAGTTTCTGGGCTGGTTCAAATTTTTTACACATTCCAAAAATTTCAGGTAATGTATCTGTTCCATATAAATATAAAAGCATGATAGGCTCTGTATTTGTACAATGGCCGATTATCTCAGTGTGCAGAAACGTGGATAACTACAAATAGAAGTTGCAAGCCCTCTCCTTGACTTCAGAGTCATCCTGGTGAGATAGTCAGCGTATAAATTTAATAAATAACATTTTTTTTAAATGCCCCTATCAGGAATTGAATTTGAATGAGGTTTCAGAAAAGCAAATGTTCTGTGCTGGTGGTACTAAGCTTCCAAAGATCTAGCATGGGATAAATGAATTTTTCCTAATAAAAATAACTTCCTGCTTTTTTCTAATCATCATTTCTTCCCTACAGCAATTTGAAAAGTAAAACAAAGTGAAACAAACCACTACTTCCTCCATGCAGGGAAAATTTCCTTGAGTCATACTTGGATATCCTATTTGCAAATAAAATCTTACTTACCTAGTTGAGATGGTGTAAATGGGGAGCAAGGAGGAGTTGGGGAGCCTTCACTGCAACTTGCCTGTGCAACATTTGCCTGCCGGGGTCTTTTGGCAAGCTCAGCAGCAATTCCTATTGGCAGCCAATAGCATAGCTGACTCAGGAATTCTGGGAGTTGAAGTCCATGAGTCATAAAAGAGCAAAGTCTGCAATAGGCTTAAGCCAATAGCAGCACAGCTTGTGGAAAAGCTTTTTTTTTTTTTTTTTTTTGCAAAAAAAGGTGCCAGAACGCTGTTCTGAGCGTTCTATGAGAAAAAAAGCCCTGGATATCGCAGTTGTAGAGAACCGAAGCATACAGCTGATTGATATTGCTGTACCAGGAGATGCCAGAGTCGAAAAAAAAAGAACTGGGAAAAATTACGAAATACTGCGACCTGGCCATTGAAACTGCGCGATTATGGATGAAACATGTAATAGTGATACCCATTGTCATTGGGGCACTGGGAACTATGTCCAAAAACTTTGCAAAATACATCAAGAAATTGCAGCTTCTTGCAATAACTGCAGCAAAGCTACAAAAAAATTCACTACTCGGAACATCTTACATTTTAAGGAGACACCTAGTTGGTACCTAGGATGCTGGCAGCAACCCGTGTCAACCATTAGTGTCAGTCAATTTGAATGTTCAGTTGTCTGAGGTTCATGTTTAATGAATAAAAGATAATAATCATCATCATCATCTCCAAGACACTTGTTTAACAACAACCTTTTCTAGAAAAGTTGACTTTAAAACAGTACTGCGTATGCTAGTAAACCTCAGAACTGATTCCTCAAACATGCTACACACCGGCTGCTTTTGAATCAGATCTGGATAATTCAGTTACTAAAGTCCTCAACAGTCAATGGATATTGGGGCAATTCAAAAAGAGTCACATTAAATCCAAGTTCTTTGAGAAAATAACTCTTTCTATTTGATTCATTCTACTGCTCACTGAGACCATCTTAATTGTTGATCTTAATTGTTTAAGCAAAATTGTTCTTTATAGGTTTATTTATTTATTTATTTATTTATTTATTTATTTATTTATTTATTTATACCCCAGATTTAATTTAGCTTTTACCTTTTACTGCAAACTGGAGCTTAGGCCTAATCAACAGATAGATTGATTGTTCACAAGACTGCCTTCTAGAGCATCTACAAAAGGCAAAGAGGTAAAGAAAGAAAAACAGTGACTTAAAAGCACTGACCAAAATTATGCATTGTGATGGGAAGACTAAAACAGAGGAAAATCTTAACAGAATTGTTTACTCAAGGGACTGAACAGAAGCTGAACCACCAAAAGTGCAGCTAAGGCTTAAGTACAAAGGGAACAGCAGAGGGGGGAAAAAGCACAATACCATACAAGAAAGGAATTTCAAAGAAGAAGTAGCAGCTTTCTAAGCAAAATTGAGAACAACTAGACTCATTCAAAAAGTGAGCTGCATTGTCATAACATTACGTGATTGTGCTGACAATAACCTATAAAACCATCCAACTATTATTATATTTTCTACCTGCCCTTGCAACTCAGGATTAAGAGTTTGTGTCACAAATTTGCATCTTAAAAAATAGATTTGAAAAGTGACTTGAGATTTACATAAAGTCATTCACATTTAGTACTTTCAAGTTTTGTTTTGCTTAGTCATTAGTACAGCAACATGAATTAAGCTAATTTTTGACAGGAGCAAATCCAGTAGCACTCCTGTTGTTTACATTTGACCATTCTCTCTTTGTATTATAGAGGTTGGTTAAAGTGGCTGCACAAACATAGAATGAAATAGTGTTTGGAAAATGATGCTTTGAGAAGACATTTTATTTGTTGACTGCCGCAGTGTCGGAAAAATGGATTTTCACGAGTATCCGTTTAGTCAAGGAATCAAACACAAAAATGAAGTGATAACAAAGATGCTAATATCAGAGTCATGGGCTATTATATTAGGGATAGGAATTCTGAGATGCAGACCATGATTTCTAAGAGGTTACAAGATGGGTTTTATATAGCAGCATCACAAGGCAAAACTAGCAGAAAGGCCACTGATTCTTTTGCTGATCCTCCAGATAATTCTCAGTTGCTTTTCCTTTAGGTTCCCAGGGCCAAAGGCCCATTGTGCCATTAGAATAAATAGAAGGATGGCAGCTACCATGGTCTATTCACTTGATTTCTCTGCAGGAACAAGTGGAATCCAAAGGATAACTAATTTCCATTTAGAAACAGAAGTCTAAAAAAGATTCTAAATCTTTTTTGGCCAATATTTTAAAACAGTTTCCAGAGACTTGGATTTCTGATGCCTTTTGGCTGGTAAAGCTGAAATCCCCATTTTATCTCTCTTTTGCCTTTAGGAAATGGTGGGAAATTGGTTTCTAAAGACTGGTTTAGAATTATCATTTTTTTATGAATTTCTGAATTGGAAAAGCTTTCAGTCTTCAGAGTTAACTCTGGACAAATGTTACATAAGCAGTTTAAGGGTTTCCTCTCCTTCTTTCTCAACTTTTTTCCCTTGCATGTATTTATAAACCATTGTTGGTATCATCTTGGATGCATTGTTGCTGCATTTTGATTTTTTCCACAATGGCCAATCAGATTTCACTGAGCAGCCTTGAAGAATGAGATGAGCATGATAATACAGTTCTCATCAAAAGGTACAAAGAGGTTCATTGTCTTTTAAAGGGTGATATTTTTTTATCACTGCACATTTTATTTCTAAACAGAGACAATTTGCTTGTAATTAACCAGTGCTCCTTTAACAAATCTAATCCTTTCATGAGTGGCTGATATCTTATTTCATGGAAAATCAACAGGGTAACTGCCTCTTCAATTGTTAATGAATTAGTATGATGTAGTGTTTCAAGTGTCTTATTACAATTAGGATGACACATATATAATACCTGCCTGATTACAGAAAATCACTTTATGCCCATCCCCATCTCCTGACCAACCTGCTTAATAATAATAATAATAATAATAATAATAATAATAATAATAATAATAATAATAATAATAATAATAATAAGTTGGAAGGGACCTTGGAGGTCATCTAGTCCAACCCCCTGCTAAGGCAGGAAACCCTATACCATTTCAGACAAATGGCTGGCCAGTCTCTTCTTAAAAACTTCCAGTGTTGGAGCATTCACCACCTCTGGAGGCAGGTTGTTCCACTGGTTAGTTGTTCTAACTGTCAGGAAGTTTCTCCTTAGTTCTAGGTTGCTTCTCTCCTTGATTAGTTTCCATCCGTTCTTTCTTGTCCTGCTTTCAGGTGCCTTGGAGAATAGCTTGGCTCCCTCTTCTTTGTGGTGGCCCCTGAGATATTGGAACACTGCTATCATGTCACCCCTCACCCCTCCGTTTATAATGGAGTGGGAAGGGATCTTGGAGGTCTTCTATTCCAACCCCCTGCTCAAGCAGGAGACCCTATATTAGTTCAGACAAATGACTGTCCAATCTCTTCTTAAAACCTCCAATGATAGAGCACCCACAACATCTGAAACAAAAGGTGTGTCTCGCTGCTTAGGTTAGGCCAATGTTTCTCAGTCTCAACAACTTCAAGATGTGTGGACTTCTACTCCCGATATTCCTCAGCATAGCTTATTGGAAGATATATTTACTTACTATCCAGTTTCACTAATTGACAATGTCCCAGCACTATGAGAAAAATCTTCCTTGACTTCATGCATAATTTTACTAAACTCTGGCATTCTTATTCTTTCTAAACAGCAACTTTCAGGGAATTATTGTTTCAGATGGAAAACAGAGTGAGAGGTGAGAAGCTAATGGGAGGCCCATAAAACTCATAATGATCATACATAACACAGTACATATTAGCATGCAGACAAGCATATCTGCAGCCTTTGCCAACCTAGTACCCTGGAGAAGGGAGGAGCCACCATAGTATGATTTGCACATACTTTTATAAAACATAGGAATTGTAGTTTAATGCACCCGGATAGCAACAGGATGGAAAAAGCTGTGTCGCATATTTCTAACCTTACTTACCTTTCCAGTAATCTACAGTACCAAAAGGAAATTGATTTTGTTTATTTGCTTGCTTAGACACAGATACCAACAAAAAAACCCCTGTAGAATATATTGCTTTGTGATGAGATTCTATAAGCTATTCTACTCTTCTTTGTTCCAATAGCTGTCTCTTTTTTTTAAAAAAAAAAGGGGGGGGGGGAAATGTGCATTTATCTTCTCTGGTGTTTCATTCTTTCTATATATAGCAAATGCTTAAAAAAAAGCCCCTTTGGTGCATTGTTTGAGACAATGTTAATGAAATTATAGGCTGGTTCTGATAAAGCTATTAACATACATTCTTACAACCAATACTAGCAGTCCTTGGGCTGCCTCAAAATGCGGGTTCCAAAGAAGGATTCAAAATGTGATTACTGTCAGTATAATGCTGCCAGATTTGTTAATGAGATGATAATCCTCCCCCCTTCCTCCCCATCTCTCCTACTAGGCTACATTGTCTGGCAAACAGTACATTGGAATGATTAGAATAATCATTGGAAGATTTAAATAATCTTCAATCTATTGTGCAGTGAGTTAGGTTTATAGAAATATACCTACCATACTAATCTAGAGTCTGAGCTATATTCCCAGTCATATGATGTCACATATGCCCATTTTTTCCCCTTCGGATTATGTTTTAAATCAAGGGAGGAATCATTAAAGGAAAGGAGTGGAAGAAATAAAAAATCTTCAGAAAATGTAACATGCTATTTGTATTTAATGTGCTCTGCAGAAATTTAAATTGTGTACTTATTTTTTTTCCAGAAACACAAACTTGAATTTGAATTATTTTAGGAATAAGCATAACTGGACCTAAGTAAACCTGGATTGTATTATAAAGAATGAAATTTTCTGACTGAAAATTAAATTTCTACGGCAAACTAAGATTTATGTTCCCTGACAATATGGGATAGCAATAGTTAGCATGCAGACTTACACACACACACACACACACACACACACACACACACACACACCAGAGCATACTGAAGGTCACTTCTCCACAATGTTATATCATATTGTTAAATAACTAATGCATATATGCTTCTCTCTCAAAATATTATAATCAACAGGCCAGTTCAAGCATTTGGATCTTTCCCAGGCAACTGGCTCTATCCCAGAATTAGACAATGAAAGGTGACCCATTAGTGAAACGACTAATTACTCATATCGTGCAAGCAAAGTCATATAAAGCAATTTCTTCAACTTGGTGCTCCCGAAATGTATTGAGATTATGTTGATGTCACATGAATCTTTCTGGGTGCTGTAATCCCAACATATTTAAACTGGCGGCTTTTATAAGAAACTTATACACATGGCAATTTCAAGGGAGAGTTCTGTTGTGGTAGACTTGTGGTACACAACTCCAAGAGCCAGAAGGACTGAAAGCACTAGCAATGCCTTTCAAGAAGGGAATCTCTGCTAAAGAAGAACTCATGAATTTTAGGCTGGGTGGAGGTTTTGAAGAGTTGGGTTGTCATTTCCATTTCTAATATTCTTGCCTTTTATGCAGTGAGTTTTAACCAAACCTACACTAAATAAAAACAACAGTAAATCCACAGTGTTCTTTGCTTGGCCAAATATGGGCCAAGGAACTGTTCTCATTCTTTTTGTTTGGAATACCTACATAAAATACCTACAAACACATATCTTACAGCCAGTGGTAGAATTCAACTACCTGAACAACCAGTTCTAGAACAGACTTCCGGAAGTGGCATCCAGGCACTTCCACAGGGCCATTCTAAGCCTGGGAGGCCTCCTCCAGGCCTTGGAGGCCTCGAAAAAACTTCTGGAAATGGCAACCATGCACTTCCAACGGGCTGTTCTAGGCCTGGGAGGCCTCCTCTAGGCCTCCCAGACCTAGACTGGACTTCTGGAAGCCAGCTGGTTCTCTGAATGCAGCAAAATTTAGCTACTGGTTCTGCCAAACCGGTGCGAACCAGCTGAATCCCACCACTGCTTACAGCATTTTCCAATGGAGATGCTGGAATGGCTTTATGGAAAGGTTGATGTTAGGATAATGGTCCATTTACAAGATGAGAACACATTACTAGAGAATCCTATATCCTGATTAATGGGGCTAGCAGGAGCTCCAATTTACTGATGCAGAAACCAATATGTTGTCACTATGATAGATATCCCTTTCCACCAGTGGTATCATCAAAAATGTCTTAGCAGACCAACTAAACTGTAAGCTTGAAGATTACAGGAAGAAGAAGCAAATTTATTTTGCATTTTTTACAACTATGCCTCCACATTGGGGGCACATCCCTATTAATGGAACAAATTTCTGTTGACCCACATATAGCACATCAATTTTTTTCCCCTGACTTGAACAACTAGGAAAAGCAAAACAGCAACCTATTCAATGTAATTGGCTGCCATTCTTCTGGTAAAAAGACATAAATTATCAGTAGGGTCAAACCCTCTGGGAGTTATTAGTTCATTATTTGTTTTGGTTTGGGTGGAGCTTTCTTTTGTACATTGGGGTCTGGCTAGAGTTGCCTCTAAATTCCTTATTTTTTCCTGTAGTAGATCACATAATTTACATCTAATGCATGTATAGTTTGGGTCTTCTTTGGGCACAGGCACATACATGGAACATATATAGCATACTGCAATAGTATCAGTCACCTGTTCCATGAGTTTGTTGTTTGAAAATCCCTCTTTTTGGTTGGTGGATTGCTTTGCTGTTAGCCTTGTTTCTAGCTTATCTGTTCTAGGTATTTATGCCTATTTTTCTATCATTTTTTCTGCCAGTTTGTGCTTGTTTTTGTGCCTTGTTATTTTGGTATAGATAGAAGTATGTGGTAATATGCCCTTTGGCTTTAAAAGGAAAAAAGTTTCAGTTTGTATTGGGGTTAAACGTTAATATTAGGATAGGGCTACTTAGCCAAGGGAAGGGCTGCTTTCTCCTCAGCAAGGAATTTGCCTTTAGCTTTCTGCTCTCTGCCTAAAAATTTGTCCTTATACTTCCTTTTCTTAATTTGTTCCTTATTTAACTCTGTCCTTGCTTTTTTCACTGCCTTTCTGTGCTCAGCTGGTCCTTCTAGTTGCCCTCATTTGCCTTTAACCATTGCTCTGTCTTTAACGTTCAGCCAGGTTCTTTCCAGCTGCCGATCAGGTCCTCCACTCTCCACCACCTCTGTCATGCTGCCTGAACACCACCTGCAGTCCTGCCAGTCCGCCGCTGCCTCATTGCTGCCTGCAGGCCTCCTGGTCCCCACTGCTGCTGGCTGCCTCCTCAGCACTGCCCCCAGCTGCCTCACCGGTCAGTAGCTCTACATTGCTGCCGGCCACCTCTTCTCTACCACTTGAGCTGCCGGCATGCTGCATCACCCAGTTTACTATGCCGGGTTGGGTCTCTGGGCTGCCAGACCTTTCAGGAAGGCCTCAGAAGGCCTAGAGGTCCTCCAATGTCCCCTTTGTGATCCTGTGTGGCTGCTCTGTTGGATGGGGGTGTGCTCTGGTTCCTCTTTGAAGGGTCCTGTCTCTGGGTAGGTGTTCTGTTCCAGCCTACTACCAGCCCTGCAGAAGTGTCAGGGACAACCCCTTTTCAATAGTCAATAGGCTGAAAGTAAGCCAACCAAATTTATTTACATAAATGAAACGAAACAGATCCAAAACAGAGCAAAACAAATACTAACCATGACTAAATCAGAAGCTGTTCAAACGGTTGCCTCCAGCAACCAGCACCTCCCACACATTCCCCTTTTAAACACAGTTTCAAGGCGTGGCTTCTCTTTGCCTCCTCCCGAGGTGCCTCATTGCCCTCCTTTGTTCACTCCTGCTTGTCTGCCTCCTGCTTCGAGCATCCTTGAACAAAGCCAGCTGTGAATCATCTTTGTCCAAGCTTTCAGGCTCACACAGCTGGGTCTGAGGAGGAACAAGATGGGAGGGGCCTGGCTGAGAGCTCTGCGATGCTTCAGAACTTTCCTCTGCAGGCTCTCCAATCCCCTCCTCCTCCTCCTCCTCCTCCGAATTGTCCGATTCAGCTGCCGTACCCACAGGCTGACACTGAGTCACAACAGTAGGCCTCTCGGGTGCAGCTGGACCTCTCCCAGCAGGCAAGTTCACCGTAGGCCACTGCCCTTGTTGGTGTTTTCCTCCTGATTTCTTGAGTCTTTTCTTCTCCTCTTCCCTTCTCCATACTCTTTTCTTTTTCAATGACCTATTTTTCCTTCTTGACCTCTCCTCCTACCGTTTTGTCTTAATTTACTGGCAACTTTTCTCCCTGCAATGTGAACATGCTTCCTCTGTTGCCGCCAGATGTTGTAAAATTGTTTATTTATTAGATTTTTTATCCTACCTTTATTACTTTGTAAGTAACTCAAGGCAGCAAACATACTGTACCTAATACTCCTTATTCCTCCTATCCAATACACCTTCTTCTTCATATTTTCCCCATATCAGCAACCTTGTGAGGTGGACTGGGTTGAGAGAGAGAGAGTGATTCATCCAAAGCCACCCAGCCAGTTTTCATGCCTAAGGTGGGACTAGAGCTTACCATTTCCTGGTTTTTAGGCTGGCACCTTAACCACTACATCAAACTGATTCTTCTTACATTATACACATCCAAGGCAGTTATCTAGCAATCAAACAAAACTGCTGCTTTTCCTGTGGTTAGAAGAGCAGGGTCCATTTTAGACATTTTGCAACTGCTTCTGGAAATGCACCCCAAATGATGCTACCTCTCTCCCCCATATCTAATGCCTAGCACTTTTAAAAATCTTGCCATACATACATACTAAAGTACTTGCCTTTCTTTAAACTAGATCTCCACTCCATTTCTGTCCCCTGAACTAGCCAGCTTGCTCTCAATGCATGAGCTGGTTTGTTCAAGTATCTGTACAAGGTAATCATGAGCTTACAAACAGAAGTTATTTAAGAAGAGTTACTTATTGTGTTCCTTCTTATAACTCACAGCAGCAACACTTTAAAGCACTCCTGGAGGTAAAGCCTAGGAAGCTTTAATGAAAAGAACATAGGGAATGGACCGCATTGGTATGACCACACAGCCATCAGCTAGCTGCAGGTAGCAATCAAGAGAGATGAGAACAAATTGCTATAAACATCTCACAAAACAAAGTAGAATAGCTACCTGGGGAAGCATCATTTCAAATTTAATTTTCTTGTGCTACATAGTTTTTCAAGCTGTTCTTTCAGAAGGTAGGATTTTGAGAGTATTGCAACCTATAGAGTTTAAACTGTGTCACTGCCCAGTAATATTTATGGAGAGACACCTACAGACACATAACCCTTATGCTTTTTCATCAAACATTTATTTCTAAGAAGAAAGCTGACAAAATTATAGGTATCTGAGTATCTTTAATTCAAAGCCTTTTCTATTTCTTTATTGTTCCTGGCCAAATTTCAAATAATTGAAATGTTGAGTTGCCAATTAAACTAGAGACTCATGGATTCCTGGATTTATTCCTTCCATTCTAGTTACCCTATTTTCTATATATCCTATTTCACTAGGAATGACAAAGTGGAAGACAAAAAGATTATGTTTTAGTCACTCCAAATCAGCATACTGTTAAGAAGCATACTGTTTTAAAGTAATTTGTTTGGTTAACCAAAATTCTAAAGCATAATAAATTGTATAAAACATGCTTCAGAGTTATGTTATCCTTTTTGAGACGGTTATAGAACAGATGTGGGCAACATCATGGCACACAAGTAGCCACCAGAACCCCACAAAATCAACCTAAAAATAGTTGTATGAATTTTTAAGCTTTAAAGTAAACACAAAGTGGTTTTATTAAGGACTTATTAAAAGAACATAATGCTTAACTTATTATGATGAAGGAGAAGGAGGCAGTAGGAGACAGAAAGGAGGGAGAGAGGGAGGGAGGGAGGGAGGGAGGAAGGAAGGAAGGAAGGAAGGAAGGAAGGAAGGAAGGAAGGAAGGAAGGAAGGAAGGAAGGAAGGAAGGAAGGAATTCCATATCACTACAATAAATTTGTTGTGCTACTCCCAGGCTCTTCACTCCCATTAACAGGACACTTCCTCTAACTCCATATGGTGTCCTTGATGCTTTTTTACATATATTTATAATTGACTTCCCCCAAATTTAAGTAGTTTTCCGTGCCCCTGGATTGGAGTTCTTCTTTTTTTCATGACATGCAAGGACTGACAATGTAAAACTGCATCATTTGGAAGAACTTCTGCCCCAAGGAAAAAGCTCCATGCTGGGTCTTCAGCAATATTCCCCTGGCTTTGTGCCTTATCAGAACCATGTCTTTGTTTGAGATTCAGATCCCAGGAGATGCAATAGATGTAGTTCACTTCAAACACGGTTGCCTTGAAACAGCTAAATATACACTGGGAGCTAAGAATGGCAGGTAGATATTGAGACAAACTTCTGTTTTTGTCAAGCTGTGGATTTGACCGATCCATGCCATTTTATTTTCTGGAATGGGGTGTCTGTGCAGGTAGGCTGTGGTGCTCTGCTGCTCCCCAATAATCAGACTACAGCATCTTCTTTTGTAGTCCCACTGCACCCTCCTGTTGTGAGGAACTGATCTGATCTATTGCCATCAGGAATTTTACTCAGGTAAATCCTCTCTGCCACACATTCACAACTGGCAAGCCTCTTCCTTCAGTAATTTGACCTAGCAGTGAGGCATGTGCTTTCCTTTTGCAAAAGAAATGTCACTGGTTCATTGAGAATTCTAAATGTTTATCATATAAAGTGAGGTTAGAGACCTAGCAGAAAACTGACAAGAAAAAAAAAATGGAAAAGGATTAAAGAACTGTGTTCTGAAGAAGTTGATCATAGTCGCTTTCAACTCAAGGATCAGCTGCTCCCGCAGCCTCCAGATCTCTGCCTTACACTCACCCCAGAGCACTTTTTAAAAATATATTTATTATTATAGTGATACCACACTTTTATGCTATAATGTACATAGTACTCTTCCCTCCAATTTTCTCCACAACAACCGTCACCCAATGAAATAGGTTGATCTGAGAATGAATGACCCAAAGTCAGCTAACCAACTTTTATGACTAAGGCAGGGTTAAATATACTCTTCTCGCAGGTCTAGTTTAGCACCTCAATTGCCACCCCAATCTGGCTCTCTTTTCTTAGACCCTGAATTTCAATCCATGAAATAAAGCAGAACTTATAGTACAATTAGCTTCAGGATCCTAACTTCCAGGTTCTGAGGAAACGTTTCCTCCTTATCTTACTTCAAATCTTGCCTTGCTTCCTCTCGACAATAGAACTCAAACCGCAAGAGACAAAAAAAAACAAAGGAAAGAAAAGAAAAAGAAATGAAATGGAGGCAATCTTGTCCAGAAAAAAAACCTTTAAAAATAAAATCCTATCCTAATTGGCTCTTTACTGTTTGATTTTGTTTGGCTTCTGTTGTCCCTTAAATCCATTAAATGTTTGGGGGGGGAGAGACTAACTTTGCGTTAACTCTTTCCATTTCTGTTCCACTTTTTAAAGTGCATTTTTAAAAAAATATTCATTGCACTTACTCTGATTTGAGGTTTGTGTCACTGTATTAGATCCTCCATTCAGCAATTCTGGAAATAATTCAGAGGCTCCCCAGCTTTACCTGTGCCCTATTCTAGAAACCTAAATATTTTGTGTCCTATTCATTATGAAAAAAAATCTACAATTGATTCTAGATTCTTTATAGTTCTACACACTTAGTTACAATTTACAGTACATCTTGATCACAAGAAAAGGATTGGTTCAGAGTATAAAAAATCAGGAAGATACAGTATAGCAGTCTGAGACAGCACTGCTCTTTTATTCCATCAAAGCTCTCCAAAAATGTCTGCTAAAATGGAAATGGACTAACAACAACAAAGCAGCAGCAGCAACAATAACAATAATACAAAGAGTGCAGCAAAGTGTAATGAGGGTAAAAGCAAATTTTAACCAAAGAATATGGGGAAGAATACTGTCACAAAAGCACTGTGATTGGATAGCCTTTGTTGAACAGTCCTCTCTGATTTCAAGATATGGCTGTCAGTTCTGAATTCCTCTTCTGTTTCCCACACCTCATGCTGATATTTCCCATACTTAGAAATGGGAAGGGAAAAAACGTTAGAGGCGGCCTTCGTTTCTGATAAAAGACCGTGAAGCTTCAGAGGACTTCAGATCTGACTCTGAATAGTTTGAAAACCTTATCATTCATCTTTAGAAAGCTACAGAAACCTTCCAGGATAAACTATTTCAATTTGGACTATAAAATTCAGTCAAATTTAATATATGGCCTTGCTGTAAGATGTGCTTTATATACAGTACTTAGCAGTGCTTTTTTTGTAAAAGAAAAAGGTGCCGGAACTCACACATGTCATACAACCCACCTTGCCTACCCTACAAGGTTCCATCCAAAAAAGGTGCCGGAACTCCGTTCTGAGCGTTCTATGAGAAAAAAAGCCCTGGTACTTAGTCTGGTAAACCATTTCTTTAAAAAAAAAGAAAGAAAGAAAGCAAAGAAAACTCATACTGGCTAAGGCTAAAACACAATTTTATACCAACAACACTTTTGATTTTTTTTTAAGAAGTACAAAGTTGGCTCTTTTGAACCAAATAATAGATTAGACCCTGTAATCCAAACACAAATAAACAAAGCTATTTATCAACCAGCCCCCTTGAATGTCATTAATGGGCAACTAGCATGCCAATAGCCTACAGCAACCCATCAGCTCCCTGGGATCCTGACAGTTAACAGATGAATTCCTTCCGAATTGTATTAAATAAATTAATAATCTTCACATCATCATTAAAGCAGGAAATCCATCTTCTACAACTGCTGGTGCCACTTTGCCGGCTTTTCTCTGCTCTCCCATTCAAGGCAATGAAAATGTGATTGGTGTGTAGTGATGTGCATGAGAAACAGGCAAGCAAATGGGGTAAGGTGGGGGCTGGAGGGACATTCTCTTTTTAATTAGAACATCTGCTCCAACACAGATAGCCGAGATAGTCCCATCACGAGACAAAAATGGACATGGACCAATTGGTTAAAGCTCCTTATCCAAAATAGGTTCATCACTTCCCTGCCTATATGACATTTATTTAGTCAATAAAAAGCAAAATTGCCAGAGAGAATTAGGTAGTTAATATCACTTCCAGCATGGCCCTGAAAATAAATGAAAAACAAACAAGCTGCTAATAAGTAAAATTAATAGAACAGCAACAGAGCCATAGCCTTGGCATACCTACACATGGGCATATTAATCATGTTATCCCCTTCAGAGATCAGTAGCTTTATGAAAAGTACAGAAGGGATTTAAGAAATGGTGAAGAAATTAAATGCATGCATCAAAGGGAAAAGAAAGATAAGTTTAAATCAACACCTTGATGATACTTTTTTTATCCTAGAAACCAGTCTTTTTTAATTGAAAACTAGTCTAATTTCCAGCTCACCCATATTCCATTTCATAAAATTTGTTCTTTCACCTTCTTTCCTCTCTGTTGTTCAGGAACTTCTACACTCTAACCATGATTTTCTCATTTTTGCCTTTTGGTCCATTCAGTCTTCCTTCATATATAGCTTTATAAATTTGAACCTTATTCCTTCTCTCTATATCACAGGTCTCCAACCTTTTGGGCACCAGGGACCGGTTACATGGAGAGAGATTTTTCTGCAGACCAGAGGAGGCGTGATTTTGTGTGCTGCCCGCATCCTGTTTGGCTTTCCTTGTTTGTGCGGACCAGTTGCTGGCATGCCACGGCCCGGTACTCGTCCACGGATCGGGGGTTGGGGACCCCTGCTCTATATGACTGAACCATCCCAACATACCCCTTATGTATGGTCATTTGTTATTTGTATGCAATCAACATTCTCTCATCTTCCATTTATTCTTATTTCATTTTTACATTACTCTTCCTTCTAAAGACATTCATAGCACTGTATTCAAAAAAGGAAGAAAAGGAGAGAGAGAAAATACCTAGAACCATATATAATCACATGGGACAATAAAACAATTGTTGTTAAAAGTTAATTGAGTAAATAGTTCGAATAGAATAGAGCTGGAAGGGACCTTGGAGGTCTACTAGTCCAGCCCCCTGCTCAAGCAGGAGAAACTATACCATCTCAGACAAGTGACTGTCTAGCCTCTTCTTAATAAATACTTTGTGAAAAGTATGGCTTGGTTATGGAATAATTATTACCTTGAGAATACTTTGGAAATAAGTCTTCACTTCTCTTTTTGAAAGCTGGCTATTTTTGGACCTGATCATACTTCCTTTGGGAGAGGATTTCCCTATCTAAGGCTCTGTCACCCAGAATGCCCTATTCCAGATCACCATCCTATGAGCCAGACCCACCTAAAGACTGTCCCAGTTCATACAAGTTGATATAAGATTGGATGGTATTAGAGAAGGAAGCTTGTAAGTACTTGGATGATAATTCTTGATATAGCAGCAAACTTTCTACACTCATTGCTGTTGCCTTGTAGGACCAATTCCAGTTTAATATGAGGTGAATATTGTTATTTTCTCTGAAATATGGAAAAGAGATGAAATAGAAATTTTATGAAATAAATGAATCATAGTTGCCCAAAATCTTCCCCACTTCAAGAGAAAAATAGAATAAGGGGTCTTATCCAACAGACTACAAAAATTGCTCTAATCAGAAATGATATTGAAGCCATATTTTCTGTTTTTATACTTCCTTATGCATCTTAGAAGGAGGCAAAGCAAATTTTGGTTTCACATTTAGATTGAAGAATTCTAATTTTAACAAATGTATTCCCTCTGAGGCATTCTTTAAAGTTTGAGGACATTATTTGTCTTCTTAAGCCTGTCATGTTACAACTGTTGTATGATCCCAAATAAGTTTGGATCTTTTGGTGTTAGCTGGGGTTCAAGAATATGAAATCCTCTTTCAGATGTAAATGTGTTATGGTCAAACATAACATTTCGGAGTTATAGTTAAATATGAAGCTCAGCAGCTATGGTCAAGTTCTAAATTTCATGCTTGAGTCTTTTGTGGAGACAATTTTGAAGAGAGAGTCCCATGGGAAATTATTTCTTCCCTGATGTCACATCAGGATAAATCCTGACCCATGGGAAAATGCATCCATGTTAGTTTCTCCTCACCTTCTTCCTCCTGAAATCCTTCCAAATAGTTAGAAAGATTCAGTATTTCCTTCCATAATCATTCTCTCTTTATGTTAAGGTTAACTACTTTTTTTTCCAGGTTGTCTTCTTTAAGATGTGCTTGCTAAGGCAGCCTGTGCCAATTAGGCAAAATATGATTCTGTCAATTCATTTCAGAAAACCTAAGCAGTCTTCAAATCGAATCAGATCAATCTAGATTTCCAAATGAATTTTGGAAAAGCTGTTTGACGTGCCTTTGAATTGGATCTTCAGATTTTTTGCATAGCCCTATCATTGACTCTTATTATAATCTACAAGGTCTCTATGGAATTATGTCTCATTTAACAAAATATTTAAATGCCAGTGGAGACATGTAAACATTATTTCAAATGAGAACCAAACCATGATAGATAGAACCACACACTGATGCTTGGAACAGATGATTTTCCTAATTTAATTTCATTCAGTCTGTGTCTTGAATATTATTTTTGAGACAAATAGTCCCTGGCTTTGCTGAGTCCATAGAATTGCTTTGAGGATCATAAATTATTAGTGCAAGGTAATGACACAAAGTGCAGTTTGTATTCTTAACAACCCAACACAATATTGGAAAGAAATTATTTGAAGAGAATTGGAAGGATCTGTCTTTCTATCTGTCTTTCTGAAAGCAAGTGAGACAGAGAACAAGACCCATTTGGTGTAGGGGGAGAAGCCAGTAAAAGATAGAAAATACGTTGGATTTCCCTTTCAGCAGAGGGGGGGAAAACTCGAGAAAAAAAATTACCCAGCTATATTCCTGAGGCAGCATCAAAGTACAATATGCCAATGACTGCTACATTCTAAACCCCCTCCCTTATAGTCAAATGACCCATAGTACATGCCTAGTATACCAGGCCCTTGATTCCCTGGTGTGCAGATACACAGAAATACTGAGCAAAAGAGGCACATACAACACACACACATGTGCACAGAGAAAGAGAGAGAGAGAGAGAGAGAGAGAGAGAGAGAGAGAGAGAGAGAGAGAGAGAGAGAGAGAGAGAGAGAGAGAGAGACAGAGACAGAGAGAGAGAGAGAGAGAGAGTATTAATATGCTACACAGAAGAAAATGCATTTTATGACAACTGCAGGGAACATGATGGAAAGAATTTCAAAACGCTGCTTGGTATTTTCCCCCCTATTTTTGTCTGCATATATACTAAACGTGTTAGAATTTTTTTTTGTCTCCTTGTCAAGAAATGTGTTAAAGACTTGTATAACAGAAATGGTTCAGCTGCTAATAACCTATGCTCTGTAATACAACGTAAAGCATGCTTCTGAGTTCCCATTTCTTCCATTTCAAAAATAATTATAGGCATGTTTAATTAATCCAATTTAAAAATTTTAAAGTGTAAAGCAATTATGAATACTATAGACCATACAGTTTAAAGAATGAGTATTTTTAATGTTCTTGACTGCTTTGTTCAACATTTTTCTGAAATGATTGTTCTCAAACATTTCTAAAAAGTTGTAGAAAGTTTTTAAGGTTTTAAAGATTTCATAAAATTATCATGTACTTTTGTCAATGTATTCCATGTCATTTTTCTGCAAGGAAGTTACAAATATGAAAGAATGGCAGTCTGAAATATGCTTTGTTTTATTCTTTTATTAATTGTTGGAGAATTAATTAATCTTAATTAATCCCAATTAAGCAGAAAAACCAATAACTAAAGACTACTTGAAGTTTTTATTTATTTTATTTTTTTTATTTTAATCCCATTTATATCCTGCCCTTCTCCGAAGACTCAGGGCGGCTTACAATTTAAGCAGAAACCAATGTGCTTAGCAAGTTGCTTTAATCCCTGAATTTTTATTCTCAGGAAGATAAAATTTACATGCAAAAATACACTTTTTATCAAGTGTTTTATCAAGTTATATATGTCATTGACTCATTGACATCCCATTTTGTATACTTTATTCGGAACAAACAGCAGTTGTTAAACTTAATAATTGTTACTAGCTGATTAGCAAAAGACAGCTTCACTCTTTAAACCCATTGATTAAAAATTCATTTTTCAAGGAAAGTTGTAGAATAGGAGAAATGGAAGAAGTAAAATCTTAGCAAAATCTAAGATGTCCTAGTACATAAGACACAAAGTTTAATATTGCTCCCGCACTACTGAATAAGGGTGAAAGTAGATCCAAACAAGTTGAAATCTTGATTGAAGGGTTAGAAAACATGTTCAATAAATCTAATCTAACTGAAGCAAGGTTTCTGTTTCATTATTTGCCTTTTGGCTATGGCTGTTAAATGGAATCCTTTGAAAAGGATGTGTGAAAATGTTAATTCTGTGGCAAAGTTAGGTTTTGAATATAAATTCTTTATAGCAAACTCAATGGAGAGATCCACCCATACAGTTTTCCTCAAACTGTGACATCTATCTCATTCCCAATTCACCTGGTACAGTGCCCTGCCTGTCATTTGTTTCCCATTCTCCCTCAGCATGGCATTCTCCCCCACTTTTTCCCCTACTTTTAATTCAGCTATTCATGCAATCATAACTTCCATGTCCCGCAGAGCAAATATATATTTTAAGCCTATTAGCTCTTAACTGCTTGACAGAAATCAGAAGTACAAAATGTCTCTGATTTGGGCTGAGGAAGCAGAACTTCCTTTGAGTGCCACAGAGAACAATGCTGAAAGAGAATGAAAAACAATAAAGAAGCAAAGAAATCCAGTGATATTGAGGTCAGCAAAGGGTTAATTACATAGCACTACAGGAGAGAAACAGATTAGTGGGCAGGAAATGATTGATTTTTTTAAAGGCACTTCAAATGTGGAGAAATAGAGGAGCAGTAGTTTAATTGTGCACAGGCATACAGTGATTACTGTACCTTCTGAATTGGGTTACTACATAGTCACTGACAATTAATTGATTTTTTTTTTTAAAAAAGTCAGCAATTTGGAAGTGTAATTGCAGGGATACAATGTGTGACTCTTCTAGCATTTCCTGTTCTGCAGTTACAAAAGCTTGTTTTGGTTGTTATGGATGGTCATGTATTAAATACAGTAGGTGTGGTGACCTGTGCTTTGTTCTTCACTAGGTGAGCAAACAGTGGCTTTTCTGAAAAAAAAAATATCACTATACTGTAGTGTCCCAAATAAAAGGGAAATCCATTTTAGATTTTACCTAGTCTTTTTTAAAGAGTCATAGCAAACCTATGTGAACTAAACTTGCCAATGTTCAATGATAAATTTGAAAGGGCGGACATTTTAAATTTGATGAGAAGAATTTAGCGAAGGGCAAACAAAGAAGAATCACAAACACGATTTGGACTTTAAAAAAACCTGCAAGTGCTTTTTTAACATTTTTGTTAAAGCAGTTTTGATAGTTATTTTATCTGTTCTATCTGTCTCTCTGACATGAACCTGACAACAATTGGAAACCTTGAGGTCCTTTAGAAGGCAGAAGCAAGATGACCACAAAAAGATTGCTATGGCTTCCTCTGAGAAGAGTTAACTCTTTCTCAATGATAAAGAACCCAGATGCTAAGCTATAAAGTGATTTGTTTTTGTAGGCTAGTGCTAAGATAGAGCCAAATTGGGATGATTACTCAAACCATGTTTCAAACAAACAATGTGAACTATATCAGTGTAGGAGATGACCAGGCTGAGCCTGAGAGAGGGATCAAATACATCATCAATCTTGAGTCCCTTCCTGCTCACTAGAGATCTAAGTCCAGCTCACCTTGAATTCCGTTGACTCTTATCTATTGCCTATTTGCTTTGACCATTAGTAGTTCAGATTCTTGTAAAGAGCTTAAGCTTGACAATTAACGTCCTCTAGTTCCCACCACAAACTAAGGTAATTTTCATCTGTGGGTAGGTTTTAATTATTGCATTTCACTGACCACTAAAAGTAAAAGGGACATTTAATAACATTTGTGTTTTTGGATAGGGGATAAGCGGGCCTTCAGACTATGGAACTATAGAAGCTCTACATTAGGCTGCTGTTTTATACTGGTTACCATTATCACAAAGTAAGGGTTCTTTTTCCCAGAAATGACAATGACACAGATCAGTGCTTCTTAGGGAAGAAATTGAACAATGAAAACCTGTGAAATAATGTTGCTTGGGGGTTGAAATAATGCTTTCTAAATTCTTACACATTTTGTGAGCTGTGGAGCAAAAGTGGTTAGCAGCAGAATGATAGCGAAACATTCATGCTAAAAGCTATGCTGAAAAATATTTATTTCATGTCTGAACTATGACAGATTTCAGTTTTTTAATTAGGGTTAAGGGGAGGAAAAACCCCAACACTGAAAACTGATCAATAGTTTCCATTCAATTTATGTGACTTCTATTATCTGGAAATTAACAGTATCCATGAAAACATTATGCTTTCAGGTTCCCTACTGCGTATATAAAATGTAAAATTTCTTAAAGGCACTTTCTATTCACTGGTGCAATACAGTAGATTCTATTTCCATTCTCTAAAGGGCTGTATTGTAATAGATTCTTCTGGAAAGAAGGGTTTTATTCCATACTACAATAAACAATTAAAAATGGATACACTCAAACCTATTATTTTTTTTGTATTGAATTAGATCCCTTATAGATATGAATCATTATAGATATAAATCACTCTGCATTTCACATTTCTGTCTTAGAATGGAATGTGGATTTGTCAAACCAATAACAAACCATTTCAAACTCTTTCTCTGTTTAATGGTGAGATTACAATTAAAAGTCCTGTTTGTGGGAAGGAGAGAAACTAAGAAATCAGTTTCAAAAGTTGGATAAGGTGTTTGTGGGCCATGATTTTATTATTCCACTCTGCTGTTTAAAAGATTAAAACATAAAGGGAATGTTAAAATCAATTATTTATGAAAACATTGGCAAAAGAGATAACATTTTTAGGAAAGTTCCATGTGAGGAGGGAGGGAAAGCCAGGTGTAACTCTGAAGGGACAGCCCAGAAACATTTGGGAGAAAGTCTCTGATTTCTGCAGGGACAGCTTCAAAGGAATCTCCTGCAGATCTTCATGGTCATACCGATTTACTACAAGGAAGTCAGCCTCTCAAATAGTTAGGTCCTTTAGTCTTTTATGACATTAAAGATAAGTTCCAACATGTTTGATTCTGTCTAACAGACAGGGCACAATCAGCAGTTAACTTGTGCATGTTTTTCAATATAGCCTTCATGTGAACCCTGTATTGTGGCACGAGTTAGTAGCCTAGCTGTCACATTTTACCCTAGTTACATCCTCCAGACAGATCACATTGCAATTTTCATTAGCAACCATAGTGTGCATCTATGTGGCCAAACCTGACAGGTTGGTATATGATTTTTATTTGGGGGAATAGGCCCTTCATTCTAACTGCCACCTGTGGATTCAGACTACAGACAAGGTATTATAAAATAGGCTGAATCCCAGTCCCCAGGTCCAGTTTCCCAATTCCCAGTTGTATTTTGAACAGGGTGGGATGAATTACAGCATGCTTAGAGCAGATGGCAGCACCTGTTGAGCCCCGCAGGCCCGACACTCAGCGGGGGGGTTGAGACTGGCTGGCACACCCCGCCCGTGGGACCTCTCTGCTCTAGCTGCAGCCGCGTCGCCCAACTTGCCTGGAACGCAGACCCGACACTCAGCAGGGGGGTCGCCGCCAACTGACACACCCCATCCACTGGACCTCACCGTTCCTGCTGCAGACGTGCCGCCCGTCGAGCCCGGACTGCCTGCACGCTCCCGGCTGCTCTGCAGTGCTGTGCCTGACTGCTTCGTGGGTTCCCGGCTGTCCCTGGGAGCCGCGCCTGCGCTGACCCACCATGCGTGGGCCCGGCTGGCTGAGGAGGGTGCACCTGCACAGGACTCTCATGCAGGCCCTCACCCAGCGCTGGAGGCCGCACCAACGCAACCGGCGCTGGAGGCCACGCCGGCACGGGGGTGCCTTGCCGGCAAGGAAGCAGGAGCACGGCTGCTGGCCTAGGCCTCTCATATTGCGTGGCAGACGGAACCCGGACTGGCGGAATGGGCCAGTCTGACCGGGAACGCGGCAGTACCAGGGACTGTGGGTGGTGGGGTTGCAGGGGCCTGGGGTCATGAAGGGAACGTCCTTAGGTAGGAGGTGGTTGCTGCGAATGGTGGTGATTGTTGTGTATTAATATGTTATGGTTAATGGTTATGTATTACATGTAAATAGTTGTGAGGTAAAACCAACCGAACACAAATGGCAGCTTTTGAAAGCTGTCAAAAGCTGCCGGTAGCCACTGCACAAGCGCAACCGCTTGACAGCTCTCAGCTGTCAAAAGATGCAGGTAACTGCGCAAACGCGACACAGCTTGACAGCTCAGGGCTGTCAGAACTCACCACCGCCGATTGGTCCATGCTGACAGCGGGAAACCGGTGAGGCATGGATTGGTCGCCAGCCTGCCAGCTGGGGTATAAATAGAGGTGCTGTGATTCTGTCCCCCGCCCCGGTTCCTCACGAATAAAGTGTTACTTTTAGCCAGCTGTCTCGTGTAATCCTTACGACGGACAAAGTACTGGCGACGAAGGTGGGATTCACTGCTTCGCATAGCTGAAGTCACTAGCCGAGGGAAGAGACTTTTTTTTTCCGCGGCTCAGAGCTAGTCACAGCTGAAGTCACTGGGCGGGAAGTACAACTTCCTCAACGCCCACGAAGCAGTACCCCAGGACCGAGACAGTATGGCCAACCTCGGCCACATCCGCGAGTTCGATATACGCCACCCAGAGTGCTGGGAGTCGCACTGGGGCCAGGTCGAAGGGTTCCTGCTGGTCAACAAGATCACGGACGACCGGTCCAAGGCAGCGGCATTCCTTTGCCTCAGTGGGCCAGCCGTGTACGACGTGGCCGTAGGACTTTTCAGTCCAGAACCCATCGCCTCCGTACCATATGTGGAACTCACAGAAAGACTCAGTAAGCATTTCATGCTGACCAAATCAGAACTATTCTGGCACGTAAACTTCGCGCGGCATTGTCAACTCCCGGACGAATCAGCCACGGACTTCATAGCGGGGGTCCGGCATGCCGCACGAAGATGCCGGTTCCCGGATCTGGAGGACTGGATCCGCGACCAGGTAGTCATTGGGCTGAAGGACGAGCGCCTACAGAAGAAGCTGGTCACGAAGCCCACCCTGAGTTTGGCCGAGGTCACCATGGAAGTCATGGCTTACGAGGATAGCCACCGCGAGAGAACCGGACCACTAGGAAATGGACCATACGGGTCCGTACACCAGGAGGACGTTGGCCCCAGTGACTTTGGGGAAAACGACGTTGCAACCGAGATAGACGCCGTCCAACGTAGGTTTGAAAAACTCTAGACCCGCCACGACGGCCGCGGGGGCCCACCAAACAGCAAAAACACCAATTATCAGGGTGGCAGCCCTCAAGGAAATCGGGTCAAATGCGCCAGCTGCGGAGGAAACCACCCAAGAGCTTCCTGCCATTTTCGCAGTGCCAAATGCCACGGCTGTGGCAAAACCAGACACCTCAGAGCCGTGTGCCTTAGCCAGAACCGGGAGAACCTGCACGAGTTGGAAGTGACATCTGCAGGTACGAGACTGACCACGGCCAATGGGAAAAAGCCCCCTAGGTCCCTAGTACTAGCTGTAGGGAGGAATAAGGGGGCGGTAGTGGTCCATCAAGTGTTAAGACCAAAAGTTAAAATCAATGTCCAGCTGCACGGGGTTCCCTGTGAAATGGAAGTTGACTCGGGATCTTCGGTCTCCCTCATTTCGTGGAAGACCTATAGGGATATTTGCCGCCACAGCAAGCAGCAAATTCCTTTACAACCCACCAGTATAAACCTTGCCGATTTCCAAAAAAACCCAATCATACTCAGGGGAAAAGCCAACATTCCAGTGGAATTTAGGCAATTCCGGGGATTCCTAACAATTTTAGTAACGCAAGGAAACCGAACCAGTCTATTAGGTCTCAACTGGTTCGAGGCATTAGGAATTGCATTAATGGGAATTAACACAACCCAGGCCACAAGCCTCGAAGCCGTCTGCCATCAGTTCGCAGACGTCTTTGATGGCTCGTTGGGAAGATATACAGGGCCCCCAGTATCACTAAAATTAAACCCTGAAATTTTACCGGTTAGAATAAAAGCTAGGAGAGTCCCGTTCGCACTCAAAAGTAAAATTGAGAACGAACTGGACAGACTCGTTAATCTAGGAGTTTTAGAACTGGTCGAGGGGGGCGAATGGGAAACACCAATTGTAACCCCAATTAAACCTAACGGCCAAATCAGAATTTGTGCCGACTATAAGGCCATCCTAAACCGAGCGTTGAATTCGCACGCTTACCCTGTCCCAGCAGTGAAAGACGTCCTCGCAGCCATAAGGTCTGGCGCCATCTTTGCGAAACTGGACTTGGCGCAGGCGTATTTTCAACTACCCATCACCCAGGAAACCGCAAATGTGCAGACCATCGTCACGCACCGCGGGGCTTTCAAAGTAAAGCGCCTGCAATTTGGCATATCTGCAGCCCCGGGAATTTTCCACGAAATTATGGAAAAAACCCTTAAAGGAATTCCCGGGGTCTGCCCTTACTTCGACGATGTACTTATAGCTGGCGAGTCAGAAGGGGATTTAGCAGACAAATTGCGGAAAGTTCTAAGCAGGTTCAGAGCAGCGGGGCTCAAACTAAAAAGAGAAAAGTGCTCTATAGGGGTACCCTCTACTGAGTTTTTGGGATATAAAATCGACTCTCGAGGAATTCACCCCACTGACTCTAAAATCAAAGCCATCAAAACCGCACCCACTCCAAAAAACAAGCAGGAACTGCAAGCCTTTTTGGGACTGCTAAATTTTTAACATGCATTCTTGCCCCACAAGGCAACGATTGCTGAACCCCTGCACAGACTGCTCGACAAGGGTACCCCCTGGTCCTGGTCTCATCAGCATGACACCAGTTTCCAGCTCCTAAAGAACCTACTCACCAATAATTCCACTGTAACACTTTTCAAGGAAGAAATGCCCCTATGTATAGCATGCGATGTTTCTCCATACGGAATCGGGGCAGTTCTAAGTCACTTAACGCAGACTGGAACCCAAAAGCCAATAGCATTTTTCTCCAGAACACTTTCAAAACTGGAGCGCAATTATGCTCAAATTGATAAGGAGGCTTTAGCAATTGTTGCTGGCGTGAAAAAATTTCACAACTACCTCTACGGACGGCAATTCACTATATTCACAGACCACAAACCACTATTAGGAATATTCACATGGGATAAGCAGACGCCCCAAATTCTGTCCCTCCGAATTTTAAGATGGTCTACCTTTTTATCTGCTTATTCGTTCAGAATAATCCACAAGCCAGGGAAGGAAATGGGGCATGCCGATGGGCTAAGTAGACTTCCCCTACCGATAATAGACCCCGACCCAGACCCAGCGGGCAACATCCTAGCAATTTTAGAATTACCAGAATGCCCCCTATCAGCTACAGACATCACCGCCGCCACAACTACGGATAAGACCCTTAGCAGGATACTAAACTGGATTGCCTCCGGTTGGCAATCAAAATCCCCCAGTCCTGAGTTCCAGGCATATTTCTCCAGGAGAATGGAACTTTCATCCCATCTGGGGTGCATACTGTGGGGGAATAGGGTCGTGGTCCCTGAAAAACATAGACCCAAGGTTTTGAACACACTACATGAAGGGTACCCGGGGACAGTAAAAATGAAGGCATTGGCAAGAAGTTATGTTTGGTGGCCGGGCATAGATAAAGAGATCGAGACACATGTAGCTGGCTGCTACCCCTGCCAGGCTGTGAGACCCGCACAATCGCAAGCCCCCATCCACAAATGGGAGACTACCAAAAATCCTTGGTCCCGGGTGCACTTAGACTTTGCGGGACCCTTTCAAGGACAGGTATTTTTAATAGCAGTAGACAGTTACTCCAGGTGGCTGGAGGTCATGCCAGTCAGTAGCATGACTACGGCTGCCACTGTACAGGTACTAAGGGGGCTTTTTGCCACACACAGCCTACTGGATGTCTTGGTCTCCGATAACGGCCCCCAATTTACTTCCTGTGAATTCCAGACTTTCACCACGGAGAACTCTATTAGACACATCACGACGGCTCCGTTCTACCCCTCGTCGAATGGCTTGGCTGAGGTTATGGTGAAGTCCACTAAAGACGCACTATGGAAAATCATCACGGGAAACTGGCACCGCAGGTTAGCTCAATTCTTACTCGCACAACACACCACCCCCTGCACGACTATGGGGAAGTCACCAGCAGAACTGCGTTGGGGGAGACGACTGGTGACTAGGCTTGACAGGTTACACCCCAACAGGATAACAGCAGAACCGGAACAACCCCTTCATCACAGAACCTTGGCTAATGGACAAACCGTCTGGGCAAGAAACTACGGGGGAGGGAACAAATGGATTCAGGGGGTTGTAATCGAGCAAACTGGACCCTTATCATACATAATAGATACCGGAAATAACTGCCACATACGTCGACACATCGACCAATTACGACAACGCAGCCCTCAAAACATGGGGGAAAGGGGGAGCGAGGCAAAGTCGATGCCATGCACCACGCCAGGAACAAACTCACCCCCCCAACAAGCACTTCTAACGAGGGAACCCTCGAAGCTCCAGATCCAGACCTTAGTCAAGAATTGATGCATCCAGAACCAGGGGATAGGGAGCCTACAGCAGCAACACCCCTCCGCCGTTCGAAGAGAACCAGGAAACCCCCGGCCTACTGAAAAGACTACGAATGGGGCACACAACTTAAAAGCAACCAGGATGAGCAATCCACCAGTTCAGGGGAGGGGTAAGGGGTGTTGTGTATTAATATGTTATGGTTAACGTTTATGTATTACATGTAAATAGTTGTGAGGTAAAACCAACCGAACACAAACAGCAGCTTTTGACAGCTGTCAAAAGCTGCCGGTAGCCACTACGCAAGCGCAACCGCTTGACAGCTCTCAGCTGTCAAAAGACGCAGGTAACTGCGCAAGCGCGACACAGCTTGACAGCTCAGGGCTGTCAGAACTCACCACCGCCGATTGGTCTGCGCTGACAGCGGGAAACCAGCGAGGCACGGATTGGTCGCCAGCCTGCCAGCTGGGGTATAAATAGAGGTGCTGTGATTCTGTCCCCCGGCCCGGTTCCTCACGAATAAAGTGTTACTTTTAGCCAGCTGTCTCGCGTAATCCTTACGACGAACAAAGTAGTGATGGAGTGCGGGACCACGGTGTTAGGGTTTGGTGGGCTATGTACCTGGCGGGAGGGGCATGCTGTGCCTCGGGGAAACGCAGGAGCCAAAGGGAGCATGAGGGGAGGGGTGGAGTGTATATAGGGGAAGAGGCGGAAGTTGGTTTGTTTGGGCGGGGTGTGGGTGTGTGCACCGGGCGGCTATAATAACAGCGTTGGATGCAGCGAGCAGCCAACACTGACTTTGCTCCTGCATGGATTTGCTGTGTTCCTGCAATAAACACATTTCTTTTGTGGGTCATCTCCCGTTCCTGTTGTGCGTTCTTCCTGCTTTTCACAGACGGGATTTGACAGCACCTCTATGCTACCACATTACAGTAGTATATGATCCCCAGACAATCAATTAATCAATAAAGCAAGCCAACCTTAGTTGATTTCAAAAAAGCTAACAAGCTTGAATTGATCAGTACTTGTGTAAACAATCACCTAGAAATCTCAGGGCTGTAGGCTAGTTTAGAGAGTTGAAAAAATGTCCTTGAAAAAGAAATTTTTTGCTTCTGTACTAAAGCAAAAATAAAACATACTCCCCAAACCCATCAAGTAGTCCATCTCAAGTGAAGGGACTGTTTAATTTTTGATGTTTTCAAATTTCATCTGTTTGTATCTTAATTGATCAACATTTTCTTGGAATTGGATAGCAGGAGTAAGAGGGATGAGTCTGTCAACATACCAGGAGCATTAGGCAGGCAAACTGCTTCCATCCTCAGCCAGAAGCCAAAATCATGCCACCAAAATTCAGCCATTTTGCTGCTGTTAACCATTAGTGGTTTGGCCTAGATTTCTGAGGGTTTACATGACATAGGTGAATTAAAAATGCACATCCCAAGGTCTCCAAGAGTGTGAACTTCTCTAAATTTCTTTGCAAAATTTAGCACTGATTTCTTACCACACTCAGCAGTGTGGATTTACTAGAATATCTGCTTTATCTGGCAAAATATTTGAAGGTTTTTAGAGGCGTAGCCATCTGGCCCATAATGTGAGAAGGCACATTGCTTTTCAGGTATAAAACCCTTCAGATTTCACGAGCACTGTGTATTTCTCACCACTAGCTGGCAATAATTCTGATTTTTTTTAATATCATTATTTATTGCTTGAAGATTTACAACTAGGCAAAGGGTAGTACTGGATATTTGGTCTGAGGTTTTCTCTTAACTGGAGCAAAAGAAATGTGATTTGTTCTTGTTTTTAGTCCAGGAAACTGCCTATCAAGAAAACTGGAGGGATTATATATTCAGAAAAGCCTTACTACCTTTTACACTTCTTATTGTTACTTGCTCATTTTTGAAACATCTAGTATTATGGAGCTTTTCTCATAAGGGAGAGATGTTTTTTCATGTCCTATTTGAAATACTTGTTTGGTCTTCAACAATAAAACTGTAAAATTCAATAAATAACAGAGCTGATATTAAAGTTTCAGTTGGAAAGGGATAGTGTAAATTGCGATAGTCCCTGACCTTTAAAACCCAATTAAGTTTCCTCTCCCTCTTTTCCACTAGCCCATGGCTTTGATTACTCCCTTATTCCACACATACACATATCTTGTTTGCTGAAATAAACTAGAAAAACAGCAGTTGCATACTCTCTCAATCCAAGCTTTTAAACTAGAGATACTAACAATCCTCCACTCACAGACACATACAGACAAAAGGTGTTGGGGTTGGGGGGAGTGATTTAAGCTTGGAAGCAACTTCCAGAAGTGGCAGTAGGTCAATAACCAGTAATTAAGATTAAACATACTTGGGATAAACACATCTTTATCTTCTGACATAAAAAATATATATAAATAAAATATAAAAACAATCATTAAAAATAATAAATGAACAAATAAATAACAAACTCAAAGGGCAGACTCATTGGACCATTAGGTCTCTTTCTACTGTCAGTTTTCTGTTTCTGTGTTTCTTGAGACTATTTCAATTAACAATGCAACAAATTTATAATGCACTAGGAAGAAAATTCCCTAGCTACTTGGATTCGTTTTCTTTAACCCTCCTCCTATTGCCTGAATTTCTCAAGATTATATATTGCAAAAATATCAAGAAAATCCACACAAGTTTGCATGGCTTGCCTGTCACTTTGTAGCATTGTCTTGACAGCATTGCACCCATGAAACAGCCATCCAACACCACAGACAGACATTTCATGACCTCAGACAGAACCATTCTCTGTGAAAACTACAATCATCCCAGTTAACTGAGGTGACTGAGTGCTGATTCAGGCACTGTTGTTCACAGCCAGGTCAGTTTTCTTCAGGAGGATGACAAGAATGTTTTCTCAATTATTAATCAAATAATTGTCAAATGAACCCAATTTATCAGACTGACATCTGGATTGATTTTTTTTCCTCTTACCAATTCAATCAAATATTATTATTTCTGGACAGGAATGTCTTTAATCTTAATCCTGGCCTAGGAAATTTCTTTCTGAGCCTAACCAGGGGTGGTGGTGGGGAGGCCTTTTTTTCCATGCTCACTCCCTTGGGTGATACCGCCTGTAATTTTGTCCCTGTGAACATTAAAGAACTGTTTGTGAGCACCCACAACTATAATTAGGCTGTGACCGCCGAGTCCCACAAGATTATATGTTACCATAACCAAATGGCATTTTACTGAAAATGGAGGAGCTGGTAGCAGGTAACAACTGTTTTGGTGGCACTAATGATGAGGGTTTTAAACAAAGAAAACCTTGTTAATCTGTCATCTGAAAAGCTACTGAAGCAACACTTGTTTAATCTATTCTTCATGTTGTAGTGCCAGGAACAGGAGGCTTAGTAAGAATTATATAGCCTAGTAGCCTTCCAGAGCACTCATCATTGATTATGGTGACTGGAGCTGGGTGGATGCTACTTATCAGCATTTCAGGGTCCACAGGTTTCTATCTATCTATCTTCAAAGGGAAATATATTTGGGTCAGGGTTTTACAAATTTCTGTGGAATAATATCCATAATTATATTTTAAACCCCTCTGGAAAGAGATTACAGTTACTATTTACAGCTACCTTTTCTGCTCAGAGGAAGAAGTTTAGAGAAATTATGACAAAACTTTTAAAATTCCATATAAGCCACCAAAGGCCATAACTGTTTGACTCACATATTAGGATTTGGTCTAAAATTCTGATTAAGCTAAGTCTGTAAATATATTTTCAGGATTCTCTCATGGCTCAAAGCATTTTTTTTCCTGTGTTCTCATAACACAACATTCATTTCAACCCCCAAACCCTACCTGAAGTGACCTTAAGTTATTCTCAGCTGTTCTGGTGTTAAAATAGTGTTTCTCTCTTAACCCATTACATTTCTTGCTGTTAGTAAAGTTTGGCAAGTTTCACCTACTATTCTGTTGGTGGAATGGTCAGATGATTCTTAGGAGAATGCTCAACTCCTACTGGTACTTTCTCCTCCAATCCCTGTATGCAGTCCACAGAGTCAAATTGGTTTGGCAACAAAAGAGTCTGGATCTTTCAAACAGGCCTCTTCCCCTACTCTGTCTAAATCTCTAAGCCCAAGTAACAGGGAACACATTGTGGGGAAAGGAGGTGCAGTGGAACAAAGACTTCTGCTACAGTGAATATCACCACACACACACACAAAAAAAAAAAAAACAGCGCAAATTAGTTAGCATCTTTTTAAGGATAGAAAAAAACTTTAAGTCAGGTTATTTTTAAACTTGAGCTATGTAAACTCTCTGAGGGAGACCAGGTTAAGGAACAGACAATATAATATATAGATAGATAGATAGATAGATAGATAGATAGATAGATAGATAGATAGATAGATAGATAGATAGATAGATAGATAGATAGATATAGATATAGATATAGATATAGATATAGATATAGATATAAAATACTAGAATTCTACTTTACTGATAGAAGCTATAGTAACAAGAATTTTGAAATCAAGGCCATCTCCATAGCTCTGCACCAGTTAGAACTGTTTCAGAACAGTGCCAAATGCATACTTTTGAAACAAAAAGGACTAATTTAACAGGTAATAGTGTCAACTCCATGTAGCTGGTAAGACCAAGAAGGCAAGAATAACACAATAAAGTATCTTTAATCTTGTTACAGAATCTTGGAACCTGCAATAGGAATTTACCAGCTTTCTTAATAGAGATTTAATTAAAATGCAGCCTCTTTGAAATGCTTTCCTTTCAGATGTTTCTCCACCTGACTGAACTGCCATTTATGAGACACTCTGTCAACAAACTCCATCCAAGGTCTTGTATCATCCCTACAGATAATTTCAGGGAAGACAGTGCATGGTACAGCAGGAAAGCTGCATTCCACTTAAATAGAGTGGAGCATCCCATTACGACAACTACTTTTTGCATCAACCATGCAAAATGGTGGTGCAAAGACTGCATTGAATTATAATCAATGCCTAAACCCACTGGCCAGGGTTTAAAAACTAAACTCCTCTAAGTCCCAGCTCTCATTAAGTGGGTGATTGGCAGATGCCTCCCCTCCAACTACTAATATTTGGGAGGCAAAGGGGACAAGAGGAATAGGGAAGGGAAACAAAGCTGTAAAATATATCTGTCTATTTCTTTACGTCTTCCACTTGGCAGATATGGACACTTCTACTTGGCAGCAATGTGCCTAAGGTAGGATAGGGACTGGCAGTAGGGGCAGCAAATTTTATGCCATAATAGTTTTTCATCAGATTGACAATGGATAGATGGATGGATATCAATTTATATGAGCCTTGAGAAAATGGCCTAAGATTGCAGCCTGAAGCTATAGGCCATTGTAGTATTAATTTATATAGCAATGATGTAACACCACAATCGTTGCCGTTTTCTGAGAGTTTTGGTACTTTTCCTGTGAATTACTGGGGAAAGTCCCTTCTTTCTGCTCGAGTTAGTGGAGATAATAATGCTCAAGCAACTTTGTAAAAACATGGCAAATCTGAAGCACAAGATTACACTGTATTGTTATTCATAGAATTTGTAGCCACCAGGCACCGTCCTGTTCATTGAGTCTGACCTCCTGGGTAAAGTAGACTATAAAATGTCTCCAATAATTCTCGCGTGAAACTTATGAAATGGAGCCGTGTCTTCCATAAAAGTCATAAGGTCTTGATAAAAAGACTTCTAAATAACAGAGAATCCATCATTGTCTTACGTTTTTAGTAATAGCCGACTGTCACTATTAAATTCTCCATGATATACTTTCTAAAATGAGCCTTCATTATTTGTCGGACTAAGCTTCAAGGGAATTGCTTTATGGCAATCAAAAGTTCTCCATTCCTTCTCTGTAAGAACCATTTTTCTACATGTTTACAAGATTGCTAAGTATGTAATCTCATTGGACTGCCCAATTAAGAATGCCACTAAATTTATAATCCCCGCCAACAATTTAAAAGGGCTCTCAGTGCAGATAAAGGAACAAAATACAAGGGACTTACTTTCAAGCAAGGTAATTTCACATATCCCATCCATTTACATTTTTCATTTAGCAGAGCTCACTAGGCTGAGCTCCAAAGCTACTAAAGAAAGATGTATTTTAACAGACTATTCAACTCTCCCAAATAATGCTGAGCTAGTCGGATACAATTTGGTTCCACGTTATTAGAATGCCAATAGTTTCCCGTTATTGATTGAATGTTCCTTAAAACTTAGTTTCATTGACAACCCAGGCAAAATGAATGTTGCCTGAAATAATTTCTGCTCTACAGTTTCTTCTGAGGAATCCTACTTTTACCCAAACAGGAAAACCATCATCATCATCATCATCATCATGGTAAGAAAAAAACCAAGATCCTTCTAAAGAATTTGGAAATCCAATCTTCTACTATAGGTATGGGCTACAGCAATTACTAGAGGCAGCAAACATTCAGCATTTTATACCTGCATGCTGCCCTCAAGATCTCACTGTTGCTATTAGTTAGTACTGCCTACAACACAACACTGAAAAATTTGGCCTTAGATATTCAACTTCCAGAAAGACTGTTAAAAGCATTGTGTACACCAGAAAATTAGTATGCAATCCTGTATTAAAATTCAAGCAGCACCATTCCTCCCAACCATAAACACATACCAGTGATAAATACATACCAATATTCCAGTTTTCTAGTTACTTATCCATCTCTTTTTCACCCTGAAAGCTGTTATAATTGTTAATTTTAACAATTCTGTTTAATTCTGTTAGTACATAGGTTTTACATATGCATACATATATACATATTATACACATACTATACACACATATACATACACATATATATACACACACACATCTATACACATCTCTCTCAATAATAATAATAATAATAATAATAATAATAATAATAATAATAATAATAATAATGCAATCCCAAAAGAACTGGAGCACCACTTGAACACCATTGGCATTGCCAAATTCGCCATTAGTCAATTGCAAAAGGCGGCCTGACTAGGAACTGTTTCCATCCTGCAACGATATCTATAATACCATCAAACATCCACATCTGCCTATCCCAGGTCCTTGATAAGGACTCGATAGGTAGACAAAAATGCCAAATCCAGTCTGAACATCTGGCCGACTGTGTGATAACCAATAATAATAATAATGTTGGAAGGGACCTTGTAGGTCATCTAGTCCAACCCCCTACTATCTTAACTTGTGTTTCTAATCTGTTTTTATAGTACTGTTTTTGATAGGTTGGATTGTTTTTTCCCTTTATCTATGGGAAATATATGTATGGCCAGAATTGAGTCCAAACATTCTGTTGTTAAGTGAGACATTTATTAAGTGAGTTTTGTCCCATTTTACAACCTTTCTTGTCACAGACGTTAAGTGAATCACTGCAGTTGATAAATTAGTAACCCAGTTGTTAAGTGAATCTGGCTTTCCCCATTGACTTTGCTTCTCAGAAGGTCACAAAAGGTGTTCATATGACCCCAGGACAAAGCAATGGTCATCAGTATGAATCAATTCCCAAGCATCCGAATTTTGATCACATGACTGTGAATATATATTGAATATATATATACATACATACATATATATACATACATACATACATACATACATACATAAGGTAAAGGTAAAGGTTCCCCCGCACATACGTGCTAGTCGTTTCCAACTCTAGGGGCTGGTGCTCATCTCCGTTTCAAAGCCGAAGAGCCAGCGCTTGTCCGAGGACGTCTCCATGGTCATGTGGCCGGCATGACTAGACGCCAAAGGCGCACGGAACGCTGTTACCTTCCCACCGGAGTGGTCCCTATTTTTCTACTTGCATTTTTACGTGCTTTCGAACTGCTAGGTTGGCAGAAGCTGGGACGAGTAACAGGCGCTCACTCTGTTACGCGGCACTTGGGATTCGACCCGCCAAACTGCCGACCTTCTGATCGACAAGCTCAGCATCCTAACCCACTGAGCCACCACATCCCTTACATACATACATACATACATATATATATATATATATATATATATATATATATATATATATATATATATATATATATATATACCGTATATACTTGAGTATAAGCCGAATTTTTCAGCCCACTTTTTGGGCTGAAAAATTCCACTTCGGCTTATACTCCAGTCAACAAAAAAACTTACCGAGGACTTGTGCGCGGCCGAGGCTTTGGTGCTTCCGGGATCGCCCGCACCTCTCCCAAGCCACCGCCGTCCGAGACCTGCCGAAGTTTGGGGAGGTTTGGGGAGGTGCGCGCGCACCTCCCCAAACTCCGCGCCTTGCCTGCCTGCTTCTTTCCGCAGCGGAAAGAAGCAGGCAGGCAGGGCGCGGAGGAACGGAGACTTGCCGACGTTTGGGGAGGTTTGGGCGCCTCCCCAAACCTCGGCAGGTCTCCGTTCCTCCGCGCAGACCTGCCGACGTTTGGGGAGGTTTGGGCGCCTCCCCAAACCTCCCCAAACCTCGGCAGGTCTCCGTTCCTCCTGCCGACCTTTGGGGAGGTTTGGGCGCCTCCCCAAACCTCCCCAAACCTCGGCAGGTCTCCGTTCCTCCTGCCGACCTTTGGGGAGGTTTGGGCGCCTCCCCAAACCTCCCCAAACCTCGGCATGTCTCCGTTCCTCCAGCCGACCTTTGGGGAGGTTTGGGCGCCTCCCCAAACCTCGGCAGGTCTCTGTTCCTCCGCGCAGACCTGCCGACGTTTGGGAAGGTTTGGGTGCCTCCCCAAACCTCCCCAGGTCTCCGTTCCTGTTTGGGGAGGTTTGGGCGCCTCCCCAAACCTCCCCAAACCTCGGCAGGTCTCCGTTCTTCCTGCCGACCTTTGGGGAGGTTTGGGCGCCTCCCCAAACCTCCCCAAACCTCGGCAGGTCTCCGTTCCTGTTTGGGGAGGTTTGGGCGCCTCCCCAAACCTCCCCAAACCTCGGCAGGTCTCCGTTCCTCCGCGTAGACCTGCCGACGTTTGGGGAGGTTTGGGCGCCTCCCCAAACCTCCCCAAACCTCGGCAGGTCTCCGTTCCTGTTTGGGGAGGTTTGGGCGCCTCCCCAAACCTCGGCA
Organism: Vipera berus; assembly: GCF_964194415.1. Taxonomy (NCBI): domain Eukaryota; kingdom Metazoa; phylum Chordata; class Lepidosauria; order Squamata; family Viperidae; genus Vipera; species Vipera berus. Next base: position 135,827,567 of record NC_138202.1, read on the forward strand.
GGTCTCCGTTCCTCCGCGCAGACCTGCCGAGCTTTGGGGAGGTTTGGGCGCCTCCCCAAACGTCCCCAAACCTCGGCAGGTCTCCGTTCCTGTTTGGGGAGGTTTGGGCGCCTCCCCAAACCTCCCCAAACCTCGGCAGGTCTCCGTTCCTCCGCACAGACCTGCCGACGTTTGGGGAGGTTTGGGCGCCTCCCCAAACCTCCCCAAACCTCGGCAGGTCTCCGTTCCTGTTTGGGGAGGTTTGGGCGCCTCCCCAAACCTCCCCAAACCTCGGCAGGTCTCCGTTCCTCCGCGCAGACCTGCCGACCTTTGGGGAGGTTTGGGCGCCTCCCCAAACGTCCCCAAACCTCGGCAGGTCTCCGTTCCTGTTTGGGGAGGTTTGGGCGCCTCCCCAAACCTCCCCAAACCTCGGCAGGTCTCCGTTCCTCCGCGCAGACCTGCCGACCTTTGGGGAGGTTTGGGCGCCTCCCCAAACGTCCCCAAACCTCGGCAGGTCTCCGTTCCTCCGCGCAGACCTGCCGACCTTTGGGGAGGTTTGGGCGCCTCCCCAAACGTCCCCAAACCTCGGCAGGTCTCCGTTCCTGTTTGGGGAGGTTTGGGCGCCTCCCCAAACCTCCCCAAACCTCGGCAGGTCTCCGTTCCTCCGCGCAGACCTGCCGACCTTTGGGGAGGTTTGGGCGCCTCCCCAAACCTCCCCAAACCTCGGCAGGTCTCCGTTCCTCCGCGCAGACCTGCCGACCTTTGGGGAGGTTTGGGCGCCTCCCCAAACGTCCCCAAACCTCGGCAGGTCTCCGTTCCTGTTTGGGGAGGTTTGGGCGCCTCCCCAAACCTCCCCAAACCTCGGCAGGTCTCCGTTCCTCCGCGCAGACCTGCCGACCTTTGGGGAGGTTTGGGCGCCTCCCCAAACGTCCCCAAACCTCGGCAGGTCTCCGTTCCTGTTTGGGGAGGTTTGGGCGCCTCCCCAAACCTCCCCAAACCTCGGCAGGTCTCCGTTCCTCCGCGCAGACCTGCCGACGTTTGGGGAGGTTTGGGCGCCTCCCCAAACCTCCCCAAACCTCGGCAGGTCTCCGTTCCTGTTTGGGGAGGTTTGGGCGCCTCCCCAAACCTCCCCAAACCTCGGCAGGTCTCCGTTCCTCCGCGCAGACCTGCCGACCTTTGGGGAGGTTTGGGCGCCTCCCCAAACCTCCCCAAACCTCGGCAGGTCTCCGTTCTTCCTGCCGACCTTTGGGGAGGTTTGGGCGCCTCCCCAAACCTCCCCAAACGTCGGCAGGTCTGCGCGGAGGAACGGAGACCTGCCGAGGTTTGGGGAGGTTTGGGGAGGCGCCCAAACCTCCCCAAACAGGAACGGAGACCTGCCGAGGTTTGGGGAGGTTTGGGGAGGCGCCCAAACCTCCCCAAAGGTCGGCAGGTCTGCGCGGAGGAACGGAGACCTGCCGAGGTTTGGGGAGGCGCCCAAACCTCCCCAAAGGTCGGCAGGAGGAACGGAGACCTGCCGAGGTTTGGGGAGGTTTGGGGAGGCGCCCAAACCTCCCCAAAGGTCGGCAGGAGGAACGGAGACCTGCCGAGGTTTGGGGAGGTTTGGGGAGGCGCCCAAACCTCCCCAAAGGTCGGCAGGAGGAACGGAGACCTGCCGAGGTTTGGGGAGGTTTGGGGAGGCGCCCAAACCTCCCCAAACAGGAACGGAGACCTGGGGAGGTTTGGGGAGGCGCCCAAACCTCCCCAAAGGTCGGCAGGTCTGCGCGGAGGAACAGAGACCTGCAGAGGTTTGGGGAGGTTTGGGGAGGCGCCCAAACCTCCCCAAAGGTCGGCAGGAGGAACGGAGACCTGCCGAGGTTTGGGGAGGTTTGGGGAGGCGCCCAAACCTCCCCAAAGGTCGGCAGGAGGAACGGAGACCTGCCGAGGTTTGGGGAGGCGCCCAAACCTCCCCAAAGGTCGGCAGGAGGAACGGAGACCTGCCGAGGTTTGGGGAGGTTTGGGGAGGCGCCCAAACCTCCCCAAAGGTCGGCAGGTCTGCGCGGAGGAACGGAGACCTGCAGAGGTTTGGGGAGGTTTGGGGAGGCGCCCAAACCTCCCCAAAGGTCGGCAGGAGGAACGGAGACCTGCCGAGGTTTGGGGACGTTTGGGGAGGCGCCCAAACCTCCCCAAAGGTCGGCAGGAGGAACGGAGACCTGCCGAGGTTTGGGGACGTTTGGGGAGGCGCCCAAACCTCCCCAAAGGTCGGCAGGAGGAACGGAGACCTGCCGAGGTTTGGGGAGGCGCCCAAACCTCCCCAAAGGTCGGCAGGTCTGCGCGGAGGAACGGAGACCTGCCGAGGTTTGGGGAGGTTTGGGGAGGCGCCCAAACCTCCCCAAAGGTCGGCAGGAGGAACGGAGACCTGCCGAGGTTTGGGGAGGTTTGGGGAGGCGCCCAAACCTCCCCAAAGGTCGGCAGGAGGAACGGAGACCTGCCGAGGTTTGGGGAGGTTTGGGGAGGCGCCCAAACCTCCCCAAAGGTCGGCAGGAGGAACGGAGACCTGCCGACGTTTGGGGAGGTTTGGGGAGGCGCCCAAACCTCCCCAAAGGTCGGCAGGAGGAACGGAGACCTGCCGACGAGCCTTGGCCACACAGGGTATTCCTGTGTATTCAGGCTTGCAAAATGGCGGATCGAGCCTCTGCTGGCGGCAGAGGCTTGCAGAACGGCGGATCGGCTTATACTCGAGTCAATAACTTTTTCCAGTTTTTGGGGGTGAAATTGGGGGTCTCGGCTTATACTCGAGTCGGCTTATACTCAAGTATATACGTATATATATATATATATATATATATATATATATATATATATATATATATATATATATATATATATATATATATATATATATATATATATATATATATATACAAATTTACAATGGCACTGAAAAAAGTGACTTATGACCGTTTTTCACAGTTACGATGATAAATTACCCCCAAAAAATGTAATTAACTGTTTGTAGAAGTTTGGGCCAGTCACTCACTCTCAGCCCAATCCATCTCACAGGTTGTTTTTGTGGGGAAAACAGGAGGAAGAAGAAGGATTAGGTATGTTTGCTACCTTTCATATATAAATATATGAATGAAACAGGATTTTTTATCCACTGTTAGACTATTAGTGTTGATTTTCTGCACTGATTGGTAACAGCTTTTCAGAGTTTGTGCTAAGTTTTCTGGCAAACTTTCTTTTCCAATAGTTTTAGGCTGCCACCCTTCCCCTCACAGAATCCAGGTGCAAATAGGGCTACATGCCCATAGAGTAATTTGACCATCTTTGTTTTGATTAATAATGAATTTGTGAACCTTGACCGGAGAAACTTTGTAAATCCCATGGAAGAGCAGTATATTGCGTTGGGAAATGAACACTGCTTTAAAAGAGCATAACCACATTTATATTTCCAGCATTCTCCTTGAAAATTGCCCACTCTCCACACTACAGGTTATTAAAAGGCCTCTTCAGCTAGCTGTGCGCTATATTGATTTACACAGTAGCAGTCTGTCCTGCCACAGCTTCTGAAGCAAGTTGGTTTACTAAAACAAGCACAGTGATTTCCTTAAGGAAATGTTTAGCAGACTGTTGAATCTTCCAAAGAACTAAACATACATAAAAGAATAAACTGCAACTGAAAACATGCTCAGCCATATATACTATATGATCATGCTTTTAACTGTCAGGAGTCTTTATGCAGTAATGGTGGTATACAATTTAATAAATAAATACACTCCTTCCTGTATTTGTATGAGTATTTTTCATAGTTATATGAAAGGCTATATAAATATTTTAAATATATAAATAGTTGCCAGGCTCAATGCAGTTCACAGTATCAAAAATTATACAAAATATCACATTGCTCATGTATAAGAAAGAGAGAAGGAAAAGATATGGGCAGATTTATAAAATCTTGTTTTATAGCTTACCCCAATAAAGTATATAGTTCTAGTCTTATTGTGGAATCTTTTTCTTGATCTGGTTTACCTTAAACCTCCCGACCTTCGCTCCTTCCGACGTGACCTAAAAACATATTTATTTGAACAAGCCGGCCTGGTCTGATGGGTTTAGGGGTATTTTAACGTTTTGTAATTTATTAAATTGGGCTATTGTATTTAATATTTTTAAATTTATATATTGTATTTTATTGTATTGCCCTGTACACCGCCCTGAGTCCTTCGGGAGAAGGGCAGTATAAAAATTAAATTAAATAAATAAAATAAATAAAATAAAAACTGACACAGACAATGACCTATTGCAAGTCAGATGGAGCTAAACCAATCAAGAAAGCAAGAGACAGTTTTTCAGGGCTCATAACTAGGTCTTCTCCACATATTTATATAGCTACTATAGCTGTCAATAGCTAATCAAAGATTGTATTCATTTACCATACTAAGCCAAAACCCAACAAATGTCAGTATTGTTTAACATATTATTTGATTTTACTGACCATGTTCTACGAACAATGGTTTACGGCGTAGTGGTATTTGCAAACACAGGCAATTTTGGTTTACCCACTAAGCAAGTAAACATGCATTCAGTCATGTTTTGTTTTCATGTAAGCATTTAGCACACCTGTTTTGCATGTTAACTGTGCAGGAAATGATCATTTTTTCTCCTTCTCTTTTATTCATGGCAAACTGATCCACAGGTCAATGATGAAAATCCACTACTCAAGTTTTAATATAGCTATCACTTTTAGATTTCAAATTTCTAAATCCAAAAAATTAGTATGCACAAGTAAGTGGATTTAAGCTTTGGTGTCACAAATATTTTCTATCGTTCTATGGGTGTTATAATGAAATTATATGCCTCCCAGGAAGCATTGTAACTTCTGAGCCAATAATGCTGACGATGGGATTTATAATAAAGCTGTAGCTTAAATAGATGCTGTATAAAGTATGCAGGGCTTTTTTTTAAGTACATTGTACATGCAGATATACGAAGAAAGGAACAAAATGACAGAACATCTGAAGTGAATATAGAAACCACATAGGTACACTTGGTATATAATGATATGGAATGAAGAATATATTAAGAAAAGTGGAGTTTAGTAAAGAGGAGGGAGGGAATATTGTTTAATGCATTTATTCATAGATCTGACATCTATGCAGACAGATTCAGCCCATACTGAGAAATAATCAAATAGAGAATTAAAACGGCATGAAGCCAATTTCCAGAAAAAATTAGGAAGATTCCATTACCGATCATCTGCATGCATCTTCCAGAATTCATATTATTGATCCACATTAGTGGTATACAGAAATATGAAGCAATAACACTTAAAGAAAACTAGTAAGTTTTACCAGTGCTTTTTTCTAAAAAAAAAAAAAAAGGTGCCAGAACTCACACACATCATACAACCCGCCTTGCCTACCCTACAAGGTTCCATCCAAAAAAGGTGCCAGAACTCCATTCTGAGCGTTCTATACAAAAAAAAAGCCCTGGGTTTTACCATCAATATATTATCCAGTCTTTATTGCCAAAACAGATAATTCCTTTCCTAAACATAGTTGGGATTTCAAAAATCAGATGAATGCTATTAAGCCTAACATTATGGGAGATTATTTATTATAGAATAAAACAAATTTTAAAAGTTTTTATTTCTTTTCCCAGACTGTTTTTCTGCTAAACATTACCATGCCTTATGTATCAAATTAGTTCTGTATATGATAATAGCTGCCAGGAGACTTTATTGTATGCCTTTACTGGAAATCACACATAATTCCTTCTTTAAAAGAATGGCAAACTAAATTTAGGGTTATACATGTCTTTCAAAAATCATATCAAAAATCATGTCTGATACGGAATTTAATATCACTTAGAAATGATTTATTGGACACAATTTTACACATGGACCCATATATTCAAAGTTTGGATTTTTCTTAATCTAAGGCATTAATTTAACTAAGACTTCTCTTGGACTTATTCTATAAGCTTCTCCTTGATTCTTATATCTATCTATATCTATGTCTATGTCTATGTCTATGTCTATGTCTATGTCTATATCTATATCTATATCTATATCTATATCATCTATATCTATATCTATATCTATATCTATATCTATATCTATATCTATATCTATATCTATATCTATCTATCTATCTATCTATCTATCTATCTATCTATCTATCTATCTATCTATCTATCTATCTATCTATCTATCTATCTATCTATCTATCTAGACCAGATAGAAAGTTTAGTTAAGTTCATTACAACATGAATTTTATTTATTTATTTATTTATTTATTTATTAGTTTTTATAAACCGCCCTTCTCCCGAGGGACTCGGGGCGGTGTACAGAGGAAGGAAGGTATACAGACCGAACAATAATATAATAAGAAACACTAATGAACACAAACTGGGACCCCAATTAACGCTATCATGCCAGGCCAGCCTGCTGGAACAGGAAAGTTTTTAAGTCGCGACGGAAGGTACGGAGGTCAGGGGCCATCCGGATTTCGGTAGGTAAGGTGTTCCAGAGGGCTGGCGCACCCACTGAGAATGCCCTCCCCCTGGGGGCCACCAGCCGACATTCCTTGAGCGGTGGCACCCTGAGGAGGCCCTCTCTGTGGGAGCGCACAGGACGGTGGGGTGCTGACATCGGCAGAAGGTGCTCCCGTAGGTAGTCCGGACCCATGCCATGTAGGGCTTTGAATGTCATTGTTAGCACCTTGAACTTCACACGGAAGGCAACCGGAAGTATCGGGCGGCTCCCAAGAGTGTCCGTGCCGCCGCACTTTGCACCAGTTGAAGCTTCTGAGTGGATCTCAAGGGCAGCCCCATGTAGAGAGCGTTACAATAGTCTAGGCGAGATGTCACAAGGGCATGGGTGACTGTACGTAAGGAATCCAGGTCCAGATAAGGCCGTAGTTGGCGAACTAGTCGAACCCGGGAGAAGGCCCCCTTGGTCACAGCTCCAATGTGGTCTTCCAGGGAGAGCTGCGAGTCTAGGAGGACACCCAGGTTGCGGGCCCTATCAGCAGGGGGAAGTAACTTGTCCCCAATGTTAAGCAGTGGGACGTTCTGAATCTCCTGGGTTGCCGGTACGTACAGCCATTCAGTCTTGTCCGGGTTCAGTTGAAGCCTGTTTCTCCCCATCCATTCCCGGACCGCTTTCAGGCAGCGGGACATCACGTCTAGGGCATCACTGATATTGTCAGGAGTTGAGATAAAAAGCTGGGTGTCATCAGCATACTGATGGTACCCTACTCCAAAACTGCGAATGATCTCACCCAGCGGTTTCATGTAGATGTTGAACAGGAGAGGCGAGAGGACCGACCCCTGAGGGACTCCGCAAGCGAGAGGCCTCGGGGTCGACCTCTGTCCCCCTGTCAGCACCGACTGCGAGCGACCCTGGAGAAAGGAGGAGAACCAACGCAGAACCGTGCCTCCCACTCCCAGTCCCCTGAGGCGTCGCAGCAAGATACCATGGTCGATGGTATCGAAAGCCGCCGAGAGGTCTAATAAGACTAGGACAGAGGAATGGCCCCTGTCCCGGGCTCTCCAGAGATCATTCATCAGAGCGACCAATGCCGTCTCCGTGCTGTAGCCCGGCCTGAAACCCGATTGGTACGGGTCTAGATAAACCGCTTCATCCAGGATCTGAGGAAGTTGGTGCGCCACCACGCTCTCAACAACCTTCGCAAGGAAGCGAAGATTGGAGACTGGACGAAAGTTATTCAAAGAGGATGGGTCCAAGGTGGGCTTCTTGAGGAGAGGTCTCACCACCGCCTCCTTCAAGGCGGTGGGGAAGTGACCCTCACTCAGAGAAGCAGAGATGACCGCTAGGAACCAGCCTCGTGTCGCCTCTCGAGCTGCATAGGCCAGCCAGGAAGGGCACGGGTCCAGTAAGCATGTGGAGGAGCTCAACCTTCTCATAATCCTGTCCACTTCCTTAGGAGTTACAGGATCAAATTCTTCCCAGATGACGTCGACAAGACTGTCCATGTCTTGTTCTTCCATCTCAGCCCAGTTGGAGTCCAGACCAGTTCGAATCCGAGCGATTTTATCCAGCAGATATTGACCAAATTCCTCGGCTCGCCCCTGCAAGGGTTCCTCCCTCACCTCTTGGTTTAATAGGGAGCGAGTCACCCTGAACAAGGCAGCCGGGTGATTATCTGCGGACGCGATGAGGGTGGAAAAGTAGTTGGATTTTGCCACCCTTATCGCAGCGAGATAAGACCTGGTGAGGATTCTTAGTCGCAATCGGTCGGATTCGGATCGACTGGACCTCATATTATATGGACCACTTTAATTCATTATTGAATATTGACTTGATCTTAATAATGGTTTTGAAATTTCAAATTGGAAAACAAATATTAATATACAACACTGATCTTTTGCTTCAAAAACTTTTTATTCATTTTTTCAGCTTGTCTTTTACCTTTTCTTTTTGAACTATTTTTTCTAGTTTAAAATATCTGCTAAAGTAAAAAATATGGAAGAAAATTAAGTGAAATAATCAAAGACAAAAGCACAAAGCAGTCATGCAGATGACAGGGTAAAGTCACATAGTAGAAAAAAAATATTATACTGTACAGGGCTTTTTTTTTCATAGAATGCTCAGAACAGAGTTCCGGCACCTTTTTTGGATGGAACCTTGTAGGGTAGGCAAGGCGGGTTGTATGACATGTGTGAGTTCCGGCACCTTTTTCTTTTACAAAAAAAGCTCCGATACTATACTATGCCACTGAATTTATTTAAGAAAAAAATCACAGGGAGAAGTTGAAAGCTCAGAGAGAAAAATAGCAATTAAAAAAATTCTGCTGATGAATTTAAACACAGCAACCTTCCATTTACCAAGAAATTATGGTATTTATAATAAAAGGGAGATCTAAAAGTATTAATAATAACCATGGGCTCAGTTGAAGGGCATTCATTCCTCTGCAAAATAGTACTGAACTGCTAATTTAGCCTATAAAATGGACTGGGAGGCACGCTCTGGTTGGATTCATGACATAAGGCTGTCACTGAAGACCATCTGGAATCTGCAATTTGCACTTAGATTCATTTACCACTTCATAGTGCTTTACAGCCCTCTCTAAGCGGTTTACAGAGTCAGCATAGTGCCCTGAACAATCTGGGTCCTTATTTTACCGACCTCAGAAGGATGAAAGGCTGAGTCAACCTTGAGCCAGTCAGGATCAAACTGCTGGCAGTCAGCAGAGTCACCCTGCAATACTAGAGTTTAACCACTGTGCCAGCATTTAGCCCAATCTGTTCACCATAGACCAATTAGTCCAATATGCAGAAGTTAAGGGGTCATCATAATACAGGTAGTCATCACTTAATAATCCATGGTTTAACAAATGTTCCAAGTTATGATGGACTTCCCCAAAGTACTTATGACCCAATTCCAAAGTTTCAACAGCTGCACACAAACCTGTTGTCACATGACCACATTTGGATGTGGCAATTGGCTCAGTATTATGACTGGTTGCAGAATTCTGCAACTGCACGATATGATTTATATTTAAAAAATGGCCATTTTTCAGCCCCTTCTACTATTTTCTGGCAAAAAACGCTCATAGGAATACACTGATTCATTTAATGACTGTTGTGTTTGCTTAATGCCCATGGTATTTGTTTAAAGACCACCACAAAAAGTCATAAAAAATGGTTCCAGACATGTGTCTGTTTCAACTTACCACCGTCGTGACTTATGACAGAAATTCTGGGCTCCACTACAGTTGTAACTCAAGGATTACCTGTATACACATAGCATGCTTAACATAGTAACACTACCACTTTGCAAAGTGCACTGGCTCCCAATATGCCTTTGGATGCAATTTAAGATGCTTATTTTTATCTATCAAACTTTGAACAGCACAGGGCTGGGCTAGTTGCAGCCTGTCTCCTGTTACTTCTAGCCCATCCTCACACTTTGACCAGATGGACTTGCTCCAGGTTTCTCCTTTGTGGCAACGTCATCTAAAGATGTCTGATGTGCCTTTTCTGCTGTGATGCCTGCCTGCCCTTTGGAATGGTCTCTCTTGAAATTCAGATGGTCCCAACTTGATTAGCCCTCAAGGAAGCTATTTAAAAAAATAGCTTTCCCCTCAAGTGGGAAAGCTTCCCCCTTGGCCAAGATGAAACCTTCTTCTGGGAGGGGATTGTATATTTGGCAACTCTAGCAATATATCATTTGATCTGATAGTTTATAGGTGTTGTTTTTTATTGATGATATATAGTTTATTTAATTGCAACATTGTCCGTGAGTGGATTGATATACACCACCAGGAGCTGCAATTGTGTGACTTGGACAGCTTATATAAATCTTCTAAATGAATGAAAGAATGAATGGACAACATCAGTATTTTGTTACCATATTTTTTTAACTTACCATAATCATAAAGGATTATCCTGAGAGCACCCTGATTATTAAATTGGGAAAGAGATTTTATATGGGAAGTGGCCTATTTTCCTGCTGAAATAAGTAAAACAGGCCAAGTCAAAAGGATTGGAGTGGTCTTGTGGTTGGAAGGACAAACTGATTCTTAACCCTTTGTGTTTCCCCCCCCTTTGGAAAGGTGAGAAGCCACAGGGACTAGTGAGAAGTTGTAGGAATATTGAACATCCTTATATGTGGTGGAATCTTCAGCTAGAGTGGGGGAGGAGGAGGGGGAGGAGTTTAGTCCTTGCACAATGGCGCAGATCTTATCTCCCCCAGAATTCCTGAAGCCTTAACTGGCTGTTCCCTAGAGAATGCAATAAGTGTGGTGAGATTCTTGTAAATAGGCATGCAACAAAGAAGAGTAACTTTGATCAGCCCACTGTGTCATTCTGATTCCTTATGCCTGACATTGTATCGCCAACTGCCTAAATCTTATAGATAATGTACTATAACCAATGGTAAATGACCAGAAATGGTTAATATGAATTCCCTACCATTAAACGCAGATGCTGACTTTCAGATTTTCAAGAAATGTTATTGGCAACTTCACTGGAAAAAGCTACAGAGTCATTTGTTCCTATGGACCCTGTAACAAGGGCCATTTGCTTAAGAACAACCTAGAGGAGAGGATGGAACAATTTCAGTATTTAACAAAAAACAAAGTGCTCATTCTTTAAAACTTTTTTCTTATTTTTTAGTAAATTAAAAACCCACCATTACTTTGTGGATCCCATTCTCCCTCTCCGTATTCTCTATACAACTGCTTGTTTGCACGAATAAGACTGGAGGGAAATATTTTTCTCCTGAACACTTGAAAGAGTTGCAAGCAGGTGCATTTAAACACTGGAGCTCCTGACCTTTGCAGTGATGAATTTTAATATTAGTCAGAGAAACTGGGGATCGCAATACTCCTGTGCACATCATGTTTGGGCTGCCTGCTAACTCATTGCTGTTGACAAATAATAGTTTTTGTGCCTATTTAATACAGAAAAGAAATGGAATGGAAAAGTAATAAATGCCATGAATGTGATTTATACCTTACCCTTCAGGCAATTCCTGTGGTTCTGCTAGGTAATTACACGATGCAATCCAGATTCTTTCCCCCCCAGCTATAGTCAATAAAAACCTGTGAAATAAAATTCTAGAAGAAAACAGCAAGAACTATCATCCAAGGGGTTCTCTATTTTTAATGTCTCGTGAGATGGGTAGCTATACAAATTTGATAAATAATCACATAAGTAAAAACTGCTGAACTGTGGCATATAGGGAGGCTGGTACAGATGCCCCTGTTCTGGTGCAAAAATGAAACAATAACATATCAATAATCATTAACATATCATAGAATAACAAGATTCTATTTCATAAACCCCACAACAGTTTTGTGCTTTATTGGTTTTTCTTTTATTTCCTAAGAGGAGCCCATTGCAGAAGTAGTTTTTATTTAATAAATAGAAATTCTTTCTATAATGGGAACAACGTTATGTACGAATCTTCTGGTATGCTTGACATGACTTTAAACCCCCCCCCCCCCGGCAAAAACAGGTTTGACAAACTTTCTACACATATAACCTGAAAAAGTGAAATAGATGCAGAGATGCCTTCCACGTTGGCCCGACCCAATATTTCAATGTAATTCAGTCAAATACTTTGCAGTGATAAATAGGGCTCTGTAAAATGACACATGGAACACAAATTGCTCAGCTGAATGCATTACTACTATAAACAGTCCATTCAAAACAAAGAACTGAATCCAAAGCATCAAGTGGATGTCTGCATATGAAACATAATTTACAGCCTTTTTTCCCCTGTGCCATTGGAAGATGTTCCATAGCTGAAGCAGCAAATTAAAAACATTATAAACCTTTACAAAATAGCATCCAACTCTGTTTTGTTATTTACTTAAGATCAAGAAACCTAAAGATGTGACAGTTTATCCCAATATTTAGCTGCAGGATAATCAGCTGCCTTTTAATTTTATTAAAACACCTAGGACTCACAAGCTTACCCTGTTCTGACACATTTTCAAATCCAGTAATAAACCTTTGCAGCCAACTGCATGCTAGCTCCTATATGTTTGGCCTACCACTACCCCAAAGAGGAAGAATATTGCCAAATGGAATTCTGATCAGCCAAACAAAAAGTGTAAGCATATACACTCACAAACCTGCTTGGCAGGTTATTCAGTAGCTTTCCTGGGGCAGACAAATCTCTGGGGTGATGGAAGAGTGGAAAGAAGGAAGATTGAGACACAGTGTCTGCTAGAAATTAATATCAAAGAAAGCATTGTTGTTTGTAATTTATGAATAATGATTGTAACTATAGTTTATGATCTATGATCTATTACTTGTTTATATATACACTGTAAGCTCATTTATCAGAGACAAATTTCTTGTCTGTCCAATCATAGTTGGCTAATAAAGAATTCTATTCTGTTCTGTTCTGTTCTTCTGAAGATGTCCATAAACTTAATTATCTACTGTAGCAGAACTGGCTCTTGAAGCAATGTTTTACCTCCTCTTGTTCGTTAGTATACCAGATATCATTTGCATAATACAAAGTTATTTCTTTTAGCCTGGGCAGGGATGGGAGGAAAGAGATAATATTTATAATTAGAGTGGCTGAGCTGTCCTAAGCAGCCCAATGATGATAAAGATTGTGTGCCAAGGATTTTGCTGCATCAAATCAGATTACTTTGTTTTCTCTTTCTCAGTCTCAGATTGTAGTGTATAGTCATGTTAGCAGGAGAAAGGTTTCCAAATGATAGGTTATTGTTACATGCAACCTGACATCAGACATATATCCCATTAGATCTCCCAGAACAATGAAGAGGGGGAGGCAGACTATGGTGTTCTTCTTATACGTTAAGTGTCTCAGCTTTCTGATCTATTTTCTGCCTTCATCTGCCATCTAAGGCATACTTTTCTTTCAGTCTTACATGAAAAGATACAACAGATGATATAGTTAGGGAAAATGCAGCCTAGAGGAACTGATAGCTTTCGATCTATTTCAGCCTTCCCCAAGTTGGTTGCTCCAGGTGTATTAGATCATAATTCTCAATGAAAGCATCTGGGACTTGTAGGAATTGTTTTCTAACCATACTGGAAAATGTTTATCCTTATGAAGGCTGTGAGATAGCAATTCTCCCATAAAGAAGTTTGATATCCCCCAAAGTAGATGGGGGATATCAAAAAAGAGAATGGGTTAACTTCCCTTATTTAATTATGAATCCCAACTGCTATGAAAATTTTCTATCTACATATTGCAAAGCTAATAACATAGGAATGTTGATCAATGCTTTCTTCACACAATAAAATAACATTTCCCAGTTCCTATAAGATTTTTACTTTCATATAACGTTTGTACAAAATTGCAAGACAAAAACTGGGTAAAACCAGTTGCTAGTGCCCTTATTGTCACTTCCATCATGACTAAATTTGCCTCTAAAAAGATGGCAATGTAACTAACAATTAGTAAATTAAACTTGTTGCTTTAGCTGTGAGTTTAGATAATTGCTTCCCATTATGGAATGAGATTTTGTTCAAAAATATAGTGACTGCTATCTCAAACACACCTAATAATAATGAGTTGTCCTGTCATTAGCAATTTCACAGTTAAGAGTAATTAGATTTTGTCATCTGCTCAATACAGAAGATGCAGAGACAGTAATAAAAGAAACATCATAGAATTTGGAACAGCCTCAAATAATGTAGAATAATGAAAGTTTTAAAAAAGAAACAAAGGAGAAAACAGACTATCTCAAGAACCAGAAATGCTTGATATCATGCAATAGAGTGAAATTCCATTTTTCATTAATTTTAATTAGCTTTAAAGAAACTGGGTTCTTTGAAAAAAGCCATTCAGGCATTCTTGTTTTAGAGATCTTTGTCATTAGTCAAACAAGAATAACTTTTTGTCAATAGCAGAGCAACTAATAGTAAATATATTTAGAAAACAGTACTTAGAAATCATTGCAAAATTGTGCAGTGTTTCGAATGAGAGTTTTGATTTAATGACGCATTGATCAAACCACCCTATCAAAGTAGATTCTCCAATCGAAGTGGGGATTTTACAAAAGCAAATTAGACCAGGTAGCTTTGAAATGCTCCATTGGCCTTTTAAACATTTTACTGATTTTTTTTATTGACTTTCCTACTGTTTCTGGAGTTGTTACATTCAAATAAGAGAGCCTTGGTGGAGCAGTGGGCTAATGCCTCCTTAAGTAACACCAGCTGCCTGCAATTAGTGCAGGTTCGAGCCCCACCAGGCTCAAGGTTGACTCAGCCTTCCATCCTTCCAAGGTAGGTAAAATGAGGACCCAGATTGTTGGGGGCAATAAGCTGACTTTGTAATAATGCCGCTTGTCCCCCCCCCCCCGAAAGCCCTAATAAGCAGGCATATACATAGAATGAAGGCTATTGCTAAGCACATTGATTTGTGCTTTAAATTGTAAGCCGCCCTGAGTCTTCAGAGAAGGGTGGGATATAAATGGGATTAAAAAATAAATAAATACATTGCATTGCAACAGTTCCATATATATAGAAATTATCAAGGAGAGTAGGATTCACTGACATTAACTTAAATAGCAAATCAATCAGCTAAGAGTCCCACTGAATTCTGTTTATTACCTTTTTTCTCTCAACTTTTCTTGTGGCCAGCCACATGCTTTAATACTATTTTCTTTTCTGTTAACTGAATGTTACACTTCTGTACAGATTTTGGCAATACAAGTGACTACAACTGAATACTCAGTTCAGGTCAAATTTACGTCTCTTGACAATGATTGAATCAGACCAAACTAACACAGCTATTGGTCTAAATCTTTACTGTTCTAAAAAATAATGTTGGAGTGGCATGGTAGAAATATCACTATCTCTGTGGCATTGTTGCACACTGTGCTACCATGCTTTTACTAACTAGCATAGAGTATTGCCAGCAAGCCACAACCTTGAGAGAACTGCTACTGATAAGTGGAATCCTTCCTGGAGGGTCCAAACTGGCACTTAGTTATACCAACTCTTCTTAAATTCCAGAAATTTAAGAAAAATGAGTATACAAGGCAGGAAACCTGTAACATAAAGGAATGGAGAGGACATTCTTCTGAGCTGTGCTAAAATGAGACCAGGTTTTGCTAAAGGAAAGGAATAGTTCCATATTATATCATATGAAACATCTAAAGTGTTCACCTGAAACCTGGCTGGGTTAATGTCTTCAAAACAATCTAACTATCTGTTCTGTTTTCCATTCTGCTATATGGAAAAAAGAAGAACTGTTTTGACTTTTCCTCATTATAGCCTAGGGACAAATATCTTTCTGAAATGAAATCTCAAATAGCCTTTGTCTCAAATCAAGCCTTTTCAAACCAATTACATCAAGTCTTATTTCCACCAACCTAGAAAACAACACTAAAACACCAGTCCAATATATTCTCAAAAGAAGAGATATTTAGAATATCTCTATATGTCCAATTCTTTTCAAAGTCTACCAAATTTGGCTGTAAAAAAGCTTCCATCGTTGATAGTCACCCTGCAATTTTTACATATATTTTAGTTTTAATTTTTTCCCATACTGTTATCAAAGCATTTCTAATATAGTGATTTTGGAAATACTTATGAATTTTATTTTTCCCATACCACAAAAAAGCGTGCCACCCCAATTGTAAATCGTGTCCCTCCAAATATTCCTGAGAGTTAGCCATTCTTTCACCCATGTTAATACAGATGCTTGATAGTACAAAGCCCACTCAGGTAGCCCCAAACCTCCATTTTCCTTAGCATCTTGCAAAGTTTTCATCTTCATTTTAGCTTTCTTTCCTTTGCAAACAAACGTCCTTGCCATATATGTTATAGCTATGCCTCTAAAGTATGCTTTAGCTGTATCCCATACATTTTGTACTGTTGTATCTTCTTTTTTTATAGGGACGCGGTGGCTTAGTGGGTTAGGATGCTGAGCTTGTCGATCAGATGGTCGGCAGTTTGGCAGGTTGAATCCCAAGTGCCGCATAACAGAGTGAGCGCCTGTTACTCATCCCAGCTTCTGCCAACCTAGCAGTTTGAAAGCACGTAAAAATGCAAGTAGAAAAATAGGAACCACTGTGGTGGGAAGGTAACAGCGTTCCGTGCTCCTTTGGTGTCTAGTCATGCCGGCCACATGACCATGGAGACGTCCTCAGACAAGCGCTGGCTCTTTGGCTTTGAAACGGAGATGAGAGTTGGAAACAACTAGCACGCATGTGTGGGGGAACCTTTACCTTTACCTATGTAAGCCACTGGGAGTCTATTATTAGATATGCTATATATCTCTTCTTTATTTTGTAGTACTTAAAGCAAAATACAAAATGCTCTTGCCTCACAACAGTCCTGTGAGATGGATTGGGTTAAGAGAGAATGACTGGGCCAAATCACCCAGCCTATTTTCCTCGGACAAGCGCTGGCTCTTCGGCTTTGAAACGGAGATGAGCACCGGCCCCTAAAGTTGGAAACGACTAGCACGCATGTGTGGGACAAACTTTACCTTTATCTTCTTTTTTATTTTCTTGAAGAAAAAATCCATTTCTTTTTTTGCTAACTCTATGAATTATTTTTCTTTTAATATAGATTGATTTAAAGACCATCTTGGTCTTTTTTGTATTCCTTTCCAGGTCACTTTCAGAGGGTTATGATCTGCCCATGTGCCTATTTCTATCTCAATATCCTGTATGTTCATTCTCACGTCAGCAGTCATCCAAATCATATCAATACTTGACCAAGATTTTTTGCTATTTGAATAAAAGGTGTATTGAAGTTTTGGTGGATTAATCTCCCTCCAGACTTCTTGGATTCCAATTTCCTCCACCATATCAAAAAATGTCTTAGGTAACCTTCTTCTTCCATTAAAATTGAGACAAGAACTGGAAAATCAGGGTATCAACCTGTCATGGTGGGCACAGCTACAAGTGCAAAATAGATATGAGAAAGATAATTTTTTGTTAATTTTGGAGATGGAAAGTGAACAAACCGAAGAAACAATGACAAGGTGGGTGAAAATTTTTGGTTATAATATAGAACTAGAAAAATGGCAAAAATTATTGGAAAGAAATTATAAATTGACAGTGTCAACTTTTTATAAAGAAAATCTATATAAAATGTTTTATAGATGGCACTTGCCACCAGCAAGATTAGCAAAAGTGTTTAAAAATATGTCAGATAGATGTTGGAAATGTAAACATAACTCAGACACATATTATCATATCTGGTGGACATGTTATAAAGCAAAGGCTTATTGGAAAACAATATATGGCTGGTTAGAAAAAATGTTGGGAGAACATATAGAATTTAATCCTGAACTTTTTCTATTAGGTATGATACCAGAAAAGATTAATAAACAAAGTTTATATTTGGTTCTACACATCACAATAGCAGCAAGAATAGCCTTCATACAATACTGGAAAAATGAAGGAGTACCACCAGAGGAAGAAATAATTAAAAAAATATTGGAATGTGCAGAGATGGACAGATTACCTATGAGATTGAAAGATAAAAAACAGAATACTACCAAACCTGTGAGTCATTCTACAAATGGCTAGAGGAGAGAACCAAAGATTAGGATTTGACTATGTATTAGCGCTTTTGAATCCAGACTGCATGCTGCGCACATGCGTGCTAGTCGTTTCCGACTCTAGGGGCCGGTGCTCATCTCCGTTTCAAAGCCGAAGAGCCAGCGCTTGTCCAAGGACGTCTCCTTGGTCATGTGGCTGGCATGACTAGACGCCAAAGGCGCACGGAACGCTGTTACCTTCCCACCGGAGCGGTCCCTATTTTTCTACTTGCACTTTTACGTGCTTTCGAACTGCTAGGTGGGCAGAAGCTGGGACGAGTAACAGGTGCTCACTCTGCTACGGGGCACTCGGGATTCGACCCGCCAAACTGCCGACCTTCCGATCGACAAGTTCAGCGTCATAACCCACTGAGCCACCGTGTCCCTATATATATATATATATATATATATATATATATATATATATATATATATATATATATATATATATATATATATATATATGAACTCTTGAAGTGATGTATTAATGGCTTAGCATGATATGTGACTTGCAATAATTTAAAATGACCCATCCTCAATAGTTAATGGATCCAGATGGATTCCAGATGGCTTTGGGAGATGATGGTGGGGATGAGACAGCATATAGGGTATATAGGGAGGAGGTACAAAAACTATCCATATGGTGTAGTAACAACAACTTGCACCTAAACATTGGCAAGACGAAAGAGATGGTGTTAGACCTCCGGAGAAAAAAGGAGGAACTGCCCCACTTTACATCGGGGAGGACTGTGTGGAGAGAGTTTCCTCCTTTAAATTTCTGGGAGTCTACCTCTGTGAAGATATGACCTGGAAAGTTAACACAACCCAAGTGGCTAGAAAGGCCCAACAGAGGCTTCACTTTCTTAGGGTTTTGTGGAAGAACAGGGTAGAACAACGGCTTATGACCCTCTTTTACCAGTCTACTATAGAGAGCATCCTCTCGTATGGTATTGTGGTTTGGTATGCTGGTCTGACAGCCGCGGACAGGAAAGTATTACAGAGGGTAGTGAGCACAGCACAAGACATTGTGGGCTGTCCCCTGACACCACTGGATGACATCGCCAGGGCTCGCTGCCTTGGAAGAGTGAGGAAAATTCTCAGGGATGACTCACACCCTGGACGGTATCTGTTTACTCTCCTACCATCCGGTAGGAGATATATGAGTATAGCCAGCCATACCAACAGGCTGAAAAATAGGTTTATCAGTGGGCTGTTAGGCTTTTAAATGGGATATAATCTCTGTGAACTTATGCAGAATTGACTTGGGAGGCTGATGTGTGGTGTAGTTGGTTCACATGGTGTGGTAGGATGGAGGGTTTGTTGTCACTGTGTGTTGGGGGGAGAGAGCACGGGGGTAGGCTCAGCTAATCTCAATGTACACATGTTGTACTTTAACAATAAAGGTTGTTTTTTATTATTATTATTATTATTATTATTATTATTATTATTATTATTATTATTATTATTATTATTTATTATTATTATTATCCTTCTAAAGCTTGGTTGTCTTCTGAAATGGAAAAAAAGAAACTGTTTTAGACAGTAGCTTGATCATTCCTGGACATATTTTCTTCTACTCAGAGCTAAAACAGCTCCTTGGTGTTCTACAGATTTGTTGGTAATAAAATAAGCGAGAAGACAAATAGAGTGACAATGGAGGTAAATTTCTGATTAATTCAGTCAAATATAAACTACAGCCAGTAGTGGGATTCAAATACCTGAACATCCGGTTCTCTGAGTGGATGCAGGCCTGGGCCTCCAAGGCCTAGAATGGACTTTTGGAAATGACATCAATGCACTTCTGGCGGGCCATTCTAGGTCTGGGAGACCTCCTCCAGGCCTCCAAGGCCTAGAACGGACTTCCAGAAGCAGCATGGGTTCAGCCAGTTCTCCGAACTCAACAAAATTTAGCTACTGGTTCTACTGAACCGGTGTGAACCGGCTGAATCCCACCACTGATTACAGCCCACTTTCAAAATTATCCTGGAACTATGAGGGCAGCAAAGAAGGCTAGCATTTTCATCACTGTATTAACACAGAAGCCTAGCTCAGGTATTATAGGGTTAAAAATCCTCCATGCAACAGGCATGGATGAGGCCTGCCCATTTAAAAAGCACACTGGTGAAATCAAAACTTCAGGAGCATCTACATTTCCAGTGAAGAAAGAGTAGCCCAATCCTGTGTTATCGCTTCTATGTCCCATGATAGTCTCTGCAAGTGTCGCTCCATCAATGAAAGCATGGATGCTTGAAAATCCAATGTTATTAATGTACATTGGGAAAAATAAGGAAATCATGAGGAGATTTCATCCTCTAAGCCAAGCAAACTAATCATTCTTTCATCCACAAAGCACTCAGTTCAGGCTCAACTGACAATATCACATTTAGTTGATATTTTGCCTTTCATTTAAGAGAGGAGGGCCAGGAGCAGTAGCTCCTTTGGATACTGAAAGAACCTTTGATCTGGTTTCTTGGCAGATTTTGAAATGGGCTTTGATTGCTTCTGAAGAAATGATACTCCGTTCAACTAGTATATGGGGATGAAACAATGATAATTTATTTTTTCAACCCCTTTATCAGGTTATTATCAATAGGGCTTCTTTTTAGTTGAATTCCTGACAAGTTTCTTTTTGCCTTTTCTTTTTAATTTTATTTGTGTGCATAACTGGAAATTCTGGGTAAGATTCAAATAAAATAATATCTAAAAATTTAAATTCGATATTATTGCATGCTGACATTTTATTTGTTACGAATAGACCAGAAATGTCTATTTCTATTTCTTTTTTTTTCATACATGACTTAAGGATCTTCTTCATCTCAACTTTCCAAAGTATATTGAAAATTATTAAGTTGACCTTTGGAATAATGAACTTGAGCATTCCATCCATTAAACCAATCCAGGATCGCAAAATTATAATATAAAATAAAATAACATAAGATTAATTCCCCTCCAAAAGCCCCACCACACAACTTTGCTTCAGTACTATGGATTCTACAGAGAATGTTTATTTTTTATTCTCAAAATGTGTGATTCTTGTTCTCTGAAGGTTACTTCCAATCCTTCCCTTCCCCAAGTAGAAATATGACTCCTTAATCTATATGATTTGGACTTGCCCTATTATTTTTTCATTTGGGGGCTAACATCAATAGCTTTGCTAATACGTCTCTGCATGAATCTCTCTATTAAATAAACCCATATCCTTCTTGGCGATATTCCTAGTATTTGGACTTCCAATATATCATGAATTGAGGATTTCTTGGGCATTGCAACTGGCTAAAATAAATATACAACACTAGGAGGAGAAAACTGTAGTTGATCTGCAATGTTGTTTTAATTAGGGTAGGGTTGACAAAGGGCAAGGAGAAAAACTTTCATGCACAATAGCCAACATTTTTTCTATTCCTAGTAATTTCCTTTTTTTTAATGGTTGTGCTTCTAAATTTTCCAGTTTTAATGTTGTGGCATGTAGTCATACATTTCTTGATTAGCATAACATAAAATGGAAAAATACAATAACACAGGATTTACAGGTGGCCTGTAGTCTTTTTACATCAATGGCTCAGGAGTTGGCAGATCATTCAGTTGTCTGCTCTAACCTCTTTGCTAATCGTTCCTGGTTATTCCTACAGAAAAATACTATGGGAAAATTTCCTCCTATTTGAGCCTTTCCCCCAGGATTCGCATGGCAGAGATGCCAATAAAAGAACAACCTTGATATTTGGGGTGGGGTGGGGGTGGCTCTTCAGCCACCAGTGAATGCAGAAGTCCAGCAGGAAAAAGATAAAAGCTTTAGAAGGAGCATATAGTCCAGGGAAAAAAAAACATGCAAAAGCACAGCAAGCAAAAGCACAACTTGTAATGGTGAAAGAACTCTATGTGTTTACCATTTCAAAGCAACAACAGGGGGTGGGGGAGAGAAAATAGAAGAAATCCCAAAGCCAGAAAAAAACAGACAGGACGAACACTGATGCATAGTAGTTAGCAATCAAAAAACATGTTGTGGATTGTAGAGAATTGTAAGTGTAATAATAATAGACTATAGTTAGAGTTGATAGGAATCACTCACGTATATATTTGTGTATACAGTACATATAAGCTTTACATATCATGCAGTGGTGGGATTCAGCTGGTTCACACCACTTCGGCAGAACCGGTAACTAATGTTTTGTTGCCCAGGCCCAGAATGGACTTCCGGAAGCGGCATCCACACAGAGAACCGGTTGTTCACATATTTGAATCCCACCGCTGATATCATGTTTATACATCTTTGTTTTAAAAAGTCCACTCAGCCATTATATGAAGATATAAAAGAAACCTGCATGATCCAGGGTCCAGTTCTTTTTGTGTCTCTCTTACGTCTTGCATCTGGGTCAATCAGATTGGTATGGCTTAAAAAAGAGCCATTGACACTTATCCATGAGTCCTTGATTCAGATTTTTACATGAATGAAATGCACTGTACCTGGTGCATCCTGATTTGTAAATACAGGCAAAAGTGAACAGGCTGATCAGATGGCAGAAATGATCTGTTTAGAGGAGATACAGATAGAATTTAGATGAACTCTATCCTATCTGATAAGAGTTTCTTAAAGAAATCACCATCCAATTCTGCTTTGTTATAAAGCAAGATATGTGCAGGTTGGCTCTGGACTGAAGAGAATCAATGATGTAGTTCAGAACATCCATAGGATATAAGAAGATACTTAAAACAAATTTGAAGAATCAAGCCAGTTTGATTTTCCAAACCAATTAATAACATATTTTTGTACATTTGCAAAAAAAGTAATTTTGAATCACTCAAGACATTTATTCAACACACTAATCCAAACAGTAACCTTAATCTGATTCATGTGGAGATTTGATCCTTCAGACTACAGCTTCAAACCCTTGTGTTTATTTCAATATAATTTCAGGCCTTTCTGGATAAAACAGATTCTCTGAATATAGTAGAACAAATACGGTTCATCATAAGTGAGATTCAAGGTGCTGGTGATGACCTATAAAGCCCTAAATGGCGAGGGCCCGGGATATTTGAGGGAACACCTGCTGCCAGCATCAAGTTCCCTTCGTCCAGTGCGCTCCCACAGGGAGGGTCTCCTCAGGGTGCCGCCGGTTAAAGACTGCCGGCGGGTAACACCCAGGGGTAGGGCCTTCTCAGTGGGTGCGCCTGCCCTGTGGAACCAGCTGCCTGCGGAGCTTAGGACTGTCCCCACCCTCCGTTCTTTCCGCCGGGACCTGAAGACCTGGCTCTTCGAGCTCTCTGGCCCAGGCTGAGAATATTTTTAATTTTAATTTTAACTGGGTTTTAATTTTCTCAGGGTTCTATTTAATCTCTTTTAATTTGTTTTAACGTTTGTATTGACTGTTTTTTAAATGCCCTGTAAACCACCCTGAGTCCTTTGGGAAAGGGCGGTATATAAATCTAAATAAAATAAAATAAATAAATAAAATAATTCTGGGTAAGCACGTAAAATGTGCCAAAATGTACATTATTCAGAAGAATGTTACAAGTGATGCATGCAATCTTATCTTAATGCTCTTCTTGTTTATCCTTATAGGTCAGAAATGATTGTATAATGTTACATATGTTGTGATTCAATGGAGAAAGGATTTATTCTATTCATCATCACCTGCTGCCGGCGTCAACTTCCCTCCGCCCTGTGCGTTCCCACAGAGAGGGCCTCCTCAGGGTGCCACCGGTCAGAGAATGTCGGCTGGTGGCCCCCAGGGGGAGGGCCTTCTCTGTGGGCGCCCCGGCTTTATGGAATCAGCTGCCGGTTGAGCTCCGGATGGCACCTGACCTTCGCTCCTTCCGACGCGGCCTGAAGACCTACCTATTTGAGCAAGCCGGCCTGGCCTGATGGGGGATGTGCTGGGGTTTTTATTGGGGATTTTTATTACTCTACTGTTTTTAGCTCAGGCTCTTATTTAATTCTTTTTTAATTTTTGTACTCTGTATTTTTATGTGCCCTGTTCACCGCCCTGAGTCCTTCGGGAGAAGGGCGGTATACAAATATAATAAATGAAATGAAATGAAATCATCCTGTTTAATTATAATTTTGATTCTATGGTATTGCTAGGCACCAAACTGTTCCTTAAAAGAACCATTTTGTATAGACATTAAAATTTTATATTTGTCTATAGAGTTTAATTAAAGTTCTAAAAATGCAGTGCCAATGTTAATGCATAGGCTAATTGAAGATCTAATATGATTTCATATGCTCAATTGCAAAATTGATTAAATCTGCTATATTTAAAAGGTACACTAAACTAATATAATTTTCCTTCTTGGTTCATCTCTCCCTGAGATTCCGCAAAGAAGAGAGAGAAATTACCTAGCAGGGATAAAATCATACAAAATTGACAAGTACATTTTAACTACCATAGCACTATAATTTTAATAATACTCTTTATTATTAAATATGCATGTGCACACTCATACAAATTACACTTGCACAGAAATAATTACTCTGCAGATTCTCCTTGTCAATCTTTTTTAAAAAATAATTTTAAACAGCACATTTTATTCTTTTAATGTGTTCTTTGTACACACAAAGACAAAAAAGAATGAAGCAGAAGAATGTTGAACAGAACATTTAGCATTACGTTTGACATTCAACTTTAGAATTTGCTGAACTGAAGACTCAAGAATCCACAATGTATCCAATTTCATTGCTTCCACATCATTTATTGAACTCTTCACTTTCAGCCTGGTGCAGAGGTTAAAGTGCTGATTGTCACCAAAGAGAAACAAGTTCAAATCCACCTTCAACCATGGAAACTTGAAGGGTGACTTTGGACAAGTCACCCTCTTTCTCACAGCCTAACCTACCCTACACTTTAGTTGGGTTAGGGGGGAAAATTGGAGGAGGTAGTGCTATGCATACTACCTAGAAATCTTGAGAAAAGTGAAATATATAGCTATTAAAAATCTGTAAGACAAAATGTCTGTCTCCTTATCCTATGAAGGGTAATCTGAGGAGGCTAATTACGAGATATTTGTTTCTAGAATTACTAGAAGAAGGCAAGGAGTATTTCACAAACATTAAAAGATGTTGTTATGCTGGATAAAACAGCACCATCCAGGTCTTGAATTGTGGAGTTGTCTACTTTGTAAATTGGTTTTCAATGACTTCCTAACACTCTCCCCCAAATACATATTGAGTGCGAATAAGCCAATGCAACATGAGGATAAAGAATGAGAATTAAAGAGATCCATAATACATCTGGAGAACAAGGGTAGGCATTTAATTTTTTTCAAATGTAAACTGTAAAACACTCAGGTCTGGTTTAGAGTCAGGGTATAACTTATTATTCCCTAATGCAATAGGCAAAATCAAAAAATTATATGTGTTATTTTTATTTATAAAAAATCTATTCTACTTTTTCATCATTAAAGCTGATCCCAAAATATCCTGAAATAATTTATAATTCAGCCAAAAATAATAATTAAATAGAAAACTAGGCTTATAATAAAAGCCCTCAATAATATATAGAATCTAGAAGAGGAAATAACCAGACAAGATCAGAAATGTGTATACATCACACTAAGCCATGGTTCATTTAACTGCAGTTAATTAAATAAACAACCATTTCGTGATGGCCCCAAGTTCTCCTTTCTAATCACCTGAAAGTTGTTCATTTGTGAACTATGATGTACAATTCACAGTGGAAGATGGGGTCACCCAGTACTGGAATATAAATTAGTACAAAGAATAAATCCAACGTGACCATCAGAAAACTAACCTATGACCCTTCACATCTTAATATTTTTTAAAATTGTAGCTCATTGGCATGCCTCCTTGAAGCAACATTATCTTTCAAGACACAGAAAATATAAGGATGCATGGATGAACTTAATGTTATGAAATCACAAAGCATGCTCAAGAAGAGCCTATTGTTAATCTGATGCCACACTTCCCTAACATGGTGATGCTATTATTACATACCAGAGGCATCTAATGATTCTGGATAATGAAGGCATTATTTTTGATATATCACCAGTCAAGTGCAGAATAATGATGTGACTCATTGAAAGCTCATCAGAACCTCGTAACTCTGGTAAATGTTCCATGGTTAATGATTTGTCCCAATGAAAGCCTCTTCCTTCAGCTCCTTTCGTAGAAGTCAACAAGGAAAGAAGAAATGCAATACGTTCAGCTTGCATCGATTTCTAAAATAGATCTGCAACCAATTCAGAAAATCTTCTTCTCTTGTGAGCATGGCATCTCTGTCCTATTCATTAAAGAATTTCCTTGGCTTCTTTTGTGAGCCTGAAAAGCCACTGTTTTAGAAGTCCCATTATCTTTAATGAGAGAGCTCCTTAAAGCAGTGACACCTTTTTTTTCCCTTCAGGCTTGTGCAAAAGCTTGAAAAACACTTTTGATGAATAAGAATAAGAAGGAAATGCTGTGCTGGTTCCAAAGCACTCCTGCCAAATCATTTTCCAAGAGTGCCTAGCACACTTTTGCATTGCTTAAATGCATGCAAGTCCCAGGAGAATCTGTTCTATCGATTCGGTGACATTTCTTAAAGTGTGTAAGTGGCTTAAATGGTTTGCAGCTTTAATGGACATTTTTTTTCAAAAGGAAAATAGGTAATTTGATTATCATTACATTCCAATAAATGTAGCACATACATGTTCAAATATTGCCAGTCTTCCTTCTCTGCAAGGGGCAATCTGAAAAGCGAGCCTTGAAAGAATGGGGGAAAAAAGTGTGTTTTAAAAGTGATTTATAATATAGTACTTACTATGCTATCACACCTCTCAGACTTTAAGAGCATCTCTTCACACATGACTGGCTTGTCAAGCTGCAATATTCTTCACCTTCATTTTGTACTTCTCATTTCTTACAAATGTGCAAGGCAGACGTATTTCATAGATTGAGATGTGGAAAATAGCTGCTGATGCATACGGCTGAAATTCAATGTGGTCCTTTTCCTTGGCCTGGGTATTTGTATCTGGGAGGGCAGCAATGATTCCATGCTAATTTTCAAAAGTAACTGCCATTACGCCCAAATGAACTTACTCCCAGGTAAGATTTGAAGTTAAGATTCGCATGATCTCAGCTAAAATCTGAGTGAAAAATCTTTCTTCCTTCCCTCATTATAGTTAAGTAATTCTGCCTTTTTCTCCATAGAGAAGGTGCAATGGTCAAAGCTAACTAGGCCTGAACTCCTATCTTGCTTCAGCTGTTCAATCTACAGGTATTGTACCTACTATACTAATAAAAGAGAATATACATAGCTCAGGGTGGAACTGTGGAGTCTTTGATGCTCTCTGAGCTTGGTTTTGTGTGTGTGTTTGCAGATGTTTCATTACCCAAATAGGTAACACTGTCAGCATTAGAAGGGAGTGGGGTTTCCTCTTTGTTTATATACAAGTGGCTTGCCCTGTCAGTGTTGGTAGGAATGTTCTTGGTAGTTCCTTGAATAGACTATTGTTTACTGTTTGATTGTCTGAATTGATACTTACATAAGTTGGGTATTCTTTATTGTTGAGTCTTTCATAATAAGCTCTTCTAAGTTATTCTTGCTTCTGACTAACAAAGTGTTGTGGCCTAGATAAATGTTATAGGTGTTTTAACATCTTATTCATTCTAATCCTGCCATTCTTATAAATCATACATCAATGAATAAAGTGAATATAGATTCTTGTGTGCTTTTTTTCTATACCGAATTAAGTTTCTTCAAATGCACTCTTTGTAGCACTTTTTTTTTTTACTGATTTGGAAGTTTCCTCAGAAAAATAATCAGGTTTTCTGGCATGGACAAGAGCATGAATATATTTCACATTTTGCTATAATCTACACAGACAATTGCTTTATTGCTCAGATTGCTCCCTCCATTCCCTATCTTAATTATCTGACCTTTAGTCCCTCTGCTTCTTCTAAAGCCTGCACATTAATATGACATTTCTCTCTCTAAAAATTATTCTGTTTTTCTTTGTAAGATTTTAAGCAAACATTTATAAAGAATCAGTGCAAGGATTTTCTAATTTGCTCAATTTCTTTTGCATTTTGCATTTTGTTTTGATTCTTTTTCCAGTTGGTAAGCCCCACATTTGCATCCGCTGCTAATATACTGCTTCTTATATCTCCCCTGCAAGCTCTGCAAGTATTTCTGTTGTTCTAAAATCCAGTTTGTAAAGGATTGATTTCCATATTCTTACAACATGTTTCTATATACAAGGAAAACATACACCTGTTAATTTAAAATCCTAGGTTATTGAAGAACCAACATAGTATTTTTCAAACTTTATGGGGCTTAATTATATTTCTTATTGAGGTTTTACTGTCAAACTGAATGAGGAGACTGTCAATTGTTAAAAGTTCAATGCATCCCACATCGCAGATTAATGATCCATTGTAATAACCCTCAATTAAAATATTATCATCCTAATATGTCTTTCCCCTTGAATAATTATGTCATTTTTTTCATGAGTCCCATGAATGCAGTTTTATTTGTTCACTAATAAGAGCTTTGGTGGTTAGAATGCAGTACTGCAAGCTAACTCACTGCCCACTCCAGGAGTTTGATTCTGAAAGGCTCAAGGTTGACTCAGCCTTCCACCCTTCCGAGGTCGGTAAAATGAGGACCCAGATTGTTGGGGACAATATATGCTGACTCTGTAAACAGCTTAGAGAGGGCTGTAAAGCACTGTGAAGCAGTACATAAGTCTAAGTACTCTTGCGAGTGCCAGTGCTAGCTAGTTTAGACTTTGATTGCAACTACAGTTTCTCAGCTTTTCCTATTTTTAATTGTCATTTTAATTGTCATTTTAATTGTCATTTTTAATTGACATAGGTCCTAACTGCCTATAAATAGGACTCCATGCATGGGATAGTCCACCCCTATCCCTTTGTGTGTATTTGTCTATGTGCACCTTCAGGTCATTGTTGAATTTTAGCACCTGCCTAGCCATGCCCCTGCAATTTACTTGGCAAGGTTTTTCAAAGGTGGTTTGCTTTTCCCTTGGTCCTATGGCTTAGAAAAAGTATCTGGCTCAAGGTCACCCAGCTGGCTTTGTGCTGAAGGCAGAACTAAAACTTACCATCTCCTGATTTCTAGTCTGTTTTCTTAACCACTATACCAAAGAGGTTCTCATATGGGATAGCCCTACCAGATGAAAGTTTCCCTCTTTCCTTTTTTAACATGACTCTTTTCTACATTTGTATTTCAGTAACTCTAAAAGTCTCCTACAGAGCCCATGAGAAGGGTTACCAGATATTGCCAGCAGAAAACCTCTAAACAGAGAAAGTCCATTTATTAAAAGCAACCCAAATCCCTGATCAGTGGGGATCTATTCTGCAGTTACATGCTGCATATTAATGGCAGAGAGAGCAGAAAATTATCTTTTATTTTTTTGGCACAGAGCGCTGATAGCATAATAGAAAATTGGTTGTGCTTGAGGTGGCTACAGGATGGGAAAAATTAAATATGGTCTTTATTTGCTCATAAAATCAAAGTCAGGAGAGGCAATTCATCCGATGTTCTCAGGGAAAAATAGGGTCTTTTACAAATTAAGCTCCAGCACAGCTTTTCTAAGGTACTTGTAAAAGCTGGGCCTCATATAGAGGAAAACAACCTGGTATCTAATGAGTCTGATTCCAAAACAACAGGCAGAAGGAAACCAAGCCCCTCAACCCATTTTACTACCCAGGCAGAAAAAGAGGCATGAAAAATGGAACAATAATGTCAGTGTAAATAAGCAGTACATCTGATATATATTTGCTGAAATTCTTTTGCAATGGCTTCTTTGCTTTTCTATTATCAGACTACTTATCAAAAGTTCTTGGATTATAGTGTGCATTATTTGTTCCCGCATAGCCGCTGGGAGAAACCACATAACAGTGGATTAAATCAATTTCAAATAAATGGGGTTTGAGGCATCCTGCACACCCAGAGGAAGAATCTCTTGATTAAGTTTATGTTGAACTGATTTTTTTAAATAGAGGTTTTAATATGGTTGCATGTTTGCTGTTTTTACTTGTATTTTAATTGCTATTGTTCTTAAAAAAAATCTTGTGAGTTACTCAGAGACACCTATGTGAGATGGTTATATAAATCGAATAAATAAGTACAGGTAGTCCTTGACTTACGATCACAATTGAGCTCAAAATTTCTGTCGCTAAGTGAGACAGTTGTTAAGTGAGTTTTGCCCCATTTTGTGATCTTTCTTGCCACAATTGTTAAGTGAATCACTGTAGTTGTTAACTTAGCAACACGGCTGTTAAGTGAATCTGGCTTCCCAATTGACTTTGCTTGTCAGAAGGTCACAAAACCTGATCCTATGACCCCAGGACACTGCAACCATCATACATATGAGTGAGTTGCCAAGAATCCAGATTTTGACCATGGGAATGCTGTAGTGGTTATATGTGTGAAAAATCATCATAAGTTACTGTTTTCAGTGCCATAACTTCGAACAGTCACTAAACGAATGGTTATAGATCAAGGACTACCTGTAAATCTCCATGAAGTACTGGAATAGCAGCTAGGATACAACAGCAATGAGATTGATCGTGTCCTAGCTAGCTAATAAAATGACTTATAAAGATTGAAACGGATTCACTGCTCAGGTTTTCCTCAGTATGCATTCCAGGAGCAGTTGAACTGACAAATGAAGGAATCTGTACAATATTTCATACCAAACACTTTTTGGTGGCACCGTGTACACAGTCTGTTCTTCATTCTCAAGGTCCTGTTGTCTTACACCATAAACCTCGACTAGATAGATGGACAGAAGCATGACTTGTGCTCCCAGCTTCTTCACCTTTCCACCCAGAACTCACTTTTTTTTAGAAATTATGTATGTTCTCTATGGGTTATATTATTCATTTAATATTGTTGAATCTTGACATCTTAAATACAGGCACCAGGAAGACAGCACTTTTTTCTGCAATGTTAGGTTTGCACATTGTAGCCTTAGTTCCTGTCATCAGAGAATCCTTCCTCTTCATACTCAAAAGGTTTTTCAAATTCCTTAACCACGTCAGCCCAAGATCTTTTCCTTCCTTTTCTGAGGAGTTGGGGTTGATGAAGCTTGCTCAGGCAGCTATGGATTGTCTTCTAGAAGAAGAGTTTAAAATCAGCTGCTTGGCTTCATTGATGCTAGGTACCTCCTAATTATCTTGACTATGATTTCTGGGGTGAAAGTTCAGCTGAACACGGTAAGCATATTTTTAAGAAAATGCAATAAGAATTAGGCCACTAATCAAACCAATCAATGTGCAACCATGATATCATTTTACACCTCTATTCCATAAATATGTATTTGAAAGGTTTTGAAACATTTATTCAGTATTATACAGTCCTGTGGAGCTGAACACATGGGATTTCATGGTTGTTACACCATAGGCTCTTGGAAATTCATGGTAATTGAACTCACATATTTCTGTGCTTGAAAATATTGTCTGTTAACTTAATCATAACAGTTTCTGCCCTAATTTCATTTGCCACCTGAGAACATGAAGGAATAGTCTATTTGAAGGACTTCCTTTCTGTCAGAAATTACAGAAAGTAGTCATGTTCTGTATGGTTGGATCCTGTCAGAAATAGTATGCATTTTATGTTTTGTGCAATATGCTTAAGTAGAAAGAAAACAGATGTGAACAATGAGTAACTGCCCACTAACGGAGAAGAACCAGTGGCACATTTGGGTAAGCCAGGCCTTGTAGCCTAATAGATCATGCAAACGTGGCTAATGTCATTTGGATGATACAAAAAACTTGTATGTATTTAAAAAGACAAAAACATTACATGCAAACGTCCACATACATATTTTAGGGTTCACAGCTCATAGACACATATGAAATTGTACTATTAATTGTTTTGAATAAATGTCTAGACCATCTACATACAAAATAAGGTTCAATGAATGTGCACAATACGATTGAAAATCATGCTATACTGCTCAATCCAGTGTAACACAGTAATATTAAAACCACCCAAATGCTAAAATTATATTACTTATAAGGGATCCTTGAGCAAACATCACTTATAACCAGTTGGTGTAGAAAGCTTGTGAGGACTTCATGTGGCCCATTGGTCACTTGTTAGGCATTTAGGTCTTGTTAGGCATTTACCATATGACAACATTTTGTGGGAAGAATACAGAGAAAGAAATATTTTGAGGAATATTAAAAAGGCAGGGTATATTTCTCCAAAGGAATAATGGAGAAGACCTTTAAAAACGCAGAAACTTCTCCCTCCACAGCAGCCAGAAAACTCAGCAGAAATCAGCTTTTAGAAATTCAGATGTAATAATCCATTCAGGCAGGTTGGAGCCAGGAAGCTTAGATTAGGAAGACAGACCCCTAAAATCTACATATCCCACCCAAACTCTAAAAGACATGACCTTTGGGAACATAATAGGATTAACCCACCATTCCAAAAGGGCACACTCAGACTCAGGTCAAAGTACATGACACCAGGAAATACAAAACTTCAAACAGGAACAGGAAACCTCAAAAGCCCCAGAAGGTATAAAAACCCACCACTCCCAGTTACATGTGGTCAGCTTTTCCCAGAGCCATTTTTCTGTCTGGCTCTGCTCTTCAATAAACTACAACCTTCTTTCTAAAGCAGTCTCCATTTTGTTTATTCCCTACTTGGATTGGAACCTGATGAAGATTTTTCTTTTGACAATTTCTTTAGTAGGACAAGAGAGAGAGAGAGAGGGAGAGGGAGAAAGAGGGAGAGGGAGAGGGAGAGAGAGAGGAAGGGAGAGAGAAAGAGAGAGAGAGAGAGAGATTAACTTCTGTTTTATCTGAAAGTATGTAGGACAGGGCTTTTCAACCTTTTCACCCATTGTACCATTTTTAGGATATGGCAACATCCAAGTACCACCAGTCGCCTAGCAAAATGTCAAAAACCTGATGACAAAAAAAGGAAAAAAGTGATGAAGTACAGGTAGTCCTCAACTTACAACAGTTCGCTTAGTGACTGTTAGAAGTTACAATGGCACTGAAAAAAGTGCCCCCCAAGCCACAGCCGAGCAAGACACCTGCCTGCCCATCCGGCGGTGCTCTTCTGCCTGTCCGAGGTTTTCATTGTTGTGAGTATTTCTGTTGAGGATTGGCAGCGGGGGTGGGGTGGGGGGTGTTTAGTTTTTATTTCCCCCATCTGCTGGGTGGTTGCAGCAGGTTTTGGTCACTTCACATGACCCTGGGACACTGTGACCATCATAAATATGAATCAGTTGCCAAGCATCGGAATGTAAATCACAGGACCCTGGAGATGCTGCAACATTCCAACTGATCAGCGCTTCTTCTGGGCTCAGCAGAAGCACCAGGATCAGCGCTGAGCTCCATCTGGAGCCTGGTGCTGATCATGGTGCTTCCACTGAGCCCTGACAGCCCTGCAGCTCCAGCCATCTCTTGCTCAGGCTTGTGCAGTGCTGCCACCAGTTCAGCTCATTTCCCTCCCCTGCTACCACTTCTCTAGGATGGTTGCCTACCACCTGCCAGGTGCCAATGTACCACAGGTGGTACCCGTACCACTGGTTGAAAAGCCCTGATGTAGGATATTTGAAGACACATATGGAAGATTTCACTATCTTACTGTCTGCCTCTACCTCATACCTATCAGAGAGGATCCAATGAAGATATTCTAGGAAAATATTCTAAGAAATTAAAAGGTTCTTACAGCTCAACTTCCTTCTTAAAGGCAGAAAACTTTCTGTCTTTCTCTTCTCCTGTCATCCTGTATTAGTATTAGGAGGCTCCCAGTAGAAAACTGATGAATATAACAGGAGAATAGTTAGAGGAAGAGTTGCAGCACTTATTACGGTTTTTGGGGGAAAAAATAAATTTCTATGAGAAAATCGATAATGATACAGCTTACACAACTTGCTAGGGTTATAGAGGAAAAAGCAAATGCTGAATGATCTAAAGTGAGACAAAGAGAGCATTAAAATATAATAAACATGCATAAATTGTAAGACTTCTGGAACATGCCTCAGAGAAAGATTCATTTATTTCAGCTTTGAGTATATAAAATGTGCTTTAAAAACTTTGAATGGACTGAATTTTGCAATGTCCTTTGTTGTACTGATTTTGTTTTAGCTGATGACATAGGATTATGATGCTGTAGAGGGATATGTTAAATCTTAGGTTTCTTTGACACTTGGATTGTCATAATTTTAAAAATATGGTATCTGTATAAAGACTTAGAATTGGAACAGTGCTTAAACTTGGCAGTATATCAAATCCTGAAGTCTTAAAATAACTTCCATTATTCTAAAAGATGATTTTCTACATGTGGAATGGGTATATCTCAAAGCAAAAGGATTTGGAATATTTAGACAAAGAAACAATACACAATGAGATTTCCTGTGTGCGTATTTAACTAACTCACACAGATAAGATGATATTTAATGAATGCTGTGCTTTCCTAAGATAATGCTTTGTTTAATAGTGCAATGCTTGGTATATGTCACAGTACTTTGCCCCGATGATCTCTTTAGCATAACGGCAATAGCAATAGAGCTTAGACTTATATACCACCCATAGTGCTTTATAGCCCTCTCTAAGCAGTTTACAGAGTCAACATATTGCCCTCAACAATCTGGGTACTCAATTTACTGACCTTGGGAGGATGGAAGGCTGAGTCAACCTTATGCTGGTCAGGATCGAACTGCTGGCACTGGGCAGAGTTAGCCCACAATACTGCATTCTAACCAATGTACCACTGCAGCTGCCTAATGCTAGTAGGCAAAAAAATATTTGCCTAAATAGATGGTAAATTGTTTCTATTTTTCCACCACTAAAAAAGTAGCCCTAGAAGAGGCTACTGTGAATGGAAAGAGCAATATTGGCAGTAAAATGGTGATGAAATGGTTAGAATGCAGTATTGCAGGCTAGTTCTGTTGACTGCTAGCTGCCTGCAGTATGGCAGTTCAATTCTCACTGGCTCAAGGTTGACTCAGCCTTCCATCCTTCTGAAATAATTAAAATGAGGATCCAGATTGTTGGGGGCAATATGCTGACTCTGTAAACCGCTTAGAGAGGGCTGTAAGCACTGTGAAGCGCTATATAAGTAAGTGCTATTGGGGTTGCTATTGATGGGCTGAGGAAGTCTTTCTCCTATTTCTGTTGACCCATATTCTTGAACTGCCCCCGTATAACAACAACTTCAAAAATAATGGAATTTATTTTAGTTAAACGTAATTTTTGTCAAAACTCAAAATTATGTGAAGAAATCTAAGGCTCCCTTGTATGCCACAGTGAAATTAAAGGCTGCTTGTGCTGAATATAATTATCTGAATTAGCTCTCATCAAGGAGTTTCATTTGTATAAATATTGCTATATAGAATATATAGATACTGTACATGCTTAGGGTAGTGATGCAGTCTAAGGCTAAATGAGGTCCATAGTTCTGTTTTTGTCATCCCAAGTCCTCTTGCATTGTGGTAGGCTAAAACAGATCTATTAAGCTTTTATTAGGCTTAACGACACCTATTTTGCTTTAATCTATTGAAATAAATACAGGAAAACATTAAAAATTCCATTCATATGTTTATATGCATTGCTTGATTATTATACAGAGTAACATTCTACTATTGTTTATTGTTTGTGGTGTAAGAATCCTTGAAACTTTTATTTTACTGTCATGTTCCAGGAAACTAAAGGCACAAGGAAACAGTGCATTTAAGCAAGTATTGTAAACTATCTGACTTATGTATTAGTTTGGGAGGAAAATAAAATGTCAGCTTGATCATTTAGCATTCAAATGTCAGCAGAAATCAATGTATATTAAGTTGTTTCAAGGCAAAGATAATAACCTGGACATCAGCATCCCAAACACATAACATGATTTGGGCAACAAAGACCAATATAAGACTGTGGTCCTTATAATTTAGTTTGGAACATAGAGAATGAACACACTGTCTCCCCGGGCTGTTTTACGACTCAACATTACTCTTCTGCTGTTTTTTAGTCTTCACAGAGAAAAAATAAAGGTCACTCAGGCTCACACAATACTCAAAATTAGTTTCCTGTACAGTAGCTGCTTTTCCTTAAATATATATCCACATACTGCTGTAAGTGGCACAGATTGACCCAAAATTTGTTGGCATGCTACCACTTGCAAACAAAACAGTAGCAAAAAAAAATTACAACCTTCTAACACAACAATATGCTTAATAATTCTGTTGCCTACAGCCAAGAAATGGCAAGAAATGGATAGCTTACATTCTAAGTCATTTCTAAAACTAATCATGGGCCTGGATAGGCATATCACAGTATGCTGGTTGCAGAAATGGATGAGGTTGCCATGTTTCCCAATAGAGAACAAGGGATCAACCAATCAGATCTCTTGTGGCCATAGTACAAGCTAAGCACCAGACTGCCTGTTGCCAGCCAAATACAATCTGTATTGGGATATTTGAAATTGGCTTTAAAAGGTCTGGAAAATAAGCTGTTTAGATTGCAGTGTATAATTGCCTTAGGACTCTTACCTCCTATATTAAAAATAGTAGTAGTTATGATGCAGCCTTGTGGCAAAAGGGGAAACACTTAGCAATTACAAAGCTGATTCCAGGAAAATCTGTCACTTAGAAAACATCTAGACAACATTGATCATTGGGGTACTTGAGCAGTCTTTCCAACAGAAGATGAATTAATTGAGAATATAGTTCCACACAGAACAGACATCTTAGGAAAACATGTAGTAAGGTTCCAGCTTCACAAGGGCATTGCCTAAGAGCTTACTGGGATTCCTTTATATCTGCCATACATAATTGCCAAAGGAAAAATATTAAAACACCCTCTAGAAAAAGCCAATCAGTAGTAGGCATAAGTTAACTTAAATAAATAATGTACAGATTGTAGTTCCTTGAGTAACTCCAAATTAAAAGAGATTTCAAAGAACTGAAGAAATAATTTTAATAATTTTAAATGTGTATTCATTCAATGGGAAACATCTTTATATTTGCAGGGGGGAATTAAAAAATTAATCTAATAGTTTTAATTGGGTCTTAATTGGGTCCTACATAGGCAGGAAAAAAAGCAAATTCAGGGTTGTTTTCTTGTGTGCTTTTTTATCAACCAAATGAAGGTGATACTTAATTTAAAATAGTGCCCTCCTCCCAAGGAAAAGCATGTGTAGAGTGAGAGTGTGTGTATAGATATAGATGAGATATAGATTAGATAAAGATAGAGGTATATAGATATGGAGAATCACACATACATATATAGAAAGAGAGAAAGAGAGAAAAATCATGTGTGGTGGATATTTCCCTACCTTGTTAAGCTAGGATTGTAGAGTGCAGCTGAAACTGATCCTGGAGATTCTGTCTTCCCTGACACAATAAATATTTATGATATGTTCAAAGGCTTTTATATACTTGGAAAGAGTCATATTCTATTCAAAACCAGGATAGATATAAACATAATGGAATGTATAAGTACTAATTAAAATTAATTGCCTGTAAAATAAATACTCAGATATTCAAACTATTGGAAACAGCAACAACAACAAACAGCCAGAACAGCAACAGAATAGAGATGGAGCAAGGGCAACTAGGTGAGGATAGGAGATAAGTGAACAGGGAGGGAAACCGGGTTAGAAAAAGGCTAAATTCACCAGGCAAAGAGCATCTCCCGGGAAGCAACTAATCTTCAGGCTAATTTTCAAAGACATGTCTCCTCTGCAATTGCAGCAGTATCAGCAGCCATTTCCACCTCTTGCTCACTGTGTTGTTTTCAAGAGCATTCTCAATTGATAGCAAAAAGCACAGGTCTACCCTCTTACCTGCAGATTAAAAATACTGTGCCATCTTCAATTGCTCAGCATTAAAATTCTTCACAGGGCCAATGGGGTGCTATCAATTGCAAGGGGCCCCCGCAGTCTTTATGCAATTAATTAATGACGTGCTGAGAGAGCACCTATATAAGTGGGTCCTGGTTTACCTCGATGACATCCTTATCTTCACAGAAACCAAAGAGGAACATATCAAACTAGTCAGAGCAGTCCTGAAGAAGTTGTGAGCTGCCCACTTATATGCTAAATTATCGAAGTGTGAATTCCATCAGGAAAAAATCGACTACCTGGGATATCGCATATCTCCAGAGGGCATCGAAATGGACCCTGAGAAGGTCAGGGCAGTACTAGAGTGGGCACCCCCCCCGCACACGGAAGCAATTGCAAAGTTTCCTGGGGTTTGCAAACTTCTACCGCCAATTCATCCCTGCATTTGGCCAAATAGCCATGCCCCTCACAAATTTGTTGAAAACGAAGGGGGGTCACCCGTGAAACCCAGCCAGCCTCTGAAATGGTCAATGGAATGTCAAGCAGCATTTGAGAGGCTAAAGAGACTTTTTTCTGCTGAACCTGTCCTAAAACACCCAGATCCCGACAAACCTTTTGTAATACAGGCAGATGCGAGTGATGTAGCGGTAGGAGCCGTACTATTACAAGAAAATGATGGGGGGACATTGCAACCATGCACATACACATCCAGAAAACTCACAGAAACAGAACAACGCTGGCCAATATGGGAAAAAGAGGCATTCTCGTTGAGGTGGGCATTACTAACATGGCGCCAATTTTTAGAAGGAAATAAAATACCTTTCCAGGTCTGGACAGACCACAAAAATTTGGAAGCACTAAAAACGCCCAGGAAGCTCACTCCTAAGCAAGCCCGCTGGTCCCAACATTTTCACCGATTCAATTTCACTCTCAAACACTTACCGGGGGGAAAGAACTTCCTGGCAGATGCATTATCCCGCATGCCCCAATATAACAGCACAAGAGTTACTGACTTTAAACCACTTGTACCGGAACAACAACTGGCAGCACCAGTCACCACCAGGGCACAAGAAAAAATGAAGCCGAAGGTAGATAGCCAAACTGGAATAGAATTCAGGAAATCTTTGGAAAGTGATGAATGGTTCCAGAAAAATAAACATGTGTGCACAATTAAAGATGGACTGCCGTGGGTGGGGGAGAAGCTATATATACCTGCCACACAGAGAATCAATTTCATGCAACTGTGCCATGATACAAAATCAGCAGGACACTTTGGCTTTGTAAAAACCTTACACTTAACTAAAAGGCAATTTTGGTGGCCATCTATGAAAAAGGACATAGAAAGCTATGTGGGTAGCTGTCAAATTTGCGCGATGGCCAAAAGACTGCAAGGGAAACTGCCAGGTCTGTTACAACCGGTGGCAAACCCCTCAGCCCCATGGAAAGAAATAGCCATGGATTTTATCGTAGAACTGCCAGAAAGTAATGGAAACACTGTAGTCTGGACTGTCACAGATCTGTTCTCTAAGCAAGTACATTTCATACCTTGCCAAAAAATCCCAACTGCAAAAGCATTAGCAAAACTTTTTGTACAGCATATTTACAGATTGCACGGGGTACCACAACGCATCATATCTGACAGAGGGGTGCAATTTACGTCGGCATTTTGGAAAGAATTTTTATCCCTCTTAGGAACCACCCAAGGACTGTCATCTAGTCACCATCCTCAGACAGACGGAGCTTCTGAAAGACTTAATAATATACTTGAACAATATCTGAGATGCTATATTAATTTTCAGCAGTCCGACTGGACGGACCTACTGCCTTTTGCAGAAGTAGCATATAATAATGCAGTCCACTCAAGCACAGGTTACACTCCTTTTCAAGTAGCTACAGGCCAGAGTTTCAACCCAATACCAGAACTAACCCCAAAAGAACCGGTTATCCCTGATCTGAAGGAATGGATTGCTCAATTACAAAATACATGGCCAATCGTTAGGGAAGCATTGGAAGATGCCAGAAAAGCATACAAGACACAGGCAGACAAAAAAAGAACCGATCCCACACCATTTAGGGTAGGAGAGATGGTATATTTATCCACAAAATACCTGAAATCACTCCAACCCTGTAAAAAACTAGGACCAAAATATATTGGACCCTTTCCAATTAAAAGAATCATAAACCCAGTAACAGTTGAATTAGAACTACCCAAAAATCTTAGATGAATACACCCAACCTTCCACTGCAGTCTATTAAAGAGAGAACAACAATCACCACTACGAGAAAAAAATCCCACCACCACCACCCCCCATCATGGTGGAAGGAGAACAACATTTTGAAGTGAAAGAAATCTTAGATTCCAGAAAACACCATGGAACGATACAATATTTAGTGGCATGGAAACACCTCCCCTCCTCAGAAAATGACTGGGTTAACAAACTCCATGTTAAAGCACCTAAGTTGCTTAAGAGGTTTCATACAGAATATCCAAACAAACCAGGCTAACATTTATATGTTTTCTTTCCCCACAGATGGACTCATCTTTTTTCTGAAAGGAGAGCCGAATGTCAGGATCCATTTATATCACATTTTATAATTGTATAGGTAGAACAACGTGCTATTTCTGGGGATTCTGCCATCTCTCCGAGGGGGGGGAGAGGATGGTTACTAAAGCGATTTTCAAACAACAGGGGATGTTTTAACTGGGGGAAGGAGGGGGACAGACAGGTCTGGATTGTATCTTCATTTACAACTGAAAAGGAAAGCAATAACCATAAAACCAAGGAGAGTTCCCTTTCCCATGGAAGGACCTGACACCTAGCAACTGTTGACAGCCTGACCAAATGGATGAGGGGAGGGGCTGAAATGGGAATGGTTTATATAGGATTGAAATGTAACTTTTGTCAGATTCCGTCTTGTATTCCCACAATCGATTCCTTCCTAGTAAACATTTTCCTTTTGGACTAAACTTGCATCCAAGAGTTCTTATTTCCTAAGATGTGGATTGAGGTGGGTCCTGACAGCTATCATCTCATTGTTAGGGGGGAAAAATAAATAAAGACAGCCTCTAGAGCAGGGGTGTCAAACTCACAATGTCAGATGACGTGTCACGACGTATCGTGACTTTTTTCCCATTGCCTGCCATGGGGTGGGCACGGTTTTGGTGTGACGCATCCAGCCCATGGCCCGGCAGTTTGACACCCCTGTGAGATGTCAGTCAAAGTAACCAACGATTCCACATCCTGTGTTTTCTTCCCTGCCTCCTTTGAACTTTACCCAATGTTATAGTCTGAGCGTGCTGAAACATTTAACTAGAGAAGGCTCAGGAAATCCAAAATCAAAAGACAAAAAGAATCAAACATAGATCAAGAGGTGGAGAAGAAGATGCAGTGAAGTGCAAACTACTCAAATGATGGAAGCTGTGATGCTAGTTTTACAACATCCCAAGCATATTTTTTTCACATGAGAAGACTGTTTGATGAGACGTATACCTAAGATGAAGTTATTTTTTAAAGCTGCACTTTTTTTTAATAAGTTCTATGGTACGTTGCTCATCAAGCAAGGCAGTGAGTGACAAATGCAAACAAACTGCTGCAAGGTCTTTGGCTGAGAACGGGATATTTTCCTAGTCTAAGTTTGATCTATCTTCAAGTAGTTTCAAATGCCACTCATCTATAGAGACTAGATTTGCAAGATACTGAAGCTTGTTTCTCTTTTCTCTAAGGCATTTGCTATGCAAGAACTTGAAAGTTCATGTCATATTTATATAATCACAATTTATAGAATAGACTTGTGTCTAGCAACTGTGATGGCAAAAGTATCTATTGTCCTATTCCCAAAATGGTAAATTGTCAAGTTTCCGATGTATGGGCTTTTCAAGTGACTCTGAGGCATTGTTTACCTTAAAAATCCTTTATTAGCCTAATACACTGGTAAATGCTTGCTCGAAGGAATCTGAAATCTCCGCCCCTTGCACAATATATTAAAACACAATTTTCCACCTTTCTAATTTTGTCATTAATCATATTAATGACAAAATCAATCAATTAATTTAAAGAATCAGTTTCCCTTCCATTAGAAAACCCGCCAAGGTCTTATCTTCTTTAATTTCAAATGGCCTTGAAGGTACAATCCTACTCTTCCCCCTCACAACTTTAAACTCAATCTCTTAAAGCAATACAGAAGTTTAACATATGAAATGGCTACTTCTTCATCTCTTGTCAAGCAATAACATTTGATGTTAGCACCCCAACCCCTCCAAAAAATCTAGTAAGGAGTCACACTTTTTTGAAAATACAATCTATGACACATTTCTTCTATTCCCTGAAATACAGTTCTGAAAAAATATGCATACTCTCATGATTAGAGAAATTCTTGTTGGGTGTGACAAACACATTCTTCCATTCATAACCTGCTTAACACAACTAACATGATCACAAGCATTTGTCTCTGTTTAATTCATGAACAGTACT
Organism: Vipera berus; assembly: GCF_964194415.1. Taxonomy (NCBI): domain Eukaryota; kingdom Metazoa; phylum Chordata; class Lepidosauria; order Squamata; family Viperidae; genus Vipera; species Vipera berus. The sequence goes on from NC_138202.1 coordinate 135,869,761, forward strand.
ATTAAATAGTGACATCAGACTCCATCCTTCATATGTGCCTTATGAATTAGATGGAATTTTATGGAATTGTAAAATGTCCTTTCACTTAAGTTTTTCATTTCCTTCAGGAACGAAAACAAAACTAAATTTAAAAACATTACTAACTATGCAACTCGTACCCCACTGGGTCATTGTTTCAGAGATATTTCCTAATGTAAATTAAAAAAAAACAGAATGACCATGGATCGCAAAAAAAAAAAAAAAATCAGTGGAAATGGGAGTGATGGCGAACTTCCTGTTGGCTTCTCCATTGAGTTTCCTTGTGGTAAGCAGACAAGAAGTATTGAAAATCTTCCTTCTTTCTTTCCCTCCCTCCCTTTTTTCCTTCTTTCTATTCCACCCCAGAATTCCTGAAATAATTACCATCCACATGCATGAAAACCCATTTCTAATTATATAACTCATACAATGTTCCATTTGGACAGCCAGTGTGGTATAATGAGTAAGATGTTGGCATAAGAACAGCAAGATCCAAGTTCTGTTCTTCCCTTAGATATCAAAGCCAGCTGGGTGACTCAGCCAGTCACTCTGTCTTAGCCCTAATGAGCATCAGGGTGTGTGACAACCTAGTTGATAAGTGGCCACCCTCATTTCATCCTGCACTATCACTTCTATATAAGAATTAGGTGGGCTCAGTGCAAATATGCATATACAAAAAAATGAACAACACCCCCCCCCATCATAAAACAGCATATGAGGGACATATGCTAAGTACAGACCCTCTTTTACCAGTCTACTATAGACTGGTAAAAGACCCTCTTTTACTGGTCTACTATAGAGAGCGTCCTCTTGTACTGTATTGTGGTTTGGTATGCTGGTCTGACAGCTACGGATAGGAAAGCATTACAGAAGGTGGTGAGCACAGCACAAGACATTGTGGGCTGTCCCCTGACACCACTGGATGACATCGCCAGGGCTCGCTGCCTTGGAAGAGTGAGGAAAATTCTCAGGGATGACTCACACCCTGGACGGTACCTCTTTACTCTCCTACCTTTGGGTGGGAGATACAGGAGTATAGCCAGCCATACCAACAGGCTGAAGAACAGCTTTTATCCATGGGCTGTTAGGCTGTTGAATGGGAAATAGTTTTATAAACTTTATGTGTGATTGACTTGTGAGGCCGGTGTGTTGTGCAATTAGCTCACATGGTATAATAAGATGGAGGGTTTGTGTCACTGTGAGTTGGGGGTGGGGGCATGAAGGGAGGCTCAGCCAATCTCAATGTACGTGTACATGGTGGTACTTTGACAATAAAGGTTCATTCATTCATACAACAAAATATAGACCAGGGGTGTCAAACTCAATTTCATTGAGGGCCACATCAGCATTGCAGTTGCCCTCAGGGGGCCGGGTGGGTATGGCCAGGGTGGGCGTGGCCTACTGGGTGGGCGTGGCTAGAGTGCGTATGGCGTACTGGGTGGGCATGGTCAGCTCTACATCGTTTGTGTCAAGGGTGCCTATGGGGGCCTGGGCAGGAGTGGGACAGATCTGAGGGTCTCTGGCAGAAGGAGGGTCTCTGGGCCAGGGCCAAGGCAGTGGGGGCCGTTCCCTCACTGTTTCCAGGATGGCTTTGCGGGCCACATGAAACCACTTCGCGGGCCGGATCTGGCCCCCGGGCCTTGTGTTTGACATGTCTGATACTGTAGAGACGTTCCATTTGTTTTTATATCTCTCAAAACTAATTCCATTCAAGCTGCCAATTGTAAGGACTTGTAAAATTGGTGTTTTGCAGTTGCTGCTGCTTTTTTGTCTTCTCCCTTCCCTGTTCCTTTGTGTTTTCTGTGTCTGGTCTTTTAGACAATATTAAATAAGTCACTCTGGAATAATCATGGAGGAAGAACAGAGTGAAATATTGTACATGAATAACAAGCTCTATAAAATCAATAGGATCTCTACTTTTGTTTACAAATCTCAAGTTGCTCAGAGGCTCCCAGCACTCTTAGGGATGATGCTGTCGGATGTACGAATAGACCAGTAGGATACAAATATAATAATAAGGAATCAATCTTCCCTGTGAATTTGTAACTATATTTTCCATTCCATTTTCATTTATCATCATTCACAAAGAGCCCTGTGACCTTTTGCTCCTATTTTCAAAAGTTCAGGCCATCTGGAAAACTCCAGACAATTGTGCATTGCATGACAACTATGTAGACCCTTTTTAATATTTCTGGACCGCAGTGCTGGCTTGGCTCATGTCTTGTCCTTGGATCAATTTATCCTCCCTTACCTAGTTTGCAAATGTCCATCTTAAACTCTTGGATGTTTTTGTATCTCTCAGCAGTACAGAACTGAAGATGAGACTGTGACCCTTTGAAGATAAATTTATTTTTGAGAAGTTGATCTGAGGATGATATCACAGAGCCATAGAAAGTGCCAGTTAATCCAGAGTTTCAGAAAGGTTTTCCTATCAGCAAAGCAATATGAGCAGAGCAGCAAATTCCAAGCTTGATCTTGAGCGTAGCAGAAAAATCATTACAGAGCAATAGTTCTATTTTCTCATCTATACACAGCTTTGCAGTATAAAAATCAAACTTCTCATCCTCCTAAAAAATGTGAAACTCATGGAATTGTCTTAGTTGCAAAGGAGGCTGAAAGGGCAGGGCTAGGATTGACTTGAAGTGGCTGTTTTAATCTATTTTTAAGGTGTCTTTGATAGAAGGTTAGAAGACAATATATCAGCAGATGGCGGCACTTACTGAACCTATCTGAACTCAGATGCTAAACCTGGCTCTGCTTAGCTCTTGAATGGGAGATATTTTGGGGGGAATATCACGGGTGTAAACTACCTGGAGAAAGGAAAATATCTTCTAAAGTACTCTATTAGACTGGTGCCAAGAACATTGCATTATTGTGTCTATAGGTAAAGGTAAAGGTTCCCCCGCACATGCGTGCTAGTCGTTTCCGACTCTAGGGGCCGGTGCTCATCTCCGTTTCAAAGCCGAAGAGCCAGCGCTTGTCCGAGGACGTCTCCGTGGTCATGTGGCCGGCATGACTAGACGCCAAAGGCGCACGGAACGCTGTTACCTACCCACCGGAGTGGTCCCTATTTTTCTACTTGCATTTTTAGGTGCTTTCGAACTGCTAGGTTGGCAGAAGATTGTGTCTATATGATTACCCAAAATGGAGTTCCACTTTTTATTTATCTGAATGAGCCACATTGATTGATTGATTATTTGTCAATAAGTCACTTTTGACTTCTAACAACTGCATAGATATTTTTTTCCATGACAATCTATCCACAACCTGATCTTTCAAGTGTCCCAATGGGGCACTCATTGCTTTTGTAAATGAGTCTATCCACCTTGTTGCTGGTCCTCTTTTTCTCTCTCTCTTTCCTTCCACCTTTTCCCAGCATCCTTCTTCAGAGAGTTGTGTCTTTACCTAATGTGTCTGAAGTAGGGTAATTTGAGCTGGTCATTCACAGTGTACATAACATACTGAAATTACCTGCATTTCTAGGATACACACTGTATGGCAATAGTTTCCAGAGTTTTCAGCGAACGTTTTTTCTGCTAGGCTGGGAATTAAGCCAGGAAAATACATATTACCTGTAATTACTGCACTGTATGTAAATATTCCGTGTTTTATCTCTTTTATTCATCTAAATTCTAATTTCCTGTGCTGCTAAGTAGCCTGATTTTTCACTTTGGATAAGTTCATTTATTTTTTTGGATCCATAGTATAACTTTATGATCAGAATAACTAATTTTCATTCTATTTCTAATATACTTCAGGGTTCCTTTCCCTGTGTCTTTCTTATTATCACAAATTCTAAAGTAACACAGTACATTTTTTTTCCTCTGGGGACATGGAGCCAACAAGTAAAATTAATTATATGTGGAAGAAATCTTAGATGTTGCCCCATGCTAAATATAGTTGAAAAGAAAATATGACTTTTTGTTTCAATCAGAACTAAGTAGTATTAGTACTTAATAATAATAACAGTATTAAGGAGTACCTAACTTTGAAAAACTCTTGAGATCAAATTTTAAAACCAGCCTAATAATAGTGGCACAATAAACCAGACTGATAAGATTTTTGACAATATTTCCTCAACCTGACAGCTTCTGGCTGGAGGACTATAAGTCCCATAATCCCATACAGCAAAGCCTATTGGAAAAGATTATTAGTAGGATGCTTTCTTCTGCCTTCCTCATTTAGCTGAAGTGAACATTTTTCTCAATATAACTTGATATTGCCTTGGTTCTAAAAACTCCTCAATGATGTTTTTACTTTCATCATTTCACAATTGTTGGTAAAATCAATTTGCCTTGCCAGCATCACCTTTCATTTCAATCTTATTTCATTGCTTGTCTTCAATCACTTTGATTTGTGAAAATGCATTAATCTTTTTTTTATTATTATTTTAGACATGTGGGTTACCCATATTATACACTAATGCATTACATTTTGGGAGATATCACAATCCATAAATTACAAAATCACATCAAAAGTAGACATACAAAATATAGAGGAGTCGTTGTGTACGTAGCCAGAATATTTTTTAAATAATATTTTTATTAAAAATTACATTTACAATGATAATTTTAAAAAAAAATAGAAGAATTAAGAGTAAAAATAAAAAGTTCAGGAAAAAAGAAAAGAAAAATAACGATATGGTGAAGAAAAATAAAAGCAAATACATAAGGAAATCACTTCCTCCTTCATCATAAATATAATTTTAGTAACTTATTGGCTTATTTAAAGTCCATCAAATGATCTTTCTCACATATCTATGTGTTGTCCATTTTAAAAAATCTTAAAAAATATTTTAAAACCTTATCGTTTCAGTTCTGATTTGTAAAAGTCCATTAAGGCAGGGGTCCCCAACACCCAGTCTGCACCCCTTTGGGAACCAGGCCGTGCAAGTAATGGGTGAGTGCAAAAGCTCTATTTGGTCACGTGAAACCATCCCATCCCCCACTGCCACTGCCCCACCCGCCACCTCCACTACTGCCAGTCCAAGAAGCTGGAAAGTTTGGAGACCACTGCATTAAGGGTTACCAGAAGTAACATCTATTTTAACATTGATCAAATAAGCCAACTTGATATTCCTTCCTTTTTCTTTTCATAAATTTGATCTTTCATCTCTTCAAATAATTTCCTAGCACTTAATTTCTTTTCATTTTTTTTCTATTTGCCCCCTCTCACAAAATTCTCCAAAGCTTTAATAAGCTTATTTTTTGTAATTCCAATATAGAAAAATTATGCAGGTCACTCTCATTGTTTGTTGTTTATATATACCTTTTAGTTATGAAGATACCAGCCATTTCTTTTGTAGCATTGGTTACTTTCTCTTGTAGCATCTTTTTCCATAGCATTCTTGTAGCCTATTGTTTTTAAATCCACTTTCAGATCAGTTTCAGTCTTGTCCAATAAAACCTATTCCTCTTCTATAACATAACTAAACATAGTCTATCTATAGAGGCAGACACTATTAAAATTAACTTCTGAGTTCATTGTTCACAAATATATTTCATTATGTCCAATGTTAAAAATGTTTCACTGCATTCTGATTTAGTAAGTCATCACTCTCAGTCCAACTCAGCTTAGAGAGTTATTATAGTGGGGAACATAGGAGGAGGAAGAACTATTATGTTCTCCACTGTGGGTTATTTATAAAAAATAATATAGGAGGGATAAAAATGTTTTTTTAGATTAAGTGTTCTTTTCTTTTAATTGCAATCATTAGTTCCTTCTAGTGCCCAAACTTCAAAGTCTCATCCTAACAATTTTTTTATTCAAAAACAAAATAATTTTAGAAAGGATTCTTATAATTATTCCAAAACCCTATTTTAAATCCATCTGTATGTTTTGTCTATTTGTAACTTTCCAAAATCAAAGTACTAATCACATTTACACTGCTTATTTCAAAATAAATAATTAAACAAATCCTCAACTTCTATTTAAAATTTGTTTCTCTAAGGATTGAAGGAAACTCACCCAGCATTTTCAGACTTGTTAATTCAAACTTCCTAATAGCTGAAATCCATCCCACAAACTTCCTAATAGTTAACAAGCAGTTTCCAAAGGTGATTAAAAAAGGAAATATACAAACCTAGTGTCTTTTTGAAGGCACTGATCATGGTTTAAGCAAGACGGCTGTTCCCTAGTCTTCCAGACCTCTAAACCTATGGGAGACCACTATCTTGCAGTCTCTTCTTGAGCAGCAACTGTTTGGAACACTTGTGGGCAATCTCAAGTTCTGTCCTTGTTTAGAGAGGAATTATGAAAAGCTAGTCTACTCATTGGCTCTTCACTGTACAGGGTCACCAGCTCTGCTTTTAGAGTGTCACTCTGAGTGACACTCGCAAGCACCGCTCTGTTTTTGCCATGTTGCACCCCATTTTCACTGTGCGGCACCCTGTTTTTGTAGCAGAGGTGGTGCTAGCGCGAGTGGGGGTGAGTGCTCTGGCCAGCCTGTTCTGTGGCCCGGTGACCAGCAGGCCATGGCTTGGTAGTAGGCTGTGGCCTACAGGTTGGGGACCCCTGGCCTATATGCAAGGTAGAATATTAGTGGTATAAGAGTGCTTTCTGTATATTATTCATGAATACCTTGTATCATTCATTCATCAGGGACTCTCCATTGGGCAAAGCACCTGTATTGATAATCTGAAGGTCAAAAATGGAGAATAATTGAAACTGCATTTCATTCCCCTTTTTGTTATCTTTACCATGTGCAAATAAGCTCTGTACAACAAAACACAACTCTTTGCTATGTTTAATTCTCACATGCAGTAGAGCACGATATATATATATATTTTCTTAGGGCACTATTTTCTTTGCTTCTCCTTTTATTAGGCTGTTGTTCTTCATAAGAGACTTTTACTTTTTTATGCTAGTTAATAAATATGAAAATGGACAGAAATATTGAGCAGTATCTAAAGGACTGCCAACTAATGCCACTATTTAGTCAATATGCCAACTCAAAAAAAACCCAAAACCAAAATAAAAAACCCACCACTTTGCCGTTTAATACTTATCAGATTAGGTAGTTAAAGCTTTATTAAAATTTTAGTTTTGTCCATCTGAGGAGAACAGAAAAGAAAAGAAGGCTCACAAACAAACCCCAAATCTGTTTTCAGACATCAATAAGATTAACATACTTTTACTCAAAAATGTCTTTACTCAATGCAAACAGCAGCTTCATTCTTTAACCTGGGAAGCTGTTCTCCAGTTTGAAGGTCATGAGGCTATTTTTTGTTGACATAGGTTAATGGAAAGATGTCATAAATCCAGATGGCTGTGAGTACATATAAATATTGATAGTTTCCTCAAGTATTTTTATAATGGCTATTTCCGGTACAGAAGCATTGGTCAGAAACTGAAATTGGATCATGATCAACCAAGAAGTCTTTCAGAGGCATTCATGTGTTTAGCTGGATGCAACTATCACAATTTCCTAATTCTAAGGAATTCTATCAATAGTTGCTATAGTTTTAGACACACCAGACATATATTCCTGCCTATTACGAATAGGCTGAAAAATAAAACCATCAAAAATGCACATAATGCCAACCCTTTAAGTAATCCAGACAAGAAACCAAAAGCATGAGTGTCTATATAGATTCTCAGTCTTCTCAGTCATACAGGTCATGGTTGTCCTCCTCCTCCTCCTCCTCCTCCTCCTCCTCCTCCTCCTCCTCCTCCTCCTCCTCCTCCTCCTCCTCCTCCTCCTCCTCCTCCTCCTCCTCCTCCTCCTCCTCCTTCTTCTTCTTCTTCTTCTTCTTCTTCTTCTTCTTCTTCTTCTTCTTCTTCTTCTTCTTCTTCTTCTTCTTCTTCTTCTTCTTCTTCTTCTCCTTCTTCTCTCATAGAGACTGCTAATGACCTGATGACTGCAAAGAATATAAATCCTTCCATTCCCCACCATTCAGTCAAAACTGAAGAAGTTTCTTGGATGAGCAGTGAAACATCTTCAAAGAAAAAAAATCCAGTTGCCCTTTTAAAAAGGGATCAGCCAGAGTTGGATAGAAGACAACCTGGATCCTTTTGGCTGTTTGGATTTGAAAGGAAACACCAGAGTGATTTAAACAGAATGACAAGGGCAAGCCATCTATGCATCACCCCATTTTTCTCTCTCTCCTCTTCAGGATCTGCAGATTTTCTCATCTGCTTCCTCATCAGTCAGAAACTTTTGTTCCTTTCCTCCAATCCTTGACCAACACCAATTTCTTGTCATAGAATGATAGGGCAGGAAGGGACCTTGGAGGTCTTTTAGTCCAACACCCTGCTCAAGGCAGGAGTCTTATACTGTCCCAGTCAAATGGGAAAAATCTTCATGAGGCATATCCCATACCAACGCGAGTCCTGGTATGCCTGCAGAGCAATTTCGCAGACCCAGGCAGCCCGATCCGGGCTCCGGAGGCCTGGGAAAGATCTCTGCCACCTGGATCTATGGCTGCAGAGCGATTTTGCACCCCCTCCCCCCATGGCCTATCTGGGCTCTGGAGGCATTTTCCAAGCCTCCGGAGCCTGAATCCATGGCCACAGAGCGATTTTGTGGCGTCCCAGCAGCCTGATCCAGGCTCCAGAGGCCTGAAAAAGGCCTCTGGAGCCCGGATTGGGCCACTGGGGGAGGGGGCTGCAAAATCACTCCCTAAAGCGGCTTCTTTTCTCCCCTGCTCCATAAAGGCTTTCTACTGGAGTTCCAGCACCTTTTTTTTTTTTTTTTACAAAAAAGCACTGGTCCATTTACTCTTGACACTGCCAGCACATTCCTAGATGCTTTCCCTTAGGTTACCATTTCCATTGCTAATGTCTATATCTGTTCTTACCCAACTCCCCATCTCTTATTTCCCCCACCCTACTTAGTTTCACATGGAACAGCCGTGTTTTGATCTTTATCCAGAACAAAGTATTCCCATTTCATTCCATATATAGGCCAAAGCATCTGAAACATAGACCTTCTAAAATTAGCTACTGAATGGACAGAACAGTTTCTTCTGGAATTTTTTTTGGATATCTTTAGCTATGGTTATTTCACAAAACTGTCCCTTCATGGTGACAACATACATCTTAGAAGAAGATTTGTAATTTCTACTGCACACTCTTCTTTTTACCCTTTTGGAAAGGGGTCAAATACGTAATATAAATTTGCTTCCTAATATCTTTCCTAATGATTATGGATGCCAAAAAATAATTATGTTGAGTACAGAAATGATCATGCTCATATTCTGGAAACAAAACCAAGAAGGATAGCACCTCCTTCTGAATCTTCTTTCTGGAACAAATTTACATATTATTAATACAGCTACCACTCTTCTGATATTTCCTAGAAAAGTCCAGTGTTTAGAGTGAACACCTTGTCTGTCTTGGAATTAGGAAAGAATTAAAACATGTTTTATATCATTTATTTTTGAATGGTTTGAGGACCCTTTAAGACATTTCCAATCTTCTTTCTTCAGTGGTCCACCTCTTGTTCTTTCCCTCCTTCTTTCTATATTTCTACTCTTCTCTGTTATTCTCTATTTTCTCCTCAGCCCACCCCATTCTCTGCTTTCTTTTTATTCCTTTCTGTCAGTTTTCACTTCTACCTGTGCCTAGCCATTTGCTAATTTCCCAACGATCTTGCTTTGATGTTCTTCCACCCAGCTGTCCTATCACTTTCATTCTCACCAGCTGCATCCTGCAGCCATGTGAAGGATCTAGCCTCTTCTTCCTTGTCTGACTCCAAAGCCTTCTTCAAATTGGCTCCCCCCCTTTTTTTTTTTGCCCTCCAAACCAGAATTACTTTTCCAGGCTCACTTTCCACTTTCTGATGTTGTTCTTATTACTATTACCACCTCTAATAATATAGGTAGTCCTCAAGATATGACCATAATGGAGCCTACCCATCATGGTTATAACTTGTGAGAGTCATAAAGTGGATTAGTCGTGTGACCAATTTTATGATTTTTTTCGAGTGGTCATTAAGCATATCACCATGGTCATTAAGCAATTCATCATGGTCATTAAGCAAAATGCCCCAGTCATTAAGCAAACCAATGGGTGCATTTTTGCTGAAAACCAGAAGTAATTTCCGGTTTTTGGCAAACCATTGTAAAACATGGTCATATGACTGTGGGCTGTCTCAGATGGCCATAAATGCATCCCAGTTACCAAGCACACACAGTGAAGCTACATATGACCACAGGGGGCTGACCATTGAAACTTTGAATCCAGGTTATAAGTAGCCCTCTGGTAGGTCCATCAGAACTTTGAACAGTCGCTAAGCAACCTGTCATAAGTCGAGGACTATTTGTATTACTGTTATAAGGGGAAGATTGGATATAGGATTCAGAATGAACATACTGGAAAGTAGGACAGTACAGTATGTCTATGACTGTATGCTTGAGTTTTGTTGATGTACGTAGGCCTGTGTATTTGTACAAATATGTTGAGCTGCCTTGATTATGGAGCTCATTGAGTCACATTATAGAAACTTTTATTTGAATATATGAATTTTCCAGTTCTGTCTGCCACCCAAAGTTGTAATTCCTTTGGAACTGGACAAAAAGGCACAGAAATCATACAACACACAACAAACATACAAGTATGTTTGCTTTGACAAAGCCTTAAATTAACAGGGTTGGGAAAAGAATTGACTCTTTCAAACTTTTTAAAAACTATTCTTTACAAAGCTATTTTTCTAGATACTATCCAAAGTTACAAAAAATAAGTACTATTATTTTTATCTTAGTTATAGTTATTTTTATAACTACAGCATCAGGGTTAGCTCATTCCTGAATGTATTCTTGGGTGATTGGAAATAATAAGGATAGAGGTATCTATCAAGTAGAATAGAGGTATCTATCAAGTGGAAATAATAAGGATAGAGGTATCTATCAAGTAGAATTCAAATTCATCTCTTATCAATTAAAACCAGTCAACTATACCTAACTAAAATTTATTTGTCATGCCTTTGTAATATATGAATTATTTGCCTTTGCTTATCAACAGAATAGTTTTAGTACATGAGCAGCTTTGGAATATTTTAAATCCGCCACACACAGAACATGACACTGGATGTGGACCAAAAACAAATTTTCAAGCTTACACATCCATTTTGACAAATGCCAATTGAAATATTTACAGTTCAAGGTGGCCAAAACTCTCAAAGCACGATGGATAATAATTGCCATATAACAGCTGATTACTGAGCATTTAATGGTCTTTATGGGAATTACAGATTTAGAGGACCGCATATGATTATTAAGTTAATTATGGAAAATCTGTGAGCACTGAACATTATATGCAGATCACTTTACGACCCCTTTGCGCTTAACAACAGAATACATTAGGACAATGAGCGTTTTCAAAGAGCAAAGTTGTTTCTTTCTTACCTCATTTCTACAACTGACCCTGTTGCAAATACAGTTTAAGTTTGGATCTAAGTTTGTCCAGCAGTTGCTGGAGGTTTGCAAAAAACAGCTCTTCAGTTCTTAGAAATGATAGTCACGTGGAAAATGAAACTACAGCTCATATCAGGTATCCCATTGAGCAAAGCCAGGCACATGACTCAGGTATATGTTGATGATTGAAACAACTGTTGCAGCAAGAATTGAAACAGATGTATTTACTGAAACTTCTGTTTTATATAGCCCACGCTACAAATTTGTATAATGTGCACTTGTTGTTGTTGTTAGCTGCAAAGTCGTGTCCGACCCATCGCGACCCTATGGACAACATTCCTCCAGGCCTTCCTGTCCTCTACCATCTTCTGGAGTCCATTTAAGCTCACGCCTACTGCTTCAGTGACTCCATCCAGCCACCTCATTCTCTGTCGTCCCCTTCTTCTATTGCCCTCGATCTTTCCCAGCATTAGGCTCTTCTCCAGTGAGTCCTTCCTTCTCATTAGGTGGCCAAAGTATTTGAGTTTTAGCTTCAGGATCTGGCCTTCTAAAGAGCAGTCAGGATTGATCTCCTCTAGGACTGACCGGTTTGATCGCCTTGCAGTCCAAGGGACTCGCAGGAGTCTTCTCCAGCACCATAGTTCAAAGGCCTCAATTCTTTGGCGCTCAGCCTTTCTTTCTAATGTGCACTACTTTCCCATATATAGCAGCTTCCAATTCTTCTGGATTGGACTTCTGATCTCTGTTTGGAGTCATGATGAAGAATCAATGTTCTCAGCAGAAAGATTGGGGTATCACTGATGGGGAACCCTGGCTTTGAATTCACTGGAACTGAATTGTTTCTAAAGTAACTGTGAATCAATAGAGCCAGAGCTGACGTTTGGTTAAGAAGCAAGAAAATTCCTGTTTAGAAAAGGTTTGATGAAGTAGCATTCCCCTGGAAAAAAAATAAGCTTTCAATTTGAGGATGTTTCTGAATTCAGATGGGCATCTGGAGATTTAAATACCAACTATATTCCTGATATAACAAGAAAAATAACAAGAAAAAAAGAGTCAAGGAAACAGTTGGGCCACTAAAGAGAGAAGATGGCAAGGAAGTAACAGGCAGCAGAGAAAGCAGAGATGCTTAACTCATTCTTTGCATCAGTCTTCATGCAAAAAGAAATTATAGCCCAACCTACCAAAAATATAACTGACTACAAATAAAATTTAAAATAAACAAAAAAAGGGTAAGAGAACACCTGTCTGATCTTGATAAACATAGAACCCCGGGACCTGATGGATTACAGTATATCCCAGAGTTCTGAAGGAGCTGGCAGATGTCATCTCAAAACCACTGTACCACATCTTTCAAAAACCTAGGAGCACCAGGAAACTACCAGAGGATTGGAAAAGAGCTGATGTGGTTCCCATCTACAAAAAAGAGGGGAAAAGACCCAGGAAACTACAGACCAATCAGCCTAACATTAATACCTGGAAAGATACTGCAAAAGATAATCCAAAGACAGATCCGTGAACATCTAGAAACAAATTAAGTTATAACTAGAAGCCAGCACGGGTTTGTCAAAAACAGATCGTGCCAATCCAATATTATTTCATTCCTTGACCAAGTAACTAAATTAATAGACCAGTGAAATGCTGTGGACATAATTTACTTAGACTTCAGCAAGGCAATCAACAAAGTATACCACAACTTATTTCTTAGAAAACTAGAAAAAAGTGGGATAGATAGTATCACCATCAGATGGATTTGTAACTGGCTGACAAATTGTACTCAATGATAGTCCTTAATGGTACATCTACATGGAGGGAAGTAAGCAGTCGGGTACCACAAGGTTCTGTCTTAGGCCCGTACTCTTCAATATCTTGATAAATGAGTTAAACGGACTTGAACACTGGATCCTATCTTACAAAATGAAATTCAATGTAGAGAAAAGTAAAGTCTTACACTTAGGCAAGAAAAACCAAAAGTACACATACAGATTGGATGAAACCAAGGGGGGATTCTTAAAGGAAAATTGTATTTTAAAACTCTTCAATAAAAAAAAAAAAAGAAACCAAGCTCAATAGCAGTAAATGTAAGAGGGATCTTGTAGTCTTAGTGGATAATCAATTAAATATGAACCAACAGTGTTCATCGGCAGCCAAAAAAGTCAATGCAATCCTAAATTGCAATAACAGAGGGATTCAATCAAGAACACGTGATGTACTAATACCACTCTATAAAGCCTTAGGAAGACCACACCTAGAATACTGCAACCAGTTTTGGTCTCCACATTGTAAAAAAAGATGTTGAGACTCTAGGAAAAAGTGCAGAGAAGAGCAACAAAGATGATTAGGGGACTGGAGGCTAAAACATATGAAGGACAGTTACAGGAACTGGTCATGGCTAGTCTAGTGAAGAGAAGGACCAGGGGAGACATGATAGCAGTGTTCAAATATTTGAGGGGCTGTCACAGAGAGGAGGGGGTTAACCTATTTTCCAAAGCACCTGAAGGACAGACAAGGAATAATGGATGGAAACTGATCAAGGAGAGATTCAACCTAGAAATAAGGAGAAAATTTCTGACAATGAGAACAATCAAACAATAGGACAGTTTGCCTCCAGATGTTGTGGGAGTTCCATCACTGGAAGCTTTCAAGAAGAGACTGGACTGACATCTGTCAGAAATAGGGCAGGGTCTCCTGCTTGGGCAGAGGGTTGGACTAGATGACCTACAAGGTCCCCTCCACCTCTGTTATTCTAATTCTAATTATTCTAATATAATAAGACCTGCTCATATTGACATATGCTTAATTATTACAATATGCTCTCTTTCGGACTACTTTTCAAAAGTCTTTAGGAACTATAAGTAATCAGATGCAACAGCAAATTTGTCAGAGAAAAGGATACTCAGAACCATATGAGTTCTGAGTATAGTTTATTAACCCCGAACATCCTTAAAACCCTTAAACACTGATTCAGAATAAAACAGTAAAAAAGAGGGAGAGAAATAAAGAATAAAGAATCACAACCCCTCACAGCTTGTTTAGCCAGAAATTCCAAAAAGTTTAGAATGGAGACTGGAACAGGAATTAGGACTTACCACAACCATCTTCTGAAAGGTGAAAATATGAGATTTCCTCACCATCAAATACCAGACACTCAACTTGACAGCACAAATGTTTGGAGTTAGAGGCAGATGGTTTAACTCATTTCCTGATACACACACACACACACACACACACACATATACACATATACACACACACACACACATATATATATACATATATACACACACATATATATATACACACACACACATATATACAGTATACACACACACACACACACATTTTCTTTGATTAAGGGAAATGAATCCTTAGTTTTCACATTCATTGCGAACTTCTCATATATATAAAGCATTGCTTTCACATATCTTAATAACTGGGTGAGAAATCAAAGAATATTACAGAGTAATCAAGAATCAGCATTCCAACAGCTCAAGAAACTTCAAGCATATTATTGCATTCTTTGATTAAGCATACTATTACATGCAATATAATATCAGTCATTTATGTCAGGAGCTAAGCTAGAATATTGCAGTGGTCTCATGCCCAGCAAATTACTGATTTTGACACAGAGTTCAGATTTTAATCAGATTCAAGTTCTAGGGTATTCTACTTTCTTCTACTGATAACAACTTGATTTGCCTTGATAATAGGTTAAAGGAAAATAAAAGTACACAGTATACATAACTTGTCAGTAGAACAATGCACCAACAAGGTAATAATTTAATGAATTAACTAAAAGCAATTAACTACATCCAGTTCAGCACAGAAGTAGCTATCATGCAGGTAGTTAATATTTTTTTAGAAGGAACAAAACCCCATTATTCTAACTTGCTTTTAATAAGCATGCAAGAATATTCAATATGTCTGGAGGATGGAAAGCTTATACATATCATCCATATCCTTGTCAAGACCTGTCTTCTGGTTAGTCAAGTAATGTGAGCATACCTAAGGCATATGAAGAAAAGACAACCGGACCTCCTGTGTCTTCAACAGTTATAGGAAACAATGTATGTGCAAAGATTTAAAATTATACTAAAAACAGTGCAAAATAATGTTTGGAATAGGGAAATTCTTCTAGTGATTAGAATGGTCAACCAAAATTGTGAAGACCCTATTCCAAATCCCTTACTTAACTTAATTTAGGATCATCCCTTTTTCCTTAGCTCAGGGCTGTCAAGTGTTAGATGGGCATCAAAAAAGGCCCATGTTAGCCATCCTGAAGGAAGCCAACATATACATAAAATAAATATATCCCATAAACCATTTATTTCCAAGCACTTCCTCTTTTACATTCAGGTTCTTAATACTGCGTTTCTCCACACATGGAAAAAACATTCTCTTTTCTCAGGAGAATAAAAGAAGTTTCATACAGGCAATTCTGAGCACTGAAAAAATATGCCAAAAGGAAATGAAACATCTCAGTCCATTCCTCTATACCTTCAATTCTGATTTGCAGAGTCTAGGAAAAAACAACAACACATGACCGCAATTCTGATATAGTTCAAAGCTCAGTGGCAGGAAGCATTCTCTATAAAAACAAATGTATTGAAAGAAAATACACCTAGGTGGAAATGTTAAAATCAGCTTCTTTAACTCATCCAATAGATGTCCCTTAGAAGTTGCTCATCCAAGACATATAACCATATTGCATCATCTTCAAAAGCTGAAAAATAACAGCCCACGGTGATAGGAATGTGCTGGGAAAGCAAATTATTATGCTCATATCAAGTGCAAGGCAGTGAAAACAAGGAGAAAATGTGAGGAAGGTCACAGTCACCCTTATTAATAGCTTGCAATAATTAAACTTCCCAAATGAGCCGTCTTAATGGATAGGCAACCTGGTGTTAATGGACCTCAAAAAATGACAAGGATTGGAAGAGTTGTAGTCCAAAATGTCTGGAAGGTATCAGCTTGTTTTATGTGTTCATCTTCAAAAATCTGTTCTACCTAGAAAAAAAAATCCTTTGCTCAAGGATGCTTTTAGCAGGTTTGGCGCTATCTTATCCCTTGCTGTGCCAGCATGAAAAAAATAAACCCTTGTGCCTAGATCACATAGGTTCTCTCTATTGCAGGAGTGAGAGGAAGGGAGATAATAGAGAAAAGTACAGATACAGAGTTGACATGAAAGCAAAAGCAAAAGCAGATCCACAAACAGTTTGTCAAAAAAATAATAATTCAAAGACTTAAATGTGCAATCAAACTGCTTTTGCCTTTGAGAGAAAGGGTGAGTTCTGTGTGCTTGCTGAGGAGAGCAATAGAAGAAATTTCAGAAAATGCATTCTTTTTCGTATGTGATCTAGATGTCGATCAAAATATGTTCATTTGGAAGAGAAATCAGACAGATTTTGGTTTTTCTTGTGATTCATCAGCCTCGTAAAATTTCCAGCCTTGGCAAATTGCCAAGCTTTCAGCATTGCCTTCCAAACAATCACCAAGGGCTGGTCCTTACAATTTGCTAACCACATAACAAAGATACCTTGCCTATCATTTTAAAAGGACAAATCCTCATGATGTCACATTTGTTTCATCCTCATGCCCATATACCTCCTAATTCTAGAACCATTTTTCTTTTTTTCTTTTGTCTGTTCTCCCAATGGTCTGGGACACCTCCAAGATGATGTAACTGATGACATGATCCTGGGATTGCAACTGCCCTCCTCCCATTGGCTACTTTAGGCTTTTATGGGCATGCTCTCTACACTCCAGGGAGGGTGATTTTGTCAATGCTGATGTTTTGGGATTACACCAAGGTGCCTACTGGTACTATCTTTGCTTTCTTTTGCCATAGTTGTTCTTCTATTTGCAGGTCTTTGTATTTTGTGATTTCCTCCATGATTTTCTCTTCTATTCTGCTGTGTCTGGTATTATTGTTGTTGTTGTTGTTATTGTTATTATTCATTGCACAGTCAGCCAGATGTTCAGCCTGGATTTGGCATTTTTAACGATCTATTAAGCCTTCCCAAAGATAGGCAGATGTGGATATTTGATGGTGTTAAAGGTATTGTCACAGGGTGTAAGCTGTTCTAAGTAAAGTTGCCTTTTGCAATTGACTGATGGTATTATTATTGTTGTTGTTGTTGTTAATAATAATTATTTTTATTTCACAGCAATGTGAAGTTGCAGTTCCCAGTTCTTTAGTTGGCATTGGTCTTCATATACATTGAGTTCTTCCCAAGAACCTAGGCTGTTCTAATTAATCAGCATAGTATGTATTATTATTACTTTATTATGTTCCATTGTTTTTAAATTTTTGTGTGCTGGATAGCTATATAATTTGCATAACAAGGAAAGAAAGAAAGAAAGAAAGAAAGAAAGAAAGAAAGAAAGAAAGAAAGAAAGAAAGAAAGAAAGAAGGAAGGAAGGAAGGAAGGAAGGAAGGAAGGAAGGAAGGAAGGAAGGAAGGAAGGAAGGAAGGAAAGACTTCCATGATGATATGCTATCATTATTCCTTTACCTTCTCTTTTTCTTTCTCCTTCTCTTTCTC
The DNA here is from genome assembly GCF_964194415.1 of Vipera berus. Classification (NCBI taxonomy): domain Eukaryota; kingdom Metazoa; phylum Chordata; class Lepidosauria; order Squamata; family Viperidae; genus Vipera; species Vipera berus. The sequence continues at coordinate 135,887,674 of NC_138202.1, forward strand.
CCTGATTGCCAATTAATTCCAATTTAAAATACAACACTCCTCCAAATGTCTCCATATGCCTCCAAGGTATTACTTTGAAAAGTCTTTCAGAATTGCAACAACACATGGAGTTGGGGGTGCCTCTGATTTAAATTTTTATTTCAGCACTAAGAAAGTTTTCATACATGTATGAGAAGAGGCACATACACATGCTTCACACTTATACAGAGAGACATAAAGGAGTTAGTACTAATACTATGGTGGGGACTGGTGCTATCTTCTGTCTAGCAAGATTTTCTTCTGAACCTATTCCTTTTTGTGGCTAAAGAGTTCACCTTTCTCAAAATGTCATTCTCCCTACTGATTTACCCTTCTAAGAACAGCTGGCAGAAGAGGATGTTGCTCAGTGCAATGGGAGATCTCATTCCCATTTCCTGTCCATCGCTACCATCAATTATCAGCAATTATCAGCTTATGGTTTTTGTGCTATTATAAATGTATTCTGTTCTGAAAGGGTGCTGTTCATGAAGAATATTCCAGAATATCCCTAATCTCACAATGGTTAGAATATAGTATTGCAGGCTAACTCTGTCACAGCCTGGAGTTCAATCTGATGGGCTCAAGGATGACTCAGATTTCTATCCTCCTGAGGTTGGTACCCAGATTGCTGGAGATCATAGGCAAATAATGTTGACATTATAAACTCCCTAGAGCACGGGTGTCAAACTCACTACATCACATGACGTGTCGTGATGTATCTCAACTCTTTTTGCATTACCAGCAATGGGGTGAACACGGCTTCGGTATGATGAAAACAGCCCATGGGCCAGCAGTTTGACACCCCTGCCCTAGAGAGTGTTATAAAGCACTATAGGCTGATACATAAAGCTATTGCAAGTGCTACAACAATAAATCTTTGTCCGAAATGAGCCAACTATTAGATTACCAGCCTCCTGTTGAATGCAACTATGTAAAACATTTACAAGTAGTCCTTGCTTAACAACCTTAATTGGGATTGGCAAATCTAATGCTAAGTGAAGTGGTTACTAATCACATGACCGTGACTGTGTTTTCCAGCTGGAAACAGACAAGACTATTCAGTTTCATACTTTTGGCTTTTGTTTGCCCCCTAGCCTCTCCTGCATTCTTTGAAATGTTCAAGAGCCTGCTTACTACCTTGTATACATCAAAAGCAGTGCAAATATGCCACACCCCAGGACTGAGAGGCAGGGTGAACTACACAAACAGCTTAGAATGTACTCTCTTGACATCCCTTCCGCTGCAGTCTCTCTGATCTGTAAAATTTGAGGGAACCCCAAGTCAGATAAATGACAATGCATACTGATTGTAATGGCAAGCATGTGCCCAGGAGATCTGCAAAGGTAATAAATGGACTCTAAAGTTATTTTTTCAGCATCATTATAACTTTGAATGATGCTTGATTGATAGGTTGGTAAGCAAAGACTATCACTCAAAGCCAGAACAGATTTTTGACAAAAGTCAAAACTCTATCAAAGCTCATCTCCTCCCCAGCCCCCAATCCACTCCAAGCTAGAAGAGATATTGTTGTATGTTTTTCCTTTCAGCTGGTAGTGCTTGATGGTATGTGAAACAAAATCAAGAGAGCAATCCACCAATTGTTTTCTTTAACTTGTTCAGTGTTAAATCTATAAAGACAGCAGGAGCCTTCTGCTTCACTCCTAGTGCAGCTTTGCTTCAGGGCAGTACAATTTACCCTAACATACTTTTCTGCTGAATCTAGCACCAGAAGAATGCAAGCCTGGAGGAAGAGTCTTCTACATCTTTTCCCCACAAAGCTTCTTCTGTCCACCTGTGGTCCCTCACAAACATGTTTTCCTTGCAGAATCAGTTGTAAGGATTACGGTGTTTCAGCAACTCCTAAAACCAAGGCAGCTACTTGTTTAAGTAAATGTTTAAGGCAGGCATCCCAGAGACAGGTGTCAGGGCTTAAAAGTCTTCCTTACTTCACAGACACAGAGAAGGGAGCAATCTTAGTTAGAAGGAGGTCTTCCTGGCTCCCAGGTTATGCCCTGCAATCAAGCCTGGCAAATATATGAAATGACACATATTGTGTAGTGGGTGCGACGCAAGGAAGAGACGCCAGCCGGTGTGTGAGTTCAGCTCTTTATTGGAAGGGGGGTAGTGAACTGGGGAATGAGGGTTACCTGGCCTCCTTAAATACCCGGCCAGGTAAGCGGACAGCCAATGGGGTTGGCCCTAGGTTTCCCGCCGAAACTGGGTTTCCCGCCGAAAACCGTTCAGGCCAACGCCCCCTGGTGGCTGTTGCTATGCAGGTGCCTGCATACATAACAACACACAACAAGTTTGACACAACAAACCTAGCACAAAATAATTAATGGCTAGGTATAACAAGTTGACACAACCTCATTTTTGCTTGCCAAATTACAAAATTAAGGAACTGTGACACAAAAATTAGATTTTGCTTACAATGCATCTTCCCCGGTATAAATCTTCTTCCTTGCATTATTTGAAACACACACAATTTATAGAATGCACAGAAAGAGAGAAAGAAAGAAAGAGAGAGGAAAGCACTGATACCTGGCACTGCTTCTTTCCACATTGAAAACATCTTACTTCCTTCATTTTTACTAAGCAATTAAGACAGAACTTGTCCAATTTTAACATGTCAACATTTTCCTTATCAATGTTTTTTTCCAAACTATTTAAAGCAACCCTGATTGACTATATATTAAAAACATATCAACATTTGCAATATTCCTGTTATCCCCCAAACTACTTGGGAGAATCACAGGGGAGCTCTACCTCTACCCAGGCAGGCTCGCCTCTCCCTCTTCTCCCGAGGGAGAAGCTCCAGCACCGCGGGACAGCTGATTTTCGCTGCCTCCGAGCGCTTTGACGCTTCCCAGGATCAGGCGGCTTCAAAACGCCGCCATTCGGCGTGGCAGCGCTAGCTTATGAGTAGATTTTAGCGGGATATTGTTATTGGTACTTCGTATGTTTATTATGTTAAAGGGGAGTTAAAGCACATTATGAATTTGGTTAATTGTATATTATGCATAATTTTTATTTAGAATATGATTATTATAACTATAATCCTGTATTTAGCTCTGGGAAGTGGGGGGGGAAGTGGGAGGGTTTGGGGTGGGGGGGGATTTGGGGATATATTGTAAACTTTTGTTTTTGTAAAACTCTTTAATAAAAAAAAATATTGCAATATTCCATGTATCAAAATTTAAAACAGAACCAATTCAACGAGAAGAAAGAAACTCAGTTGTGGTTCAAACTTTTAGAACAGTTATCTCAGCAAACAGACTAGCATTTTCTTCTTTTTCTTCTCTATGCCCCCTCTGGGAAGAATTTTAAAACTTCAAAGAAGTGGCATATTACGCATTACTCTAGAAGCAGATGTGGGGGTTTTTTCCCCCCTCACCAGCTAAAAGCTACTGTCAAAAAATGCCCACAAAAGTATCTGATTATTAATAGATCTGTGCACTAATCTGAAATATTTTCTGAAATCAAAGAAATCTTGCTCATTGTCTCCAGTTCTTCCTGTGCAGCAATTAATTTTTTGTGTGCAAATGGTGCATGTGACAATGATTGGGTTATTAGAACAAGACACAACAAGCTATTGTACTGGAAGGTAGGAATTACTTTTTCAATAGAGCAATCCATAAACTGTTAGGAGAAAAAGAAGACAAAAAGGAAAGTTATATAGCTTCACGGACTGTATTCAGTTAAACTGCTATAGCAAGAGATTAAAAATTGTAAGATAATTTAAAAATAAGTTAATTGTATTTTTAAATTCTTCTTAAATTTTCTTTTATCCCACCATCATTATTTTTTATCAATAACTCAAGGCAGAGAACATACCTAATGCTCCTGCCTCCTCCAAAACTAAACATTACTTTTCCCTAAGAACCATGAAAAAAATCACAAAATACAGACTTCAAATAGAAGTAGAGTGACTGTGGAAAAGAAGAAAGCAAAGGTAGTAACCAATAGTGATAGGTGCATTGGGTGAAATCCCTAAATATCTGGAGCACTACTTGAACACCATCGGCATTGACAAAAATCACCACAGTCAATTGCAAAAGGCAGCTTTGCTTGGAACAGCTTATATCCTGTGATGGTACCTCTCACACTCTCAAACAAGAACATTTGCCCATCCCAAATTCTTGGGAAGGACTCGATAGGTGGATAAAAAATTCCAAATTGTTAGGTGCCAGCAACCTAAATAGAGTTTCTTTATTGTTGGCTCAACTGTACACAATAATCCCACGAGACTGCCTGCCTGCCTTTCCGCTCTGGGAAAGCCTAATATAGACCTAAGTGCTTAACCTCATATGCTTCCTCCAACCTACTGTATCAAGTCCAAACTGGAAAGCATCTTAACTTCCACAGCAGGGTTTTCTTCCTTTCAACTGAATGACTCCACCACAGGAATCCAATCTTAACATCTGGCTGACTGTGTAATAACAACTCTCAATGAATTTGAGTGGCTCACAACAATCAAAGAAATTGCAATACATTATTTATTATTTGTTATAAATTATCTAGTATACAATGTGGGCACCTATCATATTCAATAAATATATACATTAACATAATTACTAGGTTAAGAACATAATGCATTGTAAGTATAATGCAGTGAATCTCATTTGATTCCTGAGGATGCCCAGGAGTGCAAATATAAGTCTTGTTTTGCAATGCCTTAAAACAGGCAGGGCTTCTCTTGGAGTGATGCTTCTCTATTCTCTGAAGTGGGGGTCCCCAACCCCTGGTCCATGGACCAGTACCGGGCCATGGCATGCCAGCAACTGGTCTGCACAAACAAGCAAAGCCCTATCTGTGCAATGCAGGCAGCATACAAAACCACATCCTCAGGTTTGTGGGAAAACCTCTCTCCATGGAACCGGTCCCTGGTGCCCAAAGGATTGGGGACCTCTGCTCCGAAGCATTATCTGGAGATCAAATCAAAGAACGTGACCACAGCTCTGATAGTTCTTACTGAATTATTACTGCTCTAAACCTGTTCTTGTCTTAAAATAATGATTTTATTGAATTATAAAGGAGCAGCTTACTAACAACTGACCTAATTTGGTTGTATGTGAAATTAAATTACTTGTTTGATCTCCAGGGAAGGAACTGGGCTTGTAATGCATAGAATACATACTGGAATATGAATTAACCACTATTATTTTCTTCAGTCTAATCCAATGCTTTTTCAGTATAATTTCCCATTAAATGTTTCATGATTCATCGTTACTGACTAAAATGGAGTCAAGGCTATCTTTTTCAGTCAGGTCTTTTGAGATACAATGATGATTTTAATTATTGTTTTATTTTGTTTTTATTACACCAGTGGAGAACCCACAGAACATTTCCTTTGTGGGAGAATATTTCCTTCCCTAGTGTCAGACTGCTCCGATATCCTTTGCTATTAAATCTATACAAGTTAAAAAACTAAGCAAAATCTCCTTATCTCTGAAAGGCTTTCATTCCATTGATAGGGAGGAGTTTTAATTGGCTTTTCTCCTCCATTATCCGTATGTGGGCAAAAGAGCCAGGCTCCATTATTTGGCCAGAAATAAGCACAATAGAATTTAATAAATGCATCTATAGCTTTACATATGCTCTCATTATTTCTCCCTTTAGAACTTTCAGCGAGGGTCTTTTAAAGTTGTAATAATTTCCAAAAAAGAAAAAAGAAAAAGAAAACATTCTTGTTAGTTCATAATTCTTCAGTCCGAGGTAAGGATGGGTTTTAACTTTTATGACACATCATATGCTTTTAGAGAAACCATGCCAATGACGTGGCAACTCATATTAACATTTAATTGTCACTAATGTACTGTTGCAATTTCATTTTTCTGCATTTGGGTAAATGATCAAAAAGAGATCTTACCAGAGATTATTAATAATGTATAACAAAGATATTACCATATTTATCTGAAAATAAACTCTCTGAATTTAAACTGACCTCTCAAAATTTTTTAAAAAAATGACCAAGAAAGAGTTTAGCAATATTATAAATTCAATCAAAAATTTCACACAGGACCTAGTTTTCCCACTTTCTCAATTTAGGATTGTCAACTCCTGTTGAAACCATTCCATCAATGTTCTGCTCCAACAAACACATGCTTCCTTTGTTTTACCCTCCAACAATCCTATCAGGTAATTTGGACTGAGAGAAAAGTGACTGCTCCATTTCCCACTGAACTAACTTCCAATTCTGACTTAACTTCTGAATCCTTGTACAAGTAATCCTCAACTTACGACCACAATTGAGCCCAAAATTTCTGTTGCTAAGTGAGACATTTGTTAAGTGAGCTTTGCCCCATTTTATGATCTTTCTTGCCACAATTGTTAAATAAATCACTGCAGTTGTTAAGTTAGCGACACAGTTGTTAAGTGAATCTGGCTTTCCCATTGACTTTGCTTTTCAGATGGTTACAAAACAGGATCAGGTGACCTTGGGACACAGCAACAGTCATAAGTATGAACCAGTTGCCAAGCATCTGACTTTGTATCACATGACCATGGGGATGCTGCAACAGTCACAACTGTGAAAAACGGTCATAAGTCATGTTTTTCAGGGCTGTTGTAACTTTGAACAGTCACTATACAAACTGTCGTAAGTCGAGGACTACCTACACTACCCTGGTTTCTAGAAGCCACCTGCAAGAAAAACAGTTAACGGCAATTGAATGAAAGATTCCCCATTTATAAAATTAATCCTCTATTTGCCTATAATAGCCCCTTTTCCCATCACACATACTAGCCACTGCCACAGGCAGAAACTGACATGTATACACCTTCTCTTTTAGCAGAAATTATGATTTTATTGTCTGCATGGGAAAAGCAACTGCAACCAGGAAAAAATGTTTCCCATCTCACTCACCGAAGGAGAGGCTCACCTCATGCTTTTTCCCATAGAGCTGTAAAACTTTAAAGTCCCAGAAACTTGAGAGGAGATTGATTGATTGATTGATTGATTGATTGATTGATTCATTCATTCATTCATTCATTCATTCATTCATTCCCCCATTCACAGTTTACTCACAAGCATCCAAGCCAATGTTCCAGATACCTAATTAATTGAAACACACACACTGGCATTTCTAGGAATGCCAACATCTATAGGTAACCTCACCCCACCTGGGCCCCGGTGTACAAAAATGGATGTGGATATGTAGGAGAAAAGGGTAAGCAGACAACGTGCAGACAAGGAAGCAGGAAGCAATGTCCAATTATTGCATGCAGAGGCTGGAATGTTATCAGTCAACTGCCAGGTGCACAAGCTATGGTAAGCAGCTCATTTGATTCCTGCCTGGAGTTTGGCTTTCAACTTGATCTTGAGCTTATCAGCAATCAGAAGAGGAGAACTTGTGCAAAAAGTGCAAGAATTTTTGGAGGGAGGTAAAGGCTGTGGGCCACTAAACTCTAAGGCTTTTATTCTAAGGGCTAATCATCATGATTTATTTATGGGGCTATATCAACTTGCAAAGCCTAGTAGAGTGGAGTTAAACTAGGGCAGCCTATTGCTCAGAAAAGTACAGTATGTACTGCAATAAAATATTTGGTATAGTTAACTTCCACATTATGGTGGGTCTAGAATTTGGAAAGCCAAAAACCCTAACCCTCACACTCGCCTAATGTACAATAACACTTCCCTATTTATTGTAGGGTTCTTATTTGCAGGATGTGGGGGGAGACAGAAGTCCTCTTGGTAAATATGTATAACATGGTTTACTAATACAACAATGTGATTGTAAATAAATGTATAGCATGATACAGCTTAAAATGATGACACAGATGTATCAGATGTTTTTCAATATAACTCTACCTTTATCTTTGTAAGCTGCCCAGAGTCAGTGAGAGTGAGTTGGGTGGCCCTATCCATTTGCATATACTGTAAACAAACAAACAAACAAACAAATAAAACATATTCATATGATTATCAAGATCAATTGACTGGAATTAAGATAAGAACAAAAAACAGTAGCACTAACCCAAAAATAAATAATTATTAAACCAGAGTAGGATATTCAAAACATACCGAACAATAGAAATGTTGAACTCAATAAAGCAGAAAGCACAAGATGATTTAATAATCTAGCTTTTAAGAGATGCACAGAACAGGATGGCTGCATCTGCTGAATTAATAGAGGCAATAAGAACCACGTCCAAAGTTGAATTCAGTACCTATACCCCATGGAATTCCTTCAGATACAGAATGAGGGCTGTTGTCCTCTTAAATTGTTACCCAATATTTCCTGAATCCATTTTCTACTTCTATTATTTACATTACAGTTCTGCACAGTGAGTTGCAATGCAGGTCCAGTAATTTCCCACTGGCTGTGACAAAGCTATTTAAACTGGATATAAGATAGATGTGCCAGATCATTACCGATTCTTCCCTGGGACTAGTAAACAAATTAGATTAAAGACGCTGTTCTTGCTATGGATGCAGCAAGCAGCACATGCAAATATAAGGAAGGGAAACTCTGTGTGGAGTTTTTATCAATCCAAATGTTATTGCAACTGAGCAGATGTGATGCAGAAAATATCTGAGATTGGCATCAGTCTGTGAATCCCACTGGAGGAGTGGAAGAAAGGTGAGCCCATAGTGAGATGTAGTATCTTTTCAAATCCCACACATCCTTTCATCCTTCTAAAACAGAATACATGGATGATAGACTTTTTGCTGTTCATATTCTTCCGCTCTACTTAATTTCCTTAGCTGACACAGACTTCTCCTCATCTTCAGAAGACACTACAAAAACATTTCTGACAGGTTTACAATCTAAAATGGGGAATGCTCAAAGAAAAAGAATTAGAAAGGAATTTTTAAAGGGAGGGGGGGTTTGGACATTAATTTATTTATTCATCCTGGGCATAAGTGACAACCTAGGTGTTATGTCATGGGCTCTGGTGAGCAGGAACGAAGACACATAGTTGAACAGAGAGAAACTCATTCTTTATTCCTGTTATTACTGAGCTTAGCTTGGGCCGCACCTGGTCACAATATAAAGCCAAACCCTACAGAAGCAGCCAATAGGATTGAACCAGTGCTTGCTGCCTAGAGCTGACCAATTGCAGGACCGGAGACGGCCTGTCTAGATTTCTGGGGAGCCATTGGCTCACGTGGTGTGGTACCACAAGCTCAATACATAACACTAGGCATTTTGATATTGCAATGCAAGTATGAAAAGGCAAAGCTTACATCATGATGCCACAATGCAGATCTAGTCAGAGGGATGTCACTGGGGTAAGGAAAGGATACCCAATAATGTGCCATCTTCTTATATGTGTTCTTGCTGGAAAGAATTACTTCTCAAACTGATTTTTTTCCCCTGAAAGATGTGTGGGGCTGCATTGCTATAATGTTCTTCCTGGAATGTGTGAATGGGTAATTCGTTCTCAAAGTAGGAAAGTATTGCCACCCATGAGAGAAGCATCAACAATCATGGGAAAGAAAGGAGATGCAAATGTCTATGGAAATTCTCAGTCATCCAGGTCACAGTTATCCCAAAGGTTCTTTTTTTCATGAGGCAACTCGGCTTTCTTTGTTTTTCCTTGAAGATGTTTCACTTCTCATCCAAGAAGCTTCTTCAGTTCTGACCGAGTGGTGGAGAATGGAAGGATCTACCTTCCTTGCAGTACTCTTTCCTGCAGTCACTGCAGGAATGTAAATCCTTCCATTCCTCAACATTCAGTCAGAACCGAACAAGCTTCTTGGATGAGAAGGGAAACGTCTTCAAGGAAAAACAAAGTAAGTCCAGTTGCCTCTTGGGGGGAAAAATAGCATCGCTGGGAATGGAGATGCAAAGAAATTAAGAAGAGGCTGAGCAATGTCCTTGGTCACAGAAGGCTGGGAGTCCATTGTGCGTACATGCATTTGTATTTGTGTGGGCAGAAAAAGAGAAGAGACATAAAAGAGAAGAATCCTAGAATGTTAAGCAGAAAGGTTCTTTGTATAAGGCTCTTCAGTTTCCATCAATATTAAAATAAATCCAGCAAATTTTAGCAATCTTTTGTTTTGCTTCCAGCTGATGGCAAATCACTCTACCTGGGTGCATCTTTTTGAACTATTCTGCATAGATTCTTTTTGATATGTGTAATATGGCTGGATCAGGGTGCTTTTTTTCCCCCATTTAGCTCCTCTTAGTTACTATTTTTCTCCCCTGAGTAGCTTCTTCAGTCAATGAAAGATGGCACTGAGAAGAAACGTGCTAATGATTCCTGACTGCATGACTTTCTTGTACGTGTTCGGTAGCTGAATATTTCATATGCTGCCCTACTAAGAATAGTATGACATTTTATGATAATCATTTTGCTGAAATGTTGCTCAATATTTAGGTATCGTTCCTTGAAGTGAGACTCACAAATAAGTATGTTGCCAGTTCCCCAGAGGAAAATGAGAGAAGTTTATTCTGACTTTAGGGGATAAGCTAAGCGAAGCACAAGATGCTTAATTAAACCAAGCTTCCACTTTTTCAATGGAAATACCCAATAAAGTACAGTATGGAGCAATTCTAGTACAGGCCAAATGTGGCAATTGATGAAACCTCCTTTGCTTTGGGAAGATGGCTTTTTATTATGCAGTAAATTAATTCCAATTATATTCAACAGATGCATGCTGTTTTATTATATGAAATACATTCTAGGGCATTTAGTTTTGTTTTGGTTTTGATTTTGTCCTTAGAGTTTTATTGTTATGGAACCTTCCACCCTGAAGCAGTTCTTCAAGATTTTCATATAGGGCAAAATAAATGTTTTATAGGGAAACTATTCTGAAATAAATTTCAGAGTATAACATTACCTGCTCCATTCAGGAGCCTTCTTAGATGTATTGGGTTACCATTCCCCAAGTTCATTCTTGGAAAATGCAGGTTAAGGTTGTCTTACTAGCCAAAGTGATGGTTGGAAGAAAAAAAAGACATTAATCTTTCTGTATTTTAATTTTAAAATATTTTAAAAGCTTCCCTATGTACTCACTTGCTCACAGTGATGCAAGGAGCATCTTATTAGAAATAATCACCTAACCACTGCAACCATCATGGTAGATTATGCAAAATTGATCAAGCGAGCATTTTTTTCAAGATCAAACTGCAAGATGTCAAATTTGTGAACAAGCAGAGTTGTACATTTTTAAGTTAAAAGAAGAAAGTCACCTCCTCAATGGCCAATATAAAATTAAGGCAACACCCTCATGTGCACGCGCACACACACACACACACACACACCTCTTTCCTCCTGTCTCATGATATTTTTTTCAGAAATTCTAGTGTTTTCTGCAGAAAAGGAACAACACCATGCCCTCTTTTCAGGAAGTATAGAATCTCACAAATGCAGGAGGCATAACTGAAGCCAGTACAGTATTAATTTCCTTTCCTTTTTCATTCTTGGCCACTCCCTTCTACACTTCTCTTGACTTTTGTCATAGACAAAACACAAGACACATTAAGACAAAGATATAGCTGGAAAGCCATGCTGTTCAAAACATTGCTTTTATTTACCAATGACTGAGGAGTCCTTGATATAGCTATGAATTCTTTCCTTACAGTTATATGACATGGTGTAATTACAGTACTTTTGGACAGTTAATTGTTTACACTTTCAACCCATTAACATGAACAGCTAATTAAACTGTAATTATTTTATAGCATGTTTTCTTTGACTTTTTAAAATAATGATGGGTGCTTATCATATGATGCAGCTGTGGTCTTCATTGATTTGCTGAAGAAGGCAGAGCTTTGAGAAAGGAACTGTTGAGTCAAAATTCACATGGATAAGCTCCAGTTCTCCTTCCCCAAAAAACTCAGTAGAATTTGCAACAAGCTGTAACAATAAGACATATCAAGGGATATTCTTATTTTTAGTGTCTAGCAATCATAAGAGCAAAGTCACATTATCGAGTCACTGAAAGCGGGCATGTCAAAAAAAAACGTGTCAGAGAGTAATATTTTTTGTTTCTCACAATTCAGTAGAACATATTGCAATCGATGTGGCTGGTGCCAAATTTTATTAGCAAGTGTCAAGGAAGACTTTTGACATGCATATGCCTGCCAGTCCCCCCAATGCTGTTGCCTGTCATTAGATCTACTTGTTTTAATGTAGAACTTTTTGTGAGGACAATCTAGGAGTAATATGCAATTTTTGTGTTCCTTTTCTACTACTGAAGGAATTGGCATGACAACAGTTCTTCATGCATGACATAGAACTAATCTATGCTTTTTTTTGGGGGGAGTGCTAAACAAATAAATAAAATATATCGTTATTAACAATCACCATCACTGAATTCCATTTTGGCAAAGGTATGAGAAAAATACATTCATTCTTAAATTGGTATTCTGTGTAAACTTAAAAAAATTATATCACATACATTTCTAAATATGTAGTGTTCCCCCCAAAAATCCATGTTAGCATATTGATGATGGAAGGTTGATGGCTGTTCTATCATTTTTCAAAGGTTAAGTTGAAATATTGTAGATCTTTCTCCTTCTTTCAGATGTATAAGACCTGCGATCCTATACAGTCCATATTTGCTTTAGTCGTTTACTTTAGGAAATTCAGCCTCAAATCTAAGGTGGATCTATTTCACTGAACAATAGAAGCTATGTAGTGAAACTGTATTTCATTCATAGTTTAATTACCGGTATCTGAAAACTGTGGTGTTTCCTCTCAGTCTTTTTCTTTGCAAGCTCTTCTTTTTTGCAATTCTTTTAAGTATTCCTTGAAGGTCTTGACTTCCAGTTCCCTTGCAATTCTTTTAAATTGGTTGTTTCCCAGTGGAACGAAACTCAAAACAACTTGTGTGTATTCTCTTCTATTGGAACAAAACTTTAACAGCCATGAGAAACGATCGAAACCCAGGATTGCTTTTGTTTTCTGGATTTTCAACTCAGGGTCACAAAAATAGACACAGTGGCAGTTCAAGCTTCCTGTACAAAAATCTGAGTGAAGATTGATGGCCATGTTACCAAGAAAGAGAATACTCCAGTAACCTGGTGCTAAAGAAAATTAAATTGAAAGCTCAAGAAAGTTAGTTAAAGTTCAGGACTGGCTTTAAGTTAGAAAGGGCTTCATTCTTTTTCAAATTAAATTTAAATATGTGTACCAGCTGCTCAATAAAGAAAACAAAATGCTAAAGGGAAACAGAGAAAAGGCAGATAAGTACAGGGCAAAATGTTTTATATTTTGGCTCAGCAAACCAAAGCAAACCAGCTGTTTCAAGATGAGTTTGGCATGTTTGAGCTGACCAATTATCCCATGTTGAAACTGGGCACTGGTTGTTACTGCTGATTCAGCACCTGCCTCAAAGGGTCAGTCTGCTCCTCCAGGGTATGGCTTCATCTGGATCATTTCAAAAATGAGAAGCTCCTGCACCCAGGGAGATCATTAAAACAAAACAATGATCCCCTTTACCTTTTGGTCACATGGGCTAGAAAGGACAAACACTTGTTCAGTATGTTCAGAACAACCTGCCTCCCGAAGTTGTGAATGCTCCAGCACTGGAAGTTTTTAAGAAGAGATTGGACAATCATTTGTCTGAAATGGTATAGGGTTACCTGCCTAAGCAGGGGGTTGGACTAGAAGACCTCCAAGGTCCTGTCCAACTCTGCTATTCTGTTCTGTTCTCTTCTAGTACCGAAGGGCTTCACCTGGTTCACCACTCCACTGTGAGGTTGGGTTGCCATGTCTCTGCTGTTCTTGAGCCAAGCCTCACACAGAATTCATCTGATGGCTATTCTTTGAAAAGAATCAAGGGCAGAATGTAGGTCAGGAGATAAGTTTGAAATAAAGCATATCAATACAAATGCAGAAACTGCTTTAGCTGCTTATCTCCAGTCATAGGCTCAAGGAGACCTATGTCTGAGTGCCCAGCCATATCAGATACAGCTATCTGCTGCTCAGACCACTGAACACATAAGAGATAGGTGTGTTCCTCTTAGGTGGGAACATCCTGAGGGATCAAGGGTCAGGGAAGGTGGTACTCAAACCAAATTCATGAATTTGTCTAATACACTATTCATTGTCTATGTATACACCTTTTAAAAGTATGTATAATGTGACTGTGGATGTAAGACTCATTTCTCTTTTGTTTCCTTTGCCTCCAAAGCTCCATTTCCCCTTCTGGAACCCATCTGGTTCCTTCACTGGTTGCCTTTTGAAGGGTAATTCAAATTTTGTGTTCTCTCAGAAAGCTCAGCTGATATGTAGCATTCTTTATGCTTTGTTTTACAGGTTAATAATCACTCATTCAGCAACCGCTCAAGGTTGTGATTGCCTTTGTTTTCTGGACTTTCAACCCATCAAAAATAGATATACGGTGGCACTGAATGAGTGGTGATTAACACCTAGCCTCGAGGTTCCTGCTAGTGCAGCATCCACAATCATGTGGCACCGATTGGGGCTCTTGGCAACCAACTCACACTTATGATGGTGGCTGCACATCCTGGTCATGGTATCACCATTTGCAACCTTCCCTGCTGGCTCTCCACAAGCAAAGTAAATGGGGAAGCCAGGAGGGAAGCTTACAGGTTGCTCTCACTGCTTTTTCTCCTGAGGAATCTGCTATGGAGTAGATCCAGGGATCTTGTATTCTGTGGTGCATGCCAACCCACAGCAAACCTCAGCCATGCTCATTAGTGCCTGCCTAACAAGCTACACTCACATTGTGCTACAGCACCTCCTCCTCTCTCTGGCCTCACTTGCATGGTACCACAGCATCTCCTCCCCTGCCCACCTGCGCGCACACAGTGCCAAATCACCCCTTCCCCTACCTGCCTGTGCTAGAACCATCTTACCATGCTGCAGCACCATGCACCCCATCCATGCTCCCTTCCCACTTGCCTCATTCATCCTTACTGGCCACACTGCATGGTGCCACAACATCCTTTTGCTGACCAGGTGCTCTCTTTAGAATTCACCTGCCTACCACCTTGTTTATAGCTACCCAGGACTAATGATTTCCTGGCATTGATTTTGGTTGTTGGAAGCCGCAAGTCATGGTCACGTAAAGTCCTTGTTTAATGACTCATGATCCTTCTTAAAAACAGCAACAGGGACTTCTGGGATGATTCTTAGCTGGATTGTGCAGTATGCATCAAGATGGAATTTATACACTAGTTTTCAATATGCTTGCCTGAAGGTAAATAAGTCAACACCATGCATCACAAGAGGGCTGTCCCTAATAAGTAACATTTAATCTAATAACCACAGTAGAATTTATTTAATTACAGCTGGTTCAAATAATGGGCTACAACAATCTTAAGTGAATATTTATGAATGGATGAAAGAAGTTGGATGGAAATACAGAACATTTCATCTTTTCATAGAGAAGCATATAGAGAACAACTCCCTAATTAAATATAACACTAAAAAGGTAAAGGTAAAGGTTCCCCCGCACATGCGTGCTAGTCGTTTCCAACTCTAGGGGCCGGTGCTCATCCCCGTTTCAAAGCCGAAGAGCCAGCGCTTGTCCAAGGATGTCTCCGTGGTCATGTGGACTAGACACCAAAGGCGCACGGAATGCTGTTACCTTCCCACCGTAGTGGTCCCTATTTTTCTACTTGCATTTTTACGTGCTTTCAAACTGCTAGGTTGGCAGAAGCTGGGACGAGTAACAGGCGCTCACTCTGTTACGCGGCACTCGGGATTTGACCCGCCAAACTGCCGACCTTCTGATCGACAAGCTCAGCGTCCTAACCCACTGAGCCACCATGTCCCTAAATATAACACTAAACATGCCCTATTATACTTATGACTATAATTTTGTCTCATTTCAAAGGACTGTTCTAAATACATTCAAACTAAACTAACATACAAAGAATACATTTTTTTAAAATCACACTAAGATGTTAACATTAAGATTTTTTTAAAAAAAATATTTTATACCAATACAATTTATTATAATTTTCTACACTCACTTACCCTTGTAGTTTTTGTTTTAATGCCCCTCCCACAATTTATTTTGCTCTTTAAACTTCTCACCTCTCTTTTTTTAAGGATCTCATCAATTCCATCTAACAATAAAGTCCTCTGTTCTTCTCTACCTCATAAACTATTCATTCTTCTTTTGTATATTTCTCTTACAGTTCAGTTCTCATTCATTCTCTCTCTATGATAAAACCACTTCAGTATACTTCTTTCATAATGATTATTCATTTTTGTATTCCATCCCTAATCAAACAGCTTGCATTCACTCTATTTTCTTTTAAAAAGGCCACTTTTAAAGATCCATTTATATATAATAAAGCTGCCAAAAAAAGCCAACACAGTGCTAGGCTGCATTAACAGAGGGATAGAATCGAGATCACATGAAGTATTAATACCACATTACAATGCCTTGGTAAGGCCACACTTGGAATACTGCATCCAGTTTTGGTCACCACGATGTAAAAAAGATGTTGAGCCTCTAGAAAGAGTGCATAGAAGAGCAACAAAGATGATTAGGGGACTGGAGGCTAAAACATATAAGGAACAGTAGCTGGAATTAGGTATGTCTAGTTTAATGAAGAGAAGGGTGAGGGGTGACATGATAGCAGTGTTCCAATATCTCAGGGGCTGCCACAAAGAAGACGCAGTCAAGCTATTCTCCAAAGCACCTGAAGAAAGGACATGAATTGTTCCGTGAATGATGAGAGGGAGACGGCAGGCTGGGTTTCAGGCATTTATTTTTGCTTCAGCTCCGGACAGCTGTCAGGCGGAGAAACCCTTGCTTTTATACAGGAACTGTCACTGTTTAAACCAATCAGAGAACCGCAATCTCCCGCCGCGAGGGCAGTGACCAATAGCCTCTCGGCAGCTTTTGACAGTTACCGAGTGACTGCGCCTGCGCGGCTAGGCCGGGGAATCCGACAGCTGTCAGGACCGCTGGCTGAAGCAAGGCGCGTGTTCAGCCGGCGTTTTGACAGCTCGGCGGCTATCAGCTGAGGCTGGCCCTGGCGCATGCGTGATTGCTCTCAGCAGCCTTTTGACAGCTGTCAACTGTCAACGGCTGCCGCATTTGGGTTCCCTGATTTTAGCCTCAGGTCTCTGAGGCTTCTTAATGTCGTGGTTACTTTAACATCATTTATAACAGTATATAACACCCCTTCCCTTCCCCTGGATCTGAGAACCTTAACAACATTTTTTAACTGAACTGTCAGAATAAACATTTTTAACAGAACTGTTGATCGTCGGTGTGCTTCCTGCCCATTCAAAGTCCGCGAGGTAGGCGGGGGGCCGTCTGTCTCTGCTGGAGCGGTGGAGGATGACTTCCTCCTCCTCCAGATGTGGAACTGCTGGTGTTTCTTCTGGAGGTACCGGAGGTGGGGATTGCAAGTCCTGGGATGGTTGCAATATGCCGGGGGTGTCGCCGCTAAATGGCTCAGGGCTTCTGGGGGGTGAGTGCAAGGGGTGGTTCGGAAGTCCCCTGGACCGGAGTTGATCTGTGTGTCTATGGGGGAAGAGTCCCTTTCCGATGTCCACCGTGTAGGATAGAGGGCCAGATTGATCCAGGATGACTCCCTGGATCCATTTGTCCTTTCCCCTATAGTCCCTTGTCCAGACGTTTTGTCCTTGAGCAAATGTCCTGGGCGGGGTGGTATGGCCCTCTTCGGCTGCCGGCCTGTCAGGGTGTAGTCTGTCTAGCTTTGTCACTAGCCGGCGGCCCCAACGCAGTTCCGCAGGGGATTTCCCGGTGGTGAAGAAGGGCGTAGCGTAGTGAGCCAGGAGGAACTGTGCCAGGCGGTGGTGCCAATCTCCTGCGATGATCTTTCGGAGGGCATCCTTGGTGGTCCTTACCATGACCTCTGCCAGACCATTAGACGAAGGGTGGAAGGGGGCTGACGTGACGTGCCTAATACAGTTGTTCTTGGCAAAGATCTGAAATTCACGAGAGGTAAATTGTGGGCCATTGTCGGAGACTAAGACATCGGGAAGGCCGTGTGTGGCAAAAATCCCCCTGAGTCCCTGAATGGTGGCAGCAGTCGTTGTGCTGGAAACCGGGAGAACCTCCAACCACTTGGAAAAACTGTCCACTACGATGAGAAAAGCCTGTCCCTGGAAGGGGCCAGCGAAGTCGATGTGGACATGGGACCATGGATTTTGGGTCGTTTCCCATTTGTGAATGGGGGCCTGGGGTTGTACTGGTCGGGTCTGCTGGCATAAATAGCAGCCAGCTACATGCGTTTCTATATCCCTATCGATGGCCGGCCACCAAACATAACTGTGGGCCAAGGCTTTCATCTTTACGATGCCAGGGTGCCTGTCGTGCAATGTGTGCAAAACCTTGGGTCTGTGCAGGGCCGGCACTACCACCCTGCTGCCCCAGAGAATGCAGACCAGGTGAGAGGTTAGTTCGTTTCGCCTTGTGAAATAGGGTTGAAAATCTGTGCCAGGGCTAATGGTCTGCCACCCTGAAGAAACCCACACCAGTACTCTGCTGAGGGTTTTATCTTTGCTGGTTGCGGCAGCGATGTCTTTTGCTGTTAACGGGCATTCCAGAAGCTCCTGGATGGCTAAGATGTGACCAGCTGGGGCTGGGTCTGGGTCTACGTGGGGTAGGGGCAGTCTGCTGAGGCCGTCTGCGTGGCACATTTGCCGACCCGGCTTGTAAATTAATTGGTAAGAGTAAGCAGAGAGGAATGTTGTCCACCGCAGCATCCTGGGGGACAGAATTTGGGGGGGTTTGTCAGTCCCAGGTGAATAGACCTAGCAAGGACTTGTGGTCTGTGAATATCGTGAATGGGTGGCGATATAGGTAATCGTGGAATTTTTTAATACCCGCCACGATTGCCAGTGCCTCTTTGTCGATCTGGGCATAGTTCCTTTCAGCTTTGGAGAGGGTCCTAGAATAATAGGCAACAGGCGCCTGTGTCCCATCGCTTAGCAAGTGGCTTAAAACTGCTCCGACCCCATATGGGGACGCATCACATGCTATGCAGAGGGGTTTATCCTCTCTGTAATGGGAGATGGTGGTATTACTTAACAGCATCTGTTTGAGATTTTTGAAACTATCATCGTGGACTGGTGTCCACTGCCATGATGCCCCTTTGTCAAGTAACCTATGGAGAGGTTCTGCTATGGTTGACTTCCTGGGGAGGGAGGCATGGTAGAAGTTCAAAAGCCCAAGGAATGCTTGGAGCTCTGTTTTGTTTTTGGGGGCCGGGGCAGCCTTGGTGGCAAGGATTTTGGAATTAGTGGGGTGGATTCCTTGGGAGTCTATTCTGTAGCCCAGGAATTCCGTGGATGGAACCCCTATGGAGCATTTCTCTCGTTTGAGCTTTAACCTTGCACTATGGAACCTGGTTAGTACTTCATGCAGTCTGGCTGCTAATGTGCTCTCGGTTTCCCCTGCGATGAGAACGTCATCGAAGTAAGGGTAAACCCCTGGGATTCCCTTTAGAGTTCTTTCCATGACTTCCTGGAAAATGTCAGGAGCCACTGAAATTCCGAATTGGAGGCGGGTTACTTTGAAAGCCCCGCGGTGTGTAATGATGGTTTGGGCGTCAGCTGTTACCCTAGTGACAGGGAGCTGGAGGAACGCATGCGCCAGATCGAGTTTGGCAAAAATGGAGCCGGAGCCTATTTCGGACAGGACGTCTTTAACTGCAGGGACCGGGTAAGCGTGGGGGTTCAATGCGCGGTTGAGGGTCACTTTATAGTCCACACAGATTATTACATCCCCGTTAGGCTTGACAGGTGTCACTATTGGGGTTTCCCATGTTCCTCCGTCTGTGGGTTCCAGGACCCCTAGGGCCACTAGGCGGTCTAGTTCGCTCTCAATCTTTTGTTTGAGGGTGAAGGGGACCCTCCTAGCTTTGATTCTGATAGGGCTGACCTCGGGTTTGAGCTTGAGGTCAATCGGGGGGCTTGTGTATTTGCCTAATGTCCCATCGAAAACATCGCCGAACAGTTTGCAGACGTTTTCCAGGGTTTGCGACTGGATGCGGTTTGTACCTTCTAAGCGGATGCCCAAAGCCTCGAACCAGTCCAGGCCGATGAGGCTGGCCGGGTTCCTTCGGTGACCTGAGCTACAAGGTACCCTTGAAACTTTTTGAATCCTACTCTCAACTTGGCCTGCTCCTTTAAGTTTATGGGAGCTCCCTGAAAGTCAGCGAGTAAGATTCGGGAGGGCTGAAGGGGAATGTGGCGTTTGCTCCTAGACCTGATTTTCTGGAGGGTGTCCCAGGATATCATGGAGACGGAGGACCCTGAGTCCACCTCCATCTCGCATGGGACCCCCTGGATCTTAACCCAGATATTTATTTTGGGTTGTAGGTGATGGATTGTAAGGGGCTTCTGGCTGGAGAGGATGGATAACACTGAGGGCAGTGAGGTTTTTTGGGGTGGGTGGGAAGGTTTGGTCCTACCTGACGGAATTTCCTCAAGTTCATGGAGGGTCTCCCGGTTTTGGCTACGACATACAGAGCGGATGTGCCCGGTCTTCCCGCATCTGTGGCACCTGGCGTTCCTGAATCAGCAGGTGGCCTTGGTGTGGGCCCCGCCGCAGCTGGCACACCTGGTCCTTGTGCCTGAGGGGTTGGGTTTTTGGCTAGCGCCCTCTGGCTTGGTCGGTCTGCAGTTTCCCTCATGGCCTGCGGCCATTCTATTGAACCTTGGGATGATTGCGTCCACACCAGTATCGTCCTCGGGGGTCTCGATGTCTAGCTCCCTGGCCTGATGGACTGAACCACTGGGGCCGCATCCTGACAAAGATGAGTCTTCCCGATGACTATCTTCATACGCCATGATCTCCAGAGTGAGCTCTGCGAGATCCATCGTAGGCTTAGCCACCAGCTTCCGTTGAAGCCGCTCATTCCGTAGTCCAGTGATGATCTGGTCTCTGACGCGGTCCTCCAGGTCAGGTAATTGGCATCTGCGGGTGGCGTGACACACCCCCACGATGAATGCTGTAGCCAACTCGCCCAGTTGCTGACAACGGCAAGCGAAGTTGAGCCGCCAGTACAATTCCAACCGCCTGGGCATAAAATGCTTGCTGAGGTGTTCAGTCAGCTCAGCATACGGTATCGTGGCGACCGGGTCCAGGCTGCAGAGTCCTATGGCGATGTCATAGACGGCCGGTCCGCTGAGGCAGAGTAGTGCCGCAGCCTTGTGGCGGTCTTCCATGATTTTGTTCACAAAGAGGTATCCTTCGACCTGCCCCCAGTGCAACTCCCATCCCTCGGGGTGATGGACATCAAACTCCCTGATGTGTCCGAGGTTTGCCATTTGACTGGGTCCACGGTATAGATGAGCGAATTTGAAGGGTTCCTATTGCCCTCAGCCAGTGACTTCAGCAGTGACCGCAGCGGCTGGAGGGATTGGAACTCCTTCTGCCCGTGACTTAGCTCAGTGACTAGCTCTATTGTACTGCAGATCCCACCCTCGTCACCAGGTGAATTGTTCCATGAATGATGAGAGGGAGACGGCAGGCTGGGTTTCAGGCGTTTATTTTTGCTTCAGCTCTGGACAGCTGTCAGGCGGAGAAACCCTTGCTTTTATACAGGAACTGTCACTGTTTAAACCAATCAGAGAACCGCAATCTCCCACCACGAGGGCAGCGACCAATAGCCTCTCGGCAGCTTTTGACAGCTCCCGAGTGATTGCTCCTGTGCAGCTAGGCCGGGGAATCCGACAGCTGTCAGGACTGCTGGCTGAGGCGAGGTGCGTGTTCAGCCGGCGTTTTGACAGCTCAGCAGCTATCAGCTGAGGCTGGCCCTGGTGCATGCGCAATTGCTCTCAGCAGCCTTTTGACAGCTGTCAACTGTCAACGGCGGCCGCGTTTGGGTTCCCTGGTTTTAGCCTCAGGTCTCTGAGGCTTCTTAATGTCGTGGTTACTTTAACATCATTTATAACAGTATATAACAGGACAAGAACCAACAGATTGAAACTAGTCAAGGAGAGAAGCAACCTAGAACTATGGAGAAAGTTCCTGACAGTTAAAACAATTAATCAGTGGAACAACCTGCCTCCAGAAGTGGTGAATGCTCCAACACTGGAAGTTTTTAAGAAGAGACTGGACAGCTATTTGTCTGAAATGGTATAGGATTTCCTGCCTGAGCAGGGGGTTGAACTAGATGACCTCCAAGGTCCCTTCCAACTTTACTACTACTACTACTACTACTATTACTACTACTACTACTACTACTATTATTATTATTATTATTATTATTATTATTATTATTATTATTATTATTATTATTATAACTTTCAGATTACAAAGATAAAAAACTAGTAGAAATGAATGAGAATATAAACAAGAAAAAAAAAAGAAAAAGTGTAAAAAGGGTGACACAGGGAGGGGAAAGTGGAAATATATAAATAAGGAACAACCCCCCCCAAAAATGTAAAAAGAAATAATTCTCCCCCACCAAGAAAAGTATAAACACTTTCAAGACCGTCTCTAATATTCTAATAAAAATATTCTTCATATTATATCTTATCTTTTATCTATTGGCAAACAATAAAAACTCACCTTTGAATCTTAATCAGAAAAAGTCCATTAAGAGCTGTCAGAAACAATACATATGCACACATACACACACATGCACACAGAGGGATGTTTAACTTTAAAGAAGTACATTTCACAATTCTTTCCTTTCCTTTGCACAATACTTATCATTTTTTCTAGATATGCAAAGGAAAAAAATATTCTTTCTATGTCTTATCTTTTATCTATAAGCTAATCTTCAAAACCTCATCTTTCAAACTTAATCAAGAAAAAATCCATTAAGTACTACTAGAAACAACAAATTGAAAATATTAATCCTTAATCGCTTCAACTGATGTCCCACAAATTAATTTCTTATTATCTTTTCTTTATCTCTTCTCAATTATAATATCAGAGCTTATCACTTTCTCTAAAAATACAGCAAGATTTTCTTCTTCCATATCTTATCTATAAACCAGTTTTTAAAGCCTCCTCATTCATTCCTAGTCAAGAAAAACCCATTAAAAACTGTTAGAAAAGAGACAATCATATATACTTTAACTTTGATCCAATAGGCCCACCTTGTAAATCTTAGTTTTAGTTTAAGGGTCTTGTTTATTCCTTTTAGGTAATGTCCCAAAAGTTTATTTCTTCTCTCTTTTGCTTTTGTCAGGAATTCCTTCATAGGTATAACACATATCTTTTGTAAATCCAGAATTTGAAAGTTGTTCAAATCACTTTTCTGAGATAAGATCCACATATCAAAGTTATTCTTCTGATTTTATTATTTGTATGTCCTATTTCATTACTAGCACTTCCACTTGTTTCATTTGCTGGTCTTGTGTTAGATTGTTGTCAATTTTATTCTTATATTCTGTCAGTTTGAAATCTGTATTCAAAACAACCCGGTTTTCAACTATATCCTCTTCTATTTCTTTTTTTTTAAGTCTAAAAATTTTAAAAATTGATACAATTTTTATTGTATCAATCAGTCTAAAGAGTAAGTTTTGAGTATATTGTGGCAAATACCCTTACATTTTTCCAGAGTTAAAATGTTTTCTTCATTCTGCATTAATGGGAGATTTCCTTTAATTATAATATTTAACTAGACAACCCATGCCCATTGCAGCATCTCCAGAGTCACATGACCAAAATTTGGATGCTTAGAAATTGGCATGTATTTACAATGGTTGCAGTATCCCTGAGTGATGTGACTGACATTTGTGACTGTCCCAGCCGGCTGTCCAACAACCAAAGTCAATGGGAGAAGATGGATTTGCTTAATGACCTCATGATTCACAAGACAACTGCAGTGATTTGCTTAACAACGATGGCAAAAAAGTCGTAAAATCAGGCACAGCTCAGTTAACAACTGCCTTGCTTAGCCACAGAAATTATGATTTCCGTTGTGGTTGTAAGTTGAAGACTACCTGTACAATATCCTAGATTCTTGGGAAAAATTCAATGCAAATTAAGACCAACACCAGCTAAAGAACTGACAGCTGTGGCATTATATCATAATAACCATAATTGGTTGATCTTCTTGCATTTTCTTCTGTTTTCATTATGAACATTTTGGAAAATAGGTCTCTTGCTTATTCTAGACTAAGCCATAGGCCTGTCTATAAAGAAAGGGGTGCATGTTGTAAGAGCCCTTACAAAATAACTGCCCAGCAAGGATTGACTGGTAAGATAGGCTTGCTAGAAAACTTTCGTTTACCACCAGCATTCCAACTCCGTGGATGTTCTCTATCCACTGAGAATGACCTGTGTAGTATCCACCATATTACCTATTAGTAAATATCTGGTGAGTGCTTTGCTTTTCAGCATGCCAGCTTTCTGTTTCTTTGTAATTGACAATTTTTTAGAAGATTTAATTAATGATTTAAGGAGTCTAGGGACAGCTTTTTGAGATTCTGCAATAAACTACTTCACAACCATTTCATTGTTAGTAGTTAAACTTGGGACAATATGTATATAGTATGTGCATAAAACAAGTTACACAGTCAATTTTCCAAATCCACAATAATGATTGAAGCAAGCCTAAGAATGCATGTCTGCTCAAAAGCAACTCTTGCTGAATTCAATAGGGTTTATTTTCTGAGTCTGGATTATCAACTGTAATGGGAAATAGATCAAAGGAACTAATCCCCCCTTCATTTGTTGGGCAAAATATTATCCCACTCTTCTATATTAGGACATCGAACAACTTGCCTTTTCTCAGCTCTTTCTGAGACTTGCCCTAAGAAATACATTAGTGGTTACAAAATGAAATGCAATGAAGAGTTATTATATCAGTTCAGATACACTAAATTACCCCAACAGGAACAGTAGGTAAAAATGTGCAGATTTGCTTACAAAACGCTCTGCAATTGTGGCCATCAAATCCCATTTTAAGAGCTAATTTCTTCAGAATATTTTGAAGAGAAAGCAATAACACTGAAATATTAAACTACTGAACTTTTATAAACTGTTTTAGTTCCATATGAAATTTATGTTAACTGAGTGAATGCTGGCAAATTGGAATATCTTACAAAGCTAGTTTTTTCTCAGATAACATGATTAAAAACAGCTGAAATAAATATGAACACTTGTGAAATGATAGCAGCTTGATATATGTTGTATTCCAATGTGGGTCTCCATCATTTTCATCAAAACGGTTGTGCCAACCTCCTGGGATATCCATGGCCATGAAGGAGATCTGACAGGACCTTATTGCTTTATTCATTGGCTTTTCAGTTGCTGCTTTCAATTTTCTGGCAAAATGTCTCCTAGGACAGCCCATCATCTTAACAACAAATGACTTCATTTGAAAAACACAAAGGCAGCTCTGTTGTTCATTCGGCACCTTAGCAGCAAAGTGTGATTTAATTTAAAGCACTGGAAGCAAAGATGCTTCCATATTACCCCACTTAACCAAGGCATATGATACTTTGTTGGAAGAGGGTTTGGGGTTCACAACAAGCCTACATAAATGAAGCTAACAACATTGTAGTGTCTTCTGGCAAAACTGACTTTCCTTCTTCCAAAGCTAAAGGTTGAAGTTCCAGGGTTGGGGTTCACTGCTGTCCAGTGAGGACAGACATAGTTTTGGAAGATGAACTCTTGACAATAGCAACAGGGAGATCAAGATTTAGAATGGATCAGAACCATTGCCACATTTTGACCTGAAACATTCACTTGTATTCATCTGAGAGCATTTATATTTTACTCTTGCTTCGTAAAGAGAACACACAAAAAATCATCACAGGTAATCTTCTCTTAATGATGGTAACTGGAACAAGAATTTCTATCACTAAGCAATATGATCATAAAGTGTGACATGCTCCAAATAGTAAGCATGAGGATATAAACATATTAAATATATTGTCAAAATGTGCAAACATGCTAAATGAAATACCGCTGAAATCAGGGAAATGTTTAAAAGTTTAAGAATACTGCAATGTAATGAATTCCAAGATACACGTTTATACAAAATTAATCAGGAACAGAAAAATAAACCTGTAAATCAGGAGTGAAACATGGAAGATCCAAAAGAGATCCTTGAAAGCCTTAGATAAATTCTCCAGACCAAATCAAAAGTCAATTGTGTTCTGCAATTTGTATTGTGATAGAAATAAAGAACTTACTAAATATATAGGGATAGTTACGTATAATGATCTTTAAAAATTAGTTTTATTTAAAAATGAATCTAGCCTGCCCCTAATCCTTTCACTTCTTTTAAGTGTGACCTCATCATGCCATTTTTAATAGGCAAATGTCAAATTTCTGCCAGGCAAACTAGACTGGAATCAATTTAACCAAAACCTTAACAAAATAATGGAATAATGGAAGGGACTTTGAAGATCTTCTAGTCCAAAACCCTGCCCAAGCAGGAAACCCTATATCATTTCAGACAAATGGTTGTCCAATTTCTTCTTAAAAACTTCAAGTATTACAGCACCCACAATTTTTGGAAGCAAGTTGTTCCACTGATAAATTGTTCTGTCAGCAAATTTGTCCTTAATTCTAGGTTGGTTCTCTCCTTGATTAGTTTCCATCCATTGCTTCTCGTCTAGCTTTTAGATGCTCTGGAGAATAGGTTGAGCCACTCTTTTTTGTGGCAGCCCCTGAGATATTGGAACACTGCTATCATGTCACCCCTTATTCCATCTTTTCATTAAACTACATATACCCTTTTCCTGCAACCGTTCTTTATATGTTTTAGCCTCCCATCCTCTAATCATCTTTGTTGCTCTTCTCTATACTTTCTAAGAGCTGTGGTGGCACAGTGGTTAGAATGCAGCCCTGCAGGCTAATTCCTCTGATTGCCGACTATCAGCAGTTTGGCAGTTTGATTCTCACTGGCTCAAGGTTGACTCAGCCCTCCATCCTTCCAAGGTTGTAAAATGAGGACCCAGATTGTTAGGGGCAATATGCTGTCTTTGTAAACCAGTTAGAGAGGGCTGTAAAGTGGTATATAAGTCTAAGTGCTATGGCTAATGTCTGAACATCTTTTTTTATATCGCGGCAACAAAAACTGGATGCAATATTCCAAGTGTGGTCTTACCAAAGCATGATAAAGTGGTATTAACACTTCATGTGATCTTGATTCTATCTCTCTGTTAATACAGCCTAGGACTGTGTTGGCTTTTTTGGCAGCTGCAACACACTGCTGGCTCATATTTAAGTGATTGTCCACTGGGACTTTCACATTTACTGCTATTGAGCCAGGTATCACTTATTCTATACCTGTACATTTGGGGTTTTTTGCCTAAATGCTAGAATCCAAGAACTCCTAACAAGTCAAATTAATTGTAAAAAAGTGAAATAGCTATTATAAAAGAATTCAACACATCCCGATTATACTTTGGGGGGAAAACGTTTAAGGAAGAGCTATGTCTTCTAAGCAAATATATCAGTGACAACTGTCAGATATATTTGGTGAAATGTTACTCAACAGAATAGACTGTTTTTTGAAGATTCGGCAAAAAAGGTCCATTGTATGGCCAAGTACAAGACTCACCTGAAGCACCACAACAGCATCTACTCAATCTGATTGTCAATATATTTAACAAATTTCTCTTTATCACACATGGTACTGCTCAATACAGTCCATACAAAGGCAAGAAGAATGGGTGGATAAAACCTGTAGTTGCTGCTTCTATTGACCTGTCACCATTGACCTGAAAATGGAAACTCCTGAAACAATATGGCACAAAACAAAGTCAGTGTGAAGTCTTTTGTTTCAAGGTTGGGATGAAATGTTGGAATACACTTTTGTTCTAGGCTTAAAATGCATAAAATGGCCATTTCAAACTTGAAACATTTTGCGGTCTCTGACTTTCAACACTAAGACACTCTAAATAGCTTGTATATTCATCCTAGGATTCAAAGAATGCCCAACTAATTCCATTTGTCAAGGGAAACACAATTCAAATTTCTCAAACAGCCTGTCCTTCTTCACAAAAGTAATTTCTTTTTCAGTGTGAAGAAATTTCTGAAAAAACAGTTTTGATGTATAACATAGAATAAAGTATTCTGTTTTACAAAGGAAAATTTCTAAACTTAGCTAAAGATACTGCCTTGTTTACTTTTACTTTCTTACCTAGTCTACCCAATAATCAACATTCTCTGGGCAGATTACAAAGTTAGTGTATATAATTCTCTTCTCTCTCTTCGCCCCCACCCCAAAGTTTCGAGAGAGATTTATCACAATGAATACAAAGTCATGAAAATGTACTTTTTTTTCCTTTCCCTAAATCATAAATTCAAAAGCCGCTAATGCTGCAAACTGGTTATGAAATTTCTACTCCTTTGAAATTTAAATGGGGAACATTATCATTGGGCAAATAAAGATCAGAGTTTATAACCAAAATCTCCATTGTCTCAACTCCTGGCTGAAGAGAGATTTGGATTAAATGTGCTGTAAGACCCCTTCTGACTGTATGATTCTATCAGTACCACTATGGTAAGAGTAAAAAAAACACACATGGAAATACTGTATATTAGTTGGGGTCATGCTACCTAAACAAAAGGATTCAAGTTAAAATCCAGACAGTGATGAAGCTGGCTTCATTTCCAGTCAGTATCAGCAACCCAGGAGACCAGCAACTTAAGAGTGCCAAGTACCATATTAGATCAGCATTATATGTCCTAGAGTGGTCAACTGGATGTCCACAAGCAGTTAATGGGAACACAGTTCAACCCCATTGTGGTTCCCCTGCAACTGATATTTGGAGACATGCTGTGTCCAATTAGATGCAACCTGCACTGGGTTTCAAGATTAACAGCCCTTCATAGGCCTGTCCTCGAAAGAGATTCAGTCCTCTTCTAAGGTCATCTAAGTTAATGGCCATCACCATGTTTTTTTTTAATGATGGATTTCACAAGCTGATTATGCATGTGATGAACTGCTTTCTTTTCTCTGTTCTAAATAATCTTCTAAGCGACTTCATTGGTTGTCCCTTCATCCTGGTATTTTATGTGTGTGAGAAAAAAACATATCCACTTTCATTATGCCGTGCACCTTGATCCGGTCCCCACAATAACCTTTTCTAAGCTCAAGACTTTTAAATATTCCAGTTTTTAATGGTAAGGCATATATTCAACACCCTCATTTTGATTGCTGCTTTCTTTCTTTCTTTCTTTCTTTCTTTCTTTCTTTCTTTCTTTCTTTCTTTCTTTCTTTCTTTCTTTCTTTCTTTCTTTCTTTCTTTCTTTCCCCAACCCCTATTATATCGTTTTGTCAAATGTGATGACCAAAATAATACCCAGTATTCTAGACATAGGCACATCATATATTTATATCAGATTAATAAATTATTGGCAGCTTATTTCAAATCCTTTACTTAGTGATCCTGAGCATAGTATTTATCTTTTTGACAAAACATAAAGCAATTTGCAATTGCCTTCTAGTATATTTTTTGTTTCAACTTCCCTGAGATGTCCTGATGGTCTAGCACTAAAGTACAAATCAGTCCTAAACTTGCTTAATAGTTTGAGATCACAAATATCTGCTACCAGAACAAGAGCAACATATAATAAATAATATGTTAGCTTTTCAAGTCCCATAGTCTTTGCTATAGTTCCTGCTGGTCAGGATCATGGAAAGTGTGGTTCAGCAACACAGTGAGTAACAGTTGCCTACCCGTAATATATAGAACATTCTACTTAAGTAGGATTCTCCTTCCACCGAATATTATTAGATATTGTTAGTGAAACAGTGAGCACAATCCCATTCTCCCTTTCGCTCATGCAGTAAATTAGGCATGGTTATCTCTGTAGCTAAACCCAGGATTGAGCAACCTAACCTTAAAGCAATGTCTTATACCAGTATACTGTAAGCGAGCCTTCAAGCTTTAAAAGCAAAGCTCTATATTTAGTACCTGTATTTTACTTCATTTAGATAACACATTGGATTCCAGTAATATAAAACTTTCTGGAATGAAAATTAAATCCCTGACAATCAAAATGTTTCTATTTCATTTTTTTAAAGAATACTTGGAGATGGAAGGAATACTATAAATTTCTTTTTCCTTGGTTGTTTGAGCATTTTGGATTAATTGGGGTCATATTGCCCCAATACAGCCAGGAGGCTATAAACCTATCTGTTTTAAATTAAATGGAGAGCTCTTTTTTATATTCATATTATTTCAGGAGCTGAAAATGGAACTGAAAGAAGAAGCTAGCCCTTAACTTGAGACTGGTGATGAAAAACATTGGAAATTGTCTCACTTTGGGCAGACAATCCTTTCCATGCATGTTTTTTACTTAACTTTGTAGGGGGATGTTATGAATGTATGTTGTATGCCTAATATGGTACATCAATTTTGCACAATTGTTACATTTCAGTTAAAGCTAACTGCAATCAGTGGATTGCAGTTAAATGGATCTTCAGCAGGAGACATTAAGATAGAAATCTGTCATTTTCTTCTAGGATACTGATTATCTGAACTCATTTGAGTCATGGTTTGGACCAGGATATTGGATTGCTTTTATCATCTTGGTGGATGACCAAGATTGAGGAGAGGATCAGAGAGGTACAAGTCTATTGATTCCGTGGGAATTTTTGATAGCTTTCAATACCAGCTGGTGATATTCATCCTACATAGTCTGGTTCTGCCTTTTTTTATTTAGCCATGTCCAGAAAAAGGTGCTAGAGACTGCTGAATTCATTACCTAGGCCAGGGGTAGGCAACCTTGGCTCTTTTATGACTCGTGGACTTCAACTCCCAGAATTCCTGAGCCAGCATGGCTGGTTCAGGAATTCTGGGAGTTGAAGTCCACAAGTCATAAAATAGCCAAGGTTGCCTGCCCCTGACCTAGGTCATTCCCCTAACTGTCCCTAAAGGTTCTGTATGTTCCACATACATTGCTTAATGTCTATATAAAACCACTAGGAGAGCTTACTGAGAACTTTGGCTTGATGGGATGTCATCCATATAGTATCATGTAACTGCTTGCCATGTAACTCCAACAAAAACAGTGAATTCCCTTGACCAATACCTAAAATCAGGGCTTTTTTTGTCATAGAACACTCAGAACGGAGTTCCGGCACCTTTTTTTGGATGGAACCTTGTAGGGTAGGCAAGGCGGGTTGTATGACATGTGTGAGTTCCGGCACCTTTTTCTTTTACAAAAAAAGCACTGCCTAAAATGTTATGATGAGCTAAATGAAGATCAGCAAGAAAAACCAATAGACAGGAATGCTGAAAATAGAGCCCAGGTTGCTCTAAATGGGATTTAAGTCCCCCTGAAAGAACAGCACCTCACTAAAATGTGTCCTTGACCCCCAGTTCTCTTTGGATTCCCAGATGGCAGTAGTCGTGTGGATGGGGCAAGGGTTTCAAAATTGGTCTTTCAGACTTGCAAAGGTCTGTCAATGTAGCTTTTCAATCAAGCAGAATTATCTCATCTGATCGTGATCTGGTTTATCCTGGGAGGCTGACATCAATCTTACAAATGTGAAAGAACAATCCTCTCTCAGTCTCCTTTATAGCCTGAGAATCTAGGGAGGGTCCCTTCTGAGCCTTTTGCTCTACCTACTATCCAGTTGCAGGCTATGCTATCTCTTATCTGACATTTCCCTGGCAGTGGCTCTTTGCCCAGTCTCCCAAGGCCTTTCACTTGTACCATTATGCTAGAAAAGTTAGGATTTTTCTCAATCTCTCCAGTGCCATCTAGAGCCCAAACAGAGTTTTTCATCCCAGATATGGCATCCCTATGAATAGTAGAACTGAACAGAGTACACAAATGCCGTGTTTTCCCAAAAATAAGACCTATCCCAAAAATAAGCCATACCCTGATTTTTTAAATGTGCACTTCATATAAGCCCTACCCCAAAAATAAGCTCTAGTTAAGGCCCTGCCCACTCCATCCCACCGTCTGATTGTACGAGGTGGGATGAGGTGCACGTGTAAAAATCAAGTTAGGGCAGGGGTGGAGGGGGTGGAGTTGCCCCATGCACCTCACACTCGCTTACCTCAGGGCTTCCCAAGTCCTGACACCTGCCTCAACTCACGGCGGCAGCACCAGAAACAACAGCCTATCCAGTAGGAGCCTGTGTGGCCACTGGCCCATTTCTTCTGGTTGCTGGCAGCTGCTCGCAGCTGGAGGCCATGCGGTATGTTGCGCCAGTGCCGCAACGTGTGGCAGTAGGTCATGTGGCATGGCATGCAGGTGGCTCCACTCGCAGCAAGAGGCCACATGGCATCTGGCCACAAGCGGTGGCATCCATGCAGCATGCCAAGTGGTATCTTGCCACAAGTGGCAGCACCAGCGCGATGCACGACAGGGCTTCCTGCCGCAAGTGGCGGCACCGGCGCAATGCACCACATGGCCTAATGCCACGAGCAGCCACAAGCGGCCGTAGAAGTCAGGCGGCAGTGCGACATGTGTCAGGGCATGAGAGGCCTGGCTGCCGCAGCCCTGAGCTAAGTGGGTAAGACAACCCCTGAAAATAAGACCTATCGCCTCTTTTAGAGGGAAAAAAAACTATAAGACCGAGACTTATTTGGGGGGAAATACGGTATCTTTCTATGGTGCAAAATGTGTGCACCATGCATGAAATTTGTGTGCAAGAAAATATATGGGAAGAATCTGAAAAATGAATGTTTCTGGAAAATGCACAGAAAAAGATTACATTCATGACATTTACTTTCAGATACAAACTTGATCTGGCTCTAATGAAATGACAGTAATTTAAATGGCACCACTTACATGAAAAGTGTATTACCATTGCCCCTTTATGCTGTTGTTTTTCAATGAAATGTTCTTGTAAGACTTTCTTCTCTGGATTTTAATACCTTTCCCTGTATCCCAAATCAATTAGCTTTTCCCATCTTATCATGCTGTAACACAAATTATATCTTCGTTTCATTAAAAAAATGGATAGCTCATGTATTACAGCATAGGACATATGATAAGTTTTGCAAATGTCGGAAACAAAAAAAACAGGTGTAGCAATCTAATTTAAAGGATCAAGGGCTTGATATGGTCTTATAATGGGAAAACCAAAAATGTCTGCAATTTATCTAAGTATACATTAGCTAAAAAAAGTGAATTTGCAAGGAAACAAGAGATTTATGATGCGATTAAGTGTATAATATTGATGAATAATTGAGAACAATACTTCATTTAAAAAAAAAACAACCAGTATATAAAACTTTGCAGTCATGGGTTGGGATTTGAGGAAATGTGCATTGTTAATAAGGCAAGGAATGTCCAACTTAACTTTCAGAAAGGTAAGTTGGTGGTTCTGCAGCTAAATTAGTTGTATAATTGCACTGAGATTTACCACTGAGCACATGACAAATTAATTATGAATATCAGTAAAGGACAATATTTGTAGCTCAGGGTTGAAATGTGGGGCCCTTGGTGTTCTCTGAGCTTGGTTATTTTCTTGCAGATGTTTCATTACCCAAACTAAGTAAACTTTACCTACCTTGGGTAATAAAACATTTGCAAAAAAAAACAACAACCAAGCTCAGAGAGCACCAAGGGCCCCTCGTTAATTATGGATGCTGAAAAAGTAAAAAAAGTGGAAGAGATAGGAAATATTGAACAGAGAGAAATAAGTGATAAATAAATAAATAATCCAGGTGAATAAGGTAGGGCCGCTCAGAAAACAGCGTCTCACAATTTATTTATTACATTTATATGCTGTCCTTCTCACTGTGAAAGTGAATTTTTTTTCTGTCCCTCACAACACTGTGATTGATTCAATGAATGCAAGAATCATTACTAGAATGCATAGTGGAAGGTTTTCAAGTAATTGATATATTGTAGATTGAGTAGCAGTGGGATGGAATGTAGTGAGGAGGGAGAGAGTGGGGTCCATTCCAGAGGAGTAAGACCCAACTCAAGTCCAGATAAGAGAAGGAGGGGGAAGGCAGCCTCTCCCTAACAGTTCATAGAGTATATGGTAGATGCAGATAGCAGAAACCTCAGTATGGCAAATTTTTCTCTACAGGTGTGAAACAAAGAATTCAGCTTGGAAGCTTTACCATATGCCATTCTTGACTTTGGGCCTGACAGGAAGCCATGATGACATCACAATGACTTTAAGTGCATAAAGAATATAAGTGGTACCCTGCTTCATCAGAATCCAGAGTCTGTTCTCTCAGTGGCCAACCAACAACATAGGGAATATTTTGTTTGTTTTGGCATCATTACTCAAATGGTCTACAAATTATGAATTTGTATATATGTCCATTGTACCCACAATGAACCTATCATTTGCCACCTTAGCCAAGAAATTAAAAGATGCTTGCTCCTTGGGAGGAAAGCCATGACAAATCTAGACAGCACACTAAAAAGCAGAGACATCACCCTGCCAACAAAAGTGCGTATAGTCAAGGCTATGGTCTTCCCAGTTGCAATGTATGGCTGTGAAAGTTGGACCATAAGAAAGGCTGAGTGCCAAAGAATTGAGGCCTTTGAACTATGGTGCTGGAGAAGACTCCTGCAAGGTGATCAAACCGGTCAGTCCTAGAGGAGATCAGCCCTGACTGCTCTTTAGAAGGCCAGATCCTGAAGCGAAAACTCAAATACTTTGGCCACCTAATGAGAAGGAAGGACTTACTGGAGAAGAGCCTAATGCTGGGAAAGATTGAGGGCAATAGAAGAAGGGGACGACAGAGAATGAGGTGGCTGGATGGAGTCACTGAAGCAGTAGTTGTGAGCTTAAATGGACTCCAGAAGATGGTAGAGGACAGGAAGGCCTGGAGGAACGTTGTCCATGGGGTCGCGATGGGTCAGACACGACTTTGGAACTAACAACAACAACTCCCAAAGCCCACAACTGATGCTGTTTTTTCCAGCCTTCTCTCTTCAATAAGGCATTCACACAATGGGTGTGTTGGATGATGCTTTTGTTGGTTTATCTGTGCTGCTGCAGTTCTCTATCTGCAGGAAATAAATCAGGGCCACAGCTTTATCAAAGGCAAAAGTGGATATAGAGAAAGTGTGCCATATATGTGTTCCTGCAGGGAAGTGAAAATCCTTTCCAAATTATCCTGTTTTTGCCTCAGGATCTAGGAGCACATTCCTAGATTTGATTCTGGTACACATGTCCATTACATTGTCCTCTCTATGCTGCTTTCTGTGGCTAGCCAATTAGATTGGAGCCAATATGGTCCCATGGCCTTCCATAACCTACACAGAATCCTTGAAATAGAAAGTAATATGCCAAAAAAGCCTACATGAACCACAAACCTAACTAACAGCATTTCCTTTCAAGCACAGCTGTATGTGTTCAAGTGTCTGTAAGACAAGAGAGAAACCTATTTGACTATCTACAATAGTGCCATTTGCTATGACCATGGAGAAGAACCTTGCAATGGTGTTTTCCCCCCCCCACAGTTTCCCTTTCTTTTTTGCTCAATCTCTTGATATTTTTTTAAGCAGAGAAAATATTTGCTGTGTTTATGACAACTGGGAATGCACTAGAAGATGGATAAACCAAAAGATTGTTTACATGCAGCTGAATGTTTCCATCCATTAGCTCAAGAGCAGCAGCAACTGCTCTTAAGGAAATAAAATCTATTGGGTGTTGCTTCAAACACATTTTAGAAAAGCCTGAATCATTTAAGTACTATGAATGCTGATTCATGTTTGATAGTGCTCATTGTACAGATGGGTAAATATAAATGTGTGCCCAGCCACACATAATTAAGTAGTTCAAACTGATAATTTGGAAGCTGCTTGTACAAATAGAATGCCTTTCCTACTGCGAAATATTTGGGCCGATTCAAAATCAGAATATTTGCAGTTGCAAAATGTACCCCCTTCCAATATTTTGCTAGGATGGCCAACAGAGATAAAGTGCCATTTTATCCCACAAAAGCAAAACCAAAGTGAGTGTGGGTTGGAACTATTTGTCTCACTCTGCCTTGGCTTCAAATGTTATCACATACTGTATGCTAGAGCTTTTGCTTTTTTGTTGTTTGTTTGTTTCCTTTCTCAGCAGCATTCATGGCTCAGGACCCAGCAACCAAAATTTCAATTGTAGAACATAGCACATAGAGTAATAGAGTTGGAAGGCACCTTGAAGGTCTTCTAGTCCAACCCCTTGTTCAAGCAGGAGGCCCTATACCTTTTCAGATAAATGGTAATCCGGTGTCTTTTTGAAAGTCTCCAGTAATGGAGCATCCACAATTTCTGAAGCCAAGTTGTTCCATTGGTTGATTGCTCTCACCATTAGAAATTTCTCCTTAGTTCTAGGTTGCTTCTCTCTTTGGTTAATTTCCAACCATTGTTTCTTCTCTTGCCTTTTGGTGTTTTGAAAAATAGTTTCTACATTATGTACAATAGTTTGTACACAAGTCAATTCTATCTTTACAGGATTGCAGGATAATCTACCTAACCAATATAGTTCCTCTCTCTCTCTCTCTCTCTCTCTCTCTCTCTCTCTCTCTCTCTCTCTCTCTGTGTGTGTGTGTGTGTGTGTGTGTATACCCAGTGTATATATAAAAACCCAGTGTAACCTGGTTTTATCTGCTTTATGACTTTCTTGTACATTAATATGCAATTTTTTGTGTTAATAAGTTCATATATGTGTACAGATAGGACATAATATTTTATGAGAATCATTTGTTCAGAAATTAAATGTTTTAATGAGTTGAGAATGAGTAATAAAAGGATGCATTAAAAAAAGGTCAGATTGAAACTAGTTGCTCAGTAACTAGCAAAAAAAATTCAAGTACATATTTGGCATTTTAGAGAACCTTCAGGCTTAAGTTTGATGAGTTATTAAAATTACAGTTGGCCTATGGGGAGAATCACTATAATTGGTGGAGGTCACAGATAATCAAAAGTGTCTGTCCCAGTGGGATGAAAACTATTAAAATCAGATATTTAAATCTCTTTCCATTTAAGTATTCCAGTCATGTGCAAAATAACTTGTTCCACATCTTAGTCTCAAAGGAAGAATGCAACCATTTTTCATTGTTCTTTATTTGGTGCTAATTAACACTTTTAGGAGGTTTAGAGAAGGTTTGTGCTCACTTTACCCCAAAGAAATAATTTCTTTTAACTGCCAGATCATTGTATTATCTTGTTAGAATGTTCACTTTTATTATTCTGAAAATTTATATTACTTTAAATAATATCTCACAGCTAAAAACACAACAATAATACAGCCAGCAAGCTTTATTGCTATTGTGAGAAACTGTGTTGAGAGTTGCATTTATCAAATCAGATCATATTGCACTTTCAGAAACCTCACAATTGTAACCAAAACAATGAAGATAATGATTACTGAATGTATTGGATATTTGTTAAGAGTCTAACATAATTTTGGAAAAAGTTAATGCTTGCATAATTAGAATTCCTTTTCAAGAAAATTGCAAGGGTACAGTCATCGTGAATCAAGCTCAACATGAGAACATCTTTATTTCTATATTTTCCTTACCAGACTATTCATGTATTATGAATAATACCATTATCAAGGAGGCAAACAGTCAACAGATAAAGACTCAAGCAGTAAACAATGCCATAACCAAAGAAAGACCAAGAGGAAAACCACACCCCACCAACACTGGTAGGGCAAGCCACTGTATATAAACAGGGAACAAACCCCACATTCACTGATGATGTTACCTAGTCAGGTAATGAAACATCAGCAAGCAAACAACTGAGCTCAGAGAGCACCAAGGGTTCCACAGTTACATATATTCTCTTTTGTTGACAAAGATTTTTAAAATCCACATTAATCTTGACTTTATCATACTACAAATATCCATGCCAATCAAATGTCAGATCATGTCCTTCTGACTCCAAAAGTCTTCTATTTCTCAGCAGCATCCACTCTTTCATCCAAACCAAACAGCAAACCATAAAAATACAGTTTCAAGTCAGGTGAACCCAATCCTCCTCTTTCCTTTGCATCATGTAACCCCTTATATTTAAACTCAGGGGTTTTTTTTCACTTGCACCACAAATTTAGATGTATCCTTCTGCCACCCTTTAAATGGTGCATCAGTTGTCAAAATGGGTATAGTCTTATGTTATTCCCAGCCTCTATAAGCTGTGAAGCATAAAACTGAAAATAAATTTAGAACTCTTACAAAGCTTCCATCTAGTGTAAGGTGTAAGGTGTGTGATCTAGTAGCCACATGCAGCTTGTCAGCTTTGCATGGGTGACCTACACACTGAGGATGCTGAGGCAGTCACTTGTGAAAACCTCTAAACTGCTTGATTTTGTCAAGCGTGTCCAGGGAGAAGGCCAAAAAAGTCAAATGCACAATTAAAGCCATCTTGGCTTTTAAAAAAATCCCCTTTAAATATCTCTGAATGTAGCTACTTTTTGAGTATAAGCTTGAACACCAGAGTCCTGGTGGCACAGTGGTTAGAAAGCAGTATTACAGGCTGACTCTGCCCACAACCAGAAGTTCAATCCTGATGGGACTCAGTGTTGACTCAGTTTTCCATCCTTCTGAGATCAGTAAAATGAGGACCCAGATTGTTGGGAGCAATATGCAAATAATGCTTCTACATTGTAAACCACCCAGAGAGTGCTATAATGTGCTACGGGGCAATATATAAGTCCAATTGCTATTGCTATGTTACACAAAACACAGGCCTCAAGTCAAGGAAAGTTGTTTACTCCTGAATGAGTGTTTCTTGCCTTAAGGAGACCTCGATCCAGACCACAAACTTCCATTAGCAGCAAAATAAGGAAGCTCTTGTTCCATGCCCTTTCCTCTGCATTCCCTTGCAGCTAGCACAATAAATTTGCGAGTCTGTTTAAAACAGGGTGGAGGCAGATTGCAGGGGAGAGGGTGGAGAATTGCCTCCATCCCCATCTCACAGGATAATCTGTACTGGTTCAAAGGTTTTCTATCAGTAGAGTGATACTTATCAGGC
Organism: Vipera berus; assembly: GCF_964194415.1. Lineage (NCBI taxonomy): Eukaryota > Metazoa > Chordata > Lepidosauria > Squamata > Viperidae > Vipera > Vipera berus. The sequence goes on from NC_138202.1 coordinate 135,926,426, forward strand.
TACGACTATCCCAAAGCAAATGGCTAATTCAGAAAAGATATAAAAGAAACCGTTCTCTAAGTAATTTAAGAACTTCAGTCAGCGTGAGCCTCTGTACAGTGCAAGGGAAAATTTGCCTACATGAAATCACCTTAAAGGAAAATGAAAGAAGCTGTTGAGACCCAATGAAACTTTTATGGAACCTTCATCACGTCATTTTTATCTTGGGTTATTATCAGAATTGCGAGCGTGATTATACAATAGTCTTTGCAGCTCATTCATTATTCATTCACATTGCCATTCAGTCATCGGAAACAGAGCACAATGTGCCTCTCCTCTTGAAAGTTGAAGGAATATCTCTCCAAGAGTTCAGCTTGTTTATTCACCATAATGAAGAACAGGAAAAACATATTTTCTGGCCACACAAGCCAGCCTAAGAGAACTCGTTCTATCTAACTTGTCTGAGTTTCACAACATGAATATTGCAGTTAAATCATGACTGGCTGAAATGATCTTGCTTTGCTTAATTTAAAAAAAAGGATAAAATGTTACACTGGCATTAATAGCGAGCTATTGTGATACCAAGATGATTCACCTATGAGAAATTACCTTGTGTCGGATCATCTGCCTGCTGGGCATAAGTTTGGACATTATGCATGTGTCATCATTTATCCTTTCTCCTATTAGATTCTGGTAGTTTGAAATATATCAAGGATTGTGGTAAATTCCACTCAAGTCATATCTAATGCTGGTAAATCTATTTTTTATGAGTGATAATTTGTAGCACCAGTTTTGTAATCTACCTGGAATGAAATGTTCTGCTCGATTTACCTAACCTAATGTTTTACTTGTTGCACTGGAGATGCCTTTTATATATCTTTATAAGCTTCTTTTTAAAATTATGTGTTGGATGAATTCATCTTTAACAGCTAGACAAAAAGCTGGTTAATGAGGTCAGATGAAGAGACCAACTGATCTGAAGGCACTTGAAACAAAAATTAAATGAGGCAGGTTTGGCATGCCTTTAATTTATAAGCAGCCTCTAGAGACATGGACTCCTATTAAGAAAGTCTCTTTCATGGGCTCTTAGGAAAGACTCTAGGAAGGAACCAATGCTAAGGCAGCATCACTGTCAGGCGTGAACAACCTGATCCACATGTGTAAAGTACAAATTAGCCACTTTATTGCTTTATACCTATTTCAAAGGAATCTTCCCAGACTGTCAGCTTGCTCCTTAGAAAGACTAGATAAAGTCCAACAGCCTTCAAGGAGGGGGGAGTCAGATCTTGTCCTCTTGTGTTTAGTCTGATTCCAGACTAATTCCCCATTTGACCCCTCCTCCTGATTGGGACAGTTGCTCTCCAATACTCACTTTCTCTTATGGAATTTATATCTATGCTGATTTAAAGAACAAGAGATCTGGTCTCCTTGAGAAAGATTATTATACTGTTATCATGAAGAAAAATGAAGGGGTTGTCAGATTTCAGATACAAAAGCTTCACTGGTTTTATTTCCCTAAAGTGCAAAGAAATACAGGTGACAATACATACATATTATAATAAGGCATGGCCCCAAAATAGACCAGTAAATAAGTTATATGTCCTTAGGTGGCAGAGAGACAAGAAGAGAAAACACAAAGACAAAAGCATGTGCATATACTAAAGTGTAATACAAAACTGAGAAGAGAAGAGAAGAGAAGAGAAGAGAAGAGAAGAGAAGAGAAGAGAAGAGAAGAGAAGAGAAGAGAAGAGAAGAGAAGAGAAGAGAAGAGAAGAGAAGAGAAGAGAAGACTATGTAGCTTTGCCACCCTCTGGGAAAATGTCTTGTTCACATTTTTAGCTACCTCTCTGGATAGAAATGGAAGTATAAATGCTGATTACTGTAAGAGTTTGCCCTTTCCAAATGTTAACATAGGAATGCTAAATTTATAGAAGAATGATATCCTCATTGTGGGCTTGCAGTAACCATTAGAAAGCACAAACAGGCCCAGTATGCTGAATGCTGCTTTGCTATATTTAAGAAACAGATGCAGATTATTAAGAAGTAAAGCATTAATGTTATTAAACAGCAATGCCATCACAGAATTACCTACATTTTCTTCCCTTTCCTTCTGGCTTCCTACATAACAAGACACACATTCCTTTGTATGCCATCTCACAGAAATGTGAGAACTGATGCCTGTAGTTTGAACTTCTAAAGGACTATGGATGAAAAAAGCTATCCATGATAAAATTAAATCATTTTCCTACAAAATCCTTCAGAGTTAGGTACTTAACATTTTGTCAACAATGTATGCTCCTGAATTATAATTATAAATTATTTACTAAGTATGTCTAATAGTCTTTAAAGAGCTGATCCTGCTTAATTCAAGCTGCTGTTATCTCGGTTGAGAGAACTGCAAGCATTCCTACAGAGGAATTCATTCATCCTATCCATCTTGAGTTCTTTCAGCAAACATGACTGCCACCTCCCGATAATATAAGGTAGAAGTTTTGACCTTTATGTAATTGAAAGGAATCTCTGTTTTAGAAAGAAATAAAATGCTAAGAAATAAAAATGCAAATTTTCTCTTGTCCCTGAAGTTTAATATATTTTTCCCAAAAAAGAAGACGAAGCGATTTTATGACATACACACACACACTTATGCACAGTATCAGAATAAATTATTAAATCAACTTAGAGTATTAAATGGCACATTTAATGGCAATTTGTAATAACTTCCTGGTGAATTTTTAAAAAAACTTCTAAAAGTTTAAATTGTATAAACACAGCAATATAAATCATATTTTGGTATTTTAAAAATAGCACTTTCTGACTTTCAAATTGCATTAGCTTCTCCAGAATTCTAAGTTTATTCTTTTTTTTTCCAGGATGCCTACTTCAGCTTTGGGTAAAGTTATATTGGTGATAATGAGGTGAAACTTTGGTTGATACACTTGATGACCTATTCTTGGAGTATCTGGTATTGGGAATGCTTGTGTAAATGATCTAAAGCAGACATGGCAAACTCATGTTGTCATGTGTCATCGCACAACACATTGGGACAGTTTTGCCATTGCCAGCAATGGGGTAGGCGCAGCTTCCATATGACGCATCTGGCCCGTGGGCCGGCAGTTTGACACCCCTGATCTAAAGGTTAGATAGTTTTATGAGCCCATCAAGGTGCTCTGGGAAGTAAAAGTGTCCAGAATACAACAGGGTAAGGTTGTGTGTAGTTTCAGGAGATGCCACATAAACACAAAATCAATTTGATAGGAGATTTGACTGAAATTTTTTTGACTGAAATCTCTCAGTAAAATCTTTCTAAATCACCAAGACGAAGAAACGTCATCCTAGAGAGAATCTATGTATGTGGTCACTAGAGGGCGCTTCAGCAGTCCATCAATGCTTTTATTGTATATATTTAGGTTCACAAGCCTCACAAAGCAAAGAAACAAAAGTGAGCAACAATAAACCTTAAATAAATGAATGAAACTGTCCCTTAAAGTGGGAAAAACTTTCACAACAGCACAGAAACCTGTCTTTAGTTGAAGAAAATAAGGCCCTTCCTTTACAACATTACAGAGGTCAGGCATCTGTACAGAAGTGCCACTTTTTGGATGAAGAGTTTCGTAACCATCTATCACCTCAGAATCTTATTATATGGCCGAGCGTATATTGAACTAGGGTCATTCAATCAGCTTCATAACTGATTGGAAATGGAAATTCAAATTTCTTTGTTACGGAGTAGATTCCATTTGAAAGACAGGTTTTTGCTTAATTATTATATTTCTGTGGAAGACTTTTTGCAGAGTTGTAATTCACATTCCACTAGACATTCTTCACTCAAGCTAGAAGATTATGGGGCTTTAGCAATGAATCTATTCCACGATATTCTGTCCAATCAGTATAATTTAGTTATTTAGGCTGGACGCTCTTCAGTTCAGCACTTATTTATTACATCTTTCATTGCTACTTTTAACAATCATTTCAATTATTTTATGTCTACTACTATTATTATTTTTTTACTAAAAGAGAGAGCTGCAGTATCATAATTCTAGCCACTACATTAAAAAAGAAGCCACAACCCATGTTCTTGTTCTTCTCAAAATGGCTGTGAATCCACATAATTGTAGTACTGTGATATAACACAATGCAACAACACACTAAAAAATAATAATGACATTAGCATATTTTTTCATGAAAAAGAGGTATAGTCCTGCCATAGTATAATGTATGTGGCTGTATATTTTCATAATATAATACAGTAGTATTAATTTGAATGGGGAGGAGTGATTATGTGTGGAGTTTGCAATAGGCAGCAGTGAAAGCTTGAATCTCTGCCAACATAAACTTCTTGGAATTAACTCAGGTGGGCCACAGGACAGCAGAGATAAGAGAACAAAAAGGACTTCTTCTGTCCTATCAGCATAGCAACATAACAAAAGAAACAGAAAAAAAGAAATATGACTTACAGGTCATAGTAATGAAAACAATGGAATAGATAAAAGAAGATACAAATGATTAATAGACAAGGAAGGGAAAGGGCTGCCCTACAGCAGTAGCATTCTAAATTTAATACTTTAATACCATGCTGGCTCAGGAATTCTGGGAGTTGAAGTCCACGAGTCACAAAAGAGCCAAGATTGCCTACCCCTGGTCTAGCCAATACTGGTTCTATTTTCAAAGTTCTAGCCAGTTTGAAATACAAGGGAAAATATATTTGCAAAATCTATCTATATGGTCAGTAGGAGTTGAAAATGACTCAAAGGCACAGAATCATCCAATCATGTACTTTGTTTGGGACCAATAGGGAGTGTGTATTTGCATATATAGTGTTATGATTTTTGACTACAGTGCCATGAGATGAGACAGTAGAGTTATATAATAACTGAATCTACATACAACCAACAGGTATTAATAGGTGAGAATGTTTGCAGCTCAGGACTGAACTGTAGGGTCCTTGATGCTCTCTGAATTTGGAGGTTTTCTTGCAGAAGTTTCATAGCCCAAATAGGTAACATCATCAGTGCAATGTGTATCTATCTTTTGGGCAGTTGTAATTGCATGTTAAAATTTGGCCCATACAATTTATATACATTGGTTTTTCTTGCCTAAATGTAGAACCTTACTTTTTTCACCACTGAATTTCATTTTGTTAGAGAGCGCCCAATGTTCAAGTCTGTCAAGATCCTTCTTAAAACAAAGCAACAAAATATATTTTCCATTGCCATTCAAAATTTAGAGGGCAAAATGTATTAATGAAGACAAAAGATTTATGCTCCTTCTCAATATCAAGTAAGTAAATGGGTGGGAGTAACTTATGAGTAGCAAATGAATTGTAGTGTTAACTTTCAAAAGACAGAAAGGATGTGGTGGAATCTGTCTTTATAATGCAACTAAGGATATCTAGAGGTGATTGTGGGCTATCTTAAGCAGACAATTGAGGTACTGGTTTTCTTTTTTTTACTTCATAATAATATATTTACTAGTTTTATTGTTGTGTTGCTGGTTTTATTATTGGTTTTACCCAGAGTTGTGTTTATGATGAGTAACCATGTTGTTATTGTTAGCTGCGAAGTCGTGTCCGACCCATCGCGAACCTATGGACAACGTTCCTCCAGGCCTTCCTGTCCTCTACCATCTTCTGGAGTCCATTTAAGCTCACGCCTACTGCTTCAGTGACTCCATCCAGCCACCTCATTCTCTGTCGTCCCCTTCTTCTATTGCCCTCAATCTTTCCCAGCATTAGACTCTTCTCCAGTGAGTCCTTCCTTCTCATTAGGTGGCCAAAGTATTTGAGTTTTAGCTTCATGTAACTTTAGCTTTATGTAACCATACAAATCTTTTAAATAAATTAATGAACTTTTGTCAAGCTGAAGGTTGTACTTGACCTTTGATTAGTGTGTTGGAAGTAGCACTACAATAAGTGGGTGTAAAAGAGAAGGGGAAAAGATCAAAATTTAAATTAGATGTAATTGGATGAAGTATATTGAATTAACTCAGTCAATTAATTACAATTAATATAATTAATACTGATATATTTAATCTTCAGGAGTTCACTCAGCCATACTCAATATGGGAACAATATGAGGCTCTGAGTGAATGCTCTCCTGTTTTGCAGTTCTATGTCTTTTCTTCTACCATCTCTCCAAACACTCAACTCTTCTTCCTTTCAATCTGCACTTACTATTTGGGGAGTCCATTGCCCAGAATTACTTTGAGATTAATTTTATTCTTTGGAAGCTAACAATTAGTTTGGAGTCTCCACCCTCTGTGTGTACTTTATCTCCTCTCCTCTCCTCTCCTCTCCTCTCCTCTCCTCTCCTCTCCTCTCCTCTCCTCTCCTCTCCTCTCTCTCTCTTACACACACATATTAGAAATGCCAATCCACCACAAGATCATTCATCCATAAATACCCTATTCAACAAATTAGTGGAATAGAAGAGAGCGCAGGGTGAAGAGAAAGCAGCTTTGACCTTGACCTGATATTCTTTTCTGCCGTTAAACTGGAGCACCAGGACTCTGAAATAGAAAAAGTCCCCAAAGGGGACTTCACTGAGAATGGTCTCATGGTCAACTCCATCTTTGATAAGTTTGCAATTATTCTCTAATCTAAAACAGAAATGTAATTAAGCTGAAGACTGATCTCAGTTCTGTGCTCAATTTCTTGGGCAAATACCCCTCCCATAGCAGTAGTATTATGAGAGAAAATTCTTCCATAGCATCCGTTATGTGGTATAACCTGCAGTACTTTCTCAAATTTACAAATCTATTAGATTTTTATCTGGAAATGAATCCCAATGAAAAGCCAGCTTCTCCCTTGAAGGGAAAAAGAATGAAACTTTCTGTCTGTATAACATTCATGTTTCTATAAACAAAAAATACGGATAAACATCCCTGTGGACTACTAGGTGAGAGAACTTTCTGCCTCTTACTGCTGTTATCTAATGGATTACACAATTTTTTTTGCAGCCTAAAGTCTGGTAGCCCTTCTAGAAAACAATTTGCCAAGGTCCTGAATTTAGCCAAAGGAAGAAATATGCTAATATTTTAAAATGGAAAGTGGAGAAATTACCATTGAAGGCACTCACCATATTTTACAACCACTTAAAAAGTTAGTTCTTTTACAGAAAACACTTTTCACCTAATAAAGATATTTTTTTTCTGGATAAATATCTTTCTTTAGAAACTGATATATCTACCAGATGCCTTTTTTTTGGTAATGCAGCTTCAGATGCTATAAATGCAATCATTTTTTCCTACTTATTCCATGGCAGAACAGCATTTTCCCTACATAATGTTTTACTGCCTGAGGTGAAGATGGCATGCCTCCCTTCAAACCCATTTTTTTTTAAAAAAAAATATCTGAAAGCCTACTCAAAATACCAAAATATCAAAGCCAAGATATACAAATTACAACCAAACTTGCATAAAATATCTTAAAAAGCTATTTGTAAGCATACAAAGCCATCCACTTTCAGGTGCAGAATATTCATGACAATTATATAACATGTGGACTAGAAAAACATTAGAAAAAAATATGTGGAGGAAAATATACTCACTCATACACAAATAAACAAGGAACTGTTAAGGAAAGATAACAAATAATAAAATGCATTTACAAATCTTCAAGGGGCTAAAGCAGTTGGCTAGATTATTCTAATTTTTAAAGTGCATTTTAGCATGCATATTCATTGTTTCTTAATATATTGTATTCATTATTTGTGTATCCTGGCTTAGTGTACACTTTGCTGCCTTTCCAAGCCAATTGGATTAGCAACTGAGTCTTTTTGGGACAGCAGTAAATGGACGGTATTAGGTGTCATCATGGAGGAAGCATAGAGTTTTATATACATTTTCTCTCAGGCAATCACTACTGATGTGGCCTGCCCAGAGAAGACTCATTGTGTCATCATTTGGATTGTTGGTTCTTAATGTACATGTTTGCTGTTATTTCTTTCATGAGCTGATCTGTGAGGAGAACAATGTGGTCTGCTTCTATTTTCAACAATCTGTGGTTTGTTATGTATAAACTAGGAACAAGGTTCAGCTTTGGTCATTCTAACAAGGCAGGATCATAAAACACACTGACTCTCTCAGACAAACCATTGTTAAAACTGAAACAACCTTGCTAAAATCTGTAGTGAGGATGGAGATGACAAGGAAAGGAAGAAGAATCCACATAAATTGGCCTGGACCACCAATTAATTTTACAATCTAATTTCATTTTTATAATAATAATAATAATATACACTTCAGACTTTATCTAGGTAGCCAGACTTTATCTTTTCTATAATATGCTGTATTTTTTTTCCTCCAAAAGAGGCACTAGGGGGGGATGGAGCTACCCCATGTGCTCCACACCTGCTTACCTCAGGGCCCCCATAGCCAGGCCTCCTATGCCCCAATACCTGCCTCGTTTCACAGCGGCACCGCACAAGGAGCCATGTGGCCTCCTGCTATCAGAGGATGCCAGCAATCAGAACAATTGGATGGGGCTGCTGTTGCTGTTGCTGCTGCTGTGAGGCAAAGCAGGTGTCGGGGCATTGGAGGCCTGGCTATGGGGGCCTTGAGGTAAATTGGTGTGGACCATGTGGGGCAGCTCCACCCCTCCCCCACCCTAGCTTGATTTTTATGTGTCTCCTCACATCATCTCATACAACCAGACTGTGGGACGGAGTGGGCAGGGTCTTAACTAGGACTTATTTTGGGGGTAGGGCTTATATTAGGTGCACATGTAAAAATCAAGCTAGGGCTTATTTCGGGATAGGTCTTATTTTCAGGGAAACACAGTAGGTACAGTCTCTCAGCCCAGAGCTGGGTTAAGCTTTCTATCAGGAACCCTTAAGAGTATTTTTTTGGCAACTGCAGTGAATGAATATGAAGCTAAAGCAACTAAAGCAGCTAAAGCAATTCCCCCTTACTGAACACAGAACATAGAATATAGAATAATACAGTTGGAAGGGACCTTGGAGGTCTTCTAGTCCAACTCCCTGCACAAGGAGGAGAATCTATACCATTTCAGACCTGTCTCTTTTTGAAAGCCTCCAGTGATGGGGCACCAACAACGTTTGAAGGCAAGCCATTCCATTGGATGATTGTTCTCATCGTGAGGAAATTTCTCCTTAGTTCTAGATTGCTTCTCTCCTCAATTATTTTCCATCCACCGATTCTTGTCTTGCTTTCTGGTGCTTTGGAAAATATTTTGTCCCCCTCATATTTGTGACAGCCCCTCAAATACTGGAACACTGCTATCATATCTTCCCTTCTTTTCACTAGACTAGACATACTCAAGTTCTTTATATGTCTTAGTCTCCAGCACCCTAATCTTCTTTGTTGCTCTTTTCTGCACTTTATCTCTAAAGAATATCTGGAACCTTCTTCTCTTTCTTCACCTTCCAAAATAATTTCCCAGCATCAGTTTACAAGAGACAAGATATAGCTCTTACTAGAGATCTTAAGACATCAGTTAAATAACTTTTTATTTTTATTTTTTAATTAAAGGTAAAGGTAAAGGTTCCCCCGCACATGCGTGCTAGTTGTTTCCAACTCTAGGGGCCGGTACTCATCTCCGTTTCAAAGCCAAAGAGCCAGCGCTTGTCTGAGGATGTCTCCATGGTCATGTGGCCAGCATGACTAGATGCCAAAGGTGCACGGAACGCTGTTACCTTCCCACTGTAGTGGTCCCTATTTTTCTATTTGCATTTTTACGTGCTTTTGAACTGCTAGGTTGGCAGAAGCTGGGATGAGTAACAGGCGCTCACTCTACTACGCGGCACTCGGGATTCGACCCGCCAAACTGCCGACCTTCTGATCGACAAGCTCAACGTCCTAACCCACTGAGCCACCATGTCCCTTATTTTTTAATTAAGCACATGAAATTAAGCTAAAGTCTCCTTAGGATGAGCTATTTGGATTATACATCTTGCTTGAAAAGCATATATTCAGAATCTGCAGAATCTGTTTTCCTCCTATATGTCCATGATGATGCTTATTATAATATCATTTGAGGCTGTCAAGGAAATAAACTTCAAACTGAATTCAATCTGATCTGGTTATGAATCCTATATTCCCAAATCACCTCTAATACAAAGAGATTCTTGTTAGCAGTGGAACTCAGATTTATTTAATTTGTTCAAAAATGTTTCAGAGTTGAGGTGAACCATCAGATGGCTAATTTGCTGATAATATGAGGTTATTCAGGGGATTTAAAAGAAAAATGAACAGCAATGTGGCTTCAATCTTATAAAATTGTAAGTGACTTTGGCTGATCTTAAAAAACTAAAGAGGATTGGCTTTTTTGAGGGCTACAATGATATATGCATCTGGCCATTAGGAATTGAATTCAGTTAGAGGGACTCTGTCATTTTTAGAGTGGTGTTGAAGATTTGGAGGCAAAACTTAACTCCAGTGAAGAAATGAAAAGATGTTAGAGCAGAGAAATAAACTTGGGTATTGGATTTATGATAGTGTTCTTTGTTATGTACTGGGCTCTTGCGATACACCACGTGGGTTGCTGGAGCAGCTAACGGCTTTCCAGCAACCCAGACTAACAGTCTCCTGTCCTGCGATTGGCTAGCCCCAGGTGGCAATGGTTGATTCAAACCTATTGGCTGCCACCTAGGGGCTAGACTATATATTGTGGCTGGTTGCACCCCTTGCCTCAGTACAGTTCCAGCAAGAAATAATGTATGAGTTATCCTGTACTCAGCCTTGCATCTTCATTCCCGCACCAAAGAACACGCTATTTAACAGTGGCGACGAAGGTGGGATTCTGCTTCGCTGATTAAGAGCTGAAGTCCATGAGGGAAAGGCAGCACACGCCGGAGGGAAGAGGCATTTCCCCCCCCCCTCTCAAGGCTGGCTAGCAAGCTACAGTAGCAGCCTCATGCTCAGTGGACGCATTCCCTGAGCCTAGAAGCAGGATCCAAAGAATACTGTCCATAGAGGACATTCCTGAGTTTCCCCTCCATGCAGGGGACATTGCTGCTGAAAGTGCCACAGATAAAATACTTAGTAGAGTGTTGTCATGGGTATACACGGGCTGCTTGGAAAGAAGTCCAGTCTTTGAATTTCAAAGCTATTTTGTCAGGAGGCATGAGTTGTCTGCACATAAAGCGTGCATTTTATGGGGGAACAGAGTCATAATTCCCACTTCCCTAAGAGACAGGGTTTTACAGTCATTACATTAAGGCCATCCAGGCATTGTCAGAATGAAAGCTTTAGCTAGAAGCTACCTTTGGTGGCCTGGCCTTGATAAGGCCATTGAGGCTCAAGTCCATGGTTGTTATACATGCCAGCAATCGAGGCCTGAAATGCCACAGGCCCCAGTTCACAGGTGGGAGGAAATGCACACTCCCTGGTCTAGGATTCACATAGACTATGCTGGGCCATTTCAGGGGCAGCTCTTTTTGATAGTAGTGGATAGCCACTCAAAATGGCTGGAAGTAATTCCAGTTCCTAACATGACTACTGCTAGGACCATCCAGGTGCTGAGAAAACTCTTTGCAACACATGGGTTGCCTGATGTCTTAGTTTCAGACAATGGGGCCCAATTCACTGCTGCTGAATTTCAGGATTTCCTTAGAGCTAATTTCATCAGACATGCAATGTCTGCACCTTTTCATCCATCTTCTAATGGTCAAGCTGAATGCATGGTGAAGACAATGAAGGAGGCACTCAAGCGCATTGTCACAGGTGACTGGTATCACAGATTGGCAGATTTTTTACTCTGCCAGCATTCTACGCCCTGCACGGCCACAGGTAAACATCCTGCTGAACTATGTTGGGGGAGGCATTTGATTACTAAACTGGACAGGTTGCATCCAGACAGAGTGGCAGCAGAAGCCTCTTGACCAAAACCCCCAAGGGGGCTGCACATGGGCGATTGGGTTTGGGCCAGGAACTATGGTCAGGGGAATTTGTGGGTTCCTGGTCAAATCACCAAGGTATCTGGACCCCTATCTTATGAAGTGGGGTTGGAGGGAGGGCAAGTTGTCAGAAGACACATTGATCAGCTCAGGAAAAGGTTTCCAGAATGGCCACTAAGCGAGGACTGCATCATAAGTCCCTCCCAAGATCCTCAAACTTGCGACCAAGCCAGCCCTCACATGGACTACCAGAACTTTTCCTTCTCAGCGGAGATGGAACCAGAGGGAGAACCGGGGAGCTCGGGAGTGCAACATGGACCCCCTGATGAAGCGAGCCAACCAAACTTCAGCAACCGCTGTGCCTACTCTGCCGAACAGACTGACTCTGGGGTGGGCCAACCTGGTGAGGCCAGTCAGAGTGCATCGAATCCCCTTGACTCAGGAGCACAAAAGGACACAAATCTACCCAGCCCACTGGGTAAGCTGGTAGACCACAAAGTGATGGAAACTCCAAGATATTCCTCTAGGGCACACAAGCCTCCTTCATACCTTACAAATTATGTTGTAAAATAAAGAGCTATATATTGTTGTAAAACCTGTTTCCACTAGACCACAGAAACTAGTGCTTTGTGTAACTGCCTATTACTGAAATGGAAGCCTGATCATTGAGATGTTGTTTAATCTCATTATATTCCACATTGATTTTTTTATTATTTTATTATTATCACTTTACTTTATGTGTGTTTGATTAACGAGTCTTGACAACTGTTGAGACTAATTGTTGTTGTCATAGTCTGATCTAAGAGGGGAGGGGTGTTATGTACTGGGCTTTTGTGATACACCACGTGGGTTCCTGGAGCAGCTAACAGCTCTCCAGCAACCCAGACTAACAGTCTCCTGTCCTGCAATTGGCTAGCCCCAGGCGGCAATGGTTGATTCAAACCTATTGGCTGCCGCCTAGGGGCTAGACTATATATTGTGGCTGGTTGCAGCCCTTGCCTCAGTACAGTTCCAGCAAGAAATAAAGTATGAGTTATCCTGTACTCAGCCTTGCGTCTTCATTCTTGCACCAAAGAACCCGCTATTTAACATTCTTGATAAAAAAAGTCAACTAAGTCACATGGCTATCATGAACAAAAACAAAATTCCTATGTTAGGGATCATTTGAATTTAAAGTTTCTAATGTCTTTATAAAATGTGATATGGCGGTACTTGAAATAACAAAGCTCCCATAGCTGAAAAATAATCACTGAGGTTGCACAAAATAACAATCCTGTTGATCAGCAGGCTGGATCAGTTCCACTATGAAAAAGGTGTTAACTTTTGGAGCTGTTTGTGTTAAAACAAAATAAAATAAGGGCAAGAATAGACATGTATAAATAAATATTCATGGTATAAAGAGCTGATGAGATGCTTTCTGTTGCTTTCCTCAATTAGAATGGTGAACTAATCCAATGAAGTGAAATATTATTCAGTATTTGAGGCAAAGAACAAAAGTCCTTCCTTACACTATTCTTAAAGCATGGATTGTATAACTTGTGTATTGGACAGAGACATGCATTTGTGCATATTTCTCACCATGATCTACAGTCACACAATTATTCTCTTTCTAGTAATTGTAAAGATTCCCTCAAGTTCAGCTTCTCTCTTGGTGAAGTTTGCTACCATTGCTTTTCCCAACTCTACACCCAACACTCTCTCTCTCTCTCTCTCTCTCTCTCTCTCTCTCTCTCACACACACACACACACACACACACAAACACACACACACACACACACACACACACACGGAGACACACAAAAATACACTTGGTTATCATTACAGGTACTCCTCAATTTACAACCATTCATTTAGTGACCGTTCAAAGTTACAAGTGACTTATGATCATTTTTCACACTTATGACTGTTGCAGCATCCCCAGGGTCACATGAACAAAATTCAGATGCTTGGCAACTGACATGCATTTATGACAGTTGCAGTATCGCAGGGTCTTGTGATCATCCTTTGAGACCTTCTGACAAGCAAAGTTAAGAAGAAAGCCAGATTCACTTAACAACTATGTTACTAACTTAACAACTTCAGTGATTCACTTAACAACTGTGGCGAGAAAGTTCATAAAATGGAAGAAAACTCACTTAACAGCTGTCTTGCTTAGAAATGGACATTTTGGGCTCCATTATGGCTGCAAGCCGAGGACCCTCTGTAGAGGTAACAGATTTTATTAATGTTAAGATAAATAACATTTTCTGAATTATACAGAGATACTGCCAGTGCTTTTTTTGTAAAAAAAAAAGTGCTTGAACTCACACATGTCATAAAACCCGTTTTGCCTACCCTACAAGGTTCCATCCAAAAAAGGTACCGGAACTCCATTCTGGGCGTTCTATGACAAAAAAAGCCGTGGTTACTGCAATCCAGGTTTAATCATATTTACACTATATCTTTAAAGCTATCGTTTACTTATCCAGAACTAACTTATTGCACTCATTACAGTGGGTTTACTTCCAGTTAATCAATAGGATTAAGCCTTGACTTTAATAGCACTTATTTTAAGAAGTATGGCCTAAGAAAGAATTAGCAAGTCATTTCAAATGTATCCAGCTTCCAGTGAAAGAGCATTCTTCATTTGAAAAGACATTTTTAATTATTTACTTGTGGTATATCAATGTGCTCCTGCAGTTAATATAAATTAGCTTAGGAGTCAGTGTTTTACATTTTAAAAAGATTTCACTTCCTTGATGCAGTTTTGGTCCTTGAAGCAAATTCTCTTTGGAATGGTAAAAGGATTAAGGCAGAGATACGCTGATAGAAACAGAGCAAGATAAACAGAAGAAAGTTCAAAAAACCTCTTTTATAGTGTTTTTGTTTGGTGTCATGGTACATTCTAGCTGTATCTGTGTTATAGTATGTGAAAGGACAATGTGAAAAGGAGAAAGATAGGGGGAGGGAGCCTAAGCCTTCCCCATCCCATCCTCTCCCTCTTCCTCCCTCTCCCTCCCCCCTCTCATTTAGCACTTCAAATATTGTGATCCCAGCAAAATCCTTTAGCTATTCTCCCTGCAGTATAATTATAATTTTGTTAATTCTGTTTACTACCCTAAGATATTGGCAGAATGAGGCATGAATTATTATGGTGCTAAGCATCTATGAAATGTTAAGTTCCAAAACATTGCTACAGCTCTGGAGAGAAGTATACAGTTGTGGGTATCATATGATGGGTCCATATAAATTTTATGTTTCCATTAGTATCACCCATTAAAGCTCTTGGGATGTTTTCATTGCAAGAATGTTTAGTGCAGTAACAAGAGAGTGGTAAACACTTCAAGAACATTCTGTAGTTTTTGACTAAACTGTGTTAGTTTGTATATTCTGTGAAGGACATCAAATAACCAATTGCTTTATAGAATATATTTAAAGAATCTGTGTGAAATCCAATATTATGTAAACAACTTTCAATTAACCGATGCAATAGCATTATTATCTAAGGGCAAGAAAGCTGCCAAAGGGGAAACAAGCATGTCATGATCTCATCAGACAAATGATGCAACTTAAATAATTGCATCAGATATTACGAGGCACTGATGTAAATTGCAAAATCATTTTGATGTCATTGTGGCTTGTAACAGATTCCCAAGTGCAGTAGAACTTCCTCTCCTCCTTTCTGCAGGCGTTTATGCCCTTCAAATCCCCTGAGGAGGTTTTACAGATGTGAAGGCTGCAGGAGAATGATATTTACTTATTAATCGTTCTGCTAACAGAAGCTTATCTGCTGATATTAGGTACCATCTGGATTTAATCCTTTTTATAGCAACCAAATTCCAAACTTTTGAACAATAGAGATATCAAATTAGGTATTTGAAATGCCATTCACTGTACACAAATATGCCAAAGTATTATATCTGCTGAAAGGTGAGCAAGAAGCAAGATGTATTTAATAATCATATGGTGGCTATGGATCACAACTTTTATATATTTGGAAGCATTCTACAAATGTTTGTCTGTCTCCTTCTAAAATGAATTGATTAATAGGAATGTGGCTCCATCTCTAAATAGTTACATGGAAACTGAACTACAGACCAGCATATATTGTCAAATAGAATAGAATGGCTTTAGAAAGAGCAAGGTAGATTTGTTTTCATATGTAAAAGTGAAATATCAAGTAAGCAGACAACATAGAATAGAATAGAATAGAATAGAATAGAATAGAATAGAATAGAATAGAATAGAATAGAATAGAATAGAATAGAATAGAATAATAACTTTATTGTCACTTTTAATGTACACCAATCGGCATACATTAAAATGAAATTTCATTGCATACAGCTCTCAAAGGGTCACCTCCTCCAATATACACTACATAAATATGACAAAAATAAATAAATACGGAATTATGCATATACCCACATATATGACACAGAGACACAACAGTCTAGTTCAGGTTATGTATACATGTGCATGGTGAGAAAAACAAATCTTGCGGGTTTACCAGACAGATGGCATAGGGAACAAGGCTATTACAGAATCGGGTCGTCCTGCTAGAACCTTGGCAACATTAATATTTTGCACAGAAGCTTAACCGTTCAGCCACTCAGAGTTGCCTTGAATAATGAGATGGCTGGGAAATAAATTTTATAATAAAAATAGCAGTTTGAGTTATGGTCACTGTTGTGTAGCGGGTTCTTTGGCGCAGGAATGAAGACGAGGCAACTGAGTTCAGGAAAAGTCATGTTTACTTGCTTGCAGAATCTGAGCTGAGAATTGGGCTGTAACTAGCTGCAATATATAGTCTAGCCCCTAGGCGGCAGCCAATAGGTTTGAAGCAACCATTGCCACCTAGGGATAGCCAATAGCAGCACTGGAGACTTGTAGTCTGGGTTGCTGGAGAGCCGTTAGCTGCTCCAGCAACCCACGTGGTATTACTATTGAGCCCAATACATAACAGTCACAATCACTGTGACTTTGTAAACTATGGTTAAGCACATTATTGCTTAGTGTTGTATATAATAATTTTAATTTAATAATTTATTAATATTTGTATACCGCCCTTCTCCTGAAGGACTCAGGGCGGTGTACAGGGCAAGAATAAAACACAAAGCTACAAAAATTAAAAAGTAATTAAATACATGCCCAACAATAAATACATTAATAAAACCCCAATAAAGTGATAGTAAAAACCCCACCAATCCCCCCTCAGGCCAGGCCGGCTTGTTCGAACAGGTATGTTTTCAGATCGCGGCGAAAGGAGCGAAGATCGGGCGCCGTCCGGAGCTCAACCGGTAACTGGTTCCATAGCTCCGGGGCGCCCACAGAGAAAGACCTCCCCCTGGGGGCCACCAATCTACATTCTCTGACCGGTGGCACCCTGAGGAGGCCCTCTCTGTGGGAACGCACAGGGCGGAGGGAAGTTGACGCCGGCAGCAGGTGTTCCCTGAGGTACTCCGGACCCCTACATCTAATTTAGACATGACAACTTGACATTACATAATTACATCTACTCTCCAACCAAAAGCCCTGGGTCAAGGCTGTCATTTCAAGCATAATAGTGGCGACATTATTTTAAATATGAGCAACAAGTATTTTAAGGGTAATTAATTAAACATTTTAATTAAATTCTATCATAATTATGTTCTACCTCCCTACTTTTTTGGAGTGTAGCCCTTAGCTCCAAAAAAGTTACATGTCCTCTCCTAAGTAAGAAATCAGATAAGGTTAACTGTGCTTATCTCTGCTCCCATCTGCATTTCTCATTGTCCAACTCCCACCCCCTCTCTCTCATTTCCCCTCTCCCCCCTCCCCCCTTTCCTTATTCCTTATTCCTCATTCCTCTCCCTCTCCCTCTCCCCTCCCTCCCTCCACCTCTCTCTCTGTGTCTCTCTGTGTCTCTCTGTCTCTGTCTCTGTCTCTGTCTCTGTCTCTGTCTCTGTCTCTCTCTCTCTCTCTCTCTCTCTCTCTCTCTCTCTCTCTCTCTCTCTCTCTCTCTCTCTCTCTCTCTCTCTCTCTCTCTCTGTGTGTGTGTGTGTGTGTGTGTGTGTGAAGAATTGGAGATACCATTCCTTTGTTGTTGAACAGACCAAATGAGGCTGTGTAGTGCTTTAGAAATTTTTCAGAAATGTGCTTTGGAGCCCTAACATAGCATTTGTCTAATCTTTAAAGCAGCTGCTTCCTCTCTCCCTCCAGGGAGTGGGGTTTGTGGCTGCTCTCTGCAGCTGCTCTATAATGCTGTGTAAAGGCATTGCTGTTTTAAACATGGATGCCCCAGTCTCATTCTCACACATCCTGGAGCACTTTTGGGGAAATGATCACAAAGCGTATTCTACATCAAGCTTAGATTCATTCCTGTTAGTCTATTAAAACACTTTCTGTTTTAGCAGTTTGGAGTAGAGACGTAGCGAGCTAGAAATAACTCTTTTGTGTGTTTGTTTTTTTTGCTAAGATTCAAATGCTGCTGCCTTTTTAAATAAATCTCTTTTGATTAAAGTTACATGTGTTGCCTTTGGGCATTTGGAGATTTCCTTTATTGCTTGGTTCTTGTTTACCAAGGGAGTTACTGAATCAGATTGGCTTGGATTTAAAGAACATGAAAATGGGGATAGGAAGTCTCTGTTCTCTGGAATATTTGAGTAAAATATTGACATGTAATTATTAATACTGTGGTGGCAACAGCCGTTAATATTTCAGTCACCTCAGCTGGGAGACTTGATACTTTTTGAACTCTGAATTACTCCCCCACATACTTCACATATTTTAACCATCCTCTTTCATTTATATTTGCATGACTTTATCATACATGCAATATCATATATAGCACTGTAGTCTTTAAAAACTAATATTTGGAAGAGCTATGATGGCCCAGTGGTTTGAATGCCTACTCTGCCCACATACCAGCTCGATCCTGACCAGCTCAAGGTTGACTCAGCCTTCCATCCTTCTGAGGTTGGTAAAATGAGGACCCAGATTGTTGGGGGCAATTTGCTGACTCTGTGTAAACCATTTGGAGAGGGCTGTAAAGCACTGTGAAGCAGTATATAAATCTAAGTGCTATTGCTATTATTTGATCTCCAGATATTTATTTTGCTTCTTTCTGAATCATACAGTCCTTAAAGCATGGCTTAAGCAAGCTTAAAACCAATCTACTGAATTAAAAACAGCAGAGCAATGGAAGAAGAAAATATGAAATAAAAATAAAATGAAGGAGGAGAGGCAAAGCAGACTGAGATGTGAACCTGGATAGTTCAAGAACCATAGTGGACAAAATAACCCTGGTAGATGAGTACTAAGAGTTTTAATACTAGCAAATTTGGAGGGAATATTCAACATAATCAACATATTAGTGTATCTTTTCATATAAACATATACAAAAGGAAGACTAACTATTCCCTTCTTCTTACAATAGAAGGATCAAAGTCCTATTCAAATTTGATTTGCATGCTTTGTGAGACTATTTATGAAACAACAATTTTCTCATTCTTTGCTTTGGAGAAGATAATATTTTGAAATCCTGTTGCATACAAAATAAGTGATACTTAATATGTCCAATTCATATCAGTATAAAAATAGACACCTTTGTATGATGATATTTGAAGTACTTCTTCCTTTTTATTAAAGCTAAACCAAGTGGATTAGGTTACAAAGAAAAGAAAAGGCTACGCTACCTAGTTGGCATATTCTATTTGTCTTTATGCCAGCAGCAGAACCCAATATTAAATTTATCTTATCACATTCTAAACCTTTAGTTAAATAAGAGCAAAAAAATGGAAAACATATCAGGTTGCTAATATATAGTACAGTAGATCCTCTGAGAAATATAATCAGTTCCCCTATTGTACAGCTCAGCCAGATAAGTCAGTTTAAATTCTGAATTGTAACTTTTTGCTGATTCTCAAGCTTTAATCAGTCAAGTGGTAAAGAAGGAGGGAGGAGGAGGAGGAGGAGGAGGAGGAGGAGGAGGAGGAGGAGAAGAAGAAGAAGAAGAAGAAGAAGAAGAAGAAGAAGAAGAAGAAGAAGAAGAAGAAGAAGAAGAAGAAGAAGAAGAAGAAGAAGAAGTCATCCATTATATTCTTATATCATTAATATTGATGCAAAAATTGTAAACCAACCAATAGCGAAACCCCTGCTGAATCATGGGGTGGGGTGGGGGGATTGGTTCTTTAGTTCTTAAAAGATGCCTCATTGTTCCTAAATGTGGAATATGGCAGTCCTGGTAGCCATGGCTGATAATGTAAGTGGGCATGCCAGCCAAGATTTTCCTCATCCAGCATTTTCATCCAGGTATTAAAAAATCCATGAGACTGGCTAAATCATTCCTCACAATAGGAAATGCTAAATTATGAAATATTAAAGACCAAGCAGTACAGTTTGACTTCCCTGACCTTGCTTTCTGTCTCTCACACTCAGAAAGTAGTTTTAGGACATCTGCTATTTTGTTAATAACATATTTGCCTCGATGTGCTTGTTTAATACTTCAGTGGTTTCTCCTAGCTGTTCATCTTCCTGCTTCACAAATAATACAACTGTTAAAGTAATTGATCTTGCCACGAATGGAGCTGTACTGAAACACCTCTACCCTGAGATAAGCCTGACCTTATGCCATTTCATTTCTTAATAAGCCCAAAAGTCACCAATAACCTCTATTTGAGGAATAAAATATTTCAGTTGTGATAAAAATAGGTTATAAGTACTGAATCAGACAAAAAGCAAATGCTTTAACTGAAGAAGGATCAGATTCTGTTCACGTCAGCTGAAAAACTAGAATTCAGATGTCATACTGCCACTGAAATTTCCCATGCTACACCATTCAAAAAATACAAATTTCCCACATGGAAACATCTAAAAACATATAATTATGGCATCCCAGAGCAGTGGCTGATCTGCAAAATCAATGAATTTGATAGAAATTGGAAACTTTTCAGTTTAAGCTTAGTCTTCATTCCATGGCAAGGGCTAAAGTTATGTCACTACAGTAGGTTGTATTGACCTAATTCGCATGATTAGTGCCATATTGCTGGCAATCTGAAAAGTCTGAAATATCATATAAATTTTGTATATTATTTGATGAGAAATTCAGTAGCAGAGAATGAGCTATTTATGGTTCAAAGATACTTGGGCCCTGCATGTATACATCAACCCAAAGCCTCTAAATATAGAAGCAGAATATCTATAAAACTACTTTCAGCACAAGAGAGACAGTGACATATTGACTTCAGCAGGAGTATAAAGAAACTACAAGATTCTAGGTTTACAAAAGATATATTGACACCATTAAAGCAAATCAAAGAGAATCAAGAGGTGCTTGTGCATTTGGTACTCTGATGTGAAAAAATAGGCTTTTTATTCAATATCACTTAAAACACCCAAGCGTTAAATTAGCTCATCAACACATGGTGCCTTTAATAGAACTGAGTATTGGCGATAAGAGAGCAAATTTAGCATGCTTGGTGTCTTTAGTAACCTCAGGCATAATATGTTAGCTTTAACTGCAACATTGCTAGGAACTGCATACAAAAAACAGTTCCAAGGATCTGTAATTCATCTTCAGAGGATTCACACTTCATAGTCCTCCAGGGAAGCCCAGTTACTCTGTTTATCCCAACAGGAATGTTGCATGTACATAATTACAATCACTGCGATTGAAGAAATTTTGGGAATAAAAGGCCTAGGAATCTATGACCAGATTGTAAAATAGAATTTAAAATTACACTATTCCTCTCTGGGATAAACAACATTATGCAAAGCAAAGGAATAAGCAATAGCAAGCCAATGAAACTGAGACATGAGATAAGAAAAAGAAAGAATTACAGCTGAATGCAGTTTACTCCGGTACTGGTACCACTCACCATGCCTCTCCACAAGCCGGTATCCTACCAAACCATCATTACTTTCACCGCATCCAAATTCTACTTCATATGTTGTCTTTTCTTACTTAAACACTAACCTCTCATGTGGAAGATCATTAAACATGAACCTAGAACTAAGGAAAAATTTCCTGACAGTAAGAGCAATTAATCCGTGGAACAGCTTGCCTCTGGAACTTGTGGGTGCTCTGTGACTGGAGGTTTTCACAAAGAGATTGGACAGCTATTTGTTCACAATAGTATAGGACAGGGGTCTTCAAACTTGGCCCTTTCAGGACTTGTGGACTTCAACTCCCAGAATTCCTCAGCCAGCGTGCCTGGCTGAGGAATTCTGGGAGTTGAAGTCCACAAGTCATAAAGGGGCCATGTTTGAAGACCCCTGCTATAGGATCTTCTGCCACAGGCAGAGAGTTGGACTAGTAGACCTCCAAGGTCCCTTCCAACTTTATGTTCTATGTTCATGAACCTCATCAAATCCTGACTGTCCTAGTCTTCCCTTTTCCTGAACAGGTTGACTCTATCTAGATTATATTTGTTTTGAGACTGTCATTCATTTTTTCTATATTGACTCAGCATACTTCTTTCTTTCCCTCACACCTATATTCAATCTACATTCATTCAGAATCCATTAATTTCAGCTTTATCTCTTCTTAGTTACCACACACATTTCTTAAATATTCTTTCCCCATGGCATTCAACTTTTATGTTTCTCTTGAGATACCCAATTCTTATTTCTATATATTAAGTGGGGAAATTATACTCTTGTGTGCAGTCATTTTCACTTCTTTCAACATTCATTCCTAACCACAGACCACATGCTACCATTCTATCAGCATTTGTACATTTTATCTTGTTTCTATCTTTAGTAAACATTCTATTGTGGTACCTAAATCAAAATACTCTCAATTTTTCCCCATTTACATATAATTTGCAATTGTATGCTCCATTTTTCTGATATTTGATATACTAATTTTCAGATCTGTATACTTCATTGAATGATACAGCCCAACAATCGCTAAAAAGCATCTGAATTCTCAGAATATAACATAGCATTCAAAAACGCATACATATTTATCTCCCTAAATGACACATCTGCAAGATCACCAAAAGCTTTCCTTGAAAGGGTTTCGCCATGAATACATTAAACTAAAGAGATGTCCTTGCTTTACTTCCAGCTCAACATTGAACCATTTGCAAAGCAAGTCATGCATGCTTTATCCTGGTCTATACTGCTTCTACCCAGCACTGCTCCTTGTGACTTTCAAACTCCTTCAAACTTCTGCTAAACTCCTTTCCAAGGACATTTAAACTAATCTCTAAAGGTCCGCATCAAAGGGATCATCTGCACAGCTTTTTTCCACAACTTTCTTGACTTGTGGAATTTTCATAGGAACAACAATACCCCATGGAATTTTGATAACACTATTATGGTGTAACTTCTTTGGCTATAATCAAGTGGACACTTCTGCATGTGCAGCCCCAAACAATGAGGTGACAATTCAATGCCAAGTAATTTTGAGATGGACACACACAAAATTGTTCAAATCAGGAGTAAAGGATAACAGGGGTTGTAGTTGTTGTTTGCTTTTAGTCTATTTCCAAGTGCTTTCCCACAATTGTTCCATGTGTACAAAAAAAATCCTTAAGAACAGAGAAATGTGATATTTAATGCAATTACTTGGGATACTCTTACAATGGATTGATTTGGGGAAAATATGTCTCATAACCATTTCTGGTAATGTGCAAGTAGATTTAGATTTGATTTCCTGCACTAGAGGTTTATTTTATGAACACCTTTGTATAAGCCTATACTTGCTTTTTTATTTCCCCTATTTTTATTGTATTTCTAGATGGTGCATGGACTTCCTTAACTCCAAAAGAGGTGAATTTTTCAGTTTGGATTCCCTTGTTTCTGCACCTTGGTCCCTGTGACTTTTTTGGGAAAAACTACAAGGATCAGTCATTCCTTCAATCAGGTTTCTGAGTCTGCAGCAAGACATGGCGATGTGACCATCAGTAGAGTTCTGGAATTAAAGCCTCTATTAGTAAAAACAAGACTATTATTGCATTATGGAGCAATTTATATATTACCTTTATAAAGGGAACTTGACTTGATAAATACTTACCCCTGCAAGATTAGAGTGTAAAGTCATCTTCACAAAAGCATGAATTGGAGAAGTATATGTATATGGCAGGAATTTCTTTCCTTAACAGGTTTCTGGCTTTAATGACACCCATTTAATCTTAACTGGATTCTAGTACTTCATATTTTTCTTATTCTTTTTTAACTAAAATTGAAGAATCATTATAAAGCAATAGGAAGACACATAAGATGCAGTTTTTTGTATCAGGCATATTAATCCATTTATCAAGTTGTTGGACAGAAAGTCATATCAACGTTTACTATACAGGCGGTCCTCAACTTCTAACAGTTCATTTAGTGACCATTCAAAGTTATAACAGCACTGAAAAAAGTGACTTATGACAGCTTTTCCCACTTATGATTTACAGCATCCTCATGGTCACGTGATCAAAATTCAGATGCTTGGCAACTGGCTCATATTTATGACCATTGCTGTGTCCCAGGAGTCACGTATCACCTTTTGTGACCTTCTGACAAGCAAAGTTAATGGGGAAGCCAGATTCACTTCTGGTTACTCCCTTGAGAACTGCAGTAGTTCACTTCGCAACGGTGGCAAGAGAGGTCGTAAAATGGGACAAAACTCACTAAACAACTGTCTCATCTATCAACAGAAATGTTGGGCTCAATTGTAACTCAAGGACTTACTTGTACTTATGCATTTCAGTGTGTATAAGGTGACTGACCATACAAATTAATTCAATCAATGAAAACTCCATTGTTCATAAAACTTTGGCTGCAGCAATTTGACCTCCATTTACCTGGGGGGCGGGAATCCCCCTTTGAGCTCAACTAGAGTCATATCTGAGCAGATATGCCCAGGGTTATCCTGTTAATGTGGTGACAACTGAATAGAAGTCAAAGTATGCATTTTATTTTATGCCGGGTTGATATTCTGTAGCATTTACTTGAAAAACAGCTCCAGTCTTCAACCTTTTCTTCATGTTATCTCAAAGGTCTTTTCAAGGCTGGGTGAATATGACATGACATTCATTTGTTCTCAGCATAACTATTAGCATCTGATAAAAGAATCTTGACTTTAACACTGTTTGACTTTAGCAAAGAATTCTGAAAGAAAATGAGATGAAACTACCATTTCCACCAGAAATACCTAGTGGTACAATTATTCTCTGGGAGCTCAATCTAGAAAACTCAAAATATATTTGTGCTAATGATGTGAATATGATTTCAGCATACCATTAGAAATAAATATCACTATCTGAAATGCAGCAAAAATTATTTTCCCCACTTCCGGTGTTATAGTTCGTGTTCTGATGCCATACCTTATACTTTAGTTATGGCAGAAAGAAGGCATTATGATATGGCATTAAGATGGAGCTTCTAATCCTTCCTGGTTAACTCATCTGCAGAGCAACACAGGTTCCAGAAGATACCAATACATTTTAAAGGTGGGTATCAAGCTCACATAGGGCACTGCACAAATTCTTTGTTAGACCCAGAGTAATTCCTTGTGAACTATATATTGTGTTGAAAATTTGCTCGGCAAACATATTTGGAAGATCTTGAAGGCCACAATAGACTGAACTACACTGAGGCCTATTTATTTCCTATTTATTTATTTCCTATTTCCAGCATGCTAAACTTTGATGTGCCCATTCTCCAATGGCCATTCTGAAGATTGACTTTTTAATGCATTAAAAATGTACAGGAAGTATATCAGCAAGGAAATTTTCAGTGGACCTATGATATTAAATGAAATAGGTTACATCTTTTCATGATGTGCATATGAATGCTAGGAGCATATTATCAATTTATTCATCTAATATGACATTTTTGATAGAAAGAATTCAGAGACATAGCATCTGTGATGAAATTCTCATTGTTATGGTAAACATAATAAATATGGTAAATGAGGGCTGTGTGCTATTTAACTAAAAATGTTTTTATTACAAGAATATTTAGCTTAATTGGTTGTCCTCAAAAACAAATAAACAAGCAAACAAACTTGGAGTTGTCTCTTAGCTCTTTTCCCCAGAAAAATCCCAGCACCATCCCAATGTCTCTCTCTCTCTCTCTCTCTCTCTCTCTCTCTCTCTCTCTCTCTCTCTCTCTCTCTCTCTCTCTCTCTCTCTCCTTGTCTCTTTGTTTCTTTCTCTCTCTTGCAGTTTTAAAATTTACTTATTTACTTATTCAGCTTCTATGTATTTGTATTTGTCTTTGTATTTATTAAATTTGTATACCGCCCTTCTCCCAAGGGACTCAGGGCGGTGAACAGGGCACATATAAATAGAGGATACAAAAATTAAAAAAGAATTAAATAATCGCCCAAATAAAACAGTAACAATATAAAAACCCAATTAAAAACCCTAACTTCCCCCATCAGGCCAGGCCAGCTTGTTCAAATAAATGGGTCTTCAGACCGCGTCAGAAAGAGCGAAGGTCCGGTGCCATCCGGAGCTCAACCGGCAGTTGGTTCCATAAAGCTGGAGCGCCCACAGAGAAGGCCCTCCCCCTGGGGGCCACCAGCCGACATTCTCTGACCGGGGGCACCCTGAGGAGGCCCTCTCTGTGGGAACGCACAGGGCGGAGGGAAGTTGACACCGGCAGCAGGTGGTCCCTGAGGTACCAATCAAATGACCCTGGCCCAAGTCTACAACTTTAAAACAATTAAAACAAATCATGCTGTAAATCTCATTGTGTTGCAAGGATGGGCAGCAAATAAATTTAATAAATAAATAAATTTAAAAAACATTAAAGCAATAAAAACACCCACAAAATATTTACAAATATAAACAGCAACCATAATGATTAGTCTGCTAATGGTGAAGCCAACTAGGCAAGGCTCTTCTCACATTCCAAGTACATAGCCAGGTTTTTAGAGCTTTACGAGAAGCTAACAGGGTTGGGGCCATTCTGATCTCTGAGGGGATATTCCATAAGGAGGCAGGGGTTAGAGCAGAAAAAGGCCGACATCTAGTTCCTACCAGTCAGCACTCTTTGGCTGATGGGATCTGCAACATGTAAAATATGTGATCAGCAGTGGGGACACCTATGAAGTAGCAAAAAGCTGCAGAAAGTGGAAAGAGGAATGAAGCCAGTGGCTAGGTAGTTGGAAACACCTGTTTTATATGGGAATTCTGTGATCAGAACCTTTGCTTCTTATTGCATTTTTACTTTTTTAAAAAAGTGAAACCACCAGAGATTAAACCTTTCAACCACCATTGCTCCCTTTTTGGAGGGGGGGGCATGAGGGGAAACAGAAAAGATGCACAGTAAAGTCTCCTGAATGGGCAAAGGCTGGGTATTTGGTTGTGCTTCTTCATCCTGATACAGAAGTTTGATGCTACCTGAATCCCATTCTAGGAGGCAGATGTTTCACGTTGCAGATTTCTGAATGGGCTTTGAGGAACTGAAGGAAAGGAAGGGAATAACATAAGAAGCTCTTACCATCTTGGCTAATATATGGAAATCCATATCACTCAGAGCCAAATTAATACCTTCTAGAAATATATATCCCCCCCCCAATAAGCAAAATAACCTTATTCAAATCCAAATCATTGTGCTGCCATAGACCTTATCAGATGATAGGATCTAGCCAACCTTGTTTGAACTTAGAATCTAAAGCTTGGTTAGTTGTTGAAGAAGGGTACATGTGGTAAGCAAGCCATGAATGTGGATTATGGACTAGAAGACCTTCAAGGTCCCTTCCAAATCTGTTATTTTGTAAATTTTGTGCTTGTTTGTTTATTCAATAAACAAACCAATAAATATCGTAAAAGAAGCCTTCCCAATATTCTTGCAACAACAACAACAAAAAAAAAGAAACAGCATTACTGTTTCCACACAGGTACCAAGAGTTAGATCTGTGTTTTGTGCTTCTTTCTTTTACCTTTGCAAAATGATACCTTTAAAAGGCTTCACATTTTACATTAAAATAAAGATGTGTTGACCTTTAATTACTGCCGGGAAGGCTTTTGTTACTTTGTCTTCTTGGAAATCGATGTATTTGTCAAGGTGTTTATGAATGCAAGATAATCTTTTAAACATTCTAAAGACAGCTGAGTCTGTTGACCTTTTCATCAATTAAGGAGATATTTCCCTACCTCCGGAAGATTATTGTACATTTTCTTTAGTTGGAGGTCATTCAGTAAGTAGATTTTACTTTCATGTTTCATTGTCATGGTGGCTGTCTTTAAAGAATGGCTGATGCTGTGGATATGGAGGATATTTATTATCATCACTAGATTTGTAAAACTGCTGTTGTGTCATTTGGGGAAAAATGTGTTAAATCACTGACATTTTGAGCATTTAAATCATACTTCTTCAATGTTGCACCTTCCAGATGTGTGTGGAGTGCAACTTCACAAATTGTCCCTAAAGATGCCCTTTTCAAAAGGCAACTGGATCTTGTTTTTCCTTAAAAACATTTCGCTTCTCATCCAAGAATGAGAAGTGAAACATCTTCAAGGCAAAAAACAAAGTCCAGTTGCCTTTTGAAAAAGGCACCTTTTGGGACAGACGTAATCTGGATGACTGAGAATCTCAATAAACAACTTTACAAATTGTTCATCAGCTGAGTGCTAGACTGGGAAGTTAAGATACAAACATATGTACATTAGATGCAAATATATATCTATTTCTTTAACTGAGAGATGGAACAAAGGAAATATCCTGTGTTTCAAACTTGAAATCAGTTGTGAAGGACATTAAAAAAATACAGCAAATATTATCTGAAACATTATATAGTTTTCACTTGATCACCACCCTTGGATTTGGCACTAAGATCGTCTAGCCAGAATGCTTCTTATTAAAATAAAAATAAAAATAGAGGGCCGCTTTCAAGATCCACCAAAAAAGGGCAACTATGACCAGCTTCTGTAGTTCCTTTATTCTGAGCATGATCAGGTTAATGTATGATAAGTTCAGGGCAAACAAAGTAGAGGTTATCTAGTTCAGGGGTCCCCAACCCCTAGACTGCAGCCACTATTGGGCCATGGCCTATTCACAAATAGCAGGCCTGTGTGCTTGCACAAACACCTACAGCTCAACATGTACAAATCATGCTGCAAGTGTGTGTGCACTGATCCACACAGCCCAGTTCCCTCTCCTCCCCCACTGGGCTGCGTAGCCACAAATAGCTTGTTTCATTTGTATTATAGGAAGACCCCATTGACTCAAAGGTCTTTATTCTCAAGAAACATCTTACAGTATCATGCAGTCAATTCTAAATCAGAGGTGTCAAACTCGCAATGTCACGTGATATGTCGCGATGTATCACAACTTTTTTCCCATGGCCGGCAATGGGGTGGGCGCGGTTTCACCATGACACATCCGGCCCACAGGCCAGCAGTTTGACATCCCTGTTCTAAATCATCTCTGTCCCAAATATATACATACAACACAGACACATTACTCTGGGAATACAGAAATCTGCCCAATCTGAAAAATTAATATATAACACTAAGAAATTTAAAAGGGAAGCAGAATAGCAACAAAGTGAATTAACAAGTCATGTACTCTTAAAGTGTCACCTGAGTAATTGGTGATAATTCCTCGCCTGTTTGAAAATACATTGTTCTTTCCTAACCATGATCCTTATTGGATATAATTTCTCTGTGATCATTTTCTGCTTCATTTTCTTCTATTTTTCACCCAAATCTTCAGAAATGCCAAACACTCATGAGTTTCTTGTATCCAGTGGAAATTAATGCGCTTCTTTAAATTTAAATTATTTAGCTGCACTTCCAGGAAGGTGCTTAAAAGGGGCATCTCTGCAAAGAATACAAAATAATTAACGATTTCTTTGAGTAGTTCACAGGCTAAAAGTAATCACTCTTTCCATCAGATGAGTATTCTAAAGGGAGTCATGGAAAGAATGAACTTCAAGGATGATTGTCTGAGCAATGTGTTGCAATATAATTAACGATGGGCAAGTATTGCCATATTTCAAAGAAACCTGTCTTGTAGGAAGTTTAATCAAAGCAGGCTACTAAAAGCCATTTTTTAAAGAAAAAAGCGGGTTTTATTCTCTTCAATAAAATTCTTGTGGTTGCTTTCAGAATGACTTTGTATGTGTTGCAAGGAATAGATGCATAGTGTAGTAATAGCATACATTGTTACTACAGTAATAGTAATAGTAGTATAAACATTGTATTGGGCTGTGAAAGTTGGGACTAACAAAGTGTCAGTCAGACAAGAAAAGGAATGAGGGTGGAGAGACCACCTCAGAAGGGACTCTTCCTAGGAAAGTAAAGGTGAGGAAGGGAAAAAGAGCCTTGGTGGAGCAGTGGGCTAATGCCTCCTTAAGTAACACCAGCTGCCTGCAATTAGTGCAGGTTCGAGTCCCACCAGGCTCAAGGTTGACTCAGCCTTCCATCCTTCCGAGGTAGGTAAAATGAGGACCCAGATTGTTGGGGGCAATTAAGCTGACTTTGTAATAATGCCGCTTGGGGGGTGTATGAAAGCCCTAATAAGCAGGCATATACATAGAATGAAGGCTACTGCTAAGCTTGTAAGCCGCCCTGAGTCTTCGGAGAAGGGCGGGATATAAATGGAATTTTTAAAAAAACTGTTTTCAGGCTTACAAAACTTTGTTACTGTAACTTTACAATAAAGATTGTGTTAGTACTCATGGTTTGGGTCTCTTGACTGAATATCCCCACCTTGAAGGGATAAAACGCATTAAAAGCCATTTTAAACCCCACTGCCTTTTCTTTTTTATTATTTATTTATTTATTAATTTAATTTGTATACCGCCCTTCTCCCGAAGGACTTGCTGTGCCCCATTTTTAATCAAAATTTCTTGGTGTCATAATGATATGATTATATGTTATAGAGAGAGAGAGATAAAGATAGATTTGGACAAGATAATATTTCAAGTGGTAGCCACTTTCATTTAGAGGATTACCTTCTCGTATATAATTTGTATAATTTATAACGTAATAAATAAACTAACAAATTTATCTTCTTCTTTATGAAAGAGATAGAAGGTTTATTGTTCATTTGGAGGAAATTCAGAAATATGAGCTGATAAATCATACGTTTATCTTTCCATTTTCTTTTTATTTTTAAGTAGATTTAAATGCTAATGCTTTAATTTTGTAACATGAGATCCTAGGGACATGTTTAGGTGCCCAGAAGCATCCACCAAGTGGCAGACATTGGAATAGCATATAATTGTTGACAGTGATATAGGTGTTGTTATATAAGATACTTTGCACAGGGAAGCTGCAACATTAACAGGATGTAGCAGCAGTAATATATGGGAAATGTTGACTTGATGAAAATTCAACATATATCCAAGGATAATGTTGTGATCCTTCAAATAATACTGACAGCAAATCAAGCAGCTACGAATCGAAGGGTATGGTCTATAAAGGCTGTAGGGACATAGACAATGAGGCAATGGAATAATTTATGCAACAATGTAAGAGCAGTATGGGAAGATGCAGACTACTAGCATACTGCATTTTCCCAGGAAACCATAATGGACTGAAAAGTACAGTAACATTAAAATAATACTATTCAAGACTGCCAGCCTCTGGGCACTGGAAAAAAAAGAGTATAGTTTTATTAGTACCTGAAAGCCAGCCAATATTTTGAGGATTTTCCCCTCTTTTCTTGTCCAGTCCCTTGAATGCATGTAAAATAATTGTTTAAAAAAATTAAAAGATAGCTTCCCCTTTTACATTGAACAAAATTATTGTAGGCTAATCATTTCTTTTTACTTAACTTTTCTCCACCATTAACCAAACTCGAAGGTTCAAAAATAAGCTGCTATTAAATATAAATTAAGCATATGACATGGGTACTTCAGAGCCTTGAAAACATTTTGGATTACCATACCTGGGACATACATATTTCATGTAATTTGTTGTTAATTCAACTACACCTGAAATGGCACTGAAATGGTAAAAGATAAGATAATAATGACAAAAATAAATTACTTAGACAATAAACTTAAAGTCAAGGTGTATCTCTTGTGTTCTTTATATAGAAGTACATGAAGAATTGCTATTGGTACAAAAACCATTTATTACTTAAGAAGAATGTACAACTTTGTTTACCATTTGTTTCAGAGCCTTATCCCTTTAGAATAATGAGATCCAAGCTAGAATATATTGAACAACCATTAATATTCTCTGAAGATCTTGAAAAATCTGTAGTTTACTGATTTCATTATCCTGAGGTAGCCTTTCCCAATAACTCCTGTCTCCAGCACACATGCAGTATATATTATTTTAATATTGCAGATATGTTATCATTTCCATTGGGTATCAAGTAAAATAGATTCTACAGGAAAAATGGAAAATAAGTTGGAAAGCTGAATAATGAATTACCAGATATAATTGCCAGTGTCCTTGGAATACTCATACAATTCTGCACAAACAAGACTTTCCCCTAAATATTCAAAGACCCTTTGCATAAGTAACAGCATACTTTTCATGAATGTTTCCTATGTATGAAAGAAAATGACAGCATTTTTTATTCCCTGCAGAATTTAGTATAAAAGTAATGAAGTATTATCATGTTGATGATCAAGTCAAAGAATGGATATATAAGGCCGTCAGTGGAGGTAGAATTCAGACAGCAAGAAATGCACAATCCTGAAGTGTCATCAGCAACGAGCTTACAGTGAACCAGGGTCAAAAATTATATAGAACACACAGAGAGAACAGCACACACTTGCTAGAAGGTGGGCTCCAGCACAAGTTGTGAAAGCTTGGAAGACTAAACCTCTGGTCCCGGTGACCAACCCAGACTGGCTCCTGCAACATTATCCTGGGACAAATATATTCACCTTCATTCATAAAAAAATTATATAGTCATTATTCATTCAAATAGGAGAGAGGGAGGAAAGAAGGAAAATAATAACAGGGAGGGAGGGAAGGAAGAATGGGGGAGAGAGCCAGAGAAGGGAGGGAGGGAGGGAGGGAGGGAGGGAGGAAGGGAGGGAGGAAGGAAGGAAGGAAGGAAGGAAGGAAGGAAGGAAGGAAGGAAGGAAGGAAGGAAGGAAGGAAGGAAGGGAGGGAGGGAGGGAGGGAGGGAGGGAGGGCATTTGGAAATGCAGCTATAGTGGAAACAAGAAGATGCTTTTATAACTTAGGCCCTTCTTCCCTGATTATTGCTTATGTAATGGTATCACAAAAATTGATAGAAACATCTGGGAATTAAGGCCTGTCCATGCAGGATTTTTTAATCTGCATTTCCCAGTCCTCTTTTTCAATTACCAGTCATTCTGCTAGACTAGAAATAAAGGCAAAAATACATAGTTTGTCCCATTCGGTATTGCTCTCTCTGTTTCTATAGTTCCTTTTAGTGCTCATACGTTCATTTTAAATTTTCTCAGGACACTTTCAGCATTATAAATTATAATAAAACCTCCCTACTACACAGGCTAGGACTATGCCGTATAGTACATGTATTGGAATACAGTGTTCCGCACCGATTGGAGCAGAAGCCTAAAGCATCAAGAAGGTACCAGGTTGATTATCTCTGCTATATAATAACAGAAAATTTGTTTTCCATGTATCAATTCATACATAACCAAAAAAACCAACCAAACCAACAGCCCACCCCAAGATCTCCACAAAAGGGAACAGTATTAGTTATCTTGGGGTATACAAAGATCTGTAGAAATGTATTAGTTGGGAAAATAATGGAAGAAAACAAAGAAAACTGAACATGCTCAATGCCCTCAAAAACTCAAGTGTTTCCTTCTGAAATTTTTGTTTGCCCATTTCTCCTTCGGTTTACAGGAGGAGTTGTTTTCTCTTCCAACCCAGCAAAAAAGAGAAGATAATTTCATTATTAATCAAGGATGGGATTCTTGCTTTTAGTGTCTCAAGGTAGCCAAAGCTATGAATCCATTCTCTAAAAATCTGTGCCCTTGATGGGGAAGTTGATGGATGTCAAGAGAGATGCTTACACAAATCAAAACCTATTTCTTTAGTACCAAATCATACATCTAAAACAATGAAAATTGAATAAGGCATTATAAGAGTTGACCTAGTTTTATTTTTAAGTTAGAACATTATTATTATTCAGCATTGTTAATTCATTAATAATGTTAAAGTGAAAAGGGGGGGAACCCTTAAATTGAGAGCTCAACTTCTAATTAATACATCCATTATGGAACTGACTTGCTATTACTGACTTCAGGGACATTTTGCTTAAACTTTCCTTTCCAGCCTAGAAAATCCTAAAGTTTGAAGGTAGCCTCCTGATCAGGTACTAATCAGGGAAAACCTTGTTTAGCTTGTTAGACTAGCCAAGATCACTTGGTATTACCACCTGCTCAGACTAGAAACTGATAAAAATCTTTCAACATAATTTCTATAATTCTTCTTAGGAACTTTACATTCTTTTGAAAACAATTATACTTAACAAGAATCTTGTTCATTTCATTTTAAAGGTCAGGCTTGTATAATTCTGCTTTTCGCAAATAGGAATATTTTCAAAGAGATCATGTCTAACTCCAGTTGGCATATTAAATATTCATAACTCTATTTGATGCATAAAATATTTGAAATTCAAATCATAAAGTATCCTGTTTTGTTTTTTTTTCATTGTAAGCCAAGCCCGGCAAAGTGTCAAAGTTCTTTACAACAAATTAAAAAGTCAACAAAAGAAGTCTATCAGACCAAATGTCACTAAAATTTCAATGATATACATAATCTGGATTAGTCAGTAAAATGGATCTTCCTTTCTTTTATAATAGCTAATGTAAATAACTCTTACTGAAGCTTTAAATTCAATATTGAAATTACTCTTCCAAATGGTATGCTTTCCTTCAGAAATAAAGACACCAGATGGTTCTGTCTCATTTTCTTTCAATGCTTTATAGCATGTAAATTCTTTGGGGATTAATATCAAACGTGCACAGAATTAACTCTTCCCAAAGTTATCCCATTCTTCTATTCTTTAGTATAATTTAAAAATGTTTTTGACAACAAGCTTATCAAAAAAGTAAAAAGGATGCCAGATTATATCACAATAGGAAGATCATATTGACTAAATATATCTTTTCCTTATACATTTTTAGGGCTACTTTGTTCTTTATCTGCCTTTAAATGGCACAACCAAACTGGGCCATAAGGTAAATAAGCCATCAAGTACAGATTGACTTCTGTCTTTTTGGCAACATCATAGAAGTGGTTTGCCGAATATTTTTTTTGCAGAATATTTTCCATTTTCAGAGATTAACCTATGGGACTCTAGTATGGTCTGGTGGCCTTCTATGCAAGTTTCAGTGAGATTTGTTTGGCGTTCTAAGCACAGGCAAGGTCAGGCTGTTTGATACTTCTCTATAAGAGCCTACTCTGTGGGTAGACAAGCGGAACATATAGGAATGTGAAAGGATTTAATAATTTAATATTAAATATTAAATAGTGCTCTATTGCTAAGAGGATTTGCAAAGGTAAAAGCCACCCCTCGTGGCTTGAAAGATTGGCTGTCACTACTGCATGTGCGCTTAAGATCTCTCTGGAAATGTCTTATATTCTTGTTCCTTATCATCAAGTACAATAGGGATGGGAAATAAACCACAGAGACAACTATGGTTAGAATAGAATAGAATAGAATAGAATAGAATAGAATAGAATAGAATAGAATAGAATAGAATAGAATAGAATAGAATAGAATAGAATAGAATAGAATAGAATAGAATAGAATAGAATAGAATAGAATAGAATAGAATGGAATAGAATGGAATAGAGCTGGAAGGGACCTTGGAGGTCTTCTAGTCCAGCCCTCTGCTCAAGCAGGTTCTCTCACCCCACCCCACCTCATGTACTGATTCCAAAAATAATACAATATCATCAGATAAACAGATTCTCAGGGAAATTTTGAAAGTATGCAGCTAAGTTTTAAAATTTAATTTTTTTTAAGAATGCTAAGATTTTTAGAACAAGAGTGGAAGGAGGAATATGGATGAAAACTAAAGATCTCCTATCACTACTCTTTCCATTATATTTAAGCAGTTTTCCCAGAAATATTAAATGACATTCTCTCTCCCTGCTTACTGATGGTCAGGAATATCATCATCTTTTCTCCAACATTATTGGGGGGGGAGGGGAGCCTCAAGCTCTTTTGCTACCTAGACTTTGTTGCCTGATTATTTTTCCCAATAAATTCAATACATTTTGTTGACATCTGGTAAGAACTGAAAATACTGGTAGCTTTTTCTTTTCATGGAGTTGCTCAAGGAAGGCAGTGCTACCTATGTGGGATCATAACGATAAGAATAATGGTTTGATAAGCCTAAATAAAACAATGGGGCTGTGTGAAGCAGGGATGTTCCATTTTAAATCCATCTTGCATCCATCCATTGACTGTTGGATGCAATCAAAATATATGGCTAAAATTTTTGTTTATGGGTACCTTCATCATGTGTAGGCATTACACTGTTGGCAATGAATATTAAATAATGGAATGTTCAGAGATTTATGTTTAGTTCATCACACATCAATGTCTACCCCTTTGTAGCACATCAAAATAATACCAAAGTCAAAAGATTTCTTAGGAAGTTACAGCAAGTGTGTATTATGATTAATCTCATCTATCACATATCTAATGACTGATAATCCCTTTACCTACTCAGATACCATTATTGATATATCTAATTGCTTTACTGGCATTGCCTCCATATGGTTGATCAATAAAGTCTATTAAAATTATTAGAAAGAGCTATAAGAAAAAGAACATTTAATAAACTGATCGTCAATCATCAAATGCAAGGTATCATAAATAAAATATATTTCTAATCTCTTAATTTATTTATCCATGCACACACATCACAAAAACATAACAAAACAAATTCATCAAAATTATCAACTCAAAACAAATGCCAAAGGGAGTAATTCAGTATTTAACCACCTTAGTCCCAAAGGTGCTTTTTTCAAAAGGCAATTCTTCTTCAGTCAGAATAGTTCTTCAGTCAACACTTGGATGAGAAGTGAAACGTCTTCAGGAAAAAACAAAGTTGCCTTTTGAAAAATGTACCTTTGGGATAACCATCACCTGGATGACTGAGAATCTCCATAGATATTTAACCACCTTAGGTAGTCTGGAGAAGTGTTTAAATTCAAAATTTTCCCTGGAATTCCACTTCTGATATGAATTCTTCAACTCCGACAATTAGGCATGGCAAGATCTCTCTCCCTCTCCCTCTCCCTTTAACTCTTACTCTCACTCCCCCCCTCTCTCTCTCACACACACACAAACATAAAACCCTCCTCCAATAGTGTGAGGTTTGTGGGTAGTTGATCAATGTAATACATTGAGCATTTGTTCCTACATGCTCCAGTGGAGCAGGAGAATACTGGATTTGGGAATCAGCAGATATTAGAAAGTCCTTTGCAATTTGTTGCCAAACACAGTGATCTGAGCAAGTGGAATGGACTGATGCCTATTATTTGCCATTGCAGTCAATCTGATTCTCATTCAGTCCTGTTTTTATATATGGTGTACAGCTCCCTTTAGAGCATCAATTAATTTTATGCCCTCATCATCTGTAGCCATTTTGGCTTTCAAATTGCGCTTATTCATTGAGCTTTCTATTTTATCTTTTCCCCATATTTTGGCTATAATTTATTATGTTTTATTAACTTTTATGTATTGCTGCTTGT
Organism: Vipera berus; assembly: GCF_964194415.1. NCBI lineage: Eukaryota > Metazoa > Chordata > Lepidosauria > Squamata > Viperidae > Vipera > Vipera berus. Next base: position 135,963,838 of record NC_138202.1, read on the forward strand.
GTTGTGGCAGTCCTTCATCTTTGCAAGCGGTATTTCTCTCCTCCTGATTTTGGTCTTACTGATATGTAAGTGTATGTAAATGGGATGGTGTGGGTGTCAGTAGATCAGGCAGTGTTACTGAAGAGACTGGGGATTTCTCAATCAAATTTGGCAAATGATTGTCGGAAATTTTGCAGAAATTATCTGAGTAAGTGATTCCTATAGTAATAAGTAGTAAAATGTAATGTAGAACTTGCTGGACCAATCCCAGTGGAATCTGGCATACATCATGCCATCATATTGATCTAGTACTGCTATAAATTGTGTCACATTATGATGAAAGCAAGAAATATATGGCATCTCAAAAACCATGAGTGTAATGTAATATATACTGAAAATCCATGCATTGATCCATATGAAATGTGTCTATATACATTTCCATGTAATGATCTAATTTTTATACATTTCATCTCAATCAGAGGATGGATGGATGGATGGAGATAGATGTGTATGTGAAAGAAAGAGATGATAGATAGATAAATAGACAGACTAGATAGATAGATAGATAGATAGATAGATAGATAGATAGATAGATAGATAGATAGATAGATAGAAACATAAACACATATCATACGTTTAATGTTTCTCCCACTCATTTTAGATTATATGAGGTCAGAGCTCTGACTTTTTCCAAAAAGCATTTAAGAACTGGGAATGAATCAACACACTTTAGACCAATAAAAGAGGGCCCTAAATTATTCCTATGACCTTTTAAAATAATGTATTGCATCCATCAAGGGAAGGGAAGGGAAGATTACTTTCACACATTTTGACTTTTAAATATAATTTTACAGTGCCCAGAATTTGGTCTGAGTATAGCCCCCAAAATATTGTCCAGCTGCTAAACATCTCAGCAGCTGGACAGTACTCCATCCACATTAATGAATGTTAAACATGTTGAATGAAAGAAGCACTATTTTTTGTATATAACATAGAAATTTAAAACACTAAATACCACATACAGTATACTCTCCCTTTGCTTAATCATGGCTAAAGTTGTCTTCTGTGTGATTTCTATGTCTCTTTTAAATTATTACGTTTGTGATAGGAATTTGTCATGCAAATATGTAGACCTAGCATGGGATATTTTTAATTCTTCTTCTAAACTTTTCTCTAAAAATATGGACACATTTTCCATGATGGTATCTGTCAGTCAATGGATCCTCCAAGTGCTGTTCATTGGAGGCATAGAAATATGATTTGAGTGGGAGGACTTAATAGGACAACTAAATAAATTGTAGAACTTATTGGACCAGTTCCAACAGAATTTAGCATGTGTCATGCCCTCATAATGAGTTGGTATTGCTATAAATTTCATCACATGATGGTGAAAGAAAGAAATATGTGGTGTTTCAAAAACCATGAATATAATGTAACGTATTCTGAAAACCCATGCATAGATTTCTAAGAACTATGTACATTGTTCTTCACTTCTTCCTACCTACTCTTCACTGTTATGTTAATTCAGGTTTCCTGATAGATTACTTCACAATTAGATTAGCAGATCCTTATCTCATACAGCATTATTAAAACCTCGCCAGTGGCAACCCACTCTCACTTGCCATTAAATTGGCATTCCTGGAATTTCTAAATCAAACCTGTTAAGCAAGTGCAGATTTGGATTCTTCCCGGCATAGATCAAGAATGAAGAAAAGAAATAATACTGTACATGGCATTCTTCATTTGCTGCAGATAATTTAAAAGTTTGTTTATAAAAGGCTGATCAATTGTGGATTGAGTTTCACATACCATTTTATTAATTTAAATGTCACAAATAAGGAAACTGAAGGTTAATGACTACAGCTATAAAGTTTAGCTGCAGCTAGTATGGGAAAGCTTCATACTAGATCATATCACTTACAAAGGTTATAGCCAAATTGAATATTTCAATTTATTATGGGTGCAACTAAAATGAATCGCAGGAATTTTGTTTGTATGGTTTCCAGAGGAAGAAGAAGAAGAAGAAGAAGAAGAAGAAGAAGAAGAAGAAGAAGAAGAAGAAGAAGAAGAAGAAGAAGAAGAAGAAGAAGAAGAAGAAGAAGAAGAAGAAGAAATCGTCTTATTTGTGCCCCATAGGGAATTTGTGTTAATGATTTAGCCTCAAAGAGTTTTAAGGCTGCAGGGATGACCAAAGTGTAAATTTAGGATTCCACAGTTCAGTGCAATTGGCTCATTTTCAGGAAAGGATACTCACTGAGTGAAAAAAAAGTAATAGAAAAAAATAAGATGAAATGTCCATATTATATGCTAAACAAGACTTTCACTTGATTAATGTAATATTTTTGTAGCAATCTAATTAAGAAAAATTGGTTAATAATAAATAGTCTGAAGGATCTATCTAAAATTAGCACACAGATATGATTGACTATGCATGTTTGGCAAGTAAAGTTAATAAGAAGTCTTTGAATTTATTCTATATTGTTTCCTCTTGACTGTATGAGCCATTTATGGTCTGCAGGCTACATGTAATATCAGGATTTTTCCAGGAAGGTCTTGCCAAATCTCCACAATTGATTTTTAAAGTTCTAGAATAGGTTTAAAATTGTAAAAGCAATGTTAAGCAAATAAAAAACCAATGCTCAAGAAGGGAATTCTGGGATATTTCATGTTTGTGGTCTGGATTTTGCATGTGACTCTTTGTGTGTACTAGTTTCCCCCCAAAAAAAAGTTCATCAAGAACATCAACATGTCCTACAGGTACAGACAGACAGACAGAGATACAGATGGATGACTCAAAGGAAACAATTCTTCTTGAATACATTCAGATCAAGGTAAAACGAGAATAAAGAATGAAGAATAAGAGCCTTCCAGAGGTCTCTGAGTTGTTGCTTAGATTAATCATGTCACCAAGGAACAATGAGAAAGAGGTTGTTGGAAAGCAAAAAAACATTGCAAGGGATGTTCTCCTAGCTTATTACACTGCTGATCAAACATGCAGTGAAAAACCTTTTGGGATCTGCCTGTCTTTTTCATCAGTTCAGTTACTCTCATGGGTATGGTGTAATTTGAAGATTAGGAAATCACAAGGGATATTCTGCTATTTTATTATACCACTGTTCAAACATGCAACAAAGATCCTTCTGAGATTTGTCCACCTTTTTCATCAGTTCAGTCATTCTCAAAGGTATGGTGGTAATTTAAAGATTAGGAGAACATTCACATTATCCAGAGGGAACATACTTTACTTGCTCTGGAAAACATGTCCTCTCAGTGCAATTAGAGTGCAGTGCAACCAGATCATGATTTCTGTTAAAATAAAAACATGTAGTTTATTGCCAAGAAGGTTATTGTCCTTTATTCATAAAAATAGACATTGTCTACTTAGGAAAGTGTCAACAAAAATACAAACTGAGTGGCATATATGGTTTGCAATTTTTTATTTCAAAACGTAAGAATATGCACCATCCCAAGTACAGTTTACTAAGTATGTGAATTGTGACTGTGGAGTCCTTGGTGCTCTCTGTGCTTGTTTTCTTGCAGATGTTTCATCATCCAACTAGGTAACACACAAGAAAACAACCAGCCTCAAAGAACACCGAGGACCCCACTGTTCAATTATGATGGTTTGTAATGTTTTATGGAAGGAACATATAGCCAAATAAAATAAGGAACAGCTAGATGCCCATTTCAACATCCAGTCTAGTTAATTCCAGCTGTGTTCATGCTCAGCTCACTGCTTTTCTTGGGAACTGCACAATTAGGAATCAAAAAGTTCAGACAATTTACCTCTTACAGTATCAAGGGTGTCCACAGAGAGATAAACAAGTCAAGATGTTGCAACCATTTAATCAAAACCACACTCTTTCTTTACATGTATTGCAATGAACGTTAAAAGGGTGAGGGCTTTTGTCAGGCTTTTAACTTTTTGACTCCTCACTCTACCTCCTACTGTATTCTGATTAGGCTTGCTTCTGAAAGTTTTTTTTTTTACAAAAAATGTGTGTGTATCTTTGTGGGTGTGTACCCTTCTGAGTAATACCCCATTATCCCTATTGTGCAGCCCATAAACTTATCCAAGACAGAAACTTCTCCTTGAAGTATTTATGAACCAAATTCAGAAAATTGGAGCCAGGTGTATTCCCCCCAAGAGCTATGTAGTTACATGTACCTCTAAGCTAATTCAGAAATCCATGTGCAACATTCAGTCTCTGGAATCATTCCATAGATTTGTAAGTCTCCCAGGAATTGGTGACTTTGCAGAACAAAAGCAAAACAAAGTAATAGAAAATCTAATTTCCATACCAGTCACTTGAATGCAGAGCTTTTCTATCCTTTAGGATTCAACTGCATGAAATATATAGGCAATTTGTTTTCCAACAAAGATCATTAGGAGGCAATATTGCTTATTTAAATTTTTAGAAGTGCTAGATAAAAGCGTATTGTGGTAAGCCAATTCAGACTTTATTTAAATTAGTCTAGGGGGGAGGGGAACACTGTTCACAAGAGAAAACTAAATGCTCTCCAATCTACTTACTACTTACTTACGGTCCTTTTTCGGGACAGAAAGCCATGTTCTTATTCAAAAAAAAATTAAAAATGAATCACCTGCCTTACTATGTGATTCTTGTAATGTGTTATGACCCAGGTGGGCCAGGCAAGGCAGGTCTTTAGAGAGTCCTTTATTGTTCTCAATAAAAGTCCCTCCAACAATCAGTAAGGCAGTAAGGCTCCACCCCACATTACCCTGAAGGCAGCCACCTCAGTCCCCAAACAACAGCCCATATGTTAACAGGAAAGTCCACAAGGCAAAGTCCAAGCATAAGACAAATGGCAGTCCTCAGGGCAAAGGCAGAGAAGAAGGGAAAGGCAGTTCTGAAGATAAAGCAAAGCACAGGGCAAGAGCAGTCCACCAGGTAAGGGCAAGACAAATGGTAGTCCTTAAAGTCAAAAAGCAGCCCCTAAAGCAAGGCAAAAGGCACAAGTCAAAGCCAGGGGAATGCAAAACAAGCAATTGTTCCTGGTAAAGACTAACTCCCCATGGCTTTTCCTTAAGTCACTCTGCTCCAGGTGTTCCTTGTGAGGAGGGCTAGGGCGGCTTTCTTCCAAGTAGCCTTGCAGCCCTTCTCTGAATTTTTTTTTTATCCCATTTATATCCCGCCCTTCTCCGAAGACTCAGGGCGGCTTACAATCTAAGAAGCACAAACCAATGTGCTTAGCAATAGCCTTCATTCTATGTATATGCCTGCTTATTAGGGCTTTTGCCCCCCCCCCCAAGCGGCATTATTACAAAGTCAGCTTATTGCCCCCAACAATCTGGGTCCTCATTTTACCTACCTCAGAAGGATGGAAGGCTGAGTCAACCTTGAGCCTGGTGGGACTCGAACCTGCACTAATTGCAGGCAGCTGGTGTTACTTAAGGAGGCATTAGCCCACTACTCCACCGAGGCTTCACTCTTGTGCTCTTGGATTGAGTGGAGGAGGCAGTTGTTCCTCAGCAGGCACCACTTAGCACCACTTCTTGTCTGTAGACGATCCTCCTCTGTGTCTGTGAGGGCAGGCAGCTCTCCAATGCCTGAGGGGACTGAGGCAACATTGTCCTCAGACCTGGCCTCAAACATGCCAAGAGAGATGTGCCATCTCTTTCTGATGTTCTGGATTCAAACTCCTCCTCCTCCTCTGAACTGGGCTCCAATGGGGCCAGGACATAATGTGTAATTTGTCCATGGGTAAACTAGGAAACAAGACACACCTATATTTCTGTATATAGTGGTACACAATCAAGGGACAACCAACTCAGTAAAAAAACAGCTTAATCAAGGAACCAGCAAGACCAGTCTCACCAGTACTGACCCAGGAAGCCACTTATATATAAGCAGAGAGCAAACCCCACTCTCTTCTTGCATTGATGATGAAACCCGATTAGAAAATGTAACATCTGCAAGAAAACAAGCAAGCTCAGAGAGCACCAAGGATCTCACAATCTCAAGATTTCCCTCCTCTTATCAATTAAGGAAAAAACAGAAATCACGTATTATAGATAAAATAGAATATAAAGGAAAAGAAGTCTACCAACAAAATTTGATTAAGAGGAGTTTTTTAGATTTTTACTCGAAATTATATTCTAAAGAAAATATACAAGCTTTAGATATAGACAAGTATTTACAGGGAGCTCATTTTCCAAGACTTTCACAAGAACAACAACTTGAGATGAACTGCCCAATTACATCAGAAGAAATTTCTTTAGTTATTAAACAGTTGAAACTGGGCAAGGCTCCGGGAACGGATGGATTAACAGCAGTTTACTATAAAAAGTTGTTGCCTGAAATGATTGAACCCTTAAAGATTTTGTTTAATGAAATTCAGACTGGAGTTCCTCCATCATGGAGGACAGCTTTTGTATCGTTGATTCCAAAGGAGGATCAAGACCTTACTCAACCTAAAAATTATAGACCTATATCGCTTTTAAATACAGATTATAAGATTTTTGCTAAAGTATTGGCCAATAGATTAATGCAAGTTTTGAAACAAATGATTCATAGTGATCAATCGGGATTTATATCTGGGAGGTATATGAAATATAATGTAAGACAAATTGTTAACCTGCTTGAATACTTGGATAAGAACAACCAAGTCCCCGCAGCATTGATATTTTTGGATGCAGAGAAAGCCTTTGACCAATTGAATTGGCAATTCTTATTGAGAGTTGTTGAGGAGATGAATTTTGGAGAAGGTTTTCTACATGCTATTAAAGTTATATATCAACAACAAACTGCACAAATTATAGTTAACGGGGGATTAACAGAGACCTTTAAAATTGAAAAAGGTACAAGACAGGGTTGCCCCCTATCACCATTATTGTTTGTTTTAACATTAGAGATTTTATTAATCAAAATTCGAGAGTCCTCCATGATAAAGGGAATTAAAATAAAACAGAATGATTATAGATTGAGAGCTTTCGCTGATGACTTGGTTGTGACAGTATCCCAACCGTTACAGACGGTTATAGATTTGATGGAAATTATAACTCAGTATGGTAAGGTTTCTGGGTTTAAGGTGAATAGCAATAAGACCAAGATATTATCTAAGAACTTATCTATGAGTGAAAGGGATATGTTATCAAAATTAACAGGTTTTGAAATAGTGAAGAAGGTTAAATATTTAGGAGTATATATTGCAGCCTCAAATGTAAAATTGTATAAGAATAATTATGAAACACTATGGTCGAAGGTACAAGGGGACTTAAATAATTGGAAAAAATTACAATTATCATTACTGGGTAGAATTGCAGTTGTTAAAATGAATGTTCTACCAAAGTTTCTCTTTTTGTTTCAAATGATACCTATATTGAAAAAGGATGCCAACCTTGATCAGTGGCAGAAGGGTATTAACAAATTTATTTGGGCGGGGAAAAAACCAAGAGTTAAATTTAAGATTTTACAAGATGCTAGGGAAAGAGGGGGACTCAAGGCACCGAATTTGAAATTGTATTATGATGCGGTTGCCTTGACGTGGGTTAGTGATTGGCTTAATTTAACTAACAAGAGAATACTTCATCTTGAGGGATGGGATTTGGTATATGGATGGCATGCATATTTGCTTTACGATAAGAAGGTGGACAGGGCTTTTAAATCCCATATTCTTAGAAGTGCTTTATTGCGTGTCTGGAAAAAGTATTATTATAAGTTAAATTATAAAATACAGATTTGGGGAATTCCTGGACACGCGATAGAGGGTGTGTCTATGGGAGTGAGTATGGATATGGTTTCTTATAAGGAACTACTTAGATTGCAAGGGACTGATTGGCAACTTAAATCATTAGAGGAGTTGAGACAAGAAAACATAAGTTACTCTTGGTTTCAATATACCCAATTGAAAGTTAGGTGGAAGTCAGATCAAAAGGTTGGCATCACAATTACAGATCAAAATTTAGTAAAACAAATTAGAGATTTAAATTGTGCACATATAAAGAGGATATATAATGCTTTAATTTAATTGGATTCGGAAACAGAACTGGTTAAAGACTGTATGATAAAGTGGTCACAAAATATTCAGGAACCAATTTCGTTGGACACGTGGGAGATAATTTGGGTTAGAAATGTTAAATTTACTCAGGCTCAAAATTTAAGAGAAAATTTTTATAAAATGTTTTATAGATGGCATCTGGATCCAAAGAAGTTGTCTAACATGTATCCTAATTTACAGTCTAAATGTTGGAGATGTGGTAGTTTAGAAGCTACCTATTTTCACATGTGGTGGACTTGTAGAAATATAAAAGCTTTTTGGATCAAAATTTGGTGGAACATTCAAAAGATTTTTAAGAGAAAGATAAAGTTTTCTCCGCAATTGTTTTTATTGGCTATTGTGGTAGATTGTGATGTTAAAGAAACTAACTTGATGTTGAACATGATAACAGCAGCACAGTTACTGGTGGGACAATATTGGAAGAAGGATAGTTTGCCCACTATAGAAGAATTGGTGTTTAAAGTTTCGAATCTTGCAGAAATGTCTAAGATTTCTGCTTATTTGAAAGATCATTCACAGGAAAGATATATTTCAGTTTGGAGGAGATGGATAAATTATATTCAGAACAAATATGGGACTAAAAGGTTCCATTTAGCTTATGAGTAGATTTTAGTGGGATATTGTTATTGGTACTTTGTTTGTAGTTATGTTAAAGGGGAGTTAAAGCACATTATGAATTTGGTTAATTGTATATTATGCATAATTTTTATTTAGAATATGATTATTGTAACTATAATCCTGTATTTAGCTCTGGGAAGTGGGGGGGGGAAGTGGGTGGGTTTGGGGTGGGAGGGATTTGGGGATATATTGTAAAATGTTGTGTTTTTTTTTAATTGAAAAGTTTTAAAATACAGTTTTCCTTTAAGAATCCCCCCTTCCCCCTCCCTCCTCCCCCCTCCCTACCTCCCCCCCTCCCCCCCTCCCCCCCCAACTTCCCAGAGCTAAATACAAGGTATATATATAAAAAGCAATCATAAACAATCATATACTAACAATTATAAACTCTAAAATCCATCACTCTCTAGCTTATATAGGATAAAACAAACCTTAATAATATTGAATATGTATAAAAAGAAACTAAGATAAGAAAAGAAAAAAAAAACGAAAGAAGACTTATTCAAATGCTACATAAAACTTCTTAACCCTATACTTGTTCTGGATAAAATCAATCCATTTTCTCCATTCCATAATATAGCGTTCTTGCGAATGATCTTTCAAATAGGCCGAAATCTTCGCCATCTCTGCCAGGTCGGAAACCTTTAAAGTCCACTCCTCTATGGTCGGCAGTTCCTCTTTCTTCCAATATTGGCCTATCAAAAGTCTTGCCGCCGTAATTAAGTTCAGCATCAACTTAATGTCCACAACTGTAGCGTCTGCAATTATTCCCAACAAAAAAAGTTGCGGACAAAACTTTATCCTCTGTTTAAAAATCTTCTGCATATTCCACCAGACTTTTATCCAAAAAGCCTTAACCTTCTTACATGTCCACCATATATGAAAATATGTTGCATCTTCATCACCACACCTCCAACATTTAGGCTGATAATTCGGATACATACTTGCAAGCTTTTTAGGATCTAAATGCCATCTATAAAACATTTTATAAAAGTTCTCTCTTAGATTTTGAGCTTGAGTAAATTTTACGTTCCTCACCCAAATCTTTTCCCATTGTGATAACTTCCTGGATATTTTGGGCCCATTTTATCATACAATCCTTAACAAGCTCTGTTTCTGAGTCAATCTCTATCAATGCAAGATATATCCGTTTGATATGTGCTGGTCCCTGATTCCTAATTTGCTTTATCAAATTTTCATCAGTCATTGTAAATCCATTTTTCTGGTCTTCTTTCCACCTGGCCCGTAACTGAGTATATTGAAACCAATTTTGAACAACCTTCTCTTCTCGCAAGAGGCTATATGATTTCAAACACCAAACGTTTCTTTCCAAACTGAGAATCTCCTTGTACGTAGTCAGATCATGTTTGAAGCCAGCATGTATATTTTCTATTGCGTGTTTTGGAATTGCCCACAATGGTATCTTGCAACTTAACTTATGTCTATACTTCTTCCAAACTCTCAGCAATGCCTGTCTTAAAATATGCACCCTAAACACGTTGTCTACCTTCTTATCATACAACAAATATGCATGCCAGCCAAACAACAAATCGTGGCCCTCAAGATTTAATAACCTCCCTTGCGTCAAATTAATCCAGTCACTTATTCCTACTAATGCAGCAGCTTCATAATATAATTTAAAATTAGGCAATTTAAGGCCACCTCTCTCACGAGTATCCTGCATAATCTTAAGTTTAACTCGTGGTTTTTTCCCTGCCCACACAAATTTATTGATACCTCGCTGCCATTCCTCCAGATTAGAATCTTTCTTAAGAATCGGTATCATTTGAAATAAAAATAAAAATTTAGGCAGGACATTCATTTTTACTGCTGCAATCCGTCCCAACAAAGACAATTGCAATTTTTCCCAACTCTCCAATTCTTTTTGAATTTTCCCCCATAGTTTTTCATAATTATTTTTATATAGCTTTGTATTAGAGGGCGACAAAATCACCCCCATAAAATGTTGTTTTTTGTAAAACTCTTTAATAAAAAAAAGATTTCCCTCCTTGTTTATCTTTGGTATAAGAAGGAGAGAGAGAGAATCTCTATCAGACTTTCAAGATTCTTTTTCCCTTTATTAATAAAAGAGAGTTCCAATAGTTCTTGTTGTTGCCATTTCTTGACACACACACAAACACACACACCTACCTAGAAAAGTTAATATTATCCTTAAACAATAGTAGTGCCTGAGATTTGTAGGCAGCAGCTTCAATGGAATGGAAATTGTAACTGATGAAGGGGTTAACTATTTAAAATATATTAGGTGCCCTAGACTCAACTATTGCTTTTACTTCAATAGCTGCAAAAATGTAATATTGAACATTCAGATAGTACTGTATACCCATTTTAATTCATAAAGAAAGATTGCTAGATTATCCCCTATTATCTGTCATCTACAAACATATCTCACAAATCTAATGAGATAATCTGTTTGACCTTCCTCATCAGTGTTTTCAAATTTTAGTGGTTAGTCATCTATCTCTGGCCACTGAATTTTTAACAAGCTTTCCTGCACTGACAGAATCATATATTCTGTTTCCAAATATCAAATATAATGAAGTTGCTCATTAAAAATAATGAGATGCCTTAATAAGGAGTCCTGATATACAGCCTCTATCTGCAAAATATCATCTTTTCAAATGAAAAAAAAATAGATTCAACAGACACCCTCAAGTTGAAATATAAAAGTTAATGACAAAATCATAATTATAATAACTTGAACTTCTGAAGTTGTGTCAAGAAGTCAATATTTACCTTTAGTTACAAGATGAAGTGGCTAGTAATTGTTAGCTTTAGAGAAAATGATTGGGCCGATATTATACAACATCAGTTATATACAAATAGATATTCTAAAATATGCTGAGTATTTTGACTAGTCCAAGCAATCATAAATATAGCATGCTTAGCTTTTGAATAAGAGCCACTTTTGAACAGCTATTGTTGGAAGCTTGAGAGTTTTGCAGACAATATGTTACACTACCAAGCAAATTCAATAACCAGCTGAGAGGAAGATAAATTATTGCATCATGCCTTTGTTCTGAGGAACATAGATCACTACAGCTGATATAGGAACAAGACTAGGCAAAATTCTTCCCAACACACTGCAAAAGTTGTGAACACCAACAAACTGAAGTGGATGTTCCTAGAGTCCTTTCAGCAGGAAATATGATGGCATGGATCCCTTTCTCTGTCTTGCTCTTTGTTTAGGGCATAAGGTTGAGGGATAATGTTCTTATTACTGGTGGGTAATTACTAACATGCTATTAGAAGTATTTGGATGGTGTGACTGGCTGTAAAGCGTGATGAGGATGCAAAGAGAATTTAGTTCTTCAACTTTGTGCCTTAACATATTTCCAGAACAGAAGGAAGAATTTCATCATCTTCTTGCACTGCTGGTATAAACCTGGAAGCATTAGAGTTTGAGATATCATGTATCCTCCTATACCATTCTTTTTGTATAAGAACCTATACTAGAAGCGGGGCATTTTTTGGAAACCTCGGATCATGTTTGAAGTTTGTAGGGGGCGGAGGATGTAGGGAAGAGTGTATGAGTTCAAGTGGGAAAGGCTTTATCATTCAAGGAGAAGAGTTGGGATTTCCTCTCCTCTTATTTTTTTTCCTGGAGTTCTGTTGAACTTACTTTCAAATAGTATCAATTCTCATGACTGTTTTATATCTCTCCTTCCTATTAATTTTAAATTTGGTTGAAAAACCATGTAGAGTCCCTGAGGAGGGTTTTATAAGCATCTGGGAATTTAAGTCAGTCATCCCCACTCCACAACAACAGAATGACAGACTACATTCTGTGTTTGGAATTTCACCTTTCAAGGTAAAGATTCCTCAGTTGAAATCTGCCAACGTTCTGGAATAATGTCTAGCCTTTTCCTATATAAATTTGTGCTAGACAGCTCTGTCATTTACTGGAAATGTTGTACTTGAAGGTGGAAATATATTCTGGTTGTCATCATGCTGCAATTTTTCTCCATCTTCCTATTTATATGAAGCCAGTATGGTAGAATGGCTAAGAAGCTGGATCAGAAGACTGTGGATTCTAGTTCTGCCTTAGGGATGAGAACCAGCTGGATAATTTTGAACCAGTCACTCTCTCAGGCCAACTTACCACACAGGATTGTTATAATGGGGGAAAGTAAGACATGGGAGAGTTGAGAGAGAGAGAGAGAGAGAGAGAGAGAGAGAGAGAGAGAGAGAGAGAGAGAGAGAGAGAGAGAGAGAGAGAGAGAGAGAGAGAGAGAGAGAGAGAGAGAGATGTAGGATTAGTACATAAAATGAACTTTCAGTCTAAACTGAACACCATGAAACATCAATGTCTGCCTATCCCTGGTCCTTGAGAAGGACTTGATAGGTGAATAAAAATGCTAAATCCAGTGTAAACATCTGACTGACTGGGCAAGGGTGCATTGGAATATGTGCAAGAAATACAATTTGCCTTCAAGCAAGTACTTGTGGGACACAAAACAGACTGTGTAAAAGAAAATGAAGACAAATGAGTGTTCTGGGTCTTTAGAATTGACATACATGCGACATAACACCCCAGACTTAAGAATTGTTGCTATTGGGAAAGTTTGCCGGTTCTAACACATAATAATAATAATAATAATAATAATAATAATAATAATAATAATAATAATAATAATAATAATAATAATAATAATAATAATAATAATAATAATAATAATAATAATAATAATAATAAGAAGAAGAAGAAGAAGAAGAAGAAGAAGAAGAAGAAAAAGAAGAAGAAGAAGAAGAAGAAGAAGAAGAAGAAGAAGAAGAAGAAGAAGAAGAAGAAGAAGAAGAAGAAGAAGAAGAAGAAGAAGAAGAAGAAGAAGAAGAAGAAGAAGAAGAAGAAGATGTTGTTAGAAGGGACCTTGGAGGTCATCTAGTCCAACCCCCTGCTCAGGCAGGAAACCCTATACCATTTCAGACAAATGGCTGGCTAGTCTCTTCTTAAAAACTTACAGTGTTGGAGCATTCACCACTTCTGGAAGCAGGTTGTTCCACTGGTTAGTTGTTCTAACTGTCAGGAAGTTTCTCCTTAGTTCTAGGTTGCTTCTCTCCTTGGCTAGTTTCCAACCATTGCTTCTTGTCCTGCTTTCAGGTGCTTTGGAGAATAGCTTGGCTCCCTCTTCTTTGTGGCAGCCCCTGAGGTATTGGAACACTGCTATCATGTCAACCCTCGCCCTTCTCTTCGTTAAGCTACACATAACCAATTCCAGCAACCGTTCTCTATATGTTTTAGCCTCCAGTCCCCCAATCATCTTTGTTGCTCTTCTCTGTACCCTTTCTAGAGTCTCGACATCTTTTTTACATCGTGGTGACCAAAACTGGATGCAGTATTCCAGGTGTGGCCTTACCAAGGCATTGTAAAATGGTATTAGTACTTCACGTGATCTTGATTCTATCCCTCTGTTAATGCAGCCTAGCACTGTGTTGGCTTTTTTCGCAGCTGCAGCACACTGCTGGCTCATATTGAAGTGATTGTCCACTAGGACTCCGAGATCTCTCTCACAGTTACTACTATCGAGCAAGGTACCACCTATACTATACCTGTGCATTTGATTTTTCCTGCCTAAATGTAAAACCTTACTTTTTTCACAATTGAATTTCATTTTGTTAGATAGTGCCCAGTGTTCGAGTCTGTCCAGATCCTCCTGTATCTTAAGCCTATCTTCTGGAGTATTGGCTATTCCTGCCAGCTTGGTGTCGTCTGCAAATTTAATAAGTTCCTCATCTATCCCCTCATCCAAATCGTTGATGAAGATGTTGAAGAGCACTGGGCCCAGAACAGAGCCCTGGGGCACCCCACTACACACTTCCTTCCATGTAGATGAAGTTCCATTGAGGACCACATGCTGAGTACGGCCTGTCAGCCAGCTACGAATCCATCTGGTGGTGATGCTATCTAACCCACATTTTTCTATCTTATTAAGTAGTAGGTTGTGATCTACTTTATCAAATGCCTTACTGAAGTCCAAGTAAATTATATCTACAGCATTCCTCTGGTCCACTAATTTTGTCACTTGGTCAAAGAATGCAATAAGATTTGTCTGGCATGATCTGTTTTTGACAAACCCATGAGGAAATGACCCAAGGAAGGCTGCTTTAACCTCCTAACAATAAAATGCATAAAAGTTCAAGCTTGAGACCGTTTTGCTTACAAAAGAGATCCAATGTTTCAAAGTATGCTTTGATCTACTACTTCCAGTTTTGTTGGCTTGTTTTACTAATGCCATGATCCGCAACATACTGGGAGACAGTTTTCATTTGCACCCTAAAACATACCTCTAAGAAAATGCTTAATATTCACAAATGACTGGAGAAGATCCCACTGGAGTGAATTACAGCTGTATTATGGGGATAATGATAGGAGAACCCTAATCAGTACTTGAGGATGAAAAATATCAGCATCTTTTCAGCATTCAGTTTTGGACCCCAAGCAACTAAAGTGTAGATGTTACTCAATTAAATCAGTTAATTACTAGGTGTCTTCATCTGTGCTAGGGTGTCAAGCCCCGCCGGCTTGCCAACTGTCCGGGCTTCGCCATCCTCGCCGTCTCTGCCGCCCTCAGTAGCAACATGGGGAAGCGGTTCCTCCCCCCTCCCTCCGCCAGCCGTCACCGGAGCCCGCTGACCTTCCGGGGCCACAGCAGCTCGCCGCCAGCCAGCTGACGCCCACGTTGGGACCTGCTGACAACGCAGCGTCGGGGCAGCCGGCGTTGGGGCCACCGGCCGTGCTCACACCCGAGGGGCAGGAGCGGTGCCACGTCACCGCCAAACAGCTGATGGGCGTGTCCACAGCCAACCAGCAAGGGCGGAGCCGGGCGCCTACCAGCCAGCTAACAGGCACGCCTGCGCAGAATGGAATCCCGGCAACCGGGCAACAGGCCCCGGAGCCGCAGAACGTGCCTGTGTCTGGGCCCTCGGCACAGCACCAGCTGCCCGCCTACCGGCCGGTGGTCACACCAACAACGGAGCACCCCGCGGGTGCTCGGATGCAGCTGGAGCCGGGTCAAGCGGAAAGCAAGAGAGAAGCAGCCGGAAGGACTGGCCTGCTGCAGCCGGAGACAGGGCAAGCGGAGAGTGAGAGAGAGGCAGCTGGAAGGACTAGCCTGCTGCATGCAGGCGCGGACTGGATGGTAGCCATGCCTGCGCTGCCTCTCTCGTCGGCCGAGCGTTCGGGTGGACCAAGGGGGGAAGCGCCGTTGCAGGAACAGGACGGCCAGGGGGGCATAGGGAAGGGGAAGGACGGGACTTACCTGGAGGATGGCCCAGCGGGCCGCAACAATGAACGTAATGGGTGGTGGGTGTGCAAGGTGATGGGTGGGGTCTTTATGGGGAAGTGGGAGGATGCCGGTTTGCTCTGAAGGGTTGGGGTTAGGGTGGTGCTGCATGATAAAAAGAGCGTTGAGGCAGGATGCCGTCAATGCTGACTTTTTCGTGGTTTGCCTGTATTGGAGAAATAAACCGTGTCACCCGTACCTTGGTGTGCTCGTGTTTCATCGCCAAGGATGACGTGACATAGGGATTTATAAGTTAGTTTCCTTTCTTTTATTCTTGTTGATTGTTTGTCATCCTTTTGTCAACACTGCTAGCATCGGATGTTTTTGCATTGGCAACAGATGGAAATGTAGCCATCTTTTCCCTTTCGCTTTTAGAGTTAGATGATGCTGGGAAGGGGGGAAGTGAATGAGAGTCCAGCTGGACATAACAACACTAAACTTAGCATGAGAATCAAGGTTATTGAGCCCAGAGTTGATAAACGATTGGCAGGCTGGAGAGCTGGAGAGGAAGCCCACGCTTCAAGCTAATTGGGGAATGTGATTTAGGACTGTTAATTGGAGGAGGGAATTGTGCTTTGATACTATGTGCCCAGGGGAGGGGAATTCAATTTTTGTCTTAGGTTATGTAGTGCCAATATTATGCTACTCGAATAAAAGATCCTTTAAGGTAAACAATGCTTGAAGTTTTTTTTAAGAGTTTCATCTGTCGGAACCATGACCCCTTTTCTGTGTTCTACCAAACATCCTGGCATACTTATAAATGCCCAGCATTGATAATATTCTTAGTTCCATAAAGAATATTAGGAGATTTGTGAGCATTTTTAAAACATTATTTTGAGGTTTATTATTTATTTTCCTCCCGGAGCTGCCTATGCATGCTTCCAAAGAAACGTCCAAGCTAGATACTTTTCAGGGTTCTTTGGTTCAGTTGAGTTGTGAGAGCTTCAGAGCAAATGGAATCGCAAAGTAGAACACAACATTACATATTTTTGTTTGATAAAGTAATGAACTGCTTTATCACTGCTTTGGCTCAGATATATTGTGTAATTTGTAATGCATTCATAACAGGACAGCAGATGGCAGCATTTCAAAGCATCTTGTGGCTTTCTCTCTAAGCAACATTGGCAATGCAGCACAACACACAGCCTTTATGAGTTGCTCAGATTGCTTACAAAGGTCAAGTTCTACCTCTTTGACTATGTACCTTGGCTTCCACCTCTGTGTTCTAAGATGTCCTACCCTAACTCACAAATCAAATGAGATAGCATTTGTTTGTAAGCAACATCTCAGGTGCTTCTCTATTGGCATATCAAAGGGGTGCAGGCTGTAATTTTTTAGGACAAAAGATCTAGGCAGGAAAAACAGATAGTTCCTGGCTTTCCTGAATCCCATATTTTTTTCTCCTAGTCTTTCTGGAATATCAGGAATGAAAAAAATATCACAGCCCCACCCTCAAAGATATTTTTCTGCCTCAGCTGACAGTTGCATTTAACACTATTCAAGGCCAGCAAGGTTATTTTGCCACACATTTCTCCTGCTCCCCTGATGGTCAAAACACCAATACTCAATTGAACAGGTAACCATCTATAGTGCATTACAGCCACTTAAAATAATGGCTTTTATTCTGAAATACTTGGATGTTCTTCTCGTTGTTGCAGGAGAAAAGGAGAATAAGGACTGCTGAATGTGGGCTTTAAAAATGCCGGCCATCTTTACATAGGTTTGAAGAATGTAGAGCTTCTATATATCTATTTTTTACTAGTGGTCACTAGTGATTATTTAATTAATTAATTAATTAATTAATTAATTAAATTTATATACCACCCTATTCCCGTAGGACTCAGGGCGGTTTACAGGGAGAGTTAAAAACAAACATACAAAAATTAAAATCAGATTAAAATTAATTAAATCAAGTCCCCAATTTAAACTAAAACCCAATAAAATTAAAACCCCTCAGCCTGGGCCAGACAGCTCGAAGATTTAAAGCCTGGCCATTAAAAAAGAGAGAGAGAGAGCACCTATCGCTCACCTTTCTGTCTGCCATTCCAGTCATGATGAGAACTAGTCACCATTGGTCAGGGGTGTGCAGAGACATGAGACACTTTGGGACTCCTTCTTGTAGGTTATAGTGTTCTGTTCCAGCCTACGTACATCATTGTTACTTCACAAAGACAAACCCCTCTTTTAACAAGTAGGCTGGAAAACCAACCCCTTTTATTTGAGTTACAGACCTGGTAATTGTCCCAAAAGCAAAATGAAGCATGAGTCAAACAGGAAATAGTTCACAGGCCAAGCAAACAAAACACGAGCCCTTGAAACTGGAATTCTTTGTAAATGGTTGTCTTCAGCAACCAGCACTGCCCACACCTTCCCTTTTTATTATGTAGCCCCAAGGCGTGGCTTCTCAATGCCCTCTCCTCCTCCCCTGGAGCCACCCCATTGCCTCCCTCTGTCCTGCTCTTGTAACCTGTCAGCATTTGCAAGCATCTATAATGTCTTCCAGGCTTGCGTCCTCAAAGTCTGACTCAGCTTCCCAGCACATCTGAGTCTCATCCTGAGCACGAGTGGAGGGGCCAGGTTCTTCATCAGATTATAAGTCCAGGGGCTCATGAGAGCCTTCCTCTGACTCTGATGGCTCCCCAGGCCCCTCCTCCTCTGATTCCCCAGACTCAGCTGCCGGGATCACAGGCTGGCACGGAATCACAACATATAGCTAGCTAAGTCTCTGTCCTTACCATGTAGGTAGTTTATTCACAAGACATACATGGTAAGGACAGGGACTTAGCTAGCTATATCCTACAAGTAGGAATCTCAAAGTGCCTCATATTTCTGCATTCCCAGGAATACAGGCCAAAGGAAGTGACCTGACATTAGAGATCCTTTGGAAAAAGAGCAGACTGAGCCTAAATGGGACACATGAAGTAAATCCCTAACTCTTTTATCAACACCCCATTGCCGCCTGGTGGCATGTCACTCCTAGCCCTTCATTTCTCTAGATAAGCCAAACACAAATCTTGCAACCATTCTTCATATGATTTAGTATCCAAGCCTTTAATCATCTTAGCTGCTTCAGGACTAAGGAATCTGTACTACAGTGTTGAGTTTATCTCTCTAAAAAACATGGAGAGTTGTGCTATGTGGCCATGTATTTTCCTTACTACTGGCAGAACTTTTTATGTTTGTCACACCTCCCTATCAATGAAATTAAATCTGTTCTTTAGCATGAAGTTTATATAAGTTTATAAGCCTTTTGGCTTATATAAACCCCTAGGGCGGCTTGTGCAATAAACAAAATGCAAAATATGAAACACATACAGTATAATATTTTAATTAAAATCAATATGGTTAAAATCAATTGTTAAAAGTTTGGCCCCAGAGATATGTTTGCTATTTGTCTATATCATGGAAGAATGCAGAGCAAAACAAAGAATATTACATAGCTGGGAGTCTTGCAAAGAGGTGTCTTCTTCAAACTGAGTTTCTGACAGTGGGGCATCTTCAGAACAGTCTCTACTGCTATCTGTGCAGATAAGCAGTTCCATAGCAGGAGAGGTGATCCTTCAGAAATTCAGCTCTTTTAGGGCTATCAAAAGCACCTCCGGTATCTTGAATTGTGCCTTGTAGGCAACTGGCAGTCAATTAGATCTTTTGTATCCATCACCAGAATAACATACTTGGAAGAGATCTTGGAGGTCTTCTAGTCAACCCCCTGCTTGAGCAGGAGAGCCTATACCATTTCAGACAAATGGCTGTCCAGACTCTTCTTAAAAGCCTCCAGTGATAGGGTACCTAGAATGTCTAAAGGCAAGTTGTTCCACTGGTTAATTGTCCTCACTGTTAGGAAATTTCTCCTTAGTTCTAGGTTGCTTCTTTCCTTGATTAGTTTCCATCCATTGCTTCTTGTTCTGCCTTCTGCCTGTTCTGCCAATTAGTAACCTCATCTTTGCGTCATGCATTAATTACAAAATTTTTTTTTTTTTTTTTTTTTTTATTGAAAAGTTTTAAAATACAGTTTTCCATTAGAAAAAAAAAAAAAAAAAAAAAAAACCCTTCCCCCTCCCTCTACCCCCCCTACCTCCCCCCAACGTCCCTCCCTCCCCTCCTCCCTCCACCCCCCCTCCCCCCCCGACTTCCCAGAGCTAAATACAAGGTATATGTATGTAAAAAAGCAATCAAAAATTACAAAATTTTTTGGTGATGAGAGAAAATACTGAGTAATAGCTCTGAGGATAAGAACTGAAGCCTCTGTAGAAAAACAGATAAATCAAAACCAATTGGACAACAAGTTCTTACCTGAGACAACCAGACATTTCTCTTAAAAATGTTAGCATTGATCTATTTCTACAGGAAATATGGATGGATTACCCTGTTTTCCTATTTATAATGTCGAAGTACAGTAATGGTAGAAGTATATTGTTCAAAATGCTGGTTAAGTAGTTAACCAGTTTTGCACTACAGTTATAGCTCAGAATTATCATAAAAAGGTAAAGGTAAAGGTTCCCCCGCACATGCATGCTAGTCGTTTCTGACTCTATGGGCCGGTGCTCATCTCCGTTTCAAAGCCGAAGAGCCAGCGCTTGTCCGAGGACGTCTCCATGGTCATGTGGCCCGCATGACTAGACGCCAAAGGCGCACGGAACGCTGTTACCTTCCCACTGTAGTGGTCCCTATTTTACTACTTGCATTTTTATGTGCTTTCTAACTGCTAGGTTGGCAGAAGCTGGGACGAGTAACAGGCGCTCACTCTGTTACACGGCACTCGGGATTCGACCCGCCAAACTGCCGACCCTCTGATTGGCAAGCTCAGCGTCCTAACCCACTGAGCCACCGCGTCCCTCATAGCAAAGTATTGTTCAGTACTGACGCATATCAATTCTATTTCTTTTTAAAAGCAATATCTAACCCCTGGAAGTGGGTTCACTGTTTGCTGAGGTTATATATAAAGCATGAAATTCTATTTCACTGGATTTTAAAACAACACACTTGTTTATTAATACAGAAATGAAATGAGACTTTAAAACAAAAGGCAGGAAACAGTGTTTTGGCTACAGGTGAATGGAGCATGAAACAAAACTTGTATAATGCAAGTATATTCAGAAAATGAAGAGCAATTCTTGTAAAAAATTCAGGCACTACTGAAAGCTATATAATTCCACCATAAACCCCTTCTCATGTTTGTTCATAAATAGTTCATGAACTTAGTCATTAAAACGACATTCAAAGGCAATATGAAAAACAACACAAAAACGGCTAGATCACAGTGTTGTCGCAGTTATCAATAACTGAATGATATTTTTTCTCAGTAAAGTCTCTAAGAGATATTGATAAATAGCCTTGGTGGAGCAGTGGGCTAATGCCTCCTTAAGTAACACCAGCTGCCTGCAATTAGTGCAGGTTCGCATCCCACCAGGCTCAAGCTTGACTCAGCTTTCCATCCTTCCGAGGTAGGTAAAATGAGGACCCAGATTGTTGGGGGCAATTAAGCTGACTTTGTAATAATGCCGCTTGGTGTGTGTGTGAAAGCCTTAATAAGCAGGCATATACATAGAATGAAGGCTACTGCTAAGCTTGTAAGCCGCCCTGAGTCTTCGGAGAAGGGCAGGATATAAATGGAATTAAAAAAAATACAATTTGATCATTTGAGCAATTCTGGAACTGAATCCAGAAATATTTTGGTATACGGTAACCAATTGTTACCTGTTATTCTCCACTTTTGTACATTAAAACTGCAACAACCTTAACTTACTAAGCTGGTTAGTGCATTAGGTTCCCTGATATATTTTCTAAAGGTCATTTTTATGTTTTTGACCAATGAACGTTTGTTAAGAATTCCAAAAGTACACTAGTAGAAAATGCAATTTTAGTCTTTTTTAATCTTCGTTTCTCAATTCTCTTTTTAATCATTTGCTTCATTGACCACTTATTTGCTTAGTTTCACTGAATTATTATACTGCATCACAAAATATGGTACTTTCTCTGTGTGCTTGGAAAGGTGCCTCATTGAAGAATTTTAATAACTTTAAAATAGACTTTGGCTGTGGTCAAGAAAGCCTATAGAGTGTTCTACAACATTTACCATAGATTGGAAAGTGAACTTCAGCTTATTTAAGTAATTGAAATGTTAGAATACTTGAACAAAGAAATATATTTTTCCTCATGAGCACACATTTATAAAAGCAGGGGGAAAACTCGATTTACAGTCCAAATTTGAATTCAAGATATCGGGAAGAAATAAAATACTGTATTATTAGAATGATAAGAAAAGTAGCTTCCACTTAAAGAAAAAGAAAGAAAAACAGTACTTCTGATATAAATTATAATCAAATAGATCTCATCCAAGTAATGCGAGTGGAAAGCAGAGGTAACATTCCACATATACAAGGCTAGATGGCTTTTAAAAAAAATAACAGTCATAAAAGATCATTCCTAAACTAGGTAAGGTTTGAAGAATTGGCCCAAATCAGATACAGTATGGGGTCTGAGGAAATTCAAGAAATTTCATCAGAGATCATCCATGCAACAGTCCCTGTATTAGATACCTCTTCGTTCATGAACAGTCTTTTATCAGGGGCTGGCAAATGAAGGATAGGAAAAAAAACTTTTTTATGAACTTAGATACTTTTTCCTAGAGTCCAAGGTAGTATTTAACTCTATTAAAATGTGATTTTGATAAAAGCAGTTCCTTTTCTCCTTTTTTTTCTTTTTAAACATTCATAAATAACAATATACAATATAAAAACATTCATTTAGTGACAGTTCAACAGCACAGAAAAAAATGTAATTTATGACCATTTTTCACACTTACAGCTGTTGCAACATTTCCAATGTCATGTGATCAAAATTTAGACAGTAGGCAACTGGCATGTATTTATGACAGTTCCATTGTCCCAGGGTCATGTGGTCACCATTTGTAACCTTCTGACAAGCAAAGTCAATTGGGAAGCCAGGTTCATTTAATAACCGTGTTACTAACTTAACATCTGTAGTGATTCACTTAACAACTGTGGCAAGAATGGTTGTAAAACTCTTTTAAAAGCTGTCTTGCTTAGCAATGAAAATTTTGGGCTCAGTTGTGCTTGTAAGATGAGGACTACATGTACAGTGAAGACTTTGGTATTAAGCTCAAATATATTATAAAACATGTCAAGGCTTTTTGGAACACTTTATGAACGACCTACTTATCATTAATTGTACACTTCAAGCAGTTCTGTGTTCATTAACCTTTTAGAATTTTTTTTAAAAAACCATGTCACCTAAACATCAGATCATGACCTTCTCATTCATGGCTTTCTATGATAGAGTAAAGTTAATGTAAAGAATCAGCATAATTAAGGCAATGGTGGGATTCAAATACGTATGTGAACAACCAGTTCTTTGTGTGGATGCCATTTCCGGACGTCCATTCTGGGCTTGGGCAACAAAAAATTAGCTACCAGTTCTGCCGAAGTGGTGTGAACTGGCTGAATCCCACCACTGAATTAAGGGTTTATGAGCTTCCCAAATATATATTGAGTATTTTGCCTTTGGCCTAGTCCCTCTACTGCAGCTGCTTTCATTTTGAAGTTTCCAGCATAAGGCCACAGAAGATTGGACCAATATGAGGGGAGACCTGCTCCAGTTTGCTGTAACTATGAAAAGCATCAATGAAAATGTACAGGAGATGGAACCGTGCTAAGGGAGCATGTGATATTCAGAACATATGAGTTGTCCACATGTTTTCTTCTCAAGCAATGCTAGCCAGGAAAGTAATGCTTGGCTAGATAGCATGAAGACACCATTATTACCAGAGAATTTACAAGTTCAGTACCTTTCTCCTTTGTTAACTAAGCCAGTGTAACTCTATGGAAGAAATTAGACCCTGATATATCATTGATTAGAAAGGAAGTCCTGTCCTGTGCAAGTTATTAATTCAAGTTCTTGGTTATTTTGAGGGCAGAGAAAAAATTCTTGATGACTGAAAGCATATCTGAGGATGTGATCTGAGAATTTTTAGAGCACCTTTACTAATGAGCATATTAGCCTGGAGCTCTTGAGCTGGAACACACATAGTTTAAGACCTCACCGTCAGAAGTTGAAATATTTCTTGAACAGTGAGGAAACGTTTCCTGATTTGATTTGATTTGATTTGATTTGTGATTAAGAAACTGGGATATTATAAAGGGAATTAAAATATCACTAGTTAAAGTAGCTAATGGTTCAAGACCTATGGGGAAAAGAATTTCCCAGGGAAGTAGGGGTAATCCCACCTTCCTTAATAAAATGTTAAATGTTAATATAAAATGACTTGCCTTTAATTCTTCTACCATCGGAGATAAGTTATATGTAGATTAGTGTTCTCCTGTACACAGATTAAAAGAATGAAAGTGGAGATAGCTGCGAAAAAAATTAAATGCAGCTTTAAATTGAAATATTGTGTAGATTCCATTTTTCAATGCCCATAACAGTAGCCATACGAAGTATACAGAGGTGTTAAAATGGAATCTATAAAGAATAGATCAAAATGGTGTCTACATTTACTTTAGGGGAGGCATATTTTAATTCATAACTGACTTGGAATTATCACACCCTGTATGTGATAAATAGACGTAAACCTCATCCAAATCTGTCGCAGAGCAACTCAAATAACACCAGTGGAGGTCAATAAGGAAATATTTTGGAAGTTCTATCAGACTTTTATTGGTCCTCTAGTAGAAAATATTGGTCAAACACACACATCAGATTCAAAACCAGAGGATCACTGATTTGTGGAGGTTTGCTTACCACCAGGGCTTTTTTTGTCATAGAACGCTCAGAACAGAGTTCCGGCACCTTTTTTGGATAGAACCTTGTAGGATAGGCAAGGCGGGTTGTATGACATGTGTGAGTTCCAGCACCTTTTCTTTTACAAAAAAAGCACTGCTTACCACACTTTGCAACATTTTTTTTAAAATCCCATTTATATCCCGCCCTTCTCCGAAGACTCAGGGCGGCTTAAAATTTAAAGCACAAATCAATGTGCTTAGCAGTAGCCTTCATTCTATGTATATGCCTGCTTGTTACGGCTTTCACACACACCCCAAGCGGCATTATTACAAAGTCAGCTTATTGCCCCCAACAATCTGGGTCCTCATTTTACCTACCTCGGAAGGATGGAAGGCTGAGTCAACCTTGAGCCTGGTGGGATGCGAACATTATGTGTGAAGTAACAAAAAAATCAGGGGTTTAGCCTCTACCCTGTGGAACACCCTTGACATCCAGCAGGCTGCAACCCACGTAATCTTCCAGAGAGCCATAAAGATCTGGCTTTTCCTTCAGGCCTTGAGATAGCAAAGATGGGAGAATGAAGAGAATGGATTAGGTGCCTGGTTTTTCTTGCTTTACCTATTTCTTTTATATGGTGCCTAACTGAAAGTATGCCATGGCAATAATCGGGCTTTTGCTTTGTCCTTATCCTTTGTCCTTATCCTTCATGCTTTCTTGTGCCAAGCAACTATAATAATCTGTGTGGCCTGATAGCAACGTACTAACTAATAAAAGAGAATATTTGTAGCTCAGGGTTGAAATGAGGGGTCCTCGCTGCTCTCTGAGCTTGGTTGTTTTCTTGCAGATGTTCAATTACCCAGACTAGGTAACATCATCAGTGCTAGTTTGGGTAATGAAATGTCTGCAAAAAAACCAGCCAAGTTCAGAGAGCACCAAGGACTCCTCAATATGCTACCTAATTTGTTGGGTTCTGGGTTCCTTTCCTTTTTTTTCAAAATTGGGACAATACTGTATTTGTTCTTTCCCAGTTCCTCTGTCACAGTTACCAACCTCCACAGTTTTCACAGTTCACAGTGATTTTCCTTTCAAGCCCATTTAAGAAGTGTCAAGTGTTATAGGCCTATTCTTTCATTCATTCATGGTTGTCAGGTGTTCCCTATTTCTTTATGTAGCTTCAGTTACCACTCTCTCTTTATATCAATTGTTCTGCTTTGAACAATCTGAATGTAGATTCCCTTTGAACCAAAGCAGGTTGAGACACTTTGCTCCCTCTTTCTCACCTGTTACTATTCTACCATCTTCTTCAAACAGTAGACCCACCCTTCCTTTAAATGCCTTTTGTTGTTGTTGTTAGTTGCGAAGTCGTGTCCAACCCATCGCGACCCTATGGACAACATTCCTCCAGGCCTTCCTGTCCTCTACCATCTTCTGGAGTCCATTTAGGCTCACGCCTACTGCTTCAGTGACTCCATCCAGCCACCTCGTATCCTTCTTCTCTTGCCCTCAACCTTTCCCAGCATTAGGCTCTTCTCCAGTGAGTCCTTCCTTCTCATTAGGTGGCCAAAGTATTTAAGTTTTAGCTTCAGGATCTGGCTGTTCTGAACCAGCCCTCTTCTGGCCTTGTAATAAGGCAAACCCCTATTCAGAAAGAAGAGACTGGAGAGCGTCCAAGGCTAAAAGGCATCAGCCAAGATTTATTACGCAGTTAACAAAAACACTAGAGCTTGTCTTCTCAAGCAGAAAAGTTGCTTTCAGCAACCAGCCACTCCCCAAACACTCCTTTTATAGAGAGCTCAGGGCGTGGTCTCCCTGTGCCTCCTCCCGAGGAGTCCCGCAGCCTTTCTTTGTTTGTTCCTGCTCGACTGCCTCCTGCGTCAGGCGTCCTTGAACAGGACCAGCTGTGGGTCATCTTCCTCCGCACTCTCGGGCTCACGCAGCTGAGAAGAGGTCCCCGGCTGAGGGCTCTGCAAAGCCTCCAAACCGTCGTCAGCCGGTTCGTTTCCCTCCTCCCCCTCATCTGAGTCATCCGATACATCGGAGCCGGCTGTCGGACCCACAGGCTGGCCCTGAGTCACAACACTATCCCGCACCGCAGGGCCCTTCCCCCGGGTCTGCCGATCCGGATGCGGTCGGGATGGGAACTGTTCGTGAAAAGCAGTCACCAACGCAGGGGCATGAACGGCGGTCGCGTCTTCCCATGTGAAGTCCTCCGGCCCGTACCCTTTCCACTCGATCAGGTACTGGAAGCGACCTTTCAGCCAGCGGGAATCCCTGATGCTGGCGACCTCGTACTCGGGGGTGCTGTCGCCATCACCAGGTCCTGATGGGGGAGGTTCCGCTTGGCGAAGTGGACAAGCCGGTTGTTCGGGGACCAACAAGGACCGATGGAAGACGGGGTGCACGCGCAGGGAGCGTGGCAGAGTTAAACGATAGGCGACCGGGTTGATGACGGCCTCGACTGGGAACGGTCCAAGGTAACGGTGGTCCAGCTTCCTCGCCGGCCGAGTGGATGGTAGGTTCCTGGTGGACAGCCAGACCCGATCCCCCACCGATAATGGAGGCGTATCCCTTCTCGACCGATCGGCGAACCTCTTGTAGTCGGCCTTGGCCTTCTCCAGCTGCCGTCGCACCAACCGATGGATCGCCTGTAATTCCGCCATGAATTCGTTCGCTGCCGGCTCCGGTGAGTCCACGGGCGAAAGGGGGAAAAACCTGGGGTGATAACCCACGTTGGCCAAGAACGGTGTCATCTGCGTGGAGGTGTGCTGCGAGTTGTTAAAGGCAAACTCGGCTATGGCCAAATAGTCCACCCAATTGTCCTGCTGCAGGTTAACATAGCAACGCAGATACTGCTCTAAGATGCCGATGACCTTCTCGGTACCCCCGTTGGTCTGAGGATGATGCGCGGACGAGAGGCAAACCTTAATGTCCAACGCCCGCATCAACTCCTGCCAGAAGCGGGCTGTAAACTGGGCCCCCCTATCGGAGACGACCCTATCGGGAAGGCCGTGCAGCCGGAACACCTGTTGGATGAACATGCGACTAGTGGCGCGAGCTGACGGTAAGCCGCGACAGGGGATGAAGTGCGCCATCTTGGTCAACATGTCCACCACCACAAACACTGTCGTGAAGCCGGAGGATGGGGGTAGATCCGTCAGAAAGTCCATGGACACAGCCCCCCAGGGTCTCTTGGGCGTTGGCAAAGGCTGCAGTAAACCAGGCGGGGGCCCTGTTGCTGACTTGGCCTGCCTGCATGGGACGCAGGAGGTGACATAAGACTGGACATCGTGTCGGACTCGGGGCCACCAGAAGGTACGGGAGACCAGGTTCAGAGTCTTGAACAGGCCAAAATGCCCCGCAGCCGGGTTATCATGACATTGGCTGAGGACGAGTCCCCTGAGTGGCCCTCCTGGAACATAGAGCCGGTCACGATAATACAGGAGTCCATCCGTGACCGACCAAGGCGAATCTGGCCCCACCTCTTCCTTCCGCTGAGCCACCCACGCCTCCTGCTGCTGCGCCTCCCGGATCCGAGCCCGTATATCCACCGGCTCCCGCACCGCAGCAAAAGACTCGACGGGGATCACTGTCCTGGGCGGAAGCTTGTCTTCCACTCGGGTGTACTCGGGCTTCCTGGACAGAGCATCCGCTCTCTGGTTGTGCCCGCTTGGTATGTACCGCACCCGGAAGTCAAACCTCGCAAAGAAGAGGGACCACCGGATCTGGCGTTGGTTCAAATTCCGAGCGGTCTGCAGGCTTTCCAGATTCTTGTGGTCCGTCCGGACCTCGATTTGATGCCGCGCCCCCTCCAGATGATGCCTCCAAGCCTCGAACGCCGCCTTAATGGCCAGCAGCTCCTTCTCCCAGATGGTATAGTTGCGCTCCGAGGGGTTCAATTTCCGAGAGTGATACGCGCAAGGGAAAAGGGTACCGCTGGGCGTCGTTGCCTGGAGTAACACGGCCCCAATGGCAATGTCGGAGGCGTCCGCCTCCACGACAAACGGCCGTTGCGGGTCAGGATGCTTCAAGATGGGCTCCTTCATGAAGGCGTCCTTCAAAGCTTGGAACGCCTGTTGTTCGGGGGCGTTCCACTGGAACCGAGTCTTCTTCTGCAGGAGCCGGGTAAGGGGGGCTGTCAAGGCAGCAAAGCCAGGAATGAATGTTCGATAGTAGTTGGCAAATCCAAGAAGTCGCTGAACATCCTTCACGCGACGTGGGGGTTGCCAACTCTGCAACGACTCAACTTTACTCGGTTCCATGGCAATGCCCTCAGGAGAAATGCGGTGACCCAAGAAATCGATGGTCACCTGGTAAAACTGGCACTTCTCCAACTTGGCAAACAGCCGATGTTTCCGGAGGCGCTGCAGGACCTGACGGAGATGCTGATGATGCGCTTCACGCGACGGGGAGTAAATCAGGATGTCGTCCAGGTAAATCACGACAAACTGGTCCAACAGATCTCGAAAGATGTCGTTCATAAAATGCTGAAACACAGCGGGGGCGTTGGTCAGGCCAAACGGCATCACCGTGTACTCGAAATGTCCATAGCAAGTACCAAACACCGTCTTCCACTCATCACCCGGCCGAACCCTGACGAGGTTGTAAGCTCCACGCAGGTCCAGTTTCGTGAAGATCTTAGCCTCCCGGAGTCGGTCCAAGAGCTCGGGGATGAGGGGCAGCGGGTAGCGGTTACGCACCGTGATGGCGTTGAGTTTCCGGTAGTCACAGCAGAGCCGTAACTCGCCCGACTTCTTTTTGACGAAGAGCACGGGCGCAGACACTGGCGAGGACGAGGGCCGGATGAAACCACGAGCCAAATTCTTTGTCAAGAAGTCCCGCAATGCAGCCAACTCGGGCTCCGACATGGAATACAAACGCCCCACTGGGAGAGGCGCATCAGGAACTAGTTCAATGGAACAGTCATAGGGCCTGTGCGGGGGTAATTGGTCCGCCTCTGACTCGCTGAACACATCAGCAAAGTCGGACAGTTCGGGAGGCAAAGAAACTCCTGAGGAGCCCTCCACCTGGCCGGCACAGATATGGCGGGTGTGGTCCACGCACTGCAAACTTGGGAAGGTGACCAAGTTCTGAGACCAATAGATCTGTGGATCATGCGCCCGGAGCCACGCCAGTCCCAGGACCACGGGGAAGTGCAGATCCGAAGTGATGTAGAACTGAATGGCCTCCACATGGGTACTGATAGCCATACTCACTGGTTGCGTGGCGGCCGTAATAGGCCCGGACAGGAGCACTCGACCATCAATAGTCTCCACTAG
Organism: Vipera berus; assembly: GCF_964194415.1. Lineage (NCBI taxonomy): Eukaryota > Metazoa > Chordata > Lepidosauria > Squamata > Viperidae > Vipera > Vipera berus. The sequence continues at coordinate 135,993,776 of NC_138202.1, forward strand.
CATGGGCGGATCCACCGGACACTGAGGAACAGCCCATTTGGCCACGAAGGCCGAGTCCATAAAGTTAGTGGTAGCCCCAGAGTCAATTAAGGCATGGACCGGAATCCCCTCTTGCTTGCCAGGAAGGATCAGTCGTGCCTCCAAAATCAAATGCCGTGGAGGTTCACAGGCACCATCGGAATGGCGTCGCTCGGCGTGGTCGTGGTGGGTCGTCCGATCTATCACACCGTCTAGATCGGGCTCGGGCCGTTTCCCGACAGCAAAGCAGGGGACTTTCTCGGGGCCGGCTTGGTCACTGATGCCCGCTGATGCTTCTTTGGACAAGAAGCAGCCAAATGTCCAGGGTCCCCACAGTAAAAACACAACCCCTCCGATCGTCGTCTGTCCATTTCCGTCACCGATAGACGGGACCTGGCGGCACCCAGCTCCATTGGCTCCTCCCTCTGGACTGGGGGCTCACGCACAACAGGGGCGGCAGGGGTCTGTGGGGTGGCACGGCGACTCTTTCGCTGCTGCAGCCGGGCATCGATCCGCAGACAAAGATGGATCAGCCCATTCAGATCTGAGGGAATGTCCACGCGGGCCAGCTCATCCAACATCTCCTCTGACAAGCCATCCTGAAAGGCATCCACGAGCGCAGCCTCATTCCAGGCGGAATCCTGGCTAAGCAGCCGGAAATCGCTGATATAGGCCTGTAGAGGGCGCTGACCCTGCCTCAAAGCTTTCAGGCGTCGGGTGGCAGTCTGCGCCTTAATCGGGTCCTCGTACATGAGGCGCATATGGTCACAAAACCCCCCAAAGTTATCCAACAAAGGGCTAGGCTGTGCCAACAGAGGCGTGCCCCAACGAGCTGCATCTCCCGACAGAAGGCTCAACACGAATCCCACCTTATCTCGGTCAGTGGGGAAATCAGCTGCTCTCACGCTGATAAAAAGCTGGCATTGTCCCAGGAAGGCAGGAAACAGTTCTGGCTTACCAGCAAATTTATCCGGCATAGCTATCTGACATTTCCTCCTGGGTGGGGGTGCAGCATGTACCTGAGCTTGCAGTTGAGCCACCTGAGCTGCCAGCAAAGTGAGTTGCTGGGTGAGCTGGGCATTCTCGGCAAGAAGCTGCTCCATCGTAGTAATAAGGGGTGGGTGGCTGAAAGCAAACTGTTCTGAACCAGCCCTCTTCTGGCCTTGTAATAAGGCAAACCCCTATTCAGAAAGAAGAGACTGGAGAGCGTCCAAGGCTAAAAGGCATCAGCCAAGATTTATTACGCAGTTAACAAAAACACTAGAGCTTGTCTTCTCAAGCGGAAAAGTTGCTTTCAGCAACCAGCCCCTCCCCAAACACTCCTTTTATAGAGAGCTCAGGGCGTGGTCTCCCTGTGCCTCCTCCCGAGGAGTCCCGCAGCCTTTCTTTGTTTGTTCCTGCTCGACTGCCTCCTGCGTCGGGCGTCCTTGAACAGGGCCAGCTGTGGGTCATCTTCCTCCGCACTCTCGGGCTCACGCAGCTGAGAAGAGGTCCCCGGCTGAGGGCTCTGCAAAGCCTCCAAACCGTCATCAGCCGGTTCGTTTCCCTCCTCCCCCTCATCTGAGTCATCCGATACATCGGAGCCGGCTGTCGGACCCACAGGCTGGCCCTGAGTCACAACACTGGCCTTCTAAAGAGCAGTCGGAGTTGATCTCCTCTAGGACTGACCAGTTTGATCACCTTGCAGTCCAAGGGACTCGCAGGTGTCTTCTCCAGCACCATAATTCAAAGGCCTCAATTCTTTGCTGCTCAGTCTTTCTTATGGTCCAACTTTCACAGCCATACATTGCAACTGGGAAGACCATAGCCTTGACTATACGCACTTTTGTTGACAGGGTGATGTCTCTGCTTTTTAGTGTGCTGTCTAGATTTGCCATGGCTTTCCTCCCCAGGAGCAAGCGTCTCTTAATTTCTTGGCTGCAGTCCCCATCTGCAGTGATCTTGGAGCCCAGGAAAATAAAATCTGTCACTACCTCCATTTCTTCCCCATCTATTTGCCAGGAATTGAGAGGGCCGGATGCCATGATCTTGGTTTTCTTAATGTTCAGTTTCAACCCAACCTTTCTACTCTCCTTCTTCACTTGCAACAAGAGGCTCTTTAGTTCCTCTTCACTTTCTCCCATTAGAGTGGTATCATCTGCATATCTTAGGTTGTTGATATTTCTCCTGGCAATCTTAATTCCAACATTTGATTCATCTAGCCCTACCTTTCTCATGATGTGCTCTGCAAATAAGTTAAACAGGCAGGGCGACAGTATACAGCCTTGCTGGAGTCTTTTACCAATTTTGAACCAATCAGTGGTTTCGTGTCCAGTTCTCACTGTTGCTGACCCGCATATAGGTTTCTCAAGAGACAAATAAGATGGTCTGGTACTCCCATCTCTTTAAGAACTTGCCACAGTTCGTTGTGATCCACACAATCAAAGGCTTTAGCATAGTCAATGTAGCAGAAGTAGATGTTTTTCTGGAACTCCCTAGCTTTTTCCATGATCTCCAAATTGCGTGGGTTAGCAATTTGATCTCTAGTTCCTCTGCCTCTTCGAAATCCTGCCTGTACTTCTGGTAGTTCTCGATCCACATACTGCTGGAGTCTAGTTTGTAGAATTTTAAGCATAACTTTACCAGCATGTGAAATGAGTGCAATGGTGCAATAGTTTGAACATTCTTTGGCACTGCCTTTCTTTGGAATTGGAATGTAAACTGATCTTTTCCAATCCTGTGGCCACTGTTAAGTTTTCCAAATTTGCTGGCAAATTGAGTGTAGCACTTTTGCTGCATCGTCTTTTAAGACTTTGAATAGCTCAGCTGGAATACTGTCACCTCCACTAGCTTTGTTGTTGCTCAGCTTTCCTAAGGCCCATTTCACTTCACATTCTAGGATGTCTGGCTTGAGGTCAGTGACCACCTCATCATGGTTATCAGGGACATTAAGCTCGTTCCTGTTCAGTTCTTCTGTGTAATTTTTCCACCTCTTCTTAATCTCTTCTGCCTCTGTTAGGTCCCTGCCATTTTGGTCCTTTATCATGCCCATTTTTGCATGAAACGTTCCCTTCATCTCTCCAATTTTCTTGAAGAGATCTCTAGTCCTCCCTATTCTATTGTTTTCTTCTATTTCTTTGCACTGTTCATTTAAGAACAGTGCAGCTATTCTCTGGAATTCTGCATTCAACTTGGTGTATCTTCCTTTTTCTCCCTTGCCTTTCGCTTCCCTCCTGTCCTCAGCTATTTGCAAAGCTTCCTCAGACAGCCATTTTGCTTTCTTGCCTTTCTTTTTCTTTGGGATGGTTTTGGTTGCTACTTGTTGTACAATGTTGCAAACCTCTGTCCATAGTTCTTCAGGCACTCTGTCTATCAGATCTAATTCCTTAAATCTATTTGTCACTTCTACTGTATATTCAACAGGGATATGATTTAATTCATACCTGAGTGGTCTAGTGCTTTCCCCTACTTTCTTCAGTTTAAGCCTTAATTTTGCACCGAGAAGCTCATGGTCTGAGCCACAGTCAGCTCCTGGTCTTGTTTTTACTGACTGTATAGAACTTCTCCATCTTTGGCTGCAGAGCACATAGTCAATCTGATTTCTGTGTTGACAGTCTGGTGATGTCCATGTGTAGAGCCATCTCTTGGGTTGTTGGAAAAGAGTATTTGCTATGACCATCGTATTCTCTTGACAAAATTCTGTCAACCTGTGCCCTGCTTCATTTTGTACTCCAAGGCCAAACTTGCCTGTTATTCTGGTTATCTTTTGGCTTCCTACTTTAGCATTCCAATCGCCCATGACTAACATTGGTGTTAGTTCTATAAGGTGCTGTAGGGCTTCATAGAACCAGTCAATTCCATCTTCAGCACTGGTGGTTGGGGCATAGACTTAGACTACTGTGATATTGAATGGTTTACCTTGGATTCGAACTGAGATCATTCTGTCATTTTGGGTTTGTATCCCAGTATTGCTTTTCTTACTCTTTTATTGACTATGAAGGCTACTCCATTTCTTCTGAGGGATTCTTGCCCATAGTAGTATACCTGATGGTCATCTGAATTAAATTCACCCATTCCTGTCCATTGTAGTTTGCTGATTCCTAAGATGTCGATGTTCAGTCTTGTCATCTCTTGTTTGACCACATCCAGCTTTCCTTGATTTATGGATCTTACATTCCAGGTTCCTATGGAAAAAAAATCTTTACAGCATCGGACTTTCCTTTCATCACCAGATGCATCCACAACTGAGTGTTCTTTCAGCTTTGGCCCAGTCGCTTCATTCTTTCTGGCACTACTAGTACTAGCCCTCTGCTCTTCCCCAGTAGCATATTGGACACCTTCCAACCTGAGGGGCTCATCTTCCAGCGTCATGTCTTTTTTCCTTTTGGTACTGTCCATGGGGTTTTCATGGCAAAGATACTGGAGTGGGTTGCCATTTCCTTCTCCAGTGGATCATGTTTTGTCAGAACTCTCTGCTATGATCTGCCCATCTTGGGTGGCCCTGCATGGCATAGCTCATAGCTTCATTGAATTATGCAAGCCCCTTTGCCACGAGAAGGCAGTAATCCATGAAGGGGTAAATGCCTTTTACTACTGATATATCAAAAAAGCCCCTTTTTTGATATTGCTAGGTTCCGTATTGAACAGAAGTTCCTCTTGACTTGAGACGTATTTCAGCAAATTTGCTACTTGCTGATATACTTCCTTAATGGTTGCATATCTCTATGATATAGAATGTGTTCACATACAGATTTTTAAGCTTCCCATTTCACTTTTGTACCTTGGGTTGTTGTTTTTTCCAAAATAAAACATCTTCCCAATCCTAATTGGGATACAGTATATAAAAAACTATCTGTCCAGGGTCCCATGCTTTTGTGTCTCTTTTGAGTCTGGGTCAATCTAATTGGGGTCAATCTAATTGGGTATAGTTTAGGGGGGGGAGAACCCCTGACACATGCTTATGTTTAGTTCAATAGATTAACGTGGCTATTTCTCTAAGGGAGCAACAGTTTAAGGTAACTAGCTCGCAAGCCCTCCTTTAGTCTTGCATTTTCTTGGCAAAATAATTTCCAGATTTTCTATTATTCTTCAGAATACTTGGTTGCAGCAATATCTGAACTGTCTCTAATTTGTTAATATAAGCAAACTGATTTATTAATACCTGTTCCACTTACTATGTAGGGAGTCCTTGGACGTAGGGATTCAGTGGTTAGAAGATGTGTCAGTTGGAAATGAGTAGTTACATCAGGTAGCATGGGACATATTTTAGACATATTGTCAACTTAAGCATAACCCTAGAGGGAGTCGTCAAGCATCCTTATTACTCTGAAATATTTAGCATACATCCAGCTCCATTTCTATGGCTGCTTTCTGAAGAAAATGATCAAAGATGCCGCCTGCAAGCAAAAGCAATCAGTGTATTAAGAGTTCCCCAAAGGCATATCATCTGAAACCTCAGCTCTGAGCAAACAATTCAGCACTTCAAGAGGTGCCATTGACAGTTTGGGGATGTTCTGTGTCATTATATAAAGGCTATTTTTCAGGTGCACACTGATCTATGGTAATTATTAAAGGAAGGAGCATTAATATGCTTGTGTGTTCATGAAATACGTTACGAGTACAATTTCAACACATTGTGGGCCATTTTAGTCAATTAATCTATTTAAGTAGTCAAGGAAACACAACATTATTGTTCTGATTGAAACTTAGCCATATTGTATACCAGGCTAATGGAAGGAGGAATGTTTTGTTTGTTTGTTTGTTTTCTTCTTAGGGTCTATGAACATTTTGCCATAAAAAATATAGTATTACAAGTCCCTTGGCTGCTTGTGAACAGGGAAACAAGTTGTGCGCAGCATGGAATCATACTTAAAATGGATGGTATGAAATGTGTATACCAGGGGTCTTCAAACTCGGCTCTTTTATGACTCGTGGACTTCAACTCCCAGAATTCCTCTGCCAGCGTGCCTGGCTGAGGAATTCTGGGAGCTGAAGTCCACAAGTCATAAAAGGGCCAAGTGTGAAGATCCCTGGTGTATACTTCCCTCTCTGATACCAGAAGGACAAGATCTCACATAAAACATATTATCCAGGCCTTTCAAAGTGCAGGACTAAGAGATGTATTGCTTAGTTGATCTTCCAATAAAGTAACAGTGCTAAATAACTAGGTGTGTCTATTGGATGATGACCAAACAAAGAAGAAGGCAAAGAGGTGAAACATGACCTTACATGCTGTACTTCATCAGAAAACTGATGACCCATCACCTGGCATTCTAGCCTGGACATCACTGGAGTACAGACCTTTAGAAAAAATAAATGGATATCAGGATATCCTTTATCACACATAACTAGTTATATGGGAGGGATTTTTTTACCAATATAACAGGACCAAAGAAAATAATTGGTAGGCAGTAATGTGTGGGATCATCTTACTGCTAAGCTTTTAAGCCACCCTGAGTCTTCGGAGAAGGGCGGAATATAAATGGAATTAAAATAAATAAAATAAATAAATCTTAACAATAAAGCACATTCTTTTTTTTTAAAAAAATGAGCATGTTGATTGTTACAGCTAAATCAGGGTGCCCTGGAACAAAAACAAGAAGTCCTATCAATGTGTCACATGCTGTTGGAGCCAAGTTATTATTCATAATAGTTAGACCGAAAAGTCTACATCAGTAGAAGACAGATTTCTAAGTTCTCTTGTTTCCTAGTCTACTTAAACAATATATTCATGCTCATGCATTCAGTGCAGACTCCTAATTTTTGTTGGTGAATGCAGCATGTAATACACTACAATACATCTGAAAAAAGTTTATCCAGAAATAAACTTTTTTATTTATCCTTACAAGTTTTTAAGACAACAGTCTCACATTTCTGCATATTGTGATCTTATAATACAGCAAAAACAAGAATGATGGATGGTAGTGAATCATGGAATCAAAAGGAGTCATGAAGGCCATTTATACTGTAACCTACTGCTCTGTGCAGGAATTCAAATTAAAGAATAATTGAGAGATGACTGTCTGGTCTCCTTTTAAATACACCCAGGGTCGATACTTCTTTAGTTATTGGATTCAGCATCAACTTGCCTTTTTGGTAGGACTTTTTATCTAACATTTCATTGGAATCTGCCATTCTACAACTTCATTATTGTCTGACTCACACTCTGAAGCCACAGAGAAGAGAGCATGACCTTATTCTATCTGATATTGTTTTTGCTATTTCAAGAATATATTTATATCACCATTCTAGTCCTAATAATAAACATCGCATATTCCTTCATTCTCTCTCCATAAAACTTAATTGTTATTCATCTTTATTGCTGTTCCCCAGACCTGTCGCACTTTGACTGCATTATTCTTAAGACGGGAGCAATACTCAAAACAGAGTCTACTCAATGCAAAACACCATAAAAATATTATCTCCTATAATATGACTGTTAATACAACCTAAAATTGCATTTTTCTCTTTGCAGCTGTATTAACTCTTATTTAATTTCCAGTCAATTTCTATACCCATATTTTGCTCACAAATTAACAATAGCAATAGCACTTAAACTTATATACCGCTTCACAGTGCTTTACAGCCCTCTCCAAGCAATCTACAGAGGCAGCAAATTGCCCCCAATAATCTGGGTCCTCATTTTACTGACCTTAGAAGGATGGAAGGCTGAGTCAACCTTGAGCCAGTGAGAATCAAACTACCGAACTGTTGGCAGCCGGCAGTCAGCAGAAGTAGCCTGCAATACTGCATTCTAACCACTGCACTACCATGACTTTTTATCAAACCAAGGATCTCCTGTTACAGATTTGTACATTTGATTCCTTTTATTACATCTCTCTGATAATTTAAAGCCATTTATCTAACCTATTAATACCTCCTTGAATTTTATTTCTTTGTCTTAAGGTATTAGCCAATAATTGGTATCTGAAAATTTGCTAAAAAATCTCCTCTACCTCTTCAAACTTGTCATTAATAAAGGAGTAAGTCTTGGGACACATCACCTAGAACAGGGGTGTCAAACTCAATTTCACTGAGGGCCACATCAGCATCGTGGATGCCCTTGGAGGGCCGGGTGGGTATGGCCAGGGTGGGCACAGCCTACTGGGGGGTGCAGCTAGAGTGCATATGGCCTACTGGGTGGGCATGGCCAGCTCTACATCATTGGCATCAAGGGTGCCTATGGGGGCCTGGGCAGAGGTGGGACATATCTGGGGGTCTCTGACAGAAGGAGGGTCTCTGGGCCAGGGCCAAGGCAGCGGGGACCATTCCCTCACTGTTTCCAGGATGGCTTCAGGGGCCACATGAAAGCACTTTGCGGGCCGGATCCAGCCCCCGGGCCTTGTGTTTGACATGTCTGACCTAGAACATCCTTTAACTAAATAACCATTTTCAACGCAGGTATGTATTCCCTATTGTGATGCCTTGATAACTAGTTTACTAATCCAGTCATAAAACAAGGCAATAAAACACTGATTTATTCTAATGACTTCATTGTTTTCAAGGTGCCTGCAAGTCAATCTTTTATGATATCCACTCTGGAATCTTTTTTTTCTTCAATCCTGCTTTTTTTCACATATAACTTATCTTAATATAAAAAGAAAGGGGATGCAATATCTATAATTAGGAACAGCAGCTACAATGTTTAAGAAATGTATCAAGGCTTTAGTTGTATAGCACTTATAGTATTTATAGTACTCTTATCTTTCCATCATTAGATTGTTCGAAACAATTCAGACAACAAAATTAAAATAATTGTCAACCAACTCAGAAACAAAGCTGAGGATAGTTGTTATTGAGGTATATACAGTAATCCTCGATGTACAACAGTAATTGAATCCAGATTCATGGTCATAAGTCATGCTGGTCATTAAGCAGGTCACGATGTGACTGTATCTGATTTTATGATCTTTTTGAAGCTGTTATTAAGCAAATTAATTTTCCACAATGGGCGAGTTTTATGACAGAAATCAAAAGTAAACCTCAGGAAAAAAAAACATTTTAAATTGTGGTCATGTGACCATAGGACACTGCAAACAGCCATAAATGCAGGCCAGTTGCCAAATGCCCCCAAATGCGATCACATGATCCTAGGGGAGAGTTGTCAGAACTTAACCCTGGGGAGATCCATCATAACCTCAAATGATAACTAAGCAACTGGCTATAAATCAAGGACTATCGATACTTAGTTCTAAAGAGATTTCATCCTAAAGATGCATTTTATAACACAATAAGCTCCTGATGAGCATTATACGGTTAACAAAATTTAATTTAAAAAAGAGTGAAGGAAGGAAAGATTATCTCTACAAATTATACATTCAGCTGCTAAATATGCACACATTTCCTTCAACCTGACTCTAATTTGCTAACTGCATCAAGAAATAAAATGTAATTTTCATTTATGTAATATGATGTATAAAGATATCCAGTTCATGCATTATTTTATGTTGATGGTGTTAATTTTATAAAGAAATGAGTTGAAGGAATGTGAGATTAATCTTCCTCAATTAAATTATGTAACAGTTATCAGTCTGTGATATTAGGAGCATTTTACACAAACAAAAATCAAAGTCTAAATGTTTTCCATTAACGAAAGCCGTGAGAGGGAGTGGGGGTGTAGGAAAATTAGAGCCTTACTAGCACAGAAGAAATACTCCTAGGTTAAAAAAAAAGTTTAAAAATCTTTCTACCAAACAAATTATATTACCCAGAATTCTTTGAATTTCTATAACAAATAACAGTAATTAGCATTGATTTAAAAATCTGACTTATGCACAAACACAAAAGTAGATTTTTAATTAAATTTCCTACAGAGGATAGAAAAAAAAAACATTAACATAAATTATTTTAGCTGTGAGAAATTTTGGCTTATTGACTTCAAACCTCCTTTTGTCACTAGTCATATAGTCTTGTGTGACGTTTTTAGTACTAAGAGGTATAATTTAACTTTATATATTTTTCTTATTTTGTTTAACAATGGTAGCTAAGGGGTTCTTTAAGGTCTAATTTACAATAGCTAATGAAAACATAATTTTCCTGTGCTATTCTTAATGGTTGGTTGTTGTTTTTTTAAAATTACATTCATTGCATTTTTTTCCCTAATTGACCAAATTCAATTAGTTTTCAACCAATGCCAGTTTATTAAGCTTTCCCACTGCTAAATTAAAGAAAACATTCCTCTGAGATACCAATATACGAGGAAGCTTCCACTTCAACAGCTGTGCTTTCAAGTAAGACCAACAGCTCATCAGATCAAGGGGAAAACGTGCTTTTCTTAGCTCATTCATAATGTGTAAATAAACTCTCAGTGCCATCCAGCTGGCATTGAAAATGATAATAAAGTTCAGCAGAAAGTTTTATCAGTAAATTCCACAATAACTGGAACATAGCAAAGCTTAATTTGTCACAAGAGCAGTCTAAATGGTGCAACTTAACAATTGTTCTTTTTTTTTGGGGGGGGTAGCTTTTCAGCAAAATGTGACACCTCCACGGAAGAGGAGCTCAGGGTTAGCAGAGAGGAGGGGGTATGTAATCTCTCTAGTCAGAGTAATGGAACTACAAGGAGTCCTTGGTGCTCTCTGAGCTTGGTTGTTTTCTTGCAGATATTTCATTACTCAAACTAGGTAACATCATGATTAGGGGACTGGAGGCTAAAACCTATGAAGAACGGTTGGATATGTCTAGTCTAATGAAAAGAAGGACTGGGGGTAACATGATAGCTGCTAGAAAGAAGAGGGAGTCAAGCTATTCTCCAAAGCACCTGAAGGCAAGACAAGAAGCAATGGATGGAAACTAATCTAGGAGAGAATCAACCTAGAATGAAGGAGAAATTTCCTACCAGTTAGAACAATCAATCAGTGGAATGACTTGCCTTCAGAAGTTGTAGTTGCTCCATCCATGGAGGTTTTTAAAGAAGAGAGCCTCCAGCTGGGTGTCCCTCAGGCAACAGTAGTGTTACTGGCTAATCCTTTCAAACCCAGAAGCACCTTGGTGCTTCGATACGTGAGCGAAGCAATGCGATGCAAACAACTTTTCTCATAGTGTTGCTTTCCAGGTCTGTGTAATCTCAACAGAATCCTTATTGTTCCTCAACTATCCAGAATAATTCTTCAAAAATAAGCATTCTGAATAAAATTACATATTGGAGAAGCTTGCTATGAATCTACAGTTATGCAATTAGCCGTATGAATCTGATACATTTATTCTATTAGTGTTTACTTCTTTTCATCAAGAGAGTCTTTACTCTGTAGCTTTCTGTGTCCTGAATAACAAATAATCATCCATGCTTTCTTGGGAGGGAGCTTGTTCGCTTCCCAAATTCCACCCGATTCAGATAGTGCTCACAAATTATCCCGGTTGTCTTACAGCTCTGAGATAAATTATAAACACAAAACTCAAACTCAGCAGCAAGGCCTGAGAAAATCTGCTTGATGTATCTGAGAGCTGCTTTAGTTCTGCTTTATGTGTTTAAGATCTCAGAGGAGAAATGTTTATGCCATGGGAAACCTTCTGCATTAACCATCAGGAAGCAAGGGAAGCAAGTTTGCAAAAAATGAATTATGCCAAAATCTAGCCCTTCATTCTCCATTGCTGGTGCTTAGCCAAATTGGCAAGCCCTGGGCCAACAGAGAATACTGAATGATATACCTCCCTTTTTAATACATGGTCTTGTTTAATTTAAAATAAAAATAAAATTGGATAAGCATACATAGCCCTAGCCAGGGCTTTTTTTCTCATAGAACACTCAGAACGGCGTTCCGGCACCTTTAAAAAAAAGCTCCCTCTATTGGCCTTCGAAAGCCTATTACAGGGATAGGCAATCTTGGCTCTTTTTTATGACTCGTGGACTTCAACTCCCAGAAATCCTGAGCCACCCATGCTGAGGGGAAAGAGAGAGGTTTCCAAGCTGAGCCATGGTGGCTCAGGAATTCTGGGAGTTGAAGTCCTTGAGTCATAAAAGAGCGAAGGTTGCCTACCCTGCACTAGAGGAGGACATGAAAATTATTTACAAGGTTACTTCTTTAGGAACTAAACTTTTAGAATCTAAAACAGGTAATTCAAAAAAGCTAACAGGAAAGAACCTCAAATTTTTCATCTGCTTCTGTCTTTTGGAAGGTAAAATTAGATAACAAATTAATCTATTTCCTATGTTAACATCTCTGCAATGAAATCAATAAAGGTAACAGGAAAGAAATGAGAAACATTTTTCTCAATGTAATATGTCTAATTTTTCTGATGCTAGAAAAAAATAGTATCTTTTGTACATACTCTATTACAACTAAACCACTTTAAATTAAACAATTCTTAAGAATGAAATATTCTTAATTTGGACTTTACTTTTACTGTTTGGACCTTTGTGTGTTTTGAAAAATAGATTATTTAGAATCTAGGTATGTTGCACTTCAGTCTTTAAATAATTAACCTAGTATATACATAACAATATATGATGTTTTCCATGGTGAGCTTAACATCAATAACAACATTTATTAAAAAGGTTAAAATAATTTCTGGTGGTATTATCTGTACATTAAAATTTTGTTTAGTCACAATCTTTCACTTTTCACATTCTGGACAAGCAGTGGTCATGTATCCTAGCAAAAGATGTTACATATGTGCATAAGCAGTAGCATATGCCTTTTTTAAAATATCAAACATGCAAAGAAACAAAAATAAGTCCAAAATATCTGTATTACATCCAGAAATGCCAACTTTGCAACCAATATTTCTCATCCTATGGCACCCTAAGGATACCTGCATACATTGCAAATGCTTCTCTGGGATCACTAACGCAGCAGGGATTGCTTTTTCCTTCCAGTAACAGATTGCTGGGAAATACCAAACATGGCCTTGAGAATTCCAATGTGGTTGGAAAGAGACCTAGAAATGCCAGCACAAATACATCACACTTGCTGAACACGCACACACAACTAATTACAATCTTCAATTATATCTAAAACGAGATGGGCTGTCTCAAATTGCAACTTGCAAACTGTTCCGTTTTGCGGTAAAACAATCCAGGACAAGCTGATCAGCAGAGCTTAGAGAGGAGTCATTAACACAAATTTTGGGAAGGAAAGAAACAGAAGGACAGTTTAACATCTTCCAGTTGATGTTATGTTATGTAACATCTTCTGGGAGTTTAAGTCCACGAGTCATAAACGAGCCAAGGTTGCTTACCCCGGGCCTATTGGCTTTCAAAAACCAATAGGAATTGCTGCTGAGAGCGCCAAAAAACCCAGGCGGCAAACATTGCACAGGCAAGTTGTCTGCAGCAAAGGCAGAAACTTTGCTCCCCTCCCTGCTGCCCAACTACACCATCTCAACTAGGTAAGTAAGATATTATTTGCAAATAGGATGGCAATAAACAATTTAGGCTGCATTTACATCAAGGCTTTTCAACCTTTTCAGAAATTGTTACAACTAAAACATGACAATATTCAAGCACCACCAGTGCTTAACAAGGTGTCAAAAACTTGACTAAAAAAGGGGGGGTATTTTGGGTTTCATTGGTTAGATTCATTTATTGTGATAGAAATGGCTAGTTTATAATATTATAGAAAAGCAAAAAGTTGAGATTCAATGTTAATGCTTTCTTCTACTCCTGTAACAGAGGAAGTCCAAAGTCAGTGCCTTTTCTTTTTCCCTTCTCCCCTCACTTTTCCCTTTTTCTCTCACCCTTCACTCACAAAAGCCCCCCCACTCACTCACACTTTGCTCACAAAAGCCTCCAGTCACTCTCATTCACTCGTCCGTCTCTTTCAAAGGCACCTTGTTCAGTCTCTCCCCCATTCACTCCATCTCTTTCAAAGTCCTCTTGCTCACTCGCTCACTTACTGCCCTGTTGCTTCCAAATGCCATTTGCTCATTCATTCACTCACTTACTGCCCCGTCACTTCCAAACACCATTTGCTCATTCACACACTCACTTACTGCCCCGATGCTTCCAAACACCATTTGCTCATTCACTCACTCACTTACTGCCCCATAGCTTCCAAAAACTTCCAAACGCCACTTGCTTGCTTACTCACTGCATTTGGAAGTGACGGGGCAGTAAGTGAACGAGTGCTGGTGCTGGAGGCCATCAGCTATTTGGCACTGGAGACCACTGCCACGAGGAACACAGCTCTGGGTCAGGGTTTGGAGCAGCTCCGGGTGGGTGCTCAGCACGGGCCATAGCATGGCAACTGTGGGGAGGGCAATCCCTACAGTGGCTGTGGGGAGGGGAATCCCCGTGGCATGTGGCTTCAAGCTGCAGGGGCAGGGGTGCAAAGGACGGGCAGCAACGCCATAGCAAGACACCGGCATCGCTCCCAGTAACAGCACCTCTGAGTTCCGGTACCTTTTTTTTTAGGAAAAAAAGCACTGGGCCTAGCACAACACACAGTGCTGTACTGGTGAAAAGAATGGATTGAAATGTAGGAATCTCTTGTCTATCGAATGCTCCTAACTGCAGGTTAACAAAATGAGGAAAAATCCTGACATTCCTAACTTGAACTAAAGCCCAATCTTGGCGACTTTAAGGTATTTCAACTCCCAGAATTCCCCAGTCTGGCTGGGGAATTCTGGAAGTTGAAGTCCACAACTCTCAAAGTTGCCAAGGTTGGTAACTTCTGAACTAGAATTTACTAAAGTTCGCCCATCAGCAAAAAGCCACATCAGCCTTCATGTGACATCCCAAGGGCTACATATACCAAGTGAATGGCACCAGGATTCATTGGTGGGCTAGCAATTTCATAAGTCAAGCAGGCCTCTGCAAACTTCAAGGTACCTATTTGGCCATATTTTATATATATTTTAATATATATTTTAATATATATTTAATATATATTTAATATATATTTTAATATTTTAATCTTATCAAGGAATATATATATATATATATATATATATATATATATATATATATATATATATATATATTGTTGTTGTTAGTTGCGAAGTCGTGTCCGACCCATCGCGACCCTATGGACAATGTTCCTCCAGGCCTTCCTGTCATATATATATATATATATATATATATATATGTATATGTATATGTATATGTATATATATATATATATATATATATATATATATATATATATATATATATATATATATATATATATATATATATATATATATATATATATATATATATATATATATATATATATATATATATATATATATATATATATATATACATACATACATACACACACACTCAGAAACATATAACAACTACTGGGGGGAAAAAGGTTAAAATTTGTGGTTTGCACCAGTCTGGGGTCTATGAAAAGAATGTTGGTGGGCCACACATGCTTCTGCACAGCAGTTCCTGCACTGATATAATTTAGAGAATTTCCAGCAGATACCCACAAGTTACTCTTGCTTAAAACAAATAGAGACAAAGAGAAGATAGTAGAGATTATCCTGCTGATTGCGTCCAACAAAAGTTTTCTTTGCCAGCCTTTTCTTTATCAGACTTACCAAACTGGCATCAAATGTGAAAGTGCTTCTTGTTGTTAAGCTTTGGGTTTGAAAGTTTTGATCCTGTCCATATACACAAAAATCATGGACTAAAATGCTAGAAGTAATGTAGGTGTCTTGGCTGGGTTAGTACATTACTCTGAGCCAGTTTGGACTAGTGGTTAAGGCACCAGGCTAGAAAGCAGGAGAGGTGAGTTCTAATCCCACTTTAGCCACCCCAAACCAACCCAGTGATCCCCTCGCCGTGATGTCCCATTGCCTGGAGGCAGTCCGGGTCTGGATGGGGAGAAACAGGCTTCGTCTCAATTCCGCCAAGACTGAGTGGCTGTGCATACCGGCATCTCGGACTAACCAGTCCATTCCACCTTCAATGATGGAGGGGTGAGGTGTTACCCCCCCATTGATAGGGCTCTCAACTTGGGGGTCCTCCTGGATTCGCGGCTCAGTTTTAAAGACCATATAGGAGCCATGACCAGGGGGGGGGGCTTTGCCCAGGTTCACCTGGTGCACCAGTTGCAGCCCTACCTGGACCGAGTTGCCCTGCGCACAGTCACTCATGCGTTCGTGACTTCCCGATTGGACTACTGCAACGCTCTTTACATGGGGCTGCCCTTGAGGACCACCCGGAGGCTTCAGCTGGTGCAGAATGCAGCCACGCGGGTTGTGATGGGGGTTTCCCGATACTCCCATGTAACACCTCTGCTCCGCAAGCTGCATTGGCTTCCGGTTGCCCTCCGGGTGAGATTCAAGGTGCTGGTGATGACCTATAAAGCCCTAAATGGCTTGGGTCCAGGATATCTGAGGGAACACCTGCTGTCGGCATCAAGCTCCCTTCGTCCTGTGTGCTCCCACAGGGAGGGTCTTCTCAGGGTACTGCCAGTAAAAGATTGCCAGCGGATAACACCCAGGGGGAGGGCCTTCTCTGTGGGTGTGCCTGCCCTTTGGAACCAGCTGCCCGTAGAGCTTAGGACTGCCCCTGACCTTCGCTCATTCCGCCGGGACCTGAAGACTTGGCTCTTTGAGCTTTCTGGCCTGGACTGAGAGTATTAATTGTGGTTTTAATTGGATCTTAATTGGGGTTTTATATTTATTCAAGGTCTAAATGTAATTATTTTAACTGTTCTTAATTTTTGTAATTGTTGTATTGTTATTTTTAAAAACCTTGTTAACTGCCCTGAGTCCTACGGGAGAAGGGCGGTATATAAGTCTAATAAAGATGATAAAGATAAAGATAAAGATAAAGATAAAGATAAAGATAAAGATAAAGATAAAGATAAAGATAAAGATAAAGATAAAGATAAAGATAAAGATAAAGATAAAGATAAAGATAAAGATAAAGATAAAGATAAAGATAAAGATAAAGATAAAGATAAAGATAAAGATAAAGCCAGCTGGGTGACTTTGGGCCAGTCACTTTCTTTCAGCCCAACCCACTTCACAGGGTTGCTCTTGTGGGTAAAATAGGAGGAGGAAGGACAATCTGGCATGTTTGCCACCTTGAGTTATTTATAAAAATAATAAAGATGAGATATAAATGTGGAAGAGGCCTTCATCCTGCAGTGGCTAGACAATGGCTAAGGAGGAGGAGGGGGAGGAGGAGAAGAAAGAGAAAGAAAGAAAGAAAGAAAGAAAGAAAGAAAGAAAGAAAGAAAGAAAGAAAGAAAGAAAGAAAGAAAGAAAGAAAGAAAGAAAGAAAGAAAGAAAGAAAGACTGCATATGAACACTATATATTTTGTAACAAATGCAAAGCAAAATAATCTTTTCCACTCAGGGCAGGTTTTGTCACAGGAGTCCTTTAACAATGATACACAGTTCCAGATAAATTAGGTCCCACTAGGAGCTTTAGCAGATGGATTCCATGGAAGACAAAATGTTACAGGAGACTTTAATTTTTGCAAGCAGGATTAAAGTGGTTTTCTTGCTATTGTTAATATGTAGAATAGGCCCTCTAATTCTTCTTCACTCTATTTTTTTAACTTTGTAAAAATAAAATTTTGCTTTTCTCAGGAATTTATGCCAAGTGGCCCAAAACAGTGTCCTAGGTTCTATTCCATTTATGTGTCAATACAGAAAGAGAATCCTTTTTTTAAAAAAGATATAGTTTTGTTCTTTATTTCAGTGTCTTATTTCAATCTTATTCTGTGCCATTTCTTCTTCACCAATAGCCAAATAACAGCCTGTTCTATTTTTAGAATGTTTCTGCAAACTCAGTTAGGATTATTATATTATCTCCATTTCATTTCTTGTAATTCACTGTGAAGCTATAAAACTACTTGAAGTCATAAAAAGCAGCTTAAAATAGGGATGTAAACAACCAACCTGACATTTCAGTGGAAACTCAATTTTGTGTTAATGAATTCCCACACAAAGTTTATTTTTTCTTTTTTTCCTGTTTTTTTCTTTCTTTCTCAAACATATATAAATTTGAGATTGCTACTCACTGCAAAAACATGAAATATCCGTGCAAATTTTCAGTTATATTGTTCTAGCTTGCATAAAATATGCAACAATTAGAGAAAGTCTCTAATGCAAAGATACATTTTTATAGTCAATCAACTTCAGCAGTGAGAGAATGTACACATTTGTCAAGTTAGGTAGAACTTTTACGTTCTCTGTCAAATAATTAAGCAGAAACAGTGGTTGACTTGTGTTACAAGTCAAATCTTTTAATAAATGGAAATATGGTAATTCAAGTGTAGTTTTTTATTGTGTAATAGCACAATGGAAAATTCACTTTAAAAAGTGGAACCTTCAGTGTTGCCATGTGGAATGCTCCTGTCCTGGTTTAGTCTTGTGTTTGTTTTTTTTTCCACTATGATCATCCATTCCATTAACCTTCTCACCAGCTCAGAAGCCATGGACTATTCTTTCAGGTCCCTACTACCTTACAAACTCCCCTCCTCCTTAAATGATTCTGGTTTTTTTTTCAAGCCTTCTCATAACTGCTCTCAGGTATTTGAACTAGCGCTAGTTCTGGCAACAAAGCAACAATCCCAACTTGATGCAGTGGTTAAATTAAAAACAAATTAAAACCTTACAAGTATAACAAGCAGAAAATAACATAATGCTGTGCAGACATGTAGGTATATAAACAGCCCAAAATAGCCAGTGGGCATATGTGTTTCCTAAAAATATGTGGATGGACCATTAAAAACAATCAAGCCATTTAAAGCTGTTGTTAATATTTTTCTTTGTAGCTTGGTAGAAATAGAAGTGGACTTCCAGTATTGTGCATTTTAACTTCTCTTTGATTGATTTCTAATTATTGGATCTTGGACTTCTTTTTTTCAGAAATATGGGGAATTCTTATGTGTACATATTAGAATGGGAGAGGGAGAGGAAGAAGAATTCCATGTTGTGGATTATCTAAACCCATGGTTCTGCAAATGCAGGTCTCAAAATCCTGTTCATTGAAGAAAAGGAGATGAGACAGCATTGGTCAGTTCCCAGGTCACAGAACATCTTCAGAATTTCCTTCCAAACTCATTGTTGAAAATTAAACACACACACACACACACACCATTCTCGAATTGTGATTTAAATCTTAAGACCCGCTTTCTCTTGGTGTAAAATAAAGTTGTAAACTGAATCTGTGGTTTATTGGTTTTCAATGTTCCCCGTGCCTATTTTGCATGTTGCTCTCCTTTTCATGTTTACACTCTGAATTCAGTTTCTATATTTATATTTATCTTTATTAAATTTTTATACCGCCCTTCTCCAGAAGGACTCAGGGCGGTGTACAGGGCAATAAATATTAAAAACAAAGTACAAAAGTTAAAAAACAATTAAATATTATGCCCGATATAAACAGTAATTAAAACCATGTCAAAAACCCAACCCTTAACCCATCAAACCAGGCCAGATTGCTCGAATAAATAAGTTTTTAGATCCCGCCGGAAGGAGTGAAGGTCGGGGGCCATCCGGAGCTCGACCAGCAAGCGGTTCCACAGGTCTGGCGCACCCACAGAGAACGCCCTCCCCCTAGGGGCCACCAATCGACATTCTTTGATCGGAGGCACCCTGAGGAGGCCCTCTCTGTGGGAGCGCACTGGACGGAGGGAGGTTGACGCCCGCCGCAGGTGTTGCCGTAGGTAATCCGGACCCATGCCATGTAGGGCTTTGTAAGTCATTACCAACATTACTATCTTTGGCAACTGATCTTTAAGGTAGGATCAGAATCCTGTCTGGAATTTGTTCACTGTGATATCAGTGCATAACACAGAGACATTCCATATATTACAGTGTCTGTTTTTTAAAACAAAAACAAAAACAACAACCTGCCTCTGTATATAAAAAGCATATGTGCATTAACATAATTTGAAAAAAAAAGTAGGGTAAAACTTAATAGGGCTAATCTTCAAAGAGTCTGGAAAATCAGTCAGGCTCTCAAAATAATCAAAACCCAACTGTGTCAGATCATTTACTATCCTATAATTCTTATCCTTTTTTATTTTCCTTTATTATAGAAAACTGGAACTATTTGCAGAAGTAATCTTATGTTCTCGTTTTAATAAAATGGCAGCTGCCTTCTTCTATAGCTATAAATGCTATCAGTCATTCTTAAATGATTAGCATAGTGGGTCTAATGCATGCATAAAAGCTAGGTAGAGAAGCTGAAATGAGTAACCTCTTACAGTTTGTGAAGTCTATAGGGCACAGAGAGCTCTTTCATAATTTAGTGGTGGAAGTTTTGTTCAAAGGGTTAATGAGAAGAAATGGTCACCTCTGAGGCCTAGAGTCATGGTACATAGCTCTGAGTTCCATTGGGAGAGAAAGTCAGAAGATATTCAGGGAAAACTTTCACTTTGGGATCTTTGGTCCTCTATGAGCTTGTGTGTTTTCTTGTAGACATTTCATTACCCAGCTAGGTAACATCATCAATGCTAGAAGTGCTAGAAATGCCTTGACTTAGGTGGGCAAAATCTGAAAAAGAAAGTAGCTTTCCAGGGATTGCTTAATAACTCTGCAAGAAAAAAAAATCTTGCCCAGATTTTTAATTTGTCTTCTCTATCTCTTTGTTTCAGCTGTCTCGATGACCTCTACCCATTAAACCTAGAGGAGGAGTAAGTTTCAACTGTGTATCATTTCCATCTGGGCCATCTTTAAGAGAAGTACTCACTTCCAGTAATCCCTGATTCTATGGTTACCTGCAAGTCAAAATCAGAAGAGACAGAAAATCCAACTTATCAGACATGACATCATCTTTGTTCTGGGATTCAAGGTAATATGTGTATCATTGAATTCATAACATGTCATTAATATGTCCTAAAATGAAGAGTTTAGATTATACTTAAGCAATTATTGCACGTTTCAGAGACTCAGCTGTCTATTTTCTTGCATCTTGCATAGAATAATTATTAACTGAAGATTAGTTTAGCACATCACAATATATGCAGAATAAATTCAGAACTTACACTAACATTTGCCAATTTTATAGACTATTCCTACAACCTAGTGGAGAAAGCTGGAAATTACAGCTTCCTTGTCTGCCATACAATCTGTGTATTCGCTTCCAGAAGTACATTTTTGCAAACACCATATGGCAGCAACATCTCCCTATTATTGTAATACATGACTTCATTTGGAAAATAATTCCACACACAATTACCCTGATTAGAATATTTGATATCCAAAATCCTTTCCAGATTTTTTTTAACAGAAACGTTCTCAACATATATAGCATAGACCCTGTCAAAAAATAAACAAGATCTCTTAACTGTTAAAAATGAGGCACTAAATGCAATATATGACTGCTAAAAGACTGCTAAAACTCTGATCTCCGGGACAAAAAAACTTTATTCAGTACTAAGCTTTTGTCAACAGCTGTTGACATTGTCAAAGTGTGAACTAGGCTCTGGGAACGCTCATCCTTATAGCCCTTTGGATGTTAACAACCTGGCCATTGAGCGTGTCGTTGGTCCACCCGCCCCCCTCCTTCCCGTAATTGGTTGAGTTGATCCTGATTTGGCTGTGCTGGCCGACATCCGCTTCAATTTTGCCATTCCGCCTCCTCCCACTCGCCCCGCTCGCTGGTCCTGTCCGTCCTGCAGCATACAGTTGTCCGGTGTTGTTGCCGGATCACTCCCCCTGCTGCTGTTTCTGGACACGCTATCAGCGTGCGATGCAGCCATCTC
Organism: Vipera berus; assembly: GCF_964194415.1. Taxonomy (NCBI): domain Eukaryota; kingdom Metazoa; phylum Chordata; class Lepidosauria; order Squamata; family Viperidae; genus Vipera; species Vipera berus. The sequence goes on from NC_138202.1 coordinate 136,015,378, forward strand.
AGGTGGCAAGCTTTCCGCCACACTCATTGCGCTGATCGCACTGATCAGCTGTTCCCTCCTCGACTGTGCAAGGGGTCCAGTCCACACTTCTGCATTTCCAGTCCTCATATTCCCCTGCCTCAGTGGAGTTTTTGTAAGTGTGTTATCGAGGTCTTTCGCTTTCCTGTTTATGCAAGAGTAGAGTGGTCAATGGTTTACTCATTCAGGCCCCCTGCATGACTGTTCGTATCGTCTCAGCATCTGGTATGCTGGTAATAGCTCGACATGCCGATTGATAGACTGCTGGTTGGATAGCCAGGCCTTCTTCAGCAGGCAGCTGCCCTTCGTTGGGTCCTGGGCAATAACCTCAGCCCCTGCAAAATTGAATGTGTGGCTGTTCTCAATCGTGTGCATCCACACCTGAGAAAGTTGTTCATTGTGCCTGACTGCCAATTCATGCTCATACTTTTTTCTATTGCTGTTAAAACTGCATAGCCTAGTTAGAATGCCTTAGAGGAAACTGATGTGAATTGTACCAAATTGCAGCTGAGAAATTTGAACTGATTGCTCTTAATTACATTGAAATGGATCAGGAAGGGGGGAAAAATCAAAATTATATGTTCGGTTGTCGCAGTCAGATAGTCATGCCTTTGCATCATTATGATAGTCATTTCTTTGAAAGCTAAACTGCTCAGCATCAAAAGATAAGGAAGAGGGATAAGGCTACACTTAGAATCTACAGTACTGTCTAATCTCTGGCTTTTGGGATATTTGTGTAGATTCTACGTGTGAAATTCTGATCCCTATGCTGGCTGACAATCCTGACCTCACACTTGGAACTATGGACTGGATTTTGCCAATTCTGCTATGTGCTTCTCTTAAAAGCAATATCACTTGGGGAAACTTCTTTTTTTCAGAGAAACTGTTTGGTTTGTATTCTTTATCTGCTGCTGTCTCCTCAACCTTGAATAAACTTCTAGTTTCTATGGCATGTGTGTGTGTGTGTGTGTGTGTGTAACTGAAACCAGAAACAGTACAGCCTAAAGGGCAGGGATGTGGGGGGAGGGAGAGAGGTGAATGGGTAGAGTTAAGAGGAGGCAGTTACTTACCTTACCAAGACTTGGGGCTGGCTGTCCCAGGTAGACCAGACAGGAAACACAACTAGGTGAGTTAATTCTATTTATTGTAAGGCTACATTAATAGAATCTTGCAAGTATGAAAGTACAAATTTTCCACCATCTCCATCTCCTGAGAAGCTGGAGAGAGTCACTTCTGAACCTCCTTCTCTGATGCAATTTATACAATTGTGAGCTATGCACTCTCTTATCTGACCATTCCCTAGGCAACATTTCTTCTCCTCATCTCTCAAGGTTGTTCTTACATACCATTACTGGGAAGGGTTAACCTGGGAATGCTTGGATTGGGGTGGGTCCTTGCCTAACAACTAGTGGTATTCAGTTAACAACTGCAGGGATTGCTGTTCCTAAGCAATGCAAACATGAATTGTCACACTTTACAATATCTTCACTTAGCAATGAAAATTCCAATCCCAACAGCTTTTTTTAACTCAGTGACTACCTGTATGATCCACATTTAAACAGTGTCATTTATGAAATATGCATTTCCAGAAAGATTACCTAATCTGGTCTCAGTGACTGGATTTAAAGAATATGCCAAGCCAAAAACAGAGAAGCTACTATAATGTGTAAACAAGTTTGACATATCAGCTAATTAGACAGATATTTGAAGACTGCCCTAGATAATTTATTGTTTAAAATTGTGCTTCATTTTAATGTGGGCTGTAATACAGTGACAGAACATGATTTTTCATAGAGAAAGTTCCAGATTTTGCATAGAGAAGGCTCTGTATGATTTTTCACAGATTCCCTAGCATATCCAAAGATAGCAGGGAAAATGCCATGTACAAATCTCTACTGATCAATTGCCAGTTAGTAAAGACAATACTGCATTAGGTGGACAAATAATCTGACAGAAATGACCTTGGTTCCCATGGGACAGTAAAATGTTTAGACTAGTAAAAATCCTCCATCCCCCTCCCAACACTGTGGCAACTTAGAATGAAGAAAATGGCTGCAGCCAGGTTCATTGTAGAGTTGACAATGATATTTGCAGCCCAGATATCATATATCTATTTAAAAATGGAGGATGGAAATAAAGAAGTAAAAATAATAATTGAGATTTGAATTCATCAGGAGCCAAGACATTTAGCTTTTCATTTTATCAGTTAGACCAGGGTACCCTAGAGGTCAATATCACTCCCCAAGGAACTAGCCAAGGGATCAATATATCTGAGAGTCAGAAGAGATCAAAGTCTGGGGATCAATAGGTAGTTGATCAGAGGTTAGTATTCATGAATATCGTTAATGCTACAAAACTCTTACTGATCGATTAACATGCCTAAAATCTAAGTGAATGGATGGAAATTGCAAATATTAAAAATGATGTTTCTTTCCTGGCCTTTTTTTGTCCAAAAACCTCTCTTTAAAAACAAGGCTTAAAAAAACAGAATTCAGAAGAAATTTGAAGTAGAGATTTATGTGATAATGATAGTATTACAAGAATGAAGGTGGGAAAACATATACTTTATGAAAAACTTAAAGAACCAAGGCAGAAAAGAAAGCATTTATCTTGCTTTTTAGAAATTTGATAGGTGAATAGATTCTGTCAAAATGATTTTATTTTTTTTATTTCAGGGGGTGCTGCTAAAATCTAAAGCAACTGAGAATAGCAATTTCAGACTAAAGGAAATTGGCTACATCTATCCTTTTAAAAAGAAAGGTATACCTGGAAGAGATTATTTTTCTAAACTTTCATAATAAAAGTGAAAATGAAAAACCAGAATGTTGTGCTTTTAATCTTCTAGTTTCGATCAATAAGGTAAGAAATGAAGAGAATAATTTGCATAGTAGATGTCCAAAGTATTATTTTAGACATTTTCTATCTGCAAGGTTCATCAGTGGAAAGTTGAAGCATACAATATGTATCGGTGGATATAAAAAGTGTGTTCATCATCTCATCTCTTAGTTTAAATTTTAGGTCTGTCTCTTCTAGCCTCTGATCAAGAAAAGCATTGGGAGAAGATTATATTATAAAATCCAAAGAGAAGAGTCAACTGTACTTGGGACACATTGTGTGAAGTGGCAATGGGTGAACCATCTGATGACCTGAGGGACCCCAAACCACGTCTTAGGAAGACAAAATTCTTGGAGTCAAATCTATTCCAAAAAGAATCTTTACTATGACATGCTTGGTTGTAGGAATACGAGACAGGACTTAATATTATTCCACGAACTAAACCCTTATAAAGAGTTCCCGGTTTAACCCCCCTTAGCCCCATTTGGTCAGTCCCCCATCCTTTATCTCGTATCATCCCTCTCGTGGGAAAAAGGAACTTAGGACCTTTCATAGAGCCTTGGTGGAGCAGTGGGCTAATGCCTCCTTAAGTAACACCAGCTGCCTGCAATTAGTGCAGGTTCGCGTCCCACCAGGCTCAAGGTTGACTCAGCCTTCCATCCTTCCGAGGTAGGTAAAATGAGGACCCAGATTGTTGGGGGCAATTAAGCTGACTTTGTAATAATGCCGCTTGGGGGTGTGTGTGAAAGCCCTAATAAGCAGGCATATACATAGAATGAAGGCTACTGCTAAGCTTGTAAGCCGCCCTGAGTCTTCGGAGAAGGGCGGGATATAAATGGAATTAAAATAAAAAAATAAATAAATGTTTATTGCTCTCTTCCGTGACACAAGCCAGATCCTAGCCCCCCCTTTTGTTTCCCCAGTTCAAAAGGCTTCTCCTTTCCTTTGAAATGCCTAATACCGGTTCAATACACATCCATTCTCTTCTCTTCGGGAGATGGCAGAATCCATGGAATAATGTTTGAAACATTCCATTTATGAATATGATATAAATGGATTCTGACACTAGGTTAGGAACAGATCATCAGGGAGAAAGTTGTCTATGTGGTCACTAAGAGCTGACCTAGCTTAATGGCACATATTCTACCAGGGTGCAAGAAGATGGAAAGTGACAGCTGGGGGCAATAAGCTGACTTTGTAATAATGCCACTTGGGGTGTGTGTGAAAGCCCTAATAAGCAGGCATATACATAGAATGAAGGATACTGCTAAGCTTGTAAGCTGCCCTGAGTCTTCGGAGAAGGGCGGGATATAAATGGAATAAAAATAAAATAAATAAAATAAAATCCCTTTTAAGAGACAGCAGTAACTAATAAAAAAAAATTAATAGCACAAATGGAATTGAATAAGTCTGGATCCATATATTACTTTTCTGAAAATATTGCAAAGGTTGCTCAACCTGCCCCACCACCACCTGCCACAAAAACACAAGCTCCTTCATTGGAAATTATCTCAGCATACAGTTATTCTTACAAATCTCTGAATTCTAAACAGACAAAAAAAGTGCTTTTAGCAGCTACATTCAGTTGAGCTGACTACATGACATGCTAAAGAACTATCAACCACATTAGGTTAATGACAGTGGAACAATTACCATTTTGGAGGAATACATGTTGGAAAACCTATCCTAAAGTTGGGATGAGGGTTTCAAGTAAGGGAAGCATTGCTTTATCAAAAGGAATGTGAAGTAGTTCAGTTCAGTTCAGTTCAGTTCAGTTTAGTTCAGTTCAGTTCAGTTCAGTTCAGTTCAGTTCAGTTTAGTTTAGTTTAGTTTAGTTTAGTTTAGTTTAGTTCAGTTCAGTTCAGTTTAGTTTAGTTTTTAGTTTAGGTAAAGGTAAAGGTAAAGGTTCCCCCGCACATGCGTGCTAGTCGTTTCCGACTCTAGGGGCCGGTGCTCATCTCCGTTTCAAAGCCGAAGAGCCAGCGCTTGTCCGAGGACGTCTCCATGGTCATGTGGCTGGCATGACTAGACGCCAAAGGCGCACGGAACGATGTTACCTTCCCACCGTAGTGGTCCCTATTTTTCTACTTGCATTTTTACGTGCTTTCGAACTGCTAGGTTTGCAGAAGCTGGGACGAGTAACAGGCGCTCACTCTGTTACACGGCACTCGGGATTCGACCCGCCAAACTGCCGACCTTCTGATCGACAAGCTCAGCGTCCTAACCCACTGAGCCACCACGTCCCTAGTTTTTAGTTTAGTTTAGTTTAAATATTTTGCTAAATTAAATTATGGACTAGAAAGCTAGGATTTGTGCTGCTGTGAGAGCTTGTTTTCTGTTTAATAAGAAGATTAAGCATGTTCAGGACGATGTATAGGAGAAGATGGCTCAAAAAGAACAGGCTGGCTACTCCCATTTACATTGGTAGAATATATTTCAATCCTTGCAAATACGTTACTGCACCATGAATTTAAAAATCTTTTCCTCTCCTGTTGATCCTCATATTTGGTAGAAACAATGATAGATGGTTCTTGGAAATGTAGATTGGTCTTAAAAACAATCTCTACCTCAGCCTGCTACTGGGAAGCCATACTATCATTTCTCAGTTTTAAATCAGCTTGTTGGAATAATTTCACATATCGTATTTTTCTGGGGCCCTGCATCTTCCTCATTTTAAACATTCCTGGAAGGGATATTTCTTTCTATGCTTTTTTCCTACTCTTTTCTATTAGTGTTTTTTCTCCCATCTTTTCATCCAATTGTATGATCTTGAAAGCTCTTAAGCTCTAAAAAGTGGCTGGGATAAGGGAAGATCATCCCAAAATTTTCATTAGGTCAAGAACAGGGTGTGTGGTTTTTCTTGGAGTCTGTATTTTAGCGCAGTGAATAAAATAAAAATAAAAATTAAGAAAGAACAATTTAAGACTGTTTTTGCCACCACCGCTTTAGACTGCCTTGGTAAGGCCACACTTGGAATACTGCAGCCAGTTTTGGTTGCCATGATATAAAAAAGACATTGAGACTCTAGAAAGAGTACAGAGAAGAGCAACAAGGCTGATCAGGGGACTGGAGGCTAAAACATATGAAGAACAGTTGCAGGAATTCGGTAGGTCTAATTTAATGGAAAGAAGAATTGGGAAGAATTCCATGGATGAGAATCCTAAAGGGGAAAACAACTCAAGAAGCTTGGGAAATTTTGAAAAGTGAGATAATAAAGGCCCAGTCTAACACAATACCAACAAAGAAAAAAAATAAAAGCTTTCAAAAGAAACCAGCATGGCTGCATAAAGAACTCTCTGATAAACTGAAAGACAAAAAGGACAAGTATAAGAAGTGGAAAGAGGGGCACATAACTAAGGTAGAATATCAGCAAACAGCCCGTGCCTGCAAAGATGAAGTGAGGGAAGCTAAGGCTCAAAATGAACTAAGGTTTGCGACCAAAGTCAAAAATAACAAAAAAAGCTTCTTTCAACATATAAGAAACAAGAAAAAAGTTAAGGAAATGATTGGTCCATTAGTCGGGGAAAGTGGCAAGAAGGTGACAAGCAACAGGGAGAAAGCAGAATTATTTAATTCATTTTTTGCATCTTCCTTTACACAAAGGGAAAAAACAGTCCAACCTACCCAAACCAGTGCCATAAAAACAGAATAGAAATGCAAGTTAAGATAGGCAAGAAAATGGGAAGCGAGCACCTGTCCAGCCTAGACGAGTTCAAATCACCAGGACCAGATGGATTACACCCCAAGGTTCTCAAGGAACTGGCAGACGTGATCTCAGAACCACTGAACTATATTTTTTTTTTTTTTTTTTCCTGCCCAAGATGGCGACGGCCGCAACTTAGGCTTCGGGCGCTCTTTGAGGGCTTCAAAGGATTTAGCTCGGGGAAGCCCACGGTATGTCGAGGCGATTCTGGGGGTGGGGGGTCTAAAAACAGCTGCTGGGCGCTGTTTTTCTGCGGCGCTGATCCCCCCCCCCCTTCGAGCTAGCGGCTTTTGATATCTGCCGCCTGTCAACCTGCCGGCCCATGATGGCGCCGAACGCTGCTACGCTGTGAAACCCGAGATGTCAGCCCTGCTTTTTCATCTGCTGCTGGCCGAGGCGACTTCGTGCTGCGGTTGGCTGTGGCTACTCCGGGACTCGGGGGTTTTCAAAACAGCTGCTAAGCGCTGCTCTCTGTAGCGCTGAGCCCCCCCCCTCCGAAACAGCGTCTTGTGGATTCTAGCGAGTGGTGCCGAGAACTGTCTGTCGACTTGCTGAGCCTCATCATGGCGCTGAGCGCTGCCACGTCGTGAAGCTCGGGACGTCTGCTTTGTTTCCATCTGCTCGCGGGCTGAGGCAGCTTTGGGGATTGGGGATTGTTGGAACAGCTGCTGGGCGCTGCTTTTCGTGACGCCGAGCCCCCCCCAACCAGCGGCCTGCTGATTTGAACGAGCAGCGCTGAGAATTTCCTGCCGACCTGCTGAGCTCCGTTATGGCGCCGAGCACTATTACAGCACCGGGAAGCCCGGGACGCCTTGCCTGTCTTCCTTCCTCTGCTTGCTCGTCGTGGATACCCTCTGTTGTTGGAGGGGCAGCGGCGATGATCCCACCGGACGGAGATTCTTCTACTACCATTGGCTGGCTGGCACCGTTTTCTGCGGTGCGGAGCCTCCTTCTCCTCCCGGATGGTGGTTGCAGACTGTGGGCCTGGTCATCGGCCTCGGCGGACATGCTAGCGAACTTTTTGATTCAATATAGCTGCTGGGACTACCTCTTTCCTCCGTTGGAGATGGTTTGGACTGGCGGACGGGCATTGACTGACGGCGCTGATTGGCGGTGTGAGGATCAACAGAGGCTTGGCCTCCCTGTCCTTTACTTTTTTGCTGCCAGGCAGGCGTTATGACTGGCTCCGTACCTGATGGGAATTAAGATCTCCCTATTGATAGTCCAATGTGGACGGGACCGAACCGTGGTGGGAGGACGGTTTTGGACTGGTCAGCGTCCACCTCACTGGTGTGAGAGACCAGTTGGGGTGGGCCTGGCTCAGGATCCCCTTTTTCTCTCTCTGCTCCAGTCAGATGCCTCAGCCGGAGTGAGAGGACGGCTGAGGTTGTCTTTTGGATTTCCATCTCAGGTGAGAGCGGAGATGGCTTTGCAGATTGAGAGATACGCCCACTGGACTTTTTCTTTCTCCATCTATGTACCATCAACGAGCGATCCTCTGGATATATTTGTAACATCGGCCTTGAGAGACTATTCGAGCGCAATATGATCTATCGTTATTCCGAAGCGGACTTGTATGCCCTTAGGGCGGTTCCTGCCTCATGGGCGCGACCTGTCGCCTGTTTCCATACTCCCCTTAATGACGGGTCCAAGCTTTGGGACTCCGAGAGGTGGTTGGGCTTGGACAGGGGCCTCGAGTTAAGACGCGCTAAGAGGCCCCTGATAAGATTCTTAGCCGGTTATTTTAAGAGGTTAGGGAGGGGGAGGAAGGGGAGGGTGGGGAAGGAATCTGTAACCGGCACTCAGTCTGGACCTGTTAGAGGTCCCGACGGGACGGGGTCGGGGGAGGTGGCTGCTGGCGCTGGGAATGTGGGGGTGGGGCATCGAATCCCCACGGCGATAGGGTATGGCAGCAGGTGTTTGCGCGGAGGGCCATATCAACATCTGGGATCGCGCCCCCGCTATCTCCGAGCGGTGGTGCGCTCCGACCCTCCGGTTAGCACCCTCCTACCCGGGGATGAGGGTGATCAGGCCCCTGAGCTCAGGTTGGTCTATTTTAACGCTAGATCCGTAGTTAACAAAGCTCCCCTCATCTGTGATCTGATCGAGGAGGAATGTGCGGATCTAGCGTGCATCACGGAAACTTGGTTGGGTTCGGAGGGAGGGGTGCCTCTCACCGAGTTATGCCCGCCAGGTTTCCGGGTGCTGCACCAGCCACGGGCTCAGGGCAGGGGTGGTGGGGTGGCAGTGGTTATTCGGGAGACTTTGTGTCCCCGGGAGGCCACCATTGTCCAGATGGCCGGGAGTGAATCCCTCCTCTTGAGATGTGGTCCTCGGGTTCAGTTGGGCTTGTTGCTCACATACCTGGCGCCCAGCTGTGTGGCAACAGCCCTGCCTGAGCTGCTCGACACCCTCTCAGGGTTGGCGGTGGAGTTCCCCAGGCTTATAGTCCTGGGTGACTTCAACCTGCCATCACTGGGGGGGTCGTCGGAGTTAGCTCGGGAGTTCATGGCTTCCATGACAGCCATGGGCCTGACCCAGGTTATTGAGGGCCCTACTCACAAGGGGGATCATACTCTCGACCTGGTGTTCCTGTCTGGACAGTGGTTGGATGATCTGGGAGGGGGTTCTCCGTCCATCACCCCTCTGTCATGGTCAGATCATCACCTCCTGAGGCTGGTTTTCCGTCATGCCATCCCCCGCCGCTGGGCGGCGGAACCGACCAGGTGGTTCCGCCCCAGGCGCCTAATGGACCCGGATCGGTTCCAGAGGGCGCTTGGGCCGATACCTATCACCCTTACCCACAGCCCAGTCGATGCTCTGGTGGAGGCCTGGGAAACGGCTGCCACCAGGGCACTCGACTGTGTTGTACCCATGCGACCTCTGACTCGGCGCAGATCCCGTTGGGCTCCATGGTTCTCTGTGGAGCTCCGGGAGATGAAGCGTCGGAGACGAGGTCTAGAGAGCGGTTGGAGATCCAGCCGATCCGAATCCGACCGATTGCAGTTAAGAACCTTCATAAGGTCTTATCTTGCGGCGATAAGGACGGCGAAGTCTAACTACTTTGCCGCCCTTATCGCGTCCGCAGATAATCGCCCGGCCGCCCTGTTTAGGGTGACTCGCTCCCTCCTTAACCAGGAGGTGAGGGAGGATCCCTTGCAGGGACGAGCCGAGGAGTTTAGTCATCATCTGAGGGACAAAATCGCTCGGATCCGGACCGGCTTGGACTCTGACTGGGCAGAGTCTGATGTGGAGGAATCAGGCGGTCTTGAGCACGTTATCTGGACTGAGTTCGACCCTGTTTCCCCTGATGATGTGGACAGGATCATGGGGAGACTGAGCTCCACCACCTGTTTGTTGGATCCGTGCCCCTCCTGGCTAGCTTATGCGGCTCGGGAGGGAACACGAGGCTGGTTCCATGCAGTAATAACTGCTTCTTTGAAGGAGGGTGTCTTCCCTGCCGCCTTGAAGGAGGCGGTGGTGAGACCCCTCCTCAAGAAGCCTGCTTTGGACCCGGCTGTTTTAAACAACTATCGTCCAGTCTCCAACCTTCGCTTCCTGGCGAAGGTTGTTGAGAGTGTGGTGGCGCATCAGCTCCCTCTGTTCCTGGAGGAAACTGATTATCTGGACCCGTACCAATCGGGCTTCAGGCCCGGACACAGCACGGAGACGGCATTGGTCGCGCTGGTGAATGATCTCTGGAGGGCTAGGGACAGGGGTTGCTCCTCTGTCCTGGTCCTATTAGATCTCTCAGCGGCTTTCGATACCATCGACCATGGTATCCTGCTGCGGCGTCTCAGGGGGTTGGGAGTGGGAGGCACCGTCCTACGGTGGTTCTCCTCCTACCTCCAGGGCCGCTCGCAGTCGGTGTTGACAGGAGGGCAGAGATCCGCCCCGAGGTCTCTCATTTGTGGAGTCCCTCAGGGGTCGGTTCTCTCGCCCCTCCTGTTCAACATCTACATGAAGCCGCTGGGCGAGATCATTCGTGGTTTTGGGGTGGGGTATCACCAGTACGCTGATGATACCCAACTTTTTCTTTCCACCCCGAACCAACCCAGTGATGCCCTCTCCGTGATGTCCCGGTGCCTGGAGGCGGTGCAGGTCTGGATGGGGAGAAACAGGCTTCGTCTCAATCCCGCCAAGACTGAGTGGCTGTGCATATCGGCGTCTCGGGTTAACCAAGTTATTCCACCTCTAATGATGGGGGGTGAGGTGTTACCCCCCGTTGATAGGGCTCGCAACCTGGGCGTCCTCCTGGATTCACGGCTCAATTTTGAAGATCACATAGGAGCCGTGACCAGGGGGGCTTTTGCACAGGTTCGCCTGGTGCGCCAGTTGCGTCCCTATCTGGACCGAGACGCCCTACGCACAGTCACTCATGCGCTTGTGACCTCCCGTTTGGACTACTGTAACGCTCTCTACATGGGGCTGCCCTTGAAGACCACTCGGAGGCTTCAACTGGTGCAGAATGCGGCCGCGCGAGTTGTAATGGGGGTTTCCCGATACTCCCATGTAACACCTCTACTCCGCGAGCTGCATTGGCTTCCGGTTGCCCTCCGGGTGAAATTCAAGGTGCTGGTTATCACCTATAAAGCCCTACATGGCCTGGGTCCGGGTTATTTGAGGGAACACCTGCTGCCGGCATCAAACGCCCTTCGCCCAGTGCGCTCCCACAGGGAGGGTCTGCTCAGGGTTCCGCCGGTGAGAGATTGCCGGCGGGTGACACCCAGGGATAGGGCCTTCTCAGTGGGAGCGCCTGCCCTCTGGAACCAGCTGCCAGTAGAGCTGAGGACTGCTCCCGACCTCCGATCATTCCGCCGGGGCCTGAAGACCTGGCTCTTTGAGCTCTCGGGCCCAGGCTGAGGAGAAAATTTTAACTGGGGTTTTAATGTACAGGGTGAATTTAATGCTTTTTAAATTGGTTTTAACTTTTGTATGTTTTGATTTTTAATTCCCTGTAAACCGCCCTGAGTCCTCAGGGAAAGGGCGGTATACAAATGCAAATATTAAATTATTAAATTAAATTAAATATTTTTCAAAGATCCTGGAGCACTGGGGAACTACCAGAGGACTGGAAGAGAGCTGATGTAGTTCCCATCTTCAAAAAAGGGAAAAAAATAGATCCAGGAAACTACAGACCTATCAGCCTGACCTCAAAACCTGGGAAGATTCTGGAAAAGATAATCAAACAACAAATCAGCGAACACCTTGATGCGAACAAAGTTATCACTGAAAGCCAACATGGGTTTGTCAAAAACATATCATGCTAGACAAATCTTATTGCATTCTTTGACCAAGTGACAAAACTAGTGGACCAGAGGAATGCTCTAGATATAATTTACTTGGACTTCAGTAAGGCATTTGATAAAGTAGATCACAACCTACTACTTGATAAGATAGAAAAAATGTGGGTTAGATAGCATCACCACCAGATGGATTCGTAGCTGGCTGACAGGCCGTACTCAGCATGTGGTCCTCAATGGAACTGCATCTACATGGAAGGAAGTGTGTAGTGGGGTGCCCCAGGGCTCTGTTCTGGGCCCAGTGCTCTTCAACATCTTCTTCAACGATTTGGATGAGGGGATAGATGGGGAACTCATCAAATTTGCAGACAACACCAAGCTGGCAGGAATAACCAATACTCCAGAAGATAGGCTTAAAATACAGGAGGATCTGGACAGACTCAAAAACTGGGCACTATCTAATAAAATGAAATTCAATTGTGAAAAAAGTAGGGTTCTACATTTAGGCAGGAAAAATCAAATGCACAGGTATAGTATAGGGGGTACCTTTCTCGATAGTAGTAACTGTGAGAGAGATCTCGGAGTCCTAGTGGACAATCACTTAAATATGAGCCAGCAGTGTGCTGCAGCTGCCAAAAAAGCCAACACAGTGCTAGGCTGCATTAACAGAGGGATAGAATCAAGATCACGTGAAGTAGGACTTCCGGTGGCGACGCGAGGCTGAAGACAGCCATCTCCGGGCTGTCCGCTCCGCGGTTTTGTTGAACTGCCGAAAACAGCGCCGATCAGCTGTTTTGGTGGTTCGGAAGCCCCCTCCTCGGGAGAAGAGGAGGAGGTGAGGCCCCAGGTAGGGGTTGAGCTCTCCGGGGCTGCCTGAGCTTTTAGTTCGGGCGGCTGAAGGATCGAGCCCCCCCGAAGCCTGGGTTTGCTCCGGGCTGCGCAGCGCTTCTGCTCCGTGCTTTTGGGAGCAGAACCAAGCGTTAGCAACCACCCCTGCCAGAAGGAAAGACTTTCGAGTGTGAAGAGGCAGGCAGAGGAGGTCGAGTGTGAAGAGGCAGGTACAGGAGGTCAAGGTGAAGTGGACTTTTGTTCTCTACTTCAATGGACTTTATGGCTTTTAAAAGTGAAAGTGCGTAGTAAGTGAAAGTGGGGGAAGATGGCGACTAAAACTTCTAAAGCTCTCCAGAGTGCGGGGGCTTCCCCGGTGCAACAGACCTCGCTGCAAGCCTTACTTCCTCCTGCACCTGCTCCGGCACTGACGGTTAAGGATTTACAGGATGCTTTGGAAAAGCATTCACAACAAATATCAGATATTATAGATGGAAAGATGGAAAAGCTGGAGGAGAAGATGGAAGAGAAGTTTACAGCAATGAGGGCAGACATCTTGCCTGCACTTGAAGGTGTGGCTGTATGTATTCAATGTTTGGATGAAAAAATGGAGGATCTTAGTCAAAAGAATTCCAGACTAGAAGCAAAAGTTTTAGAGAATGAAAATATAATGGATAAAATGGATGGAGACTTGACTCTCGTCCAGTACCACCAGATGGAGTTTGCTATCAGAATCAGAGGCTTAAAAGAGAATCCTAAAGAAGATTTAAAGCAGATAGTCTCTGAGGCTTTGGAAGCGGTACTGGGACAGCCAGCAGCTGAAATTGAGGGAAGTATAGACAAAATCTTTCGTGTGAATTCATGGATTGCAAGGCAGAGGAAGCTACCTAGAGATGTGGTGGTTTATTTTACAAAGAGAGCAATTAGGAATGAAGTTATCCAAGTTGCTTATGATACTAAGCTTGTGGTTGCTGAGCAAGAAGTTTTGGTTTTAAAAGAGATTCCTCCAAGAATTTTAAGGAGAAGGAAAGATTTTGCTTTTTTGGCACAGGAACTTAAGAAACACGACATCAAGTTCAGATTGGAGATACCAGTGGGCATGGTGGTGGTGCATGAAGGTACGAGACACCATTTGGTCACAGTGATCCAGGCACGTGATTTTTATAGCAAAGTTTTAAAAGCAACCCCTCCACCACTTTTGGAATCTGCAAAGAAAAATGGCGAGGGAAAGCCTCAAGATCCTGAAGGAACACAGACAGATGAGAAAGGTACTGGAGGGGATCAAATTACAGCTTCATCGGCAGATGCTAGAGAGCAGAGGATGACGCGTGCCGCCTTAAGACGAGTGAGACAAGAGCAAGAGCAAGATTAGCAGAAAGTTATGGAACCTCCAAAGCGTACCTATAGTGAAGCTGTGGGAGGGGCGCGGCCTAAGGAAGTTAAGGGGATCTTGGCAGGCGTGCTCCAGAAGCTTCGGGACGCCAAGAATGGCGACTAAGTTCCTAACTTGGAATGTCAATGGATTAAACTCACCACAGAAGAGAAAGAAAGTTTTTCAATATTTAAAACAATTTAAGACTGATGTTATTTGCTTGCAAGAAACGCATATTAGGGTTATGGATCAAAAGTACCTGTTGAACTTAAGGTTGGGTACGCAATTTACTGCTTCTGCAATGAATAAGAAAAATGGAGTGGTTATTTATGTCAAGAATACTCTGACAGCGGAACTAATAGAAGCAGATAAACAAGGAAGATATGTTATGATAGATCTGCTGTTAGAAGGTAAAAAAACGCTTTTAGTTGGACTGTATGCTCCTAATCAACAACAAGCTGACTTTTATAGATCACTACATACTAAGATTACCCAGATGGATTATAAATCTTTTATTTTTATGGGAGATTGGAATGGTGTCTTGGATGTACAACTGGACAAATGTGGTTCTTTTAAACATGCCCCGAGTCATGCTAAATTGCCTAAATCTTTTTTTGAAATGAAGGATGATCTGGAATTGCGAGACATTTGGCGAGAAACACATTTACATGAAAAGGATTATACTTTTTTTCTGATAGACACCAATCTTTTTCCAGGATTGATTTTATATTACTGACTAATGATTTTTTTCTAGGATTAAGAAGATAAAGATTTGTGCAAGAACTATATCTGAACATAGTCCAGTCTGGTTAGAGATTAATAAGGATAATAGAGATAGGCGCTCTTGGCGCTTAAATGAGAATTTGTTTAGAAATCAGAGTAATGTGGAAGAATGTAAAAAGCAGATGAAGGACTTTTTTGAAATTAATATGAACAAGGATACTTCTATGGACATGGTTTGGGATGCTAGTAAAGGTTATATGAGAGGGGTGTTAATATATATGAATAATAAACACAGACGTAACTTGGAAGTCAGGAGGAAAGAATTGGAGAATGAAATTAGGGAAAAAGAAAAGGCCCTAATTTTGAATCCATCGGATGTGAAGATTAAAGAGGTTATTAATTTGTTAAAAGGACAATTTGATAAGTTGATGGCTGACCAGGTGGCAACTAACTTACGGTTTGCTAGGCATAACACTTTTTGCAATGCCAATAAACCAGGTAGGTGGTTAGCCTACAGGTTAAGGAAAAAACAAAGGGCTTCTAACATAGATAAAATAGAACATAAAGGCAAGGTTGTGTATCAACAGGATCTTATTAAGGAAGCCTTTGTGGACTTTTATTCCAAATTATATGCTAAAGGTAAGATTAATGAAACACACATTGACATATATCTGAAGAATGCCAACATCCCGGTTCTTACACAAGAACAAAAGGAAGAGATTAATCAATTGATAACAGAAGAAGAAATTCTTTTAGCAATTAAGCAACTGAAGGTGGATAAAGCGCCAGGCATGGATGAACTGACTGCGGTCTATTACAAAAATCTACAATCGGAGGTGATAAAGCCATTAAGGGAATTGTTTCAGACAATTCAAAGGGGAGGAAGGGTGCCTCCGTCTTGGAGAACTGCTTTTATTTCCTTGATTCCGAAGGAAGATCAGAATGTTACTCAAGTAAGAAACTACAGACCAATATCACTTTTAAATACGGACTACAAGATATTTGCTAAGGTTTTAGCTAATAGATTGATGAGGGTTTTGCAACAGATGATTCATGGGGATCAAACTGGGTTTATCAGTGGTAGACAAATGAAAAATAATGTGAGGCATATAGTTGACTTGGTGGAGTTTTTGGAAAGGAACAACCAGATCCCTGCGGCGTTGATCTTTTTAGATGCTGAAAAAGCTTTTGACCAACTGGATTGGCAATTTTTGATGAAAGTTTTAGATAAAATGAATTTTGGGGATAAATTTTTACAACCAATTAGGGCATTATATCAAAAACAAACTGCCTGAATAATAGTAAATAATAGTTTGACTGAAGTATGCAATATTGAAAAGGGCACAAGACAAGGGTGTCCGTTATCACCTCTATTATTTGTATTAACATTGGAGATATTATTGATAAAAATATGGAATTCAGAAAAAATTAAGGGTATTCAAATTAGAGATCAGGATTATAGACTGAGCGCGTTTGCAGACGATCTGGTTGTTACGGTGACCCAGCCAGAAAATTCTGTTGTGGACCTGATGGAGATAATAATGCAATATGGGAAGGTTTCTGGATTTAAGGTCAATGTAGAAAAAACTAAAATATTAGCCAAAAATATGACAGCATCGCAAAAGGCCCTTTTAGAAGGGTTAACTGGATTCGAGATTGTTAAAAGGGTCAAATATTTGGGGGTGTATTTGTCACCCTCAAATGCAAAGTTATATAAAAATAATTATGAAAAGTTATGGGGAAAAATTCAAAAAGAATTGGAGAGTTGGGAAAAATTGCAATTGTCTTTATTGGGAAGAATTGCAGCAGTGAAAATGAATGTCTTGCCTAAATTTTTATTTTTATTTCAAATGATACCGATTCTTAAAAAAGACTCAAATTTGGAAGAATGGCAACGGGGTATCAATAAATTTGTATGGGCAGGGAAAAGGCCACGAGTTAAACTTAAGATTATGCAGGATACGCGTGAAAGAGGTGGTCTTAAAATGCCCAACCTTAAATTATATTATGAAGCTGCTGCGTTGTCAGGAATAAGTGATTGGATTAATTTGACACAAGGGAGATTATTAAATCTTGAGGGCCACGACTTGTTATTTGGCTGGCATGCATATTTACTGTATGATAAGAAGGTAGATAATGTGTTCAAAGTGCATATTTTAAGACAGGCATTGCTGAGAGTTTGGAAGAAGTATAGACATAAGTTAGACTACAAGATACCATTGTGGGCAATTCCGAAACATGCAATAGAAAACATAAATGTTGGCTTCAAACATGATGTGACTACGTACAAGGAGATCTTAAGTTTGGAGAAGAACGTATGGTGTTTGAAGCCGTATAAGCCTTTTACGAGATGAGAAGATTGTTCAAACTTGGTTTCAATATGGTCAATTACGGGCCAGGTGGAAAGAAGACCAGAAAATTGGTTTCTCAATGACTGACGAAAATTTGGTAAAGCAAATTAGAAATCAGGGTCCAGCAGATATCAAACGGATATATCTTGCATTGATAGAAATTGATTCAGAAACAGAACTTGTTAAAGATTGTATGATAAAGTGGGCTCAGAATATTCAAGAAGTTATTACAATGGACACTTGGGAAAAGATCTGGGTGAGGAACGTAAAATTTACGCAAGCCCAAAATTTAAGAGAGAACTTTTATAAAATGTTTTATAGGTGGCATTTAGATCCTAAAAAGCTTGCAAGTATGTATCCGAACTATCAACCTAAATGTTGGAGATGTGGTGGCGAAGATGCAACGTATTTTCATATATGGTGGACCTGTAAAAAGGTTAAGGCTTTTTGGATTAAAATTTGGTGGAATATGCAGAAGATTTTCAAGCAAAGGATAAAGTTTTGTCCGCAATTGTTCTTATTGGGCATAATTACAGATACTACTGTTGTGGACACCAAGTTGATGTTGAATTTAATTACAGCAGCAAGACTCTTAATAGGTCAATATTGGAAGAAGGAGGAACTCCCGACTATAGAAGAATGGACTCTAAAAGTTTCTGACCTGGCCGAAATGGCAAAGATTTCGGCTTATTTGAAAGATCATTCGCAACAACGTTATATTATGGAGTGGAAAAAGTGGATTGATTATATCCAGAACAAATATGGGACTAAAAAGTTTTACTTAGCATTTGAAAAATTTTTTTCTTTTTTTAATGTAATATTAGTATTGCTTGTAGTCATTTTATATGAGCTAGAGTGCAATAGACTTAATAGTTTATTGTTGTTAGCATATGGTTGTTTATGATTGTTTTTTGCTTTTATACCTTGTATTTAGCTCTGGGAAGTCGGGGGGGAGGGGGGAAAGGGGGGAGGGATAGGGAGGGCTAGGTAGGGGTGGGCGGAGCGAGGGGGGGAGGGATTGTTATAAAATGTATTGTAAAACTTTTCAATAAAAAAAAGATCACATGAAGTACTAATACCACTTTACAATGCCTTGGTAAGGCCACACCTGGAATACTGCATCCAGTTTTGGTCACCACGATGTAAAAAAGATGTCGAGACTCTAGAAAGAGTACAGAGAAGAGCAACAAAGATGATTGGGGGCCTGGAGGCTAAAACATATAGGGAACGGTTGCTGGAATTGGGTATGTGTAGTTTAATGAAGAGAAGGGTGAGGGGTGACATGATAGCAGTGTTCCAATATCTCAGGGTCTGCCAAAAAGAAGAGGGAGTCAAGCTATTCTCCAAAGCACCTGAAAGCAGGACAAGAAGCAATGGATGGAAACTAGTCAAGGAGAGAAGCAACCTAGAACTAAGGAGAAACTTCCTGACAGTTAGAACAACTAACCAGTGGAACAACCTGCCTCCAGAAGTGGTGAATGCTCCAACACTGTAAGTTTTTAAGAAGAGACTGGACAGCCATTTGTCTGAAATGGTATAGGGTTTCCTGCCTCAGCAGGGGGTTGGACTATTATTATTATTATTATTATTATTATTATTATTATTATTATTATTATTATTATTATTATTATTGATTAGGGGCGATGTTGTGTAGCCGGTTCTTTGCAGGCAATAAGCGAGACGGAATGTTGCAAACAGGAACATGCTTTATTGAGACAAACAGGAACAGAACTGAAACAGTGGCTGCTGCGCAGCTACTTATACAGTTGGCCACTAGGCAGTGGCCAATAGGTTTAAAGGAACCCATTCCCGCCCCAAGTCATCCAATGATCTTCTTGGAGACAGCAAGTCTGGCTAATCAGTGACCGTTACACAGACACACCATTGAGCAATCTTTAAGCAGCTTTCAAACAGACACATGAATCAGTACAAGTACAAATCCCAATACATTACACCCCTCCCCTCTAGAATGTACACACATTTTTTGATAACATAATCTTGAAGATACTGTGGTGGTCTACATGACCGTTCAGAATGCCTGGGAGTCCGGGCAACTCCCGTTCTACCAGCTTGCCTGCCGGGCTGGGTAGACCGGAACTCTGGGTTTCACGTGAGTCGAATTGACTTGAATTCCTTTGGCTAGCCATTCCTGGTTGGTCCAAGCCAAACTCCAATGTGGTAGCAGAGTCACCAGAGCTGATGCCTTGTTTGGTTTGTCCTTCCCCATCTGGAGACCCAAATTGCATACTCGGACTGTGTCCATCTACGGCCACCTCCCCGTTGTAATAACTGAATGAGTCCTAAGAGCATGTGAACTGCTCTGTTAGGCTGCTGGCTGCCAGCTCTTGTTGCGGACCTGCTGTGAGATCCTTGTTTAGTGGCCGTTCCACAAAACTCCTTCGCAGCTGATCAATATGTCAGCAAATGACTCGCTAACCCCCCCATCCAGGACTTGAGACCTTAGCAATTTTACCCGGCACCCACAAGTTCCCATGGCTGTAGTTCCAGGCCCACAGCCCATCACCCACTTGCAACCCCCTTGGTGCCTTTGGGCGTGTGGTGTCCAATGA
Organism: Vipera berus; assembly: GCF_964194415.1. Taxonomy (NCBI): domain Eukaryota; kingdom Metazoa; phylum Chordata; class Lepidosauria; order Squamata; family Viperidae; genus Vipera; species Vipera berus. The sequence goes on from NC_138202.1 coordinate 136,035,021, forward strand.
TCTTGGAGACAGCAAGTCTGGCTAGTCAGTGACCGTTACACAGACACACCACTGAGCAACCTTTAAGCAGCATTCAAACAGACAAGTGAATCAGTACAAGTAAAAATCCCAATACATTACAGGCAACATCATAGCAGTGTCCCAATGTCTAAGGGGTTGCCACAAAGAAGAGGGTGTCAATACTTAAACACCAAAATCTATGGCCCATCAACAACAACCAGCCAATCAAACCATTTGAAACCAGACCAAATCTCAAAAATATCTGGACAAATAATACCCACACCACTTTACATCACACAAAAAGAAATTTAAAGGCCAGTGCTCTGACAGACGAGCACAATTCAAAGCACACTGAATATGTCCCCCCAAATGGAGATGAAATATTTGCAACCAAATTGTCAAGCTTGGAGATCAAACCAACAGCCCAGAGGGGGTCAATCTCTTTCCCAAAGCACCTGAAGGCGGGACAAGAAGCAATGGATGGAAACTCATCAAGGAGAGAAGCAACCTAGAACTGAGGAGAAATTTCCTGACAGAACAATTGATCAGTGGAACCGCTTGCCTTCAGAAGTTGTGGGTGCTCCATCACTGCAGGTTTTTAAGAAGAGATTGGACAACCATTTGTCTGAAATGGTATAGGGTTTCCTGACTGAGCAGGGGGTTGGACTAGAAGACCTCCAAGGTTTTTTCCAATTCTGTTATTCTACTATTTTGCTATTCAACCCCTGTCCCCAAATGATCAGAGGACTAGTGAGAGTAAACTTCAGCAGGTTCTCTACACTTTTAGAGGGTCCAGGGTTTGCTTTCTGCTACTCATTAGTCAGTTGCCTACCTACAAGCATCTCTGTCACACTAAGATTAAAGTAATCTCCAATAATGACAAAAGGCAGTTTAACAGTTTAGGATCTCAATCACTCTTCCATATTAAACATCACAGATTTAGACAGTTAATTCAAAGAGGGAGGAGATATATCGGTGAAATTATGTTTGACTGATTTTTTACCATGAAGCTTCACGTAAGAAAGAAGGAAGATTATGATAAATGGTTGTATCACATTTTTGATTAATGGTTACTTTCAATTTGGTATAATTATCAGGTGATAGTTCCAAAGAAAGATGCTAGAAAATGAAACTTAAGTCTAGATAACAATACTCCTGTCTGAAAAGAAAAATGGGCTTCCACTTCCCATGTATTATTGTGTAAAGAGGCCAATGGAGGGAAAATCTATGGTTTGTGGCTTTTGAAGGATAAGATGGATTTGAAATGGAGTCACTCTAAATGAAGTTATGGTCCAGTGGAGTGGAAGGAGAGAGATTCCAAACTAAACAAACTAAAAGTTTAACATCTAGGAATAAACAGCAAGGCTTTTAAAACATTTGGTATCACAACAAATAATGATATACAATTGGTTCCTAACTTTGTCTACATGGAAACAATTGATTGATCTACCCCTTCATCTGGATCTGTTATCTTTTTTTTCCCTTTTCTTATACAAACAACTAGTTCTTAAGACTCTTATTTATCTCTAGTAACAAATATAGCTGTCTGTGTTTGTGTGTGTTGCTGGCAATCCTTAACTCCACACTTATAATTCTCCATTAGAAGATATAGGTAGATGAAAGAAGAAGAAGAAGAAGAAGAAGAAGAAGAAGAAGAAGAAGAAGAAGAAGAAGAAGAAGAAGAAGAAGAAGAAGAAGAAGAAGAAGAAGAAGAAGAAGAAGAAGAAGAAGAAGAACAACAACAACAACAACAACAACAACAACAACAACAACAACAAGAACAAGAAGAACAAGAACAAGAACAAGAACAGAAAGTGAGAAACACCTACTAGATAGATAGATAGATAGATAGATAGATAGATAGATAGATAGATAGATAGATAGATAGATAGACAGACAGACAGACAGACAGACAGACAGACAGACAGACAGACAGACAGACAGACAGACAATTAACTTTGGGGAAAGTTAATTTTATATTAATTTTATTACTTTTTCTTCAAAGTATAATAATCACAAATGGATTTTTTTTAAAAAAAGCAGCCAAGTAAGACTTGTCTGTGCCATTCAATATATGTTCTAATATTTGAATAGAGGTAGGAGGTATTAAATTATTATACACCATGGAAATGTGACAGGGAAAACAGAAATGACTAAAGAAAATAATGTGTTTGTGTGTGTGTGTGTAGATAATTTTCCTTTTAGCTAATAATTCTTATTCAAGATAAACACAAAAAAGAATACATGCTTTTAGTTGGATATCCTTAGTCTAAATTGAGGATGAAAGATAATTTACCCATGAATTGGGGAAAGGAAACATTTTAAAATGACATGGATATGGATACATCAATATAATTTCATAAATTTCATATAAGGCAGAAGCATAAGAAAGTTAGATATTACCTTGGAAAATATGACTCCAACACGGTATGAAACATTTAGAGTTCAATCCAGTTAGGAATCCCTCATTATTTGATAGATGGGCAATTGCGCATAAAGACAGCAGTTGTATTCTGGATTGCTTCAGTGTCTGGGCTTAATTTGCATGTTGAAAGGGTCAATTGGTTGAAACCAACCAACCAACCACCCATCTACTATTGCAGTAACAAGCTTAAACGTAAGCAGCTTTGCCACTCTCAGCTCCCATTAGGGTTTAATATGCTCAGTTTTATGTCTTTCATTTTGAAAAAGAAATAGTAGGCAAAATGAAATCCATTGCAAAACACATGTGTGCAATTCTACCTGTGGAAGAGATGTTTTAACTCTTCATGTGCAGAAAACCACAGTATACTACTTTCCAATGGAGAATAGGAGAATTGTTGGGGATGCCTGCAGGAGAGCAATGCAATAATAATCTAAGGTGCATGTCACAAGTGCCATGAATTACATACTTCTATCTTGTGCCAGTATTTTAATATATGATTATGGCTTTTATGTGATGACATCACTATTGTCAGGTGTAAATAACCAGATCCACTCATGAAAGATGAAGTCAACAACTTTATTGTGTTCTACCTATATTGCAAGAATATCTCCAGACTGCTTGTCTTCACCTGGGAGCTACCAGATAAGGTTTCATAGAACTGCTGAGGGCAGGGGGAGTAAGATTTATGCCTCTTGAAGCTGTACAAAGATTCAAGGCTAGTTCTGTGCTTAACCCCTCCTTTCTACCTAGCTGGGAGTTTCTCATATTGTTGCATATCTCTGTCCAAACTTTTTTCAAAGAGGGCCAGATTGGATGAAGTGAACATGCTGGAGGGCTGAACATTTTTCCAAACATTGTAACAACCTCAAAATTCAGAGCTGTTTTCGAACAGGTACAAAATTCTTGCATGAAAATACCCTTGGGCATATGTGTGTGGGGGGGTCGCTCCCAGGAGGCCCCCTAAGCACGGCCGTCTGGAGGTGCATCCTCCCTCCCCTCCAAAGCACGCAGCAGCCCCCCGCCCTTCCCCGGACGTCGCCTTCGCCCAGGGGAGCCAGAGGGCTTCGGAGCCGGGACAACTCCGGCGGCGAAGAAAGCACGCCCTGATTCTCCCGGGCTAGGCCTGCCCCGCCGCTGCCTCACCTTCCTCCCTGCCGAGGAGGAAAGAACCAGCGTTGCACGCCCCAACCCGCTAGCTGCACCCCGGTAGCCTCCGCTGCCCGCACCGGGCTCAGCGCCTCGCTGGGAAGGAGGGGCGCTCCTGCCCCACCCAGCAGAGCCGTGGCTTACCTGGGCCGCGACTGGAAGGCATTCTGCATGTGCCCAGAGGCACCACGCCCCTCCGCCAATGCGGGCAGCCCCTCTCTTGAAACCAAAAAGCAGCTCTCCCCAATTTCTGTAAGCCCCCCTCCCCCCACTGCCATTCCCCTAAAGAATGCCACAGCCAGCTTTCCGTGCAGGAGCCTTGCGCCCCCCGTGCGCCGGCTCCCTCGTCCGGTCAGCCCCTCCAGTCTTTCGCAGAAGAAATGGGCTGATAGATGTTGGTGGAAAGGACCCCCCACCCCTTGCCTCGCCTTGAGGCTGCTGAAGAGCCTCCAGCAATAACCCGACCTACTTCCCTCGCTTGCCTTCTCCAACTCCAAACTCGCTTGTCCTACGCTCGTCTTCCAAGTTTGGGCGGTGACGTCAGGATCGGGCTTCTGATGCGGCCCTCTCACCGCCCTCCCTCCTGTGGCAGACAGTCTTCTGCTTGCTGCCCTCAATCAGAAGGGAGGGCCGCATTTACACAGAGCAGGGAGAGCTGTTAGAGGGCCGTATTAAACCGCCCCCCGGGCTGCAAATGGCCCCCGGGCCGGACTTTGGACATGCCTGCTCTACAGCTTGCTACAGGCACTCTTCTGTCTTTCTACTCTATATTCCAGTCACAAATATATAAGAGGAAGGTGTGTTTCCCAATTTTCTTAAAACCTGGCATAATGCTGGATCATGCATTCCAAGGGAAGGGATGAAACCAGACCTTTTTAAAATGCCTCTAGGCATCTTTCATCAGGTATCTCCAGTATTTGTGATATCCTGAGTTGCAACTCCTGTTTGATTTCTAGATCAATGTATCATGCAAGTGATGCTGATATTCTAGTAGTAATATCCCGAGAAAGAAATTATTTTCTGTATGAAGACAGTGTAGCTTAATTCTTCATCCCTTCTTCTGCATTAAGGAATTTCCATCTATATTCCCATGCCAGCTGCAATACATAAAGTATAGCTATTTATTAAGCTGCTGCATCATTTGTCACTTTTGTAGAACTTGCCATATTTTCCAGGCTGTAAAATGAAATAAAATTATGCAGTGATGATGTATGCCATCATTACTTCTTATTTCCAGTGTTTGGATTATATTCATTTTCACAAAACAAGTCTGATTTATAAAGTAAATAAATAACAATAGATTTCAACTGTATATATCTACTGAGGCTTCATTAGGACTCATAAGACTCTAAAGTGTAACTCAAAGAGTATGCTTATGTCAAATTAGATTCTACCTCCTACAGATTAAAAAAGAAGAATTTAAACTAATAAACATTGACAAAGCTATCCAATAGATCAATTCCAGACTGTATAGTGATTTTCTCCAGGACACCTGTAAGTCTTAAAAGAGCCCTGTGAGTCCTCATCCAGTGTTGTAATTACATTAAACTGGATATAAATTCCAGAAAACCAAAGTTATGACCTTTGTAAAAGGGTTAAAACTCTGTTTACCTCTTCTCCGTGAGCTACATTGGCTTCCGGTTGCCCTCCGGGTGAGATTCAAGGTGCTGGTAATGACCTATAAAGCCCTAAATGGCTTAGGTCCAGACTATCTAAGGGAACACCTGCTGCCAGCATCATCTTCCCATCATCCTGTGCACCCCCACAGAGAGGGCCTTCTCAGGGTACCACCGGTTAATGAATGCCGGCGGGTTATTCCCAGGAGAAGGGTGTTCTCTGTGGGTGCGCCTGCCCTATGGAACCAACTACCCACGGAACTTAGGACTGCCCCCGACCTTCGCTCATTTCGCCGTGACCTGAAAATCTGGCTCTTTGATCTGTTTGGTCCAGACTGTGGGTTTGTTAATTTAACTGGGTTTTAGATTTACTCTTGGGGCTTGAATTGAATTTAATTGTTTTAATTGTTTTTAATTTTTGTATTTCATGGTTTTAACTGCCCTGTAAACCACCCTGAGTCCTACGGGAATAGGGCGGTATACAAATTCAATAAAATAAATAAATAAATAAATAAATAAATAATATAGAGCAAGTAACCACCTTTAAGTACCTAGGGGTGGTCATCCATGCCACCGGCTCTAGAAAAGCACATAGTGAATATGCGGCTACCTCTGACCAAAGATCAGCAAACACTACTCAAATTTTTCTGCGCAAAGGGAGGATACTATGTTCATCCCGCAATTAAGCTCTTTTAGGCCAGGTTGCCAGCTTCTTTACGGGACCTTGCTCAGACCCTCAGCTTCATGTTTCGCACCGTTGGAAAGAGTTCAGTCCAAATTTATTAGAGCAATTCTCCAGATGCCACATTCTGTCTCAAATGTACTTCTGCACCTGGAGTCAGGATTGATAAAAGCTGAAGCAAGAATCTGTATAGCTTCTTTGGCTAAACCTTTGGCTAAAGCTTAATTTCTTTCTGCAAGGCCTTGCTCCATTAATCCTCCAAGACAAATTCTCCTCTTCATGAATCAAGGCTGTTGAGTCCAACCTAGCCAAACTAAGCTTTTCTCCAGCCTCAATTCTCAAGTTGGACCATGACCAAGCAAAAGAAACCTTGTGACAAAGGGTAAAGGACATTGAGAAGCAAGTAGACTTGGGGAAAGCTCTGTTGTTTCTGTCTCCAGACTGTATTAAATATATTGTTAATCCTGCCAGTTATCTTAGCCAGTGGGAGACATCAAATCACCAGAAAGCATTTCCGCTTGCATGGTGCCATGCGCTTCCATCAGCCATCCTGCACCGCAAATATAAAAAGATACCATTGAATGAAAGACCCTGTTCCTGTGGCTCAGGATAGGTGGGGACCATTGGATACATACTCTTTTGATGCTCTTTTTATAGAGATATTCAAAAAAAACTATATCCTCCCAATAATTGATTGATTGACCATTCCGACACTGCTCATCTCCAGTGGCTGCTTAAGGATGAACAGACTGTGATTACAGTGCAGGTGGCCAGATTGTGCGCGCACGCACACACACGCACACACACACACACACACACACATTCAGACATTCCTTTCAAAAACAATATAATGAACTTTATGTATTCATTGTATTGTTAAACTATTGATTTTTTAAACAAAATTCAATAATTTATTCATGGTATGATTCATTTAGTTGCTAGTTGCTAGTTCTTCAAATCCAAGGAAATCCATCAACTGTATAATCCACATAATGCAGTTTTATTTAATGCATCTTAAATGCCTAAGGAACGGCAGCAGCTTCAACAGCCTTTGTGCAATGATACTTATTTAAAAGATTTTGTTCTTCAGCAAACAAAAAGCATTAGCTTTTTGGACAAAACCCTGAAAAATATTCAGAATGTTTGGCTGGCCTAGAAAGATGAAGCATCCTTTATTAATGAAATACAATGATAACAGCTTGTATCACCAGTGCAGAAACACTGTGCTGGGTTCCTATACATTCATATATTTCTAAGTTAATTCATGCTAAAGTAAGTCTTGTGTCCAAATTAAGTCAACCAAAAATCTTATAACTAGGACTAAGGTGGTAACCTGGTAAGCTTCAAGATGTTTTTGGACTTAATTTCCATTGGTTCTGGTCATCAGGCAACAGACAAGCATCACAGGAGCTTGCAGATGGCTAGTATCTAGGGTCTAAAGCAGGGGTGTCAAACTGCCAACCTGCGTCACCAGGAAACTGTACCCACCCCATTGCCGGCAATGGGGAAAAAGCTCCAATATGTTGCGCGACGTCACATGATGTCACAAGTTTGACATGTCTGGTCTAGGGTCTAGTGCAGATGAGCCTCACCCCTCCATTTTAAGTGTGAACTGTTTAGTTGTTAGTTGGATAGTTCAGTTTACAGGAATGTTGTTTGTTTCTAATTAGGTTCTATAAGTTTTGAGAAAATATGGCTAGATAGATAAAAAGATATACAGAGATATACAGTCTATGAAATATCCTTATGACACCTTTCAAACACTTGATTTAAATAAGCATTCTGGATAGCTGAATCTCCTCATTCTAAAAAAACAAACAAACAACAACTTAGTGGTCCCAATTGGTTCTTTCAAGATTCCATGGGTATGATCATTTTTAATTCCTTTCAATCATCTCCAAATCACACTCAAAGCTTTATTTTTTTTCTCTGTACTTCCATGTTTACACAGTGTCAGAAAAGATTATTAGGATGCTTGATTTAGGTTTCACGCTGCCAGGAGAAACTTCCCAGAAGGCTTCAAGTGAAGCAGCAAGGGAAACTAACAAAGTACAAAGCCATCTGGTGAATGTCAGAAACCAAAGCGAGATGCTCAGATGTAGCCTTACAACATTTGATTGTTAGCTTTGCCAGGAACTTCAGTGCATTAACTAACTGGGAGTTTCTTCCATCTCCTCAACTCTTAAACATTTCCAGTCAGATTCAGGATGTTCTTTTTAAAGGAAAACAATGATGTCAGTTCTACACAATATTTATTCACAGAGTAAAGACACAAGTTGGCCAGGCATTTTAAACCATATGTAACATCTTTCAGAGTTCTAATAATTTTCATTATATTTTATTGTAGCATTGTTGACCATATGCTGTACAACGTCCTATTATGTTATAAAGAAATGATTGCACTTAGCAAGATGTTGATGGCATCAAAGGTCATTTCCAGCTTCATTATTCAAGGTTTCTTAAGCTTTATGAAAACAGTTGAATGTTTAATGTAATTTTTTAAAAATTCTGTCCTTTCATATTAGACAAACAGTCTCAACTTCATATATATGCTAATGGGATCCAACCAATAATAATAAAAAAATCTTGGATTCAACAGTGAATGCTAAAAAAAAAAAGATGACCCGCAGGTATTGCAGCTATGAAAAAGACTAATTATCTGCTGGGAATTCATCAAAAGATGGATTTAAAACCATGGCTTGTTATGTTATATAACGCCGCATTTGAATAGAAAGATCTCAAGTGCTTTCGTTTTAATTTGTTTCCTTGGGCTGGAAAAAGGAAATGTTGTTGACTGAAAAGCTAAGAACCTCCTGACTGGCAGATAATGTGTCAGGAAGCTTAGCCTGATTGGTGGCAGCTGATTTTTATTGGGGAACCTTGGAAGAAGAGGGTCTGCCAAGAAGGTTTGGAATTATCCTTCATTCCAGTTTGGAAAAGACCTGCCCTCTTTGACATTTAGAAAACATGTTCACCAAACTCAGTGTCTACTCAAATTAAATTTATCTGTAACATAATCTGCAATTTTTATCTTAGTATTGACTCATTCTTCACGTCTGCCTAAAATGTCTCTGAAGATGACAGAGAAATGCAAAATCAACAAATCAAATTCAAATACAAAAATATTCTGAGATGCAGAAGGCAATCTTAGAGGTAAATGGGAAAGCAAGGAATTATGACCCTTTCTACAATGTTTTTCTCTGTATTTTGTATAGTTTCATTTCTGGTTGTATCGACTCTGCTATGTTAGCATATAGAAACAGAGTAAGTATTTAGTGACTGCTAGAAAATGAGAGTGATATGGAGCAGACAACACACATTTTACAGAGGACAAGCAATTTCTAAGTACACTTTTCCTGCTGCATTGAAAGTAACCTACTTTGAAGATGAGAATATTATCTTCTGGTACTTTATAAGTGTATTCTACTTTTTTATCATAATCAACAACTTTAGCATTAGTTTTTAGAAAAGACATAGTGATCTCATTATAACATAGGGGTGTGTGTGTGTGTGAAAGCCCTAATAAGCAGGCATATACATAGAATGAAGGCTACTGCTAAGCTTGTAAGCCGCCCTGAGTCTTCGGAGAAGGGCGGGATATAAATGGAATTAAAATAAAAAAAAATAACATACTTGAATTCTTTTCTTCTTGAGATATTTGGTTGGATGATCTGAGAAGAACAAAATAGGAGACACAAAGACATTCTAAAAGCTCTATTTTCACCATACTATGCTTGCAATAAATGAAGAAAGTGAGTAGCTCAGTTGTAATCAATGTTAAATCACACAAACTGATGAGGTTTGTTTTAAGTCTTTTGTTAGCTTCTTAATTCCTGAGCAATTCAATAAAGGCTGTGCTATTTAAATAGCAAATTGGAGCATTTGGTGGAACCTATCTTCCACCACCGGGCAGCACTCAGTTTAAAAGCACATGGTTTTGTGAAATAGATTGAGTTCTCAAAAGAAATTTGTGATGGGACACAGTATCAACTTTTTTAGTCTCTAACTTGTGTCTGACTCTTCATGACCCCATGGACCATAGCACACCAGGCTCCCCTGTCCTTCACTGTCTCCTGGAGATTGCCTAAATTCATGTTCATTGTGTTTGTTGACATATCTGTGTTAGATAGACACTATCTAACTGTCTTATTCTCTGCCACTCCCTTCACCTTTTGTCTTCATCCTTTCCCAGCATCAGGGTCTTTTCCAAGGAATCCTCTCTTTTCATTTGGTGTCCAAAGCATTTGAGCTTCAGCTTCAGTATCTTCTAACTTAATATCCTCCCACATGTATAGAAATATAGGAAGGAACATACACTCCTATAGAAACATGAGATTATTTATATACCACTAAAACTCTTATTTATCACAGAGCAACAAGTTTCGAATCAAGAGACCTCAAATGGGCTAATTTACAGAATATGTCCAAAATCTGAGACTCATGATTTTTGAGGGAATAAAATTTGGGGAAATTATGGCTGATTCAGTGCTACTGGCTGCTCCTGTGGTCATGTGATCTTTATTTCCAACATTCTGGGACAGTTCCCCAACTGTCTTATATTATAGGGGTCAACAAACGATGACTCCTCAGTATCACATTTGTGCCCTCCGGTACTCCAAGACTGCACTTTGAAAGCTTGGTGGCAGAGTGGCTAATTTGAGGGGACAGCTTCCTTCAGAAATAAAGATAGAAGTAGGAACGATTTCTGTTCTTAACCCAGTTCTAACCTCCACAAATGGCCTGATATTGCATGACCAAAATTTAGCCTTTTTTTACTCCTATTCTCTCTTAAAAGGTGATGAGGACATCAGCTCCATCACTTCTTACAATGTCACCAACATTTCTGTAACAACACTTGCACTCCTCCAGTTCCTTGACTTGTAGCCCACCAACCCTCAATAAATTTCCAACCGTGGCATTACAGTATGTGAAAATATAATCAGATGAGTAGATACCACTGAGGATTAAGATTCCATACATAGTTCAAATGTATCCGTATATTATAGCTGCTTGAAATATCACTGAGAAACAGACTCTGTCCACTTTAGTGTGTGTAACTATTATCTTCAACGTGGTACCCTTAGACTGCAGTTTTACACACTCTTATTTGACAGTTTACAATCAAACCCATTAGCTGGGTTCACAAATCAAGTTAAATTATGACTTGCAAAACATGATTTGTTGAACTTAACTCTAACACTTTGGAGTGTGAAGTATCCCTTACAAATCACATCAGCCAAAACTGAATAAATCACATTGTAGTTTAGTGCAATGTTCCGTTCAGTCATTGGAGTTTATTTCTGACAACGCTTGAATGAGATTGCAATGTCTCATTTTATACATTTGAATATATAAAGATATAATAAGAGAGGAGTTGCTCACTTGCTTTCCACTTTTCAGAAAAAATAATACCAATGGAAATAAACACACACACACACATATGGACAATTCTATTAAAATCCATGGTATTGTTCTTCCAATTAATTGACTATGCTGAAATAATCCTAGCCTCTCTGTAGCAATAAGTGTTAATGCTCTTGGGAATAAAGAGAGAAGAATTACCTCACGAAGTACAAGAAAAAGATTGGATTATCAGAATGCAACAATACACAGAAAATGCATTTAGAAGACATTTTTTTAAAAAAGATTGAATTACTTTCTAAGATAAAAACTCCTTGAACTCTTGGTAGCTTTTGATACCATCAAGCATGGTAACCCTCTGAGTTGGCTGTGTGGATTGGAGAATGGGGAAACTGTATTAAGGTGGTTATCAGTTTGTCAATGTTGTCTTGCTAGGACAGATTGTCTCGTAGGCCCCTAGTTGGTGGGGGGTGGGGGGGCTGCAGCATACTATTTTGTCTCCTATCTTTTCAATATCTACATGAATCTGCCAAGATCATCCAGCAGTTTGGTATGCTGATGATACCCAATTATATATTTATTTTTTGTAATATATTATATAGCTTTTATTAAAAAATTTGATTATATTAGTAAAATCTAATGCAAGCTAAACTTAAACAGAAGAGAAGCAAGAGTAAAAATGATGAAGAAAGGTGGGGGGGAAGAAAGAGAAATGATTATTGTTGTTAGTTGCGAAGTCGTGTCTGACCCATTACGACTCCATGGACAACGTTCCTCCAGGCCTTCCTGTCCTCTACCATCTTCTGGAGTCCATTTAGGCTCACGCCTACTGCTTCAGTGACTCAATCCAGCCATCTCATTCTCTGTTGTCCCCTTCTTTACAGTGGTTCTCCTCCTACCTCTTGGACCATTCGCAGTTTGTAGTGGCAGGGGGGCAGAGATCTACCCCGAGGCCCCTTTCTTGTGGGGTACCTCAGGGGTCGGTTCTCTCCCCCCTCCTGTTTAACATCTATATGAAGCCGCTGGGTGAGATTATCCGTGGCTTTGGGGTGAGGTATCACCAATATGCGGATGATACCCAGTTGTTCATCTCCACCCTGAGCCAACCCAGTGATGCCCTTGACATGATGTCCCGGTGCCTGGAGGCGGTGCGGGTCTGGATGGGAAGGAACAGGCTCAGGCTGAACCCCTCCAAGACCGAGTGGCTGTGGATATCGGCATCTTGAACTGTCCAACAGGTTCCATCTCTTCTGATGGGGGGGAGCTATTGCCTCCCTCAGAAAGGGCCCGCAACTTGGCTGTCCTCCTGGATTCACAGCTTAATTTGGAAGATCATCTAAATGCCGTGACCAGGAGGACTTTTGCACAGGTTCGCCTGGTACGCCAGTTGCACCCCTTTTTGGACTGAGATGCCCTATGCACGGTCACCCATGCCCTTGTCACCTCTCGCCTGGATTACTGCAATGCTCTCTACATGGGGCTGCCCTTGAAGTGCGCCCAGAGGCTTCAACTGGTGCAAAATGCGGCTGTACGGGTGCTTATGGGAGTATCTCGATACTCCCATGTTACACCACTCCTGCGCGAGCTGCATTGGCTTCTGGTTGCCCTCTGGATGTGATTCAAGGTGCTGATAATCACCTTTAAAGCCCTACATGGCTTAGGCCCAGGGTACTTGTGAGACCACCTGCTGCCAATGTCAACCTCCCATCACCCGGTTCACTCCCACAGAGTCGGCCTCCTCAGGGTGCCGTCGTCCAGGCAATGCCGGCTGGCGACCCCCAGGGGGAGAGCCTTCTCTGTGGGCACACCGACCCTCTGGAATGAACTGCCCCCAGAGCTGCGGATGGCCCCTGACCTTCAGTCCTTCTGCCGTGACCTAAAGACCTGGTTATTCCAACAAGCGGGCCTGGACTGATCATAGTTTTTAAATTTGGTTTTTTATTGGTTTAAATTGTTCTTATTTCCTATATTGTTTAATCCTCTTTTAATTTTTGTATTTATATCTTTTAACTTTTTATTGTTGTGAGCCACCCTGAGTCCTCAGGGAGAAGGGCGGCATATAAATTTAATAAACCTTAAACCTTAAACCTTACATGTTCTCCCAATATTTTTTCTAAACAAGCATGCATTTTTTTCCAATAAGTCTTTGCTTTATCGCATGTCCACCAGATATGATAGTACGTGCCTGAATTATGTTTACATTTCCAACATCTATCTGACATATTTTAAAATATTTTTTGCTAATCTTGCTGGTGGCAGGTGCCATCTATAAAACATTTTATATAAATTTTCTTTATACGCAGTTGACATTGTCAGTTTATAATTTCTCTCCCATAATTTTTGCCATTTTTCTAGTTCTATATTATAACCAAAGTTTTTCGCCCACCTTGTCATTGTTTCTTTAGTTTGTTTACTTTTCATCTCCAAAATTAACAAAAAGTTATACATTTTCTTAATTAGTTTCTCATCAGAGGTTAACAATATCTTATCAAATACAGTTTGTTCTTTATAAAACCCATACAGTTTCACATCTTTTTCATATCTACTTTGTATTTGTAACTGTACCCACCATGACATGTTGATGCCCTGATTTTCCAGCTCTTGTTTCGATTTTAATGTACCATCAGTATTTAAAATATCTCTCTATGCCCAAAGTTTTCCAAAATCTACCAAATTTGGATGTGAAATTTTTACATATATTTTAGTTTTGATTTTTTCCCCCCATACTGTTATCAAAGCATTTCTAATATAGTGATTTTGGAAATATTTATGAATTTTGTTTTTCCCGTACCACAAAAAAGCATGCCACCCCAATTGTAAGTCATGTCCCTCCAAATATAACAACCTTTTATTCCTAAGAGTTATCCATTCTTTCACCCATGTTAATACAGATGCTTGATAATACAAAGCCCACTCGGGTAGTCCAAAGCCTCCATTTTCCTTAGCATCTTGCAACATTTTTATCTTTATTCTAGCTTTCTTTCCTTGCCAAACAAACTTCAAAATTAATGAATTTGGAAGAATTTTTTTCTCAAGTTTTATCGGAATTGTTTGAAATAAAAATAAGATCTTAGGCAATATATTCATTTTAACTATAGCAATTCTTCCTAATAGTGACAATTGTAGGTTCTTCCACTTTTCCAAATCTAGCTTTATTTGTTTCAATAGCCTTATATAATTGTCTTCTTTTATTGTTGAGCATTTGGCTGATAAATATATACCCAAATATTTAACCTTTTTCACTATCTGTACCTCTATTGATTCTGACAATCGGCTTTTTTGCTTATCCGTAAGATTCTTAACTATTATCTTAGTTTTTTTTCTTTATTTATTTTTAATCCCGCTATTTCTCCATACTGTTCTATCTTTCCCCACAATTTGGAAATCATCTCCAGGGGTTCTTCCAAAATAAATACTAAATCATCAGCAAATGCTTGTAATTTATATGTTTCACCCTTTATCCCCAACCCTTTAATTTCTGTATCTTGTCTGATACTTCGATTTAAAACTTCCAAAGTGAAAATGAATAACAGAGGGGATAATGGGCATCCTTGCCTTGTGCCTTTTCTTATTTCAAAGCTCTCAGTACAATCACTTTGGCTGTTTGTTTGTTATATATTGTTTTTACCATATTTATAAAATTCTGTCCAAAGTCCATTATTTGTAATTGGTGAATCATAAATTGCCATGAAAGATTATCAAATGCCTTTTGAGCATCTAAGAATATTAGTGCCATTTGTTTCCCTGGATGAAGCTCATAATATTCTAATACATCTATTATCACTCTTAGATTATTTTTAATTTGTCTCTTTGGTAAAAAGCCATTTTGATCTGGATGTATAAATTCAACTAAATATTTTTTCAACCACTCCGCCATTATTGAAGTAAAAATTTTATAATCAACATTGAGCAATGAAATCAGTCTATAGTTTTTAATCTGGGTCAAATCAGAATCTTCTTTTGGTATTAAAGTGATATTTGCTTCAATCCACGTAATTGGAAGTCTAGCTTCTAATAAAAGTCCATTACAAACATCTTTCAATGGTTCGCTTAGTATCTCTTGTAAATTCTTATATAACTCTGCCAGAAACCCATCTGGACCTGGTGTTTTTCCATTTTTTTGTCTTTTTATGGCCTCTGATATTTCCATCATTGTAAGCCCTTCATCTAACATAATTTTAAATGTCTCTGAAATCTTTGGAAGATTACTTTCTTCCAGATATTTTACAGTTTTCTCTCTTGAAGTTTCCTCCTTGTCATACAATTCCTTATAGTATTCTTTGACTATCTTTTTTATTTCTTCATTTTTATATTGTAAATAAGCTTTCCCATCAAGTAAGTTATGTATCTTTTTTTTCTTTCTGTTTTTTAAGTTTATAAGCTAACCATCTTCCCAGCTTATTGGCATTTTCGAAAAAATTCTGTTTCGCTCTTTTTATCTGTTCTGCCACTTTTTCTGAGTCTTAACAGATTTAATTTATGTTTTATTATGTCCATTTCTCTTTTCAAAGTCTTTTTTGTGGATTTTTTTGCAGTTCTAATTCTAACTTTCCAAATTCTACTTTTAATAATAGATATTGCTGTTTTCTCTGTTTATTTTTCCTTGCCATATATGTTATAGCTATGCCTCTAAAGTACGCTTTAGCAGTATCCCATACATTTTGTACTGTTGTATCTTCTTTTTTATTTTCTTTGAAGAATTCCATTTCTTTTTTCACTAACTCTATAAATTCTTTTTCTTTTAATATGGAATGATTTAAAGTCCATCTTGGCCTTTTTTGTATTCCTTTCCAGGTCATTTTCAAAGGATTATGATCTACCCATGTGCCTGTTTCTATTTCAATGTCCTGCATGTTCATTCTCACGTCAGCAGTCATCCAAGTCATATCAATCCTTGACCAAGATTTTTGACTATTTGAATAGAAAGTATATTGCAATTTTTGTGGGTTAACTTCCATCCAGATGTCTTGAATTCCAATTTCCTCTCCCATATTAAAAAATGTCTTAGGTAACCTTCTTCTTCCACTTTTTCATGTTTTGTTACTTTTATAATCAATTTTTCCATCTATTATTGCATTGAAATATCCTAGTAAGCAAATATTTTGGTACTTCATTTCTATTGTTTTTCTATGTAGGTTTTTGTAAAAAGTTTTCTTGATTGTTGTTTGGTTCATAAATTACCACTAATAATATTTGCTTTTGATGCAGATAAATTTCTACCATTAAAATTCTTCCTTCTTTATCTGAATATACCATTTTAGAATCTATTGTCTCTTTAATATATATAGCAACCCCTCTTTTTTTCTGTTGCACTGATGCATAATAAAGTTTCCCAATTTTTGGATATTCCAATAATTTATGATGTTGTTCTTTTATATGTGTTTCTTGCAAACAAATTATATCTAAATTCAATTTCTGTAACTTCCTAAAAATTATTTCTTTTAATTGGGGAATTTAATCCATTTATAATAAATAATAAACCTTTATTGTCCAAGTACAACATGTGTACATTGAGATTAGCTGAGCCTCCCCCCATGCTCTCTCCCCCCAACACACAGTGACAACAAACCCTCCATCCTACCACACCATGTGAACCAACTACACCACACACCGGCCTCCCAAGTCAATTCTGCATACGTTCACAGAGATTATGTCCCATTTAAAAGCCTAACAGCCCACAGATAAAAGCTATTTTTCAGCCTGTTGGTACAGCTGGCTATATTCCTATATCTTCTACCAGATGGTAGGAGAGTAAAGAGATACCGTCCAGGGTGTGTCATCCCTGAGAATCTTCCTCACTCTTCCAAGGCAACGAGCCCTGGCGATGTCATCCAGTGGTGTCAGGGAACAGCCCACAATGTCTTGTGTTGTGCTCACTACCCTCTGTAATACTTTCCTGTCTGCAGCTGTCAGACCAGCATACCAAACCACAATACCATACGAGAGGACACTCTCTATAGTAGACCAGTAAAAGAGGGTCATTAGCCATTGTTCTACCCTGTTCTTCTGCAAGACCCTAAGGAAGTGAAGCCTCTGTTGGGCCTTTCTAGCCACCTGGGTTGTGTTAACTTTCCAGGTCAGATCTTCACAGAGGTAGACTCCCAGAAATTTAAAGAAGGAAACTCTCTCCACACAGTCCTCCCCGATGTAAAGTGGGGCAGGTTCCTCCTTTTTTCTCTGGAAGTCTAACACCATCTCTTTTGTCTTGCCAATGTTTAGGTGCAAGTTGTTGTTACTACACCATATGGATAGTTTTTGTACCTCCACCCTATATGCTGTCTCATCCCCACCTGTAATAAGACCCACCACAGTTGTATCATCTGCGAACTTGATTATCGCAGTGGATGGGTCAGATGATACACAATCATAAGTGTATAAAGAGTACATTTATGTTTACTGAGAAGATTCCATTTTCTTTCTCCATTTCCATTTATTTATATTTAGGTCTAGTAGATCAAGTAGTCCTTTGTTCTCTGGCAGGTCCTTCATTTTCACCCTTTTGGTCGTCTTTCTCTTTCTGTTCTCCTGTTTGTGCGGTCGCTCCTTGAGTCCTCTCTTCTGTTTGCTTCTGCTCCTTACTCTCCCCTTGTCTTTGTTTCACTCCTTCATCTAAACTTGCTCTATTCCTTTCTTCAAAATCTTCCACCTTCCAGATTGAGTCCAATCAATATCTTGTATTATTCCAGTTTATTAAAATGCCTTCCAGCATCAGCTATCTAAAGTTTATACCATTGGCAATCAGCTTTGTAGTCAGGAAGTGATAATATCTTCGAGTATCTCTTACCCTCTTAGGTATCTGATTTAAAACCACAATTTCTTTATTTTTGTATTATATTGGTTCATCTCTAACTTTCTGTAGTACTTCATCTCTTGTTGTCTTCTTTGTAAACTATACATGTACTTCTCTTGGCAGTTTATTTCTTCTTGCGTAGCTTGGATTCATGCAAAATATTTCATCGACCTCTAGCTGGATTTCTCCTCGGTCTGCCTTTAAAGCCTCCTCCAGGATGTCAATAAACACCTCTGCTATGTTTTCTTCTCTATCCTCAGGAATATTTTGAAATCTTAAATAATGTTCCGCTTTTTCCATCTCTTAAATCTTAATTGCATTCTCTAATTTTTTATTTTCTTGTAATAACATTTCTATCTTTTTATCGTTCTCATCTGTTTTTCTTCAATTTTGTGTATTTTCTGTTGATTTTTAATTATCATTTGATTTTGAGCTTCAAATTTTCCCTTTATATCCAAGATTTATTTGCTTAATTTCTCAAGTTTACTTTGTATTTCTTTATGATTTTCCTGTATTTCCAGATGATTCCTTTCCAATGCCTCTTGATTACGTAACATCATTTCTTGAAGCAGTTTTAATGAAGTCTGTGTTTCACTTTGAACAGTGGTTATTTTTTCACGTTGCAGCATTGCTTCAATAGATCCCTGTGTTGTTGGACTGGACTGTCCTACTGAAGGTGCAGAAGAGGTTTTCTTCATAAGTCTGGTAATATTCGATGAAGTCATTTTACAGCTTACAGTCCAGCTTCAGCACGCAGTTGAGAATCAGCTGTTTTGCATTATTTCCCTTCTTGTTGGAGACGACTAGGGCTGCTGTGGCTCTCCCGGCAGCCTTTTTCTTAGCTTTTTCAGAGGGTTTTACAGTCCGCTCCGATTGGGTGCCCCCTGATCTGAGCTCCTGAAGTATCCCTCCTCCTTCATTGCCCCTCCAAGACAACTTTCTGACCCTTTAAGGGTCACTAGATGAAGAAAAACCAAACTGGAAAGCCGAGCACTGGCTTTTCCCAGTTGTCCCGACAGCTGCCAAACAGGAAGTCCCCTATCATGCCCATTTTTGCATGAAACGTTCCCTTCATCTCTCCAATTTTCTTGAAGAGATCTCTGGTCCTCCCTATTCTATTGTTTTCTTCTATTTCTTTGCACTGTTCATTTAAGAAGGCATTCTTATCTCTTCTAGCTATTCTCTGGAATTTTGCATTCAATTGGAAAAAGAAAAGATAGAATATGATAAAGAGAAAGCATATGTAAATAAGTGATTTCCAACCTTTATTCTGAGTATAAACAAATTTAGTGAGTCTTCATCCCTATCAATTGACAAACAATTATCTCTTCATACCATCTCTTATCTAAAGGCAAATCCATAAAAAAATCTTTTCAGTCCTGATGTCAGCAGAAAGTCCATATAAAGGGTTGCCAGAAGTAGCAATATATCTTGTTTTAACCTTGATCAAATTAACCTACTTTATATTCCTTCCTTTTATTTTAACAGCTTTAATCTTTAGTTCATTCAAATGTTGTCGGATTTGATTTCTCTTCATTTCTTCTTTATCCCATCACAGAGAATTCATCAGATCTTTAACAAATTTCTTTTTTAAAATCTGATTTAAAATATTCAGTTTATTTTCTTGGTTTATTATTTGTATTTTCTTTTGAATTTTAAAACATCAACCAGTCCCAATTATATTTTTCAATTCCAGGCTGTCCAAGTGAGGGTGGAGGCTGCAAAAGTTTGGATGGGGGAAGAACCATCTCTGACTCATTCCTATTAAGGCAAAGTTTCTGTCACTATCCACATCTGAAGACATTCCATTTTTGACCTTGGATGGGGTAATTTCTTCCTTCAGGGTTTTTTCCAATCTGAGTTTTTTCCTGGACTTACAGCCCCTACTCCTTTGATTAAAAATTATCATCTAATGGGACCCTGGAAGTATACCTTCTCTACCTACACCTGTCCTCTGGAACAAGGTATTCTGAAGATCCAAATGACTTCCACTCTATTTTGAGGGGTCTTGAAGATGTGGCTCTTTACCCAGCCTTTGGCAAGGATAACTGATGCCCCTTTTTTTCTTTTTCATTCTTCTCCCCTGGATTTTTTTTCTTTGCCATCCTTGCCAGGATACCTTAGGATATCTAAAAGATCTCTAAAAGATCTCTAGGAAGGCTTCATGAGAGCTACTAACAGCATCAAATAAAATAACTGAGGTAAGTATTTAAAGAAGGCAGGAGAGCAAGTATCTTATAATAAAAAAATCTTATCTTATAATAAAAATCATCAGAAAGATGAAAACATAGTAGGAAAAAAAGCTGAGTATGAACAGTGCATTTGTTTGTTCAGCAGTCCATGACTTTGTTCTCCATTACATGAGGAATGTTACTGAAGTGCTGAAGACGTACAGTATTATCTTCTGTACAATTGTAATAATATCAGATTTCTTGGAAATGCTTTGAGATTTTATTGGAGATTAGTAACATGGTGAACATTTGTCCATGCAGGCTCCATGAATCTAACTTGATGATAGATAACTAGTAAATAAAGAAGTTGCCTTACATACAATCAGACCTTCCTTATCTATATGGCTTAGCAGCAACCCTACAGGGATTCAATTGTGATGTTCTTCAGCTTTATCTGAAGACCATTGGCATCGTTAAGGCCAAGCAACACAGTCTCTGTCTGAATTCCACACTTTAAGAAACTGTTTCCCCAGTTGTTTTTACAGATAAGCCACACACTGACACATTTATTGAAGTATGCAGGTTGTTTCAAACTACCAATTTTTACTCTGTTAATTGTACTGGAAATCATTCCATACACACGGAGGAGGAGAAGAGGACCTTTCACTTCTCATTGTCTCAGGATCCTTTCCTGTTTTGATGCTTAGTAAATGTCCAATTAAGAACTGAACAGTCTAGAACAGCCACCAAGTGGGCCTGACAAGAAAAGTATCTTTTTTAATCAATCAACTGTGCAAAATCAATCACAAATATGGAAGTAACTGAAGAAAGATGCTAGCAAGATTCATAAATTACCATTAACTTCAATGAACCTAATCTAAAACCCTATCCAATTCATTTAATTGTGTGATACTGTGTCCAGAAAAGGAGATGTACATTTCTGTCTAGCCTCTAGTCATAAGAAAAAGCAGAGTTGAAAGAGTTCTCTGAAGTTATTTGAAGCTTAGCAATTTCTGCTTACAGAAAGAAATCTAGCAGGAGGTTTTAGTGGAATAAACACTTCAGCAACATATTTATACTGTTATTTAATCAGCTGGTTTCTACTTCTTCCTAGCTGCCTAAATACATTTTCAAGTTTTTCTTCCATGCATATCTTTGAAGCCAAATAATGTTATTTCACATGCAAAAGGTAATGAATAAAGCAAAAAACTTATTTTCAACAAATAGATGAAAGCTATTCAGTGAAAATGGGTGCAAAGTATTGCTTTCACATTGGTTTAACAATACGGAAGGCATGTGATATTACATGAGTAAGTAGGTATGAGTGGATTGCCCAGGATCTGCCTTAATGAACCACACTACCCTCCCTCAATGTGACAGAATGCCCTGTCCAAACACATCATTTCACCTCAAAGAAGAATCGAGGTGGATCTTAGCTGGTCACTCCACTTTGTTAATAGGGTCTTCTACAAATAAGAAGCTGCTCCACCTTACTGTAGGAAAATGGGAGAAGATTGCTACGTGGCTTTGCATCTAGAGAACTGAAAAGTGCCATTTCAAAGATCTGCACTGTGCTTTGAGGTCATTGGGGTTCATTGTATGAGGTACCATGCACCATCTTTCCCCTGTTTGATGTGTTCCTCTATGCTTATTCAAAAAATAATACAGGCAGTCCTCAACTTACAACAGTTCATTTAGTGATCATTCAAAGTTACAATGGCACTGCAAAAAAAGTCACTTATGAGCATTTTTGCACACTTATGAGCTTTGTAGCATTCCCATGGTCACGTGATCAGAATTTAGATACTTGGCAACTGGTTCATACTTATGACCGTTGCTGTGTCCCAAGGTCACGTGATCCCCTTTTGAGATCTTTTGACAAACAAAGTTGATGGGGAAACCGGATTCACTTGACAACCGTTTTACTAACTTATCAACTGCATTCATTTAGCAATTATAGCAAGAAAGATTGTAAAATGGGGCCAAACTCACTTAACAAATGTCTCACTTAACAACAGAAATGTTGGGTTCAGTTGTGGACAGAGGTCAAGGACTACCTGTAAACTGAGTAGTACACGTGTATGTATGTGTGTGTGGGGGGGAAATCAATGCATAAATCTACACCTGAGAGTTGTGTATCTTACTCTTAAAGAGCTTTTTTCCCCACATTTATGAATTTTGTTGTTTCTATAAGTGGTTTGTAATTTTCAATCCTTTTTTTGAGCTACAGTAGTAGCCCTTTCCAATGTCCTGGGCTTTCAAAAATAGCTGCTACTCTAGAAATCACTTTAGACAATATACTGAATGTTCTAGAATTCAGGTCATGAAAACAGACCTATTCTCACAATTCTGAGTTATGTTGGTAGCTCAAATTACAGGTCAATGACACTCCTCAAATTAAAGTTGCCTGACCATGGTTAACTATCTTTCCAGAACCTAAGTTAATAAAGCTATGTCCTGATTGTGCTTTCTCTTCAGACTCGATTTCCTGATCAGCCATTCTCATCCTGGCTCTGACTATCATAAACAGATATTTTAGGATTAGCTTGTTCTCTTATATATTTGAAGCAAGAGACCAACAGAATTTGCCCACTGGAAAAAGATTACAGAAGCTGCCTGAGCCTGTGAGAAATGTAGCACTGCATAATACATTTTTCATCTCACCTGCAGACTAATCTCAATGAATTTGCCCATCATGGCAATTCGATTTATCTATTTTATTAATAGTAAAATACATCTTTAACCACCAGGAGGCACCGTGCTTTTTGCAGAAGAAATCTGTTTGCTTCAGTGCTTCACAGCGTTTCCTCAAGTAGTCAGATTTAATAAGAGTGCCATTAGAGCACACATTCAATTTTGTTCCAGCCAGGTATTGTGAAATTAATACTCTAAATTGGTTACTAAATTTCTCATTTCTATTAGCACTGAACTATAAACCTTATCTGTCATTCCAGTTAGGCTTCTGGGCAGCTTAGTCTTCTGCACAGATCTAAGTTTCATCAATAAAAAAGAAATATTATGGAAAAAAGCTTCTGTGAAAGTTTACACTAAAACTTCATCTGAAATAACTATAAAAACATGAATGGAATGATGCTGATATTTGAGACCAACAAAAGGAGATAGTATTCAGGTTACATTGTACTGGGACATTGTGGGGGGGAAAAAGGAAATCAGTTTATACAACTTGAAGAAATAAAGTCTACTATCACAGCTATTTGCTACTCATCGTTTGCATTTTTGATGCATGGGACTGCAATAAATACCTGTACTGTTTAGAATCAGACATTTCTCTATACAGCAAGCAGGTTCTTGGATGATCAGAAAGTAAGTCACAGGTACATATTTTATGCATAGTGATCCGTGCCAACAGGAAAACACAGCCAACATAGAAAAATAACAACAATCTCTAACCAGTTGGCCATTCGATCAAAAACCAGTGATATTGAGTTCAACCTGGGTACAGAATATTAAAAGATGAAAAACAGCAGAATGCAGTTTTGTTTTTGGTTTTTTTAAAAAAATGAAATTAATTATCTTACATAAGAGAGTTTATATCAAGGTACTGTTTGGTAACAGACACTCATTTTTAAATAATGTAGAGATAAGATCTAGGGGGGAAAGAAGAAAAGCACCCTGCAGAATAAAACTGTCTTGTTTAAAATATTCAGCACATCTGTGGCTATGTTTTTAGAGATTAATGTAAAGATACTTTTTCTCCTGCTTTATTTATTTACTTCTTTCCCAAGTCAGGAAAAGGAACAAGTCTTTTAACAATAAATTCCAATAGGTAAAGTTTGAACACAAATGCAGGTGTGCATGATGACAAATAGATTAACCCCATCTCTCTGAGATGAGAGGAGGAGGAGGAGGAGGAGGAGGAGGAGGAGGAGGAGGAGGAGGAGGAGGAGGAGGAGGAAGAAGATAAAGTCAACCCACCAGCAAAATATCTGTTCCTTCTAGAGGAAAAGAAAGTCCTCAATTTAACTCATCCAATCTATGGGCTAACTGTTCAACTCACAAATCATATTCTTCAATTGAAAAAAAATTATCACTTAAAAAAAATTACTGTGGCTGAGGCTTAGCACAGCGCTATTTTTCACTGGAACTATGACCTATCTAGTCCTAAGTGCAGCATCTCTTGGTCCATCAGAAATGAATGCAACCTTAATGTAGAATCATCCTCGTAGTTTTATTTGCTCAGGAAAACTAAAAGTAAAGGATTTTGGTACAAAATCAAGACTAAAAAGGCAGACCAATAAATGCCCATTATTGAATAATGCTCTCTGGAAGGAGAAGAGCTGAGTGAACTAATTGGTCATTTCTATCCATCACTTTCCTCTGACTTATTATTAATGCACCTCTGTAAGTGAGACATTGGAGCAATTTATAGACTTAATTGCCCAGCATTCTCTTAACTGTAAAATCAATTTGATCTTCAATTTACAAATGAATTGATTTTGCATAGCAGGCAGTCATTATTTATTAATAATCCACCGATTTGTAATAGCAGTATAACCAGCAAAACAATATACTGTACATGGATGCACGCCATCCAAAATGACTTCTTTCAAAGAAGCAATGAGAAACCTTTTGGGGAGCACAAGTTGCATTTGGGCTTTGAGTAGCAGGCTGGCATTACCAAGTTGGCCAGAAGAAACAACCAAGCATGAAGCCATTTCTTTTACATTTAATTAACATTAAGTAGAGTTGAAAAATTATTATGGAACATTCTGCCCACATTAAAGAGTTGCAATTGAATAATAACTATTGGAAGCCTCTGGGGGCTGCATCCAAAGCTTCTGAGGGCTTCCTGAAACCTCAGGGTTATGGGCTACAACTTTGTCATAACTTGAATGACAAAAAACTAGGACTGGGAAAAACACTGGCATTAAACTCTCTCTGAATCAATGGAGCTTTAATTGTATTGTCTAGTTGTTGAAAGCTCGCAGTGTTCCAATATCTAAGGGGTTGCCTCAAAAACTAGCAATAGCACTTAGACTTATATACCGCTTCACAGTGCTTTACAGTCCTCTTTAAGCGATTTACAGACTCAGCATATTGCTCACCAACAATCTGGCTCCTCATTTTATCGATCTCGAAAGGATGGAAGGCTGAGTCAACCTTGAGCTGGTGAGAATCGAACTGCAGAACTGCTGGCAGCTGGCAGTCAGCAGAAGTAGCCTGCGGTACTGCATTCTAATCACTGCACCAGAATGCCACCAAAGAAGGTATTATCCAAAGCTCTTGAAGGCAGAACAAGAAGCAACAGGTAGAAAATAATCAAGGAGAGAACCAACCTAGAACTAAGGAGAAATTTCCTGACAGAACAAATTAAACAGTGAAACGATTTGCCTTCAGAAGTTGTGGGTACTCCATCACTGGAGGTTTTTAAGGAGAGACTGGACAACCATTTTCCTGAAATGTTATAGGAGCTCTTGCTCGAGCAGGGGGGTTGGACTAGATGACCTCCAAGATCCCTTCCAATTCTGCTATTCTGTTAACCACCAGACTTAAATCTTTATTACAGAGTTACTTTCTTTCTTCTTCCACAATCCCAGGAACAAGGAGAGAGACAAACAACCATGGGAGACCATTGTATAATATCGCTCTCCTGATGGTTGAAATATAAAAAGCTCCTCCTGAATCCGACGCCCCACAACCAGACATATGCAGTGCAGTAATTGACTACGGGCTTCAAGTAGAATCCATAAAGATCACACTGAGAAAAGCAGCTTATTGTAAAGCCATTTATACTAGTAAATTGTATTGCACACAATACTTTTCAAAATGAAGCATTTTTCACTCCAGTAAATATAAAAATGCTGTTTGGGGGATCAGAGTAATTGATCTGAGATTGTCAGGTTTTTGCACTGCTCACCACTTTGAACACGTTACAGGTAAGTAAAGGGACATTTGAACATTTGGAATAAATACACATTTTACTGCCTTTCTAGATTTTTCCCCCATACACCCACATACTGTACACTGCTTCTGGAGTATATTTTCTTTCTCTGTTCAGCTTCATTCCTAGCACAAATCTTTTGATTCTTTTTTCTTATTTGCCTTCCTGTTATTTAAGTCATTCAAATAATATGACTGACTTCTTTCTTTTTATTGCTCTGGATACAGGAAGGGAAGTCTTTGCCTTTTTCCATTACTATTTCTATTATTAGAAAAATATGTTCTACGCCTTTCTTTGGCTCTTCTCTTTCCTTGTTTTGAATTAAATCCAATGGTGATGTAATAGATTTTATCCTTCAGGAACTCATGATGACACTTAGGGGCACATATACTCAAATCAGAGAGTAGGCTTCCATAATATAGCCTCCAATATATTAGAATCACCATGACTTCAGTGCTGTATTTAATTATTTGGGAGTAAACAACATTGAACTCTGTGGTGCTTACCGGCTAGTGAAAACTCAGGATGGTGGCAAAACATATTCAGCTAGCTGAAATGCAATTTTCAACTGCCAACTACAAAATGCAGAAAGCAGGAAAAAATATACTGCAAACATGAAGTATGGTTATTGTTAAAGAAATGAAGAGATATTCCTTAATTAGTTTAGATGAAATTGGTGATCGAGGAAAGCAATCTGTCACAGCTAATTTATCAGCCTGAAGGTTCAATATCTCCATATTTGGTGTCAGGATTACTCCTTCATGTGGGCAGACAACATCTCCAGCAAATTGGTCTTAAAAAAAGCTCAGAAATATATTTTGTCATATGTCTCTTTCATGATTCTCCTGCATATTCCATATTTCAGATGTTATAAATCAGGGATTATACTCAAGCAGGATTCTAGATAATGGGATATATACCCTTTTCTCTGTATTGCCATGTAAAGTTGTTACATCTATCTATCTATCTATCTATCTATCTATCTATCTATCTATCTATCTATCTATCTATCTATCATCTGTCTATCTATGTATCTATCTATCTATGTATCTATCTATCTATCTATCTATCTATCTATCTATCTATCTATCTATCTATCTATCTATCTATCTATCTATCTATCTAGTTTTGGGACCCTGAGAGATGGCTGGGCAGGGGCAGGGGCCGTCAATATAAAGTTAATAGAAGGCCTCTGATCATTTTTTTATCTAAATTTTTTATAGGGTTAGGGAGAGGGGTGGGTGATAAGGGTTGTCTGGCCTTGGGGGGTGGCCAATCAACCATGGCTCAGGCCAGATTTGGGTCCGACCGCGCGGCGGGAGAACGGGGTGTCGCTGTCTCCGGAGCTCACGAGCGGGTCGTGGGATTACCAATTCCCACGACGGGGAATGGCAGCAGGCGGATAGACAGGGGGCCATATCGCTACCGGGAGGGCCATCTCTGCTACTTGCAAGCGGTGAGGCGCTCCGACCCTCTGCTTCTTCCCCGAGGTCCCGGGAGCGAGGATGTGCAGCCTCCTGAGCTCCGGCTGGTGTATCTGAATGCCAGGTCCGTGGTCAACAAAGCTCCCCTCGTTAGGGATTTAGTTGAGGGTGAGCATGCGGACCTGGCCTGCATCACGGAGACCTGGTTGGGCCCAGAGGGTGGGGTCCCTTTGGTTGACCTCTGCCCACCAGGCTTCCGGGTGCTACACCGGCCACGAGCTCAAGGTAGGGGTGGGGGAGTGGCGGTTACTATTAGGGAGACCTTATGTCCGCGGGAGACCACCGTTTCTCAGATAGTCGGGTGTGAGTCTCTCTTTGTGAGATTTGGTTCTGGGGCGCAGTTTGGCTTGCTGCTGGTGTACATTTCGCCTAGTCGTACAGCGGCAGCCCTGCCCGAGCTGCTCGATATCCTCTCAGGGTTGGTGGTTGAGTTTCCCAAACTTATAGTTTTGGGAGACTTCAATCTACCATCCCTGGGAGGCTCATCTGAGCTAGCTCGGGAGTTCATGGCTTCCATGACGGCCATGGACCTGACGCAAGTAATTTCTGAACCAACTCATGAGGGAGGTCACACCCTTGACCTGATTTTTTTATCTAGACGGTGGTTGGATGATCTTGGTGGGGGCTCTCCATTTATTATGCCCCTGTCATGGACCGATCATCATCTCCTGCGGATGGTCTTCCGTTTTGCCACCCCCCGCCGTGGGGATACGGAGCCAATCAGATGGTACCGCCCCAGACGCTTAATGGATCCTGATAGATTCCAAGCGGCGCTGGGGTCCCCACCTGCCTCCATTGCTCACAGCTCGGCGGATGCCTTAGTGGAAGCCTGGGAAAGGGCAGCCACTGAGGCACTTGACCGGGTTGTACCCTTGCGGCCCCTGACCCGGCGCAGATCCCAGCGAGCTCCATGGTTTTCCGCGGAGCTCCGGGAGATGAAGCGTCGGAAACGGGGCCTAGAGAGCTGTTGGAGGTCAAGCCGATCCGAACCCGACCGATTGCGGTTAAGAACCCATATTAGGTCTTATCTCGCAGCGATGAGGGTGGCGAGGTGTAACTACTTCTCTACCCTCATCGCGTCCGCAGATAATCGCCCGGCCGCCCTGTTTAGGGTGACTCGCTCACTTCTTAATCAGGAGGTGAGGGAGGATCCCTTGCAGGGTCGTGCCGAGGAATTTAGTCAACATCTGTCGGATAAAATCGCTCGGATTCGGACCGGTTTGGACTCCAACTGGGCAGAGTCTGGCGATCAGGACACGAGCGGTCTTGTCAATGTTACCTGGGAAGAGTTTGATTCTGTGACCCCTGATGAAGTGGACAGGATTATGGGGAGGCTGAGCTCCTCCACATGTTTGTTGGACCCGTGCCCTTCCTGGCTGGTTTATGCAGCTAGGGAGAGGACACGAGGCTGGCTCCAGGCGGTTATATCTGCTTCTTTGAGTGAGGGTTATTTCCCCACCGTCTTGAAGGAGGCGGTGGTGAGACCTCTCCTCAAGAAGCCTGCCTTGGACCCAGCTGTATTGAACAACTTTCGTCCAGTCTCCAACCTTCGCTTTCTTGCGAAGGTTGTTGAGAGTGTGGTGGCGCATCAGCTCCCTCTGGTCCTGGATGAAGCGGATTATTTGGACCCCTACCAATCGGGTTTCAGGCCCGGGTACAGCACGGAGACGGCATTGGTCGCTCTGGTGAATGATCTCTGGAGGGCTCGGGACAGGGGATATTCCTCTGTCCTAGTCCTATTAGACCTCTCGGCGGCTTTCGATACCATCGACCATGGTATCTTGCTGCGGCGTCTCAGGGGATTGGGAGTGGGAGGCACAGTTCTTCGGTGGTTCTCCTCCTATCTCCTGGGACGCTCACAGTCGGTGTTGGCAGGGGGGCAGAGATTGGCCCCTAGGTCTCTCGTTTGTGGAGTTCCTCAGGGGTCGGTTCTCTCGCCTCTCCTGTTCAACATCTATATGAAACCGCTGGGTGAGATCATTCGTGGTTTTGGAGTTGGGTATCATCAATATGCCGATGATACCCAACTTTTCTTTTCGACCCCAAACCACCCCAGTGATGCCCTCGCTGTGATGTCCCGTTGCCTGGAGGCGGTTCGGGTCTGGATGGGGAGGAACAGACTTCAACTCAACCCTGACAAGACTGAGTGGCTGTGCATTCCGGCATCCCGGGACATTCAAAATGTTCCATCTCTTTCTATGGGGGGTGAGCTCTTACCCCCCGTGGATAGGGCTCGCAACTTGGGAGTCCTCCTAGATTCACGGCTTACCCTGGAAGATCATGTGGTGGCCGTGACTAGGGGGGCTTTCACCCAGGTTCGCCTGGTGCGCCAGTTGCGGCCCTATCTGGACCGGGATGCCCTGTGCACGGTCACTCATGCGCTCGTGACCTCTCGCCTTGACTACTGTAATGCTCTCTACATGGGGCTTCCCTTGAAGACCACTCGGAGGCTCCAACTGGTACAGAATGCGGCCGCGAGAGTTGTCTTGGGAGTTTCCCGGTACTCCCATGTTACACCTTTGCTCCGCGAGCTGCATTGGCTACCAGTTGTCTTCCGGGTGAGGTTCAAGGTCTTGGTTATGATCTTTAAGTCCCTACATGGCATGGGTCCGGGTTACCTCGGGGACCACCTGCTGCCGGCGTCAACTCCCCTCCGCCCTGTGCGTTCCCACAGAGAGGGCCTCCTCAGGGTGCCTCCGGTCAGGGAATGCCGACTGGCGGCCCCCAGGGGGAGAGCCTTCTCTGTGGGTGCCCCGGCTTTGTGGAACCAACTGCCGGTGGAGCTCCGGATGGCATCAGACCTCCGAACTTTCCGTCGTGGCCTGAAGACCCATTTATTTGAATTAGCTGGTCTGGCCTGACGGGGGATTTGGGTTTTAAATTGTTGTTTTAGAACTGTATCATTGTTTTAACTGGGCATTGATTTAATCTTTGTTTTAACTTTTGTATTGTATTGTATTGTTATTTATATGCCCTGTGAACCGCCCTGAGTCCCTAGGGAGAAGGGCGGTATACAAATTAAATAAAACGTAAACGTAAACGTAAACGTATCTATCATCTGTCTATCTATCTATCTATCTATCTATCTATCTATCTATCTATCTATCTATCTATCTATCTATCTCTATCTCTGTCTCTAGCTCTAGCTCGCTATCTAGCTAGCTAGTTATCTGGCTATCTAGCGATCCACCATCTCTATGTCATTTGTCTATCTATCTATCTATCTATCTATCTATCTATCTATCTATCTATCTATCTATCTATCTATCTATCATCTATCTATCTATCTCTATTAAACAAATTTATATAGCTTTCCAATTCACATGCAATGACTCCCTTGCTAACTCCTTCCATTTTTTATTTCAACATCAGCATGTTGCCCCATTAATGGGAATACTTCAAAGCAAAAATAATGTCTACAACTATAGGATGGACTCAAATAAATACTTAATTTACCCATCCCTTGCCTGAATTAATAATCTGATGTTGTGTTAAATAAGGGCATAGAGACAAAGTGGGTATGGTGTCAACTTGACAAAATGTGGGTTGTGTCACATTTAAATAAAGTTGGTGGCATCAAAGGGGCAGCGATATAGAGCAAAAAATGCCCCACTGCGGCAGTTCCCCTCAACAAAACCTAAAAGCAGTCAATTATTCCCCAGAAACCATTTCTCTCCGTACACCCATTCCCAAATGCATCCAACACGAGCATATTTCCTATGTTGTTGTTTCTTGTCTAATTCAGCTTTTGGAGCTCAGTGGACTAATGGTGAGTCTGAAATACTCTTTTTGGTCTTAATTTGCAAAACTCAGATTCTTTCTCTTCCATCAGAACGTCCCATTTTGCATTCAGCCATCTGAAGCTGTGTTTCAAAAGAAAAAAAAACTGATATTCTAATATTACATTTGTCCTAAAAGGTTTGGTTAATCCTTTAGGGAAAGAAAATAAATGCAATACGTTTAAATATGATTAAAGAGAAAAAGAGGAAAAAATGATAACAGATTTGACCATAGAAATAAAAAGTCTCCATAGTCATTAATATTTGGATTGATTTGATAAAGCTCAGCAGGATTATTGGTCATGGAAATGTTTTTGTTGCCTTTTAAAGAATTCTTTAAAAGGGGAATCTGTAATTTAATGGTAACACATTACTCATGTTAGAAAACACATTCCTTCTTGATTTGAACAAAGACCTAATAATTCTTTGCTAAGAAAGCTGAAACAGAGAGGCAGTTCTGCAAATTAGTATCTGCCTTTTTCTCTCTTTTTTCAAACCTATTTGTGTGCACAACGAGCAACAGCAGCTCTTTGGTGTTCAGATAGGTAATATAGCAAGCGATTAACATTTTCACAACAGCAATTTTCAATCAGCATGTATACACAAAAGAGGGTTGGTTGGTTTGTTTATATCCCACCTTTATACATAACTCCAGGCGACAAACATACCTCATCCTTTCTCCTCCTCTTTTCCTCACAACAACAACAACAACCCTGTGAGGCAGGTTATATAGAGAGACAGGCATTGGACCAAAGTCACTCAGCCAGCTTTCATGCCTAAAGTGGGACTAGAAACTCACCATCTTCTGGCTTCTAACCTAGTGCCTTAACCTCTAGACTAAATATTAACAATATTACAGTGGCCATTCTGAGCTGGATGAAAGGGTAATTTGAAAGCTGAGGAGCTCTGTGATTATTTCTGGCTGACGACCACACTTGATCTTTTAAATAGCAGGTTGGGTCAGAATAAATTAATTAACAATAAGTAATATGGTTTTGTTATTATGCTTATTCCCCTTATAATATATTAGTTGCCTATTCTGTCTCATTAATAATTATAATTTGGTAATACTGTAGAGTTACAAAAAAAGACTACAAGAGACAACATGCAGTATGTCCCTGGGTCAAGCAATGTGCGTCTGCTCTAGAGAGATTTTATCATCCCTTCATACATTTGGTTCAATCTCCTTTAGATTAATAGGGTACTTTCAATCTCATACTTTCACTTGTCCATGATCGTGATCTATATAAATTGCAATGTAACAGGACAATTTGGCACTAGATTTACTGTGCAGGGAAATTGTATACCAATACAACAGGAGTAAAACAAACAAATACGACTAGCTTTCTGCAAAATTACAGACAAAATTGCCAGAAACGTCAACCAAATCCTCCTAAATTTTATTGATCCTTAGATGTTTATACATAACAATCTTGCTGTTTTTCTCTGGAGAATTATCCATGAAAATAATTAACTTTACAAATATTATAAACCTCATCCATATGCTTCTCCCCCCCACGTGATTTCTCCTAAACAAGCTGTAAACATCCCTGCAAATTTATCAGAAGATTAAATGGAATGAAATGTAAAGTGAATACATTAAACATGATGGTATCATTTTAAAGATCCCAAAATAGTCCTTTTTGGAAACCTTGTGTCAAAGAAATTTGTAATTTTTTCCCCACTTTATTTGGTAAATGATGTAATAGTAGTTCCTTGATATCTGATTGATCATTATTATTATTGGGAAATGGTTACTAGATTACTAGAAGATCCCACCTCCTTTCCATAGTATACACCCCCCCAATCTTAGTTAATTATCTGTTACTTTTAATGTTAAACTTACTTTTTACTTTACTGTTTTACCTTTTATAATACCATTGTTGTTATGTTTCATGGTGCCCAGAGTTACATGACTGAGAGATGGGCAGCATCTAATTTAATAAATAAATTATGAAAACCTAGTTGCTAGTGCAGCAGTTCCCAACCTTTTCTATAACCCGTGCCCCTAGACTGCTTCTGATATATTCTCGCACCCCTTACAAAAGTTCAAAATAACGGCAATGAATTATGCATACACACTAAAATTTTGAAAACCCAAGTTTTCGCACCCCCTGGAATATCGTCTCGCACACGAAGGGGTGCAAGAATCCCTGGTTGAGAACTCCTGCACCAATGATTCCAGAGTTCTGGACCCCTTTCTGGATTGTAATCCAATTCATGTCAGATATCATTTGTGTTATTATAAGACTTAGCTATTGATTGACTTCCTTAAGTATTTCTACCACCATTCCGTATTTACCTAGCAGTTGATTAAAATACTTCATCTGTGCAGCTAATTTATTTATTATGTATCTAGTTGGTGGCATAGTTAGGTGCTACAATACAGTTGCCCCGTTGGGTTATTCTGTCTATTATACTCCTTCATTTATAAATGGCAAAACCATCTGTCTAAATAACAGGCAATGACAACTTTGTAAAATGGTATGGAAGGTCTAATACATGCCACGAATACAGAAATATAAAATATCTCTAGGTTTTTCTTGAAGTATGAAGAATTATGTTTTCTTCTAATTTAAATTAATAAGCAATAAAGAACCAGCCTGTTCCACCTATGTCATCTGTCTTAATTTTTCCTCAAGTATTTTCTTTAATTATTTTCTGATTTGGACATCTCAATGTCCAGCTGGATTCACATGATTCTCAGACCAATATATATAGTAATTGAAAAAACTATGTAATTGGCCAAATGGCCAAAACTGATCTAAAATAAACACTGATACCTTTAACCAGTGGTGGGATTCAGCCGATTCGCACTAGTTCAGCAGAACCGATGCCTAATTTTTTGTTGAGTTCGGCAAACTGGTTATGATAAATCTGTGCCATCCTCCCCTGCTGCATCCCTCCGCCAGCCCTAGTATCCCTCCGCCAACCCTCTGTCACCACCACTGCACTTTCCTGTGCACACTTTCTTGCTGTCCTTCATCAGTCAGCATCTCCCTTCTCCCTTCTGGAAATGGCAGCTCTCAAAGCTGCTAACATCGAATGTTATTGCCTTGTTTTCTGCTGCTTTCCTCCCAGCAGAAGGGAGGAAAGGGAGGATGGAAGGACCAGTGGTGGGATTCAAATACCTTAACATCTGGTTCTCCGTGTGGATGCAGGCCTGGGCCTCCGAGGCCTAGAAAGGACTTCCAAAAGTATCATCAATGCACTTCTGGTGGGCCTTTCTAGGCCTGGGAGGTCTCCACTAGGCCTAGAACCGACTTCCAGAAGTGACATCAACGCACTCCAGGCGGGCCGTTCTAGGCCTGGGACACCTCCTCCAGGCCTCCCAGGCCTGGAATGGACTTACAGAAGCAGCATGGGTTCAGCCAGTTCTCTGAACTCAACAACATTTAGCTACCAGTTCTACCAAAGCAGTGCAAAATGGCTGAATCTCACCACTGGGAAGGATGCTAAGCTCCAGGAAAACTACTCCAGCTGGAGCTGAATGAGGAAAGCTAGGCTCCCCTTCCCTGGTGGTCCTGCAAAGCCCTTGAGGAGCAGATCCAATTCCGTCAGGCCTTGTGCTGAAATGGGGGTGGGTGGGGCAGCAGGGAACAAAGAAAGCCCCTCCAATGGCAGATGTGGCTGATGCACAGTGGTGGTAGAGCCTTTTGCCATCACTCCCCCCTGGCTCCAAAACAGCAGAGGGGTGCTGGGTAAGGCTCTTACTCCATAGCATGGCAGTCCGGCTCGGGAGGGGAGTGAAAGGAAAGAAGCAGGAGGGCAGCCGAGTCATTGAACCGGCAGGAGGAAGCCACCAAATGGGGAGTAGCCTGGGTGTGGGGGCCCTGAAGTAAGCAGGTGTGGGGTGCATGGGGCAGCTCCACCCCCCACCCCTGCCCTAGCTTGTTTTTTACGTGTGTGCCTTTTAAAAGGTTCTGTGATTTCAGAGAGAACTGGTTGTTTAAATTATTTGAATCCCACCACTATCTTTAACATCATACATACATAAAACTTGGGTGTAACCTGGAGATTTGAATGAAGGCTTGGAAAAAGGAAAATCCAAGGTGAATTAGAATTAAAAGATTGTTCCGCCACCTGATCCATTTCTACAGAATCCTAGTTGCTTACTTTGTAAAATAAAGCTTAGCTATGCTTCATAGAAAAACCTCTTCTGAAAATGAGGAAAGGTTTTAACCACCATGCATGATGTAAAATTGCTTTGTGTGTGTGTGTGTATGTGGGTGTGGGTGTGTATCAAAAACATGCAAATATGAGTAAATAAATAAGTACCCTTTTGGTGGAAAGTTAACAGCATTCTGTGCATCTTGACGGACAATCATGCCATCCACATGACCATGGAAGTGTCTTCAGGCAATGCTGGCTCCCTCAGCTAAGAAACGGAGGTGAGCATCACCCCCTAGAGTCAGCTGCTTAAATGTCTATTGAGATCCAAGTCATAATAAATGGAGCAACCAAGATAAATTAATAGGAAAAATATGCAACTAAACTTATAATGAGAATAAGCGTGCCCAAGCTTTGTACAGATACGTATGTGATATATGTTCATGTAAGTGTTAAATCTGTTGTGCCATATTTTCATTTATTTTTTTTATTGAAAAGTTTTAAAAATACAGTTTTCCTTTAAAAAACCCCCTTCCCCCTCCCTCCTCCCCTCCCTACCTCCCCCCTTCCCCCCCTCCCCCCCTCCCTCCTCCCCCCCCACCTCCCCCTAACCCCCCTCCCCCCCCCGGACTTCCCAGAGCTAAATACAAGGTATATATATATAAAAAAGCAATCATAAACAACCATATACTAACAACTATAAATTCTAAAATCCATCACTCTCTAACTTATATAGGATCAAACAAAACTTAGCATTATTAAATATATATAGAAGACAAAATAAAAAAAGAAAAAAGAAAACGAAAGAAGACTTATTCAAATGCTAGATAAAACTTCTTGACCCTATACTTATTCTGGATAAACTCAATCCATTTTCTCCATTCCATAATATAATGTTCTTGCGAGTAATCTTTCAAATAGGCCGAAATCTTCGCCATCTCTGCCAAGTCGGAAACCTTTAAAATCCACTCTTGTATAGTCGGCAGTTCCTCTTTCTTCCAATATTGACCTATCAAAAGTCTTGCTGCCGTAACTAAATTCAACATCAACTTAGAGTCCACAACTGTAGCGTCAACAATTATTCCCAACAAAAAAAATTGCGGACAAAACTTTATCCTCCGTTTAAAAATCTTCTGCATATTCCACCAGACTTTTATCCAAAAAGCCTTGACCTTTTTACATGTCCACCATATGTGAAAATATGTTGCCTCTTCATCACCACACCTCCAACATTTAGGCTGATAATTCGGATACATACTTGCAAGCTTTTTAGGATCTAGATGCCATCTATAAAACATTTTGTAAAAGTTCTCTCTTAAACTTTGAGCTTGAGTGAATTTTACATTCCTCACCCAGATCTTTTCCCACGTGTCCATTGTAATAACTTCCTGAATGTTTTGGGCCCATTTTATCATACAATCCTTAACAAGCTCTGTTTCTGAATCGATCTCTATCAATGCAAGATATATCCGTTTAATATGTGCTGGTCCTTGATTTCTAATTTGCTTTATCAAATTTTCATCAGTCGTTGCAAATCCATTTTTTTGATCTTCTTTCCACCTGGCCTGTAACTGAATATATTGAAACCAAGTCTGAACAACCTTCTCTTCTCGCAAGAAACTATATGATTTCAAGCACCAAATATTCCTTTCCAAACTTAAAATTTCCTTGTAAGTAGTCTCATCATGTTTGAAACCAGCATGTATATTTTCTATTGCGTGTTTTGGGATTGCCCACAATGGTATCTTGCTGCTTAACTTATGTCTATACTTCTTCCAAACTCTCAGCAATGCCTGTCTTAAAATATGCATCCTAAACACAGTATCTACCTTCTTATCATACAACAAATATGCATGCCAGCCAAACAACAGATCATGGCCCTCAAGATTTAATAACCTCGATTGTGTCAAATTAATCCAATCACTTATTCCTACTAGTGCAGCAGCTTCATAATATAATTTAAAATTAGACATTTTAAGGCCACCTCTCTCACGAGTATCCTGCATAATCTTAAGTTTAACTCGTGGCTTTTTCCCTGCCCACACAAATTTATTGATACCACGCTGCCATTCCTCCAAGTTAGAGTCTTTCTTAAGAATCGGTATCATTTGAAATAAGAATAAAAATTTGGGCAGGACATTCATTTTCACTGCTGCAATCCGTCCCAACAAAGACAATTGCAATTTTTCCCAACTCTCCAGTTCTTTTTGAATTTTCCCCCATAACTTTTCATAATTATTTTTATATAGCTTTGTATTAGAGGGCGACAAAATCACCCCCAAATATTTAACCCTTTTAACAATCTCAAATCCAGTTAATCCTTCTAGGAGAGCCTTCTGCGAAACTGTCATATTTCTAGCCAAAATTTTAGTTTTCTGTATATTTACTTTAAATCCAGAAACCTTCCCATATTGTGTTATTATCTCCATCAGGTCCACAACAGAGTTCTCTGGCTGGGTCACTGTAACAACCAGATCATCTGCAAATGCTCTCAATCTGTAATCCTGATCTCCAACTTGTATCCCCTTAATTTTTTCCGAATTCCGAATCTTAACCAATAATATCTCTAATGTTAATATAAATAACAAGGGCGATAGCGGACAGCCTTGCCTTGTGCCCTTCTCAATATTACATACTGTTGTCAAACTATTGTTAACTATAATTCGGGCAGTTTGTTTTTGGTATAATGCCCTAATCGGTTGTAAAATTTTTTCCCCAAAATCCATTTTGTCTAAAACTTTCAACAAAAATTGCCAGTTCAATTGATCAAAAGCCTTTTCAGCATCTAAAAAGATTAGCGCAGCAGAGATCTGGTTGTGCCTTTCCAAAAACTCTAACACATCAACTATATGTCTCACATTGGTTTTCATTTGTCTTCCACTAATAAACCCCGTTTGGTCCCCATGAATCACCTGTTGCAGAACCCTCATCAGTCTATTAGCCAAAACCTTAGCAAATATCTTATAATCTGTATTTAAAAGCGATATCGGTCTGTAATTTTTAACTAAAGTAGCATCCTGGTCTTCCTTCGGAATCAAAGAGATAAAAGCTGTTCTCCAAGACGGGGGCACCTTTCCCCCCCTCTGGATTGTCTGGAACAGTTCCTTTAACGGTTTTATCATCTCTAATTGTAAGTTTTTATAATAGGCCGCAGTCAAGCCATCAGTGCCTGGTGCTTTATCCACCTTCAGTTCCTTAATAGCTGTAAAAATTTCTTCTTCTGTAATCAGTTGGTTAATCCCCTCTTTTTGTACTTGCGTAAGAACCAGGATGCTAGCCTTCTCCAAATACATATCAATATCTTTTGCATTAATGTCCTCTTTAGTATATAATTTCGAATAAAAATCCACAAAGGCATCCTTAATAAGATTCTGTTGATACACAACCCTTCCTTTATGCTCAATCTTATCTATATTAGATGCCCTTTGTTTTTTCCTCAGTCTATAAGCCAACCATCTGCCTGGCTTATTAGCATTGCAAAAAGTATTATGCCTAGCAAACCGCAGATTGGTCGCCACTTGATCAGCCATTAATTTATCAAATTGTCCTTGTAACAGTCTAATAGCCTCCTTGATCTTCACCTCCTCTGGGTTCAAAATCAAAGCCTTTTCTTTTTCCTTTATTTCATTCTCCAGTTCTTTCCTTCTAGTTTCCACTGCACGTCTATGTCTATTATTCATATATATCAACACCCCTCTCATATAGGCCTTGCTAGCATCCCAAACCATATCCATAGAGGTACCCTTATTCATATTCATCTCAAAAAAATCCTTCATCCGCTGTTTGCATTCTTCCACATTTCTCTGATTTCTAAACAAATTCTCATTTACGCGCCATGAGCGTCTATCTCCTCTTTCCTTATCAATCTCCAACCACACTGGACTGTGATCAGAGATAATTCTTGCGCAGATTTTCACCTTTTTAGTTCTCAAAAGAAGATCATTAGTCAACAAAATAAAATCAATCCTCGAAAAAGATTGGTGTCTATCAGAATAAAATGTATAATCCTTCTCCCGCAAATGTCTCTCACGCCAAATATCTCGCAATTCCAGGTCATCCTTCATTTCAAAAAAAGATTTAGGCAGTCTAGCGTGACTTGGAATGCGTTTAAAGGCTCCAGCCTTATCCAACTGTACATCCATAACTCCATTCCAGTCCCCCATAAAAATAAAGGATTTATAATCCAACTGGGTAAGCTTTGTATGAAGTAAACTAAAAAAGTCAGCTTGTTGTTGATTTGGAGCATATAATCCAACTAAAAGCGTCTTTTTACCTTCAAACAACAGCTCGATCATAACATATCTTCCATGCTTATCTGCTTCAATTAGGTCCGCTGTTAAGGCACTTTTAACATAAACAACCACTCCATTTTTCTTATTCTCTGCAGAAGCAACAAATTGCGTACCCAGCCTCGAGTTCAATAAATACTTTTGATCCAAAACTCTAATATGCGTTTCTTGCAGGCATATAACATCTATCTTAAATTGTTTTAAATATTGAAAAACTTTCTTCCTCTTCTGCGGTGAGTTTAGTCCATTAACATTCCAGGTTAAAAATTTAGTTGCCATGTATATCCTCGAGAAGCTCTTGGACCACAGCTTTGATAGGACTGGTTACTTTAGGCCGTGCTCCTCCCACAGCTTGGCTATGAATGCGATGTGAAGAATCTGAAGACTTTTGCTGATCTTGTTCTTTTATTTTCTTTGCTCGTTTTAAAGCAGCACGCGTCACTCTTTGCTCTCTAGGATCATCCAAAGAGATTGTAGCTTGATCTCCTCCAGCACCATTTTCCTCTGTTTCCTCCTCTTGTTGTTCTTCTTCTCCAGATCCCTTTCCAGCTTCCAGGAGCGTTAATGGGGTTGCTTTTAAGACATTATTGTAGAAATCACGTGCTTGTTTCACAGTAGTCAGCCTATACCTTTTACCTTCATACATCACCATCAGCCCCTCTGGAATCTCCCATCTGAACCTTATATCTCTTTGCTTGAGCTCTTGCACAAGAAATGTATAGTCCTTTCTTCCCCTTAAAATCCTTGGAGGAATTTCTTTTAAAACCAAGACTTCTTGTTCAGCAATCACAACCTTAGCATCATAGGCAGCTTGTATAACTTGATCTCTAATTTCTCTTTTTGCAAAATAAACCACCACATCTCTAGGCAACTTTCTCTGTCTGGCAATCCATGAGTTCACCCGAAACACTTTATCCATAGCTGCTCTTATTTCAGATGCTGGCTGGTTCAATACCCCTTCGAGAGCCTCAGAGATCAGCTGCTTTAAATCTTCTTTAACATTCTCTTTTAAGCCTCTAATTCTGACAGCAAACTGCATCTGGTAATATTGGGCATGGCTTAACTCCCTTTCCAACTTGCCTCTTTCAATTTCATTCTCCCGTGCTTTTACTTCTAGTATAGCATTCCTTTGAGCCAAATCATCCACTTTTTCATCTAAATCTTCCACACATTCCGCCACTTTATGCACTGAAGTCAAAATGTCTACCTTCATCACGCTGTACTTCTGTTCCATCCTCTCTTCCATTCTTTCCTCAAATTTCTCCAATTTCTCCTCCATCTGTGCAAATTTATCAGCAATTGATTGATTAATTGATTCCAAAAGTACCTGGGCATGTTTATCCAAGGCATCTCGCAAATCCTTCGATGTCAGCACTTCAGGAGGGTGCAATGCCTGTAGTGATGATTGTTGCACCGGCGAGGATCCTCCACTCCGAAGAGTTTTAGAGGGAGGTTTAGCCGCCATCTTTTAATCCTCAATTATGACGCACTTTCAATTAAAGTTTAAAAAGTCCAACAAGTTAGAGAGTACAGTAAAATAGTCCTCTTCACCTTTTCCTCTTGTACCGCTCTGCCTGCTCCTTTAAATCATAGTCCTTTCTTCAGGCAGGGCTGGTTCGCAGACGCCTGGCTCTGCTCCAGGAAGTTCGGAGCAGAGACGACGGCCAGCTGGGAGCAACCCAGGCTTCGGGGGAGTTCGATCCTTCAGCCGCCCAAGCTCAAAGCTCAGGCGGCCTCGGAGAACTCTACCCCTACCTGGGGCCTCACCCCCTCCTCTTCTCCCGAGGAGGGGGCTTCAATTTCGCCCGAACAGCTGATCGGCGCTGTTTCGGGCAAAAAAACAAACAGCTGAGCCGCGGGCAGCCAGGGGAGGCTGTCTTCAGCGCCGCGCCGCCAGCGGAACGCCATATTTTCATTTTTGTTGTAGTTATTTTCTGCTCAGCGTGCTGGCTTGTCAAAGTTTTTATCTTTTCATTGGGTATGCATACACTACAGAGAGCGTTAAAGTTAACATGTAACTATAAGTTTAAGGGAGCAGGCAGGAGAGTTTCAAGCCACTAAAGTTGGTGACTGTCTATCTTCTAACTCATTTTCCCACTGAATAGGAAGACCTGCTGACAATGCAGAAGGTGGGAAGAGGGGTTTTCTTAAAAAAGCTTTTAAAGAATAGCATGCAGAACTAAATAATTCACAGGGTCCAGTGCGTTCTCAGAGTCAACTTATGACCACAACTGGGTTGTTATTATTTTAGAGTAGAATTCACCAGTATAGGAATTGGTGCTTTTTACATACTCCTTTGCTTGCACAGAAAAACTCTTCTTAGAGTGCTTTCACATAGCTCATAGTCCATTTAACAAAAAGGAAAGATCAATCCATTGACTTTTCCTTGGAGGGGGAGGGAGGAAGAAGGGCTTCTAACACACACACACACACACACACACACACACACACACACCACACACAGAGAGAATTGTTTCCTCAAATGAGAGAAAACGAAGATGTGGAAGTTTCTTGTTTAATGCATAATACAAAATATATTGAATCAAACCATATTCAGCTCTCAACTCTTGTTTCACATAAATAACATTTTTTAAAAAAAAAACCTCTAGCATGATTTTTGTAGCATGCAGCTTTAACATTCTGCAACAAGTGACACTATACCAGGGGTGTCAAACTGGCAGCCTGTGGGCCAAATGCATCATGCCTACCCCGGCTCCTCAAAGGCAACAAAGTCACAATATGTCACGTGACATGATTGAGTTTGACACCCGTGCACTATACTATCATTTTATTATCAGTAAGCTTGCAGAGAACTCTCGTTTAATTAGACATCTAATGTTTTAAGTGCTTTGTCTCAATATGTCTAATGCACAACATTCAGTTCCATTAGTTTGTACGTTTTGTAGATAGAAGAAATTCTTGTGCCAAAAAAAACCTTAAATGTTTGATAAATAAGAGAAAGTAAATGAGAAACTCTCTTGTGTTCCATCCACTTCTGCATGACTCTTCGTTTGCAAAATCATTTATTTCTGCATAAATGTTGATTATTAAATATCTCTGTTTATTTATGAAGAGCTTCCCTCTTTCTATAATTTTGTCCAATCAATCAGACTGCTCAGGGAGACAAATAATACAACGGCTTAAAATGTGTATTTGCTAATGCAAAAGTTCTAATTATTTGCAGAATGACTGCAAGTCAGTGTTAACACTTTTTAATAGTCAATCTTGTAAAACAATCTATTTTGATCTCCTTGTGGTTTGAAGCTATTGTTATTTGTATCTGTCCTAGCATTACATACATTTCCTCCTGGAAA
This sequence comes from Vipera berus, assembly GCF_964194415.1. NCBI lineage: Eukaryota > Metazoa > Chordata > Lepidosauria > Squamata > Viperidae > Vipera > Vipera berus. Next base: position 136,078,090 of record NC_138202.1, read on the forward strand.
GTATTTGACTTGTCTTGAAATGTTGCTTCTGGAGGTCTTTGATATTTCAGGCTAGGTCGCTTGTGGCTTCAGCTTCGTTCTTCTGGGAGAAGTGTGTGGTAGTGGCTGTTTGTTCTTCTTTTTTAAACTGCCAGAGGGGGTGTGTTCTGTGGGTGGAGGTGTGCTCTGATTGGGTGGGGGGTTAGCTGTGTTCTGATTGGGTGGGAGTGTGTTTTGAATGGGGGCTGTATTCTGATTGGGTGGGGATGTGTTTTGAGTGGATGGGCTGGTCTCAGCTGCCAGCCTTAGACCTGAAGTGGTGAGTTGTGCTGCTTTTGTTCGGCTCCGTGTTTGTGGTGGTGCCATGTTTTTATAGTGGGTGTCAGTTTGCTTATTGTGTGGTTTGGAGGGGTTTAAAGTGGCTGATGTTGCAGCTGTAGTTAGGTTTCTGTTTTGTGGTTGTGTGTCGTTATCGTTGTGGGTTCGGATTTGCTTTTTGAATGGTTGTGTGGTGGTGATGTCATGTGATGTTATCATGAGTTTGGGTCTGGTATCATTCTTTTTGTATAGTTCTTATCTTTATATATAGTTTTTATAATCCACTGTATTTCCAATTGTCAAGACATCAGTAAAATCAGTATTTTATAATAGTTCTTTTATTCAGGGTCTTCCGGGTGGCAAGGCTCCGTTGATGGCAGCCGTTTCGGCTGTCAGCCCCACTGTTTTCCGTAGAGCTGCCAAAAACAGCGATGATCAGCTGTTTGGCGGCTTGGAAACCCGCTCCTCTGGAGAAGAGGAGGGGGTGAGCGCTTAGGCAGGGGTAGAGCTCCCCTAGACCGCCAGAGTTTAAACTCTGGTGGTTGAAGGGTGTGAGCCCCCCTGAAGCCTGAGTTTGCTCCGGACTCCGGGACGCCTCTGCTCCAAGGCTTTGGAGCAGAGCAGGATGCTGAAACCATCCCTGCTATCGATAGTGAATTGTGGATTACTTGGATGCAGGCAGAGCTGTGCAGGAGAATGCTGTAATAGCAAGTATTTGAACTTTAACTCAGAGTATTTTGTGGAAAAAGCTGCAAGCAGTGCGGAAAGTGAAAGTGTGCAATAGAATTAAGCGGTGTTAAAATGGCTTCCAAATCAACAAAAGTTCCTAGAAGTGCTGGTGCTTCGCCAGTTCAGCAGTCTTCATTACAGGCTCTGATGCCTCCTCCCGCGGCACCCACCCCCGCCCCAGCTTTAACAATAAAAGATTTACAGGATGCTTTAAAAATACAATCCCAAGAAATAGCTGAACTTATTGAGGAGAAGAATACTGAGATAAGAGCAGACATTTTGGCTGCATTTCAAGGATTGGCAGTGTGTATTGAACGTCTGGATGACCGAGTGGAAGAACTTAGTCAAAATAACATGAGACTAGATGCTAAAATGCTGGATGCTGAAACTATGATGGAAAAGATTGATGATGATTTAATAATGGTACAGTACCGCGAAATGGAGTTTGCTGTGAGAATCAGAGGTTTGAAAGAAGATCCTAAGGAAAATTTGAAAGAGGTATTGTCAAAAGCTCTTGAACAGGTTCTGGGGTGTTCAGCAGAAGATATTATGGTGGATATAGATAAAATATTTCGTGTTAACTCCTGGATTGCAAGACAAAGAAAGTTACCTAGAGATGTGGTGGTTTATTTTACGAAGAGAGCAATTAGAAATGAGGTTATTCAAGCCTTCTATAATAATAAATTTATAGTTGCAGGGGACTAAAAAGTTTCATTTAGCATTTGAATAAGTAGTGGTTTTATATGATGTATTATTAGTTATTTGTTATTTGTTAGTAATATAATTATGACTATGGAGAGTTAAAGTGCGATAGAATTTAATGTTTTATTTTTGTTGTTAGCATATTTTAGCTTATGTTTGTAAGTCTATACCCTGTATTCAGCTCTGGGAAGTCGGGGAGGGGGGAGGGGAGGGTAAGGGAGGGTTGGGAGAGGGGAGGGGGAGGAGGGAGTTTTTCCTATTTAAAAAATATATTGTAAAACTTTTCAATAAAAAAATAGTTCTTTTATTCAGGGATCAGTTGTCAACCAGTCAAAATTGTAATTCAGTTTATTTAGCCATGTTGAATCCTTCTGGTAGATTCCCCACTAAAAGATTGGCCCAGAGTCAGTTTTTCTTTTTCTGTAAGCAATTCTTGAGTTTAGACAACAGTCGGAGTAATTCTTTTTCTTCAGATACTGTTTAATCTTATGGCTGGCCCAGTATGTATTCTTTCTTTGTTCCTACCAGCTGTCTTCTGAGGGTTATTAAAGTTCAAGGGAACAAATTATTCTTTGTTTCTGGGCATCTTGCCAATTTCTGAGTCAGTGTTATTAATGTTCTATGTTATAGTTCTCCACTAGGTATCAGTAGTTGTTTGCTTTCCAGCTTTTTCAGAAAAAAATATTATTTATTATTATTTTTATAGTTTTATCAAAACCCTTCAATCTTAGCAATTTTTTTCTAATTTCTAGATGTATCCAGACTGTAGTATTTTAAATTTGATTTCAAAATATGTCTTTTCCCCTTAAAGGTTAATTCGCCACTTCCGTCTAGGGGGAGTGTAGGTGTAGTCCCCTCCCTTCACTTTCGGAGGTTTTCTTACTTTGGAGATCTTTCCCAAGGACTTAGTTATAGTAGAGGAGAGAAGATTGATACTCTCACCAGTTCCAAGCACGTTGTTCACCGTTGTTCTGGTTCATGCTGTTGGACTTTGGCTGCAAGTAGCTTGGGCTAGAGGCTTGTGTGCAGCTAGCCTTTCTCCTGTCAGGTTAGAGGGCTTCCCCTGGATCGAATGTCAAGGCACCCCTCTTTCTTTGTCACCCCTCTAGGGCGACTTCAGACCCATTTAGGGTCTCCTGGCAGGACAAAATCAGTCATGGGGTGCAGAGCTCCACAATCCCATGGCTGTTTCCTACGGTGCAAAACCTGGAAGTCCCTTGTAAAACAATCTAATGGATGAACCTTAATTCTAGTTTGTTCTGTGAAAAAGTTATGCAAGAAGGAAAATTTTGTTTTCATCTTCTTTTGCAAAAGCTTTGTAGCTATATTAAAAGAGAAAAATAAAAAGGGACCCTGAACAGTAGAAAGGCAAGGATCTTTATACGTTTTGGGGTTCGGGAGCAGGAAATCTGAAGGAGCTGATTTTTGAAGACATTTTGAGCAAGTGAAATAAGATGGTCAAACAAAGGAAAATATTTTTGTAAAGCAAATTGCTAAGAATTTTAGTTAAGAGGTTTGGATGTTGAGACATTACACATGATGGGGATGGAATATCTTCAGTTTTCCACCTCCTACTTCCTAGGTAAACTTCTTTTAAGCGAGTGTTTTGCATTGCTGTCCTTGGGATGGGATGAAAAGGCTATTTTGGCAGTGGAAACATAGCAATGTTTGGGCTGTGCATTATTCTGGGGCTGGTCCAGTTTATGTGTGCAAGAAGGGGGAGCAGAGACAGCAGAGGGAAATGGGGGAAGTGTTTGCAATGGGAAAGGAGGAAAGGAGAAATACTGTAAAGAAAAGGTCGAGGGAGAGATTGGAGAAGAATTTGCAGTTTTATTATTTTTCCATCACCCCATTATCTGCAGTTTATTCCAGCTTTACTCAGCTGTGGGATAACCACAGCAACTCTTTTTATAGAAGCAAAAATAAAAGTGGAGAGTAGGATACCAGGTGATCCCTCCTCCATTGTACACATGGGGAAAAAAACAATTTTGTGCACATGGAAGCTGTATCGTACCAAGAAGGATTTGGAGTTTTCTTTCAGCAACAAACCATCCAGCGCTGGGAGCCTTGGCTGTTTGCCTCTTCCTTCTGGCCACCAACATTGCACTTGGTGTCCAGTGTGAGTAGCAGCAGCATTGTGCTCAAACCTACACCCTGACAATACTTGTGTAGTAGGAAGGACTGAGAACTGCAGGCTGGCCTGATCCTGGTGCCCAGATCAGGTTTCACCACAGGGCAGCTTGGGCTGCCCTGGTCTGCATGATCCAGCCATGTGGTTGGCCAGTCAGGTAACCCTGATCCAGCTTTGCCACAGGACAGCTTGGGCAGCCCTTGTCCCGCTTTCCCTGCCCCGGTGGCACAGCTGTCAGGAGGCGGTGGGCATGGAGAGATGGAGCCAAGTGCCCTACCCTTTGTCTGTCACATAATTTTTGTGTTGCAGAATCTCCTCTGAACCATGCTGGTTTCTCTGCTTTAGAACAGAATAGAATAGAGCTGGAAGAGACTTTGGAGGTCTTCTAGTCCAGCCTCCTGTTCAAGCAGGAGAATCTCTAGGAAGTAGTTAGTCTGACTCTCTTCCTGAGTTTCCTATCCAGTTTTGGGCTGTGCTGCCTCTTGTCTCACTCTCCCCCTTTCTCGAATGGGCTCTTGCCATTTCACTGTAGTCCATCACACACCAGCTTCCCTTCTGTTGACACCATCTCTCACAGCCAATCTATTTAACAGGAATTACTCTCTAAGGAATTCTGGTCTGATGTTATTTAGATTAATACCAGAATTTAAATCTAGCCTATTAGCATCTCTTTCAGTCTTACATGACAGTGGCTAACCAGGGGATACGGTCATTGCTTCATCATGTTTCTTGCTCTAGATATGGAGGTTTAATTTGATTATTACAAAAGCATTTGGTCTGGTTAAGTTACCTGGGTCTGTTAATCCCCCCATCCCTTGCATATGGTTGTTTAATTCTACGTTTGTAATTATAACATCCTGCCCCTGTACAATAGAAACTGAGATATACATTTTCCCCACTAACTCTAATTAGTAATCTTAGTTCCTTTTGGGATAGATTCATTTTACAGCAATTTTGTAATACTGTCAAAATATGCTTTGAGATGCATGTAAATGTGAAATTAAGTAACAAATGTTTTAATCAGGCATCTACTTACTTCCTGAGGGATGACTTAAATAAATAACTAACAACATATGTATTGCATGAAATACAGTCTAGGTTTCTACTTACTTTAGAATATTTATGTTGTACATTGCCAATCCTCCTTTTTCTTTTGCTCTAAAATCACCTCACCAAAAGTTCAAAATCAGCCACTGCTGATTTTGCTAATATAGGGAAGAGGAAAATAATTGATAAGAAAATAGAAACCAAAACACCTATGTTTTCTCCAATAAACTTAACATAGTACTATATTTTTTAAAAGACCCCCAAAATCAAAAGTGCTCCTAAATACACTTCTAAACCATCTCAAGTGATGTTGATTGCCAGCCAAACTGTCAGGAAATGTAAGAAAAAGAAAATTAACATTAAAGATGTACTTATGTACTTATAAAAATGCTGCTTTTGTTACCGAGATGGTCAACTTTTTTTTTCTCATCATGACGTTTAGAGTCTCTGTTTTGTTCAAAGTGTAGGGCTCAGGCAAAGCTTCACAGCTTCAGGACAATAAACCAAATCAGTGTCTTGCTTTAGAACATGAAAAGTATTCCTACCACAAAGATTTTTCAAGAAATGCAGGTATAGGTAGCCCTTGATGTAAAACTGCTCACTTAGCAACAGTTCAAAGTTATGATGAACTTCCCCAGAGCTACTTACAAGCTGGATTTGAAGTTCCATTGGATTCCAATGTTCCCCCTAGTGATCATGTGATCTCATTTTGAGATCCAAGCAACCAGCTCATATTATTTGCAGTGTCCCACAATAGCATGACCCACAATTTATGACTTTTTTTTTGAAACTGACATTTACTTCTGGTTTCTGGCAAAAAAAAAATCTATTGCGGATAATGGATTCACTTAATGACCATGTTCATTTAACCACTGCAGAAAAGTCTATGGAGAGTCTTAATCATCCAGGTCATAATTATGCCAAAGATGCTGTTCCATGAGGCAACTGGACTTTCTTGTTTCTCTTTGAAGACAAAGAAGAAAGTCCAGTTGCCTCATGGAAAAGCATCTTTGGGACATTGCAAAAAAGGTCATAAACTCTGATACGGTCACATGGCAATCCATTAAATGGCTGGCACAATTTACCACAAATTCCAACTCAATTGTGGTGATAAGTCGATATTTCACTCTGCCAGCTTCCTATCCCAGATATCTAAACTGGAGCCCCAGCAAGGATCTACTTTGCAAAGGGCACTGCCAACATTAATGCCACGCTGCAGTTTCTGCTAGACTTACTCCAATTCCCCTTACACACACATGCACACCCACACAGAGGAAAAACAGGCTATTCTTTCTCTTCCTAAGTTCTAACTCACTTTGGGGAGTTTTTATCATGTTTTTTGAGCTTACTGTATTCTTGCAAGGCAACAGACTGCATGCTTGAGCTGTTCTTCTGTTACAAAATGTAACAGAAGAAAAACATCCACAGCTTCCTTAGCTGCTCACACTTCATATGCTGATACAGTCGTGTGGGAGACTATCTACGGACGTCTTACTCTCTAAGGATTTAATGAAAGTGGGGTGGACCAGGGGACTCCAGATCGGAAGACAGTTAAGTTAGTAACAGGGTTGTTAAGTAAACCTGGTTTCCCCATTGACTTTGCTTCTCAGAAGGTCGCCAAAGTTGATCACGTCACCCTGGGACACTGCAACCATCATAAATATGAGTCATTTGCCAAGCAACTGAATTTTGACCGTGTGGATGCTGCAACAGTCATAAGTGTGAAAAACAGTCATTGTTGTAAGTCAAGGACTACCTGTATAACTCCCACGCTCCCTTTGTCCACCTTCTAAGATGTACACCAACAATTTACACTCTTCAGAACTAGATCCCACTGCTTTCTGTCTCACTTGAACATTGTCCATGTCTTCTGTGCTGTCCTAATAAACTGCAAGTTGAAGTAGAACAACTCTGGGTCTTCCCCCCCCCCTTTAATCTCGCATCTGAGTATACTTTGGTGTTAATTCCTCACTTCAGCATCTCAGTTCCTGTTGTGGAACATTCGAGGTTTTGTCTAATGGCCCCCAGGTGGATATATATGCGATTTACATGTTTTGACAATGGCTCACTGCAATACATAATGAGAAAGAAATTATTGTATATCCATCTCCTTCCAAATCATGTGGAGTTACTAAAGGGAAAACATTTTTTTCCCTAGCTATAAAGTTACTGAACTAAATATTAGAAAATTCATTTGAAAGTTAATTTACATCTTAGGTGTTTGTGACTGAAAATTTTCCCCATAGCAACAGGGATCTCATTAGATTTAAAAACGAATTCAGTATTTTCTTAATTAGCTAAGTGGCAGTATACTGAAATTGTTGGTGCATGTAGGCATTAGAATAAAAAAAATGCTTCTCATTCACTGTGTGTGAGCTGTGTTTAGACAAGGCTCTGTAGGGAACACACAAGGGACTGGGGAAAGAGACTCACATTACTTGCGATGAAATGCAACAGTTCTAAATTCATAATGAGTAAATACAATTAGGGGAAGATGTAGGGCTGAAATCAGTGGTGGTTATGTTAGAAATGCTAGAAGGAACTATGTAATACACTAAAATTAGAAAGACAGAACAAGGAAATACTGAGATTTTTTAAAAAATGATCATTTACTTTTAAAAGAAGTGCCTTGGTGGAGCAGTGGGCTAATGCCTCCTTAAGTAACACCAGCTGCCTGCAATTAGTGCAGGTTCGCATCCCACCAGGCTCAAGGTTGACTCAGCCTTCCATCCTTCCGAGGTAGGTAAAATGAGGACCCAGATTGTTGGGGGCAATTAAGCTGACTTTGTAATAATGCCACTTGAGGGGGGGGGGGCGAAAGCCCTAATAAGCAGGCATATACATAGAATGAAGGCTACTGCTAAGCTTGTTAGCTGCCCTGAGTCTTCGGAGAAGGGCGGGATATAAATGGAATTAAAATAAAAATAAATAAAAATAAAAATATGGTTTTAAAATTAAATTGAATTTCTACATTATGCTCAATTCAAAACTGAAAGCCAATTAAAATATTATTTTTGAACCGTATCATGTAAGTTACAGATCCAGCAGTGGACTGATTCTTTCCCACCCACCTATCAAATTGGAAATATGAATGTCAGAAGCTATTTGTTCTGTTAATGAGAACAGCCCACAGCAACTCTCCATGGTTTGAAATAGTATTTGTCCCTAGAGATCCTGGGGCATAAATCTGGCACAACTGCATGGAAGAGTAAATAGTTGAACAACTGTGGCTCTTCCGTTCTTCTCACAAACATAGTGTTTTCACAACAGTCCTGTTACGCATCACAGGGCTGATTGAAAAAATAGAGGCCTCAGCACAGTTCCTGTCAGCACAATGCCAGAGAGAAGAAATGATTTAGTAGTATTACCCGTTTCCTCCAGATATCTCAAAAACTCTTTATGATCCTAGATCACCCCATATTGTATTAAAAGCACTTAAGTAAAGAGAAAGTCAAAGTGGGAATTTAAGTATAGACCTAACAAAGAAAGTGCTACATTCCAGCTGGCACAAGAAGGACTTTTTTCCAATCTTTTTTTTTTTTGGGGGGGGGGAATGGCCATCTGCAAAAAAGGACATTTAGGTACACACCATCTTAGAATTTATATTACTTCAGTAAATGTTAGGTTTCTCTGCCTCTTTGACTGTGTTAATTGTCTTGAATTTTAAATGGAGCTACTGGATGCCAGGACACCCTTTCTTACATGTTTCCCCATTCTACCTTCAAAATTTGTTCTGGAAAATTAGGGTGCTGCTTGGAGTAGTTGAAGAAGAATGGAGTAATGTTGATGTATCAAGAGGAATCTAGATAGGAAAAAGTAATTGGTATTCTGGCTTTAGAAAAGTACACTAGATTGAGCCAAAGAAAGCAATAAAACTTTCTGGTTTGACAAAATCTCTAACATATTCCTTTCAACTTTCTATGTTGGTTTCTATTTTTTTCTTCTTCTTCTTAATCATATTCGACTTCTTTTTAAACTACTACAAACCTATAAATCTCTGGCAGATACATCAAAGATTATTTTTGGAGGGAGAATTATAATATAGGCACTACAAGAATTATAAATATATAATTGATTGGATCATATTTAGAATATGGAAGCAAGTTGGACATTTCGTTTGTGGAGTTCCTCAGGGGTCAGTCCTCTCGCCTCTCCTGTTCAACATCTATATGAAGCCGCTGGGTGAGATCATTCGTGGTTTTGGAGTTGAGTATCATCAGTATGCTGATGATACCCAGCTTTTTATTTCGACCCCAAACCACCCCAGTGATGCCCTCGATGTGATGTCCCATTGCCTGGAGGCGGTTTGGGTCTGGATGGGGAGGAACAGGCTTTGGCTCAACCCTGACAAGACTGAGTGGCTGTGCGTACCGGCATCTCGGGAAATTCAGAATATTCCATCTCTTTCTATGGGGGGTGAGTTATTACCCCCCATAGATAGGGCTTGCAACTTGGGAGTCCTCCTAGATTCACAGCTTTCTTTAGAAGATCATATATTAACTGTGACTAGGGGGGCCTTCGCCCAGGTTCGCCTGGTGCACCAGTTGCGGCCCTATCTAGACCGGGATGCCTTGCATACGGTCATTCATGCGCTTGTGACCTCTCGATTAGACTACTGCAACGCTCTCTACATGGGGCTGCCCTTGAGGACCACTCGGAGGCTCCAACTGGTGCAGAATGCAGCCGCGAGAGTCGTGTTGGGAGTCTCCCGATACTCCCATGTTACACCTTTGCTCCGTGAGCTGCATTGGCTTCCAGTTGTCTTCCGGGTGAGATTCAAGGTGCTGGTAATGACCTTTAAAGCCCTACATGGCATGGGTCCGGAGTACCTTAGGGAGCACCTGCGGCCGGCATCAACATCCCTCCGCCCAGTGTGCTCCCACAGAGAGGGCCTCCTCAGGGTGCCACTGGTCAGAGAATGCCGTCTGGTGGCCCCCAGGGGGAGGTCCTTCTCTGTGGGTGCGCCGGATTTGTGGAACTGTTTACCGGTTGAGCTCCGGATGGCGCCCGACCTTTGCTCCTTCCGACGGGATCTTAAGACCTACTTGTTTGAACAAGCCGGCCTGGCCTGATGGGTTTTGGGTTTTATTATTGCTTTTAACGTATTTTAACTTATTGTTTTAAGGTATTGGGCACTTTGTTTAATCTTTTCTTAATTTTTGTATTCTTGTATTAGAATTTATTGCCCTGTTCACCGCCCTGAGTCCTTCGGGAGAAGGGCGGTATACAAATAAAATTATTATTATTATTATTATTATTATTATTATTATTATTATTATTATTATTATTATTATTATTATTATTATTATTATTATTATTATTATTATTATTATTTCTGTTTTGAGTCCTCTTGTTGAGTCCTACTTAGTTTCCTCCATGTATTTCTAAGTTTAGATGCAACCCAATAAATTTATGCATTGAAATGTATAATTCCAATTATTATAGTCAGGTACAACCCTTTCAGAATTCAGAATAAATTTATACAAAATGCTACATAGAAAAGATGAAGATTCAGCATCAATAAATTTATATTAGTTAAAATCTGTTTTTAGAAATACATAATTTCCTAGCAGGGTATCAGAATTATGAAACTGCATCCCATATAATGATTACGGAAAAAGTTGATAGAAAAACTTTGCATGTTACTCTGAAATTCTAGCGCAGAATATAAATCTAACAAATTAATAATGGCTTGATGAAATGAGTGTTTTGATTTTCTTTAAAGTATGGTTTGCTAGGTTAAATTTGGATAATCATCAAAGGAAACTTCCCAGAACATCAATGGATTCCAATACTTTTTAAAAAAGTTGTGTTTATATATGTACAATATATAAAAGAATCAGTGAGAGGCTATTCAAAACTAATGAGACCAATGTTTGGAAGCAATTGCATTGCAATAAATGTAATATGCATATATTTTAATAGTTTCCTCTGAAATTTTCTATTTTTCAGGCCTTGAAGCTTAACAGATCTTGTCTTTTCCCAGCTCAGTCTAATGCTCATTTGTATTCAAAGAGCAATTATAAAGGTGACCCAAAGTTCTGGAAATGCATTATTAATGTATTTTCTTAGTGCTGTAGAAATGTTAATGTTTGTTTTCTTTGCTTCCTCAATTAAATTACATTGAAGCAAGGGGAAGGGGGAGATTCAATGAGATCTACTTTGTCCAAATTAAAAAAAATCAATTCTTTATAGAAGGATACCTGTATCTCACTTACAGGAATTAAGTTTGATAAAGGATAGTAAAATTTATCCAATTGAAGGCACCATGCTTGTTCTTAGGATCAGGGATGAGTTTCAAAATAAATCCTTGTTGATTTGGGTTAAGGTTTACTTCAGGCATACAGTCTATGTACATGTCCCTGAATTCAATCTAATCTAAGGTTCATAATGACAAAGTAATAGTTGTACCATTGTCCTCACTTGAAAAATCAGATCTTCTCACTATCATGAGTAGCCAGCCCTTGTTCTCCTGCTCATCCTGCTATGACTATAAGGGCCCAGAAATTTTAAAAGTCTACATTTAAGTCTACATTCAATTGAGAATACAATAAAAGATGCTGCCTGGACATACCAGGTCTTTAAAACTTCATTCTGTCTGGGTTGGGGCACCCCCCCACTTCTTTTTCTCTTCCTTGTTATCTTTTCTCTTTTTGTCTCTCTCCTCTCCATCTCCTTAGCAAGAAAAGGAGAGAATTCTATTAGAGGTCTGAATTAATTGAATCCAGAAGTCTTTTAAAATTAAGTCAGTGCCCTTGCTTCAAGAGAACAAGGACCTGTTCCCATTTTATCTAATGAGGAAGTTCTGAAGATGGTCAAAGGTTGCAGCACGGCCTTGAACTTTGTACTGCTACACAAAAGGCGGGCAGCTGAAAAAGCTGCAAGAAATATTAAAATATACTGCATTTATATCCAGTAGAACTCGTCATCCTGGGGCCTCTTTGGGAATCAAGGACACTGTCCAGTTGCTAATCTCGGGTTGGGGTGGGGTTCCTTGGTTCTCTGAAGAACTTTAAGGATTGACGTGAACTAAGATGCACTTCATATGTTGATAATACCCAACTGTACATCTTGTCCCCTGGTCAAGTAATTGATTCTGTTAAATGCTGCCCAGGTGTTCCAGGGTTTAATGAAGAGGAGAAGACTGAGACTAAATCCCAGCAAGACAGAGGGGTTATGGTTTCAAAAGGTCAGTGATTCCCAGTGAGATTATTTCTTTAACTTTGAGAGGATTACCTGTACTGCAATGCACTCTACATGGGTGAAGATAAAAAATATTCAGAAGCTACAGCTGCTTCAGAATGCAGCCATATGAGCAGTGACGAGTTAGAGCTCATAAACTCTTAAGGCATGTATGTTACATGTTTACCCCAGGAACTGTACTGGTTGCCAGTTGGTATCCAGGTGCAATTCAAGATGCTGATTGTAACTGTAAAGCACTTTATGATCTAAGACCTGGATAGGCTGAAATGTCTGCCCAGCCAATAAGATTTACTAGAGTACGCTCTCCCTAGATTAAAGTCTGAGACCTCAGATCTCTTAAAAATGCCTTATCTCTCATCACTCCTCCCTTTCTGAAATCCTCCCTCCATGTTTGATTGGCTTTTATGAACCTGGTGAGAACCTGGTTGTTCAATAAATCCAAAGAAGATGGATGGCTATAAATCCCTCTTGGTCGTGAGATGGAGTCTTAATGTTTTATTAATGTTTTTGTTTGCAACTCTTGGTTCCATAGTAATGTTTCTAGCTGCTGTTTCTAACTGACTGCTGAATTTTAATCCCAATTATGTATTAGGCCGCTAGCTATGCCTGGCTGATTGTAGTGGCCTTTAAGTCTTTAAGAAAATAAATAAATCAGGCAGCCATGTCAAAGGATTGATGATGATGATGATGATGATGATGATGATGATGATGATGATGATGATGATGATGATGATTTTAATCATTACTGGCACAGGCTGGGCAAACTCAGCCTTTCATAATTCCTCCACAAAAGGGGGAATGACAGCAGTGCAAGAATGGAAAGCGAAAGAGAGGCTACCTCTTCTCTTGACTGATAGTTTCGATTGATTGGGTGGTTCAATATTGTGGCAAGAGTTATACTCTTGAAGCCAGCTGGTAAGGCTGAACCTGAGCTGGCAAAGATCTATTTGACCCATCTAGGAACTATTGAATGCAATAGTTTCAATATGTGCCTGTCACATTACAAATGTAACTCCATGGACTCTGTTTAAATTTAAAACATACAGTAATTAACTGATGTACCATGAATGATCTATCTGTATCAATATCCCATAAAATAATAAGGAGTACATTTCTAATTAGGAATATGAGTTGATTTGATAAAGACAGTCATCTATTAGCTTAACCATTATGGAAATGTGAGCATTTCCTTCTTAAATGCGCAACCTCCAGCATCTTGGTAAACTGAACAAAAGTGCTTTGATTAATGCTCATTAGAGTATCCTGTGTTCTTCAAACTGGATTTATCTTCTTCATGACTGCACATAATAATCTCCTAGAAGTACCCAGTGAGAGAGAGAGGGAGAGAGAGAGGGAAAGAGATTTTAAAACATTATATATCTTACTCATGGGTACTATGAAACTATATTTGAATTGATAATTCTTATATATATTTGGCTTTTGAATTGGTGATACCTCTCATTTATCACAGACAATCAGACCTCAAATATCTGCCTACTAAATTATCAGCCTTTAATCACATTAACAAAAAAGAAAAGTTCATACACAAGCACTAAATTTTAAGGATTCAAATCCCAACTCTGAGACATTCAAACGCTATTAAAAGCTCTTGACATGAGATAATATTAAATGCACAAACCAAGTACTGGCACTAAGTAATCATTAAAAAGTTTTGCTGCCTACAGTGATAATGCCAAGAATTATATAGACCAGGGGTAGGAAACCTTGGCTCTTTTATGACTCGTGGACTTCAAATGATTATAGACTATAGGTCTATGGAGATTCTCAGTCATCCAGGTCATGGTTGTCCCAAAGGTGCTTTTTCAAAAGGTAACTGGACTTTGTTTTTTTCCTTGAAGATGTTTTGTTTCTCATCCGAGATGCTTCTTCAGTTCAGTTACCAACTTACCAACTGCAGTGATTCACTTAACAAATGTGGCAAGAAAAGTTGTAAAATGGGGCAGAACTCACTTAACAAATTTCTCACTTAGCAGCATAAATTTGGGCTCAGTTGTGGTCATAAGTTGAGAACCACCTATAATTATCTATTATTATTTATTGGATTTATGTGCTACCCATCTCATCCACAGGTGACCCCGGGCAACTTATAAACCTTAAAACTGGAACATTGGTGGGGGTTTGGTGGGGGCAGTAGGGGCAGCAAGGGAGCAGTAGCAGGGGTTAGTGGCAGCAAGGGTGATAGTGGCCCCCCACAGCAGTCCCAGTTTCTCATGTGGCCCCTTGGGAAAATTAATTGCTGACCCCTGATCTAGAGCTAAACTCAAGTATTCCCCCTATTATAGATAGTCATAATACACTGGAGACCATTCTCTCTCTCTCTCTCTCTCTCTCTCTCTCTCTCTCTCTCTCTCTCTCTCTCTCTCTCTCTCTCTCTCTCTCTCTCTCTCTCTCTCTCTCCCTCCCTCCCTCCCTCCCTCCCTCCCTCCCTCTCTCTCTCCTGCCCTCCTGCTCTCTCTCTCTCTCTCTCTTTCCTTCAGCTTATAGAGTTGTCCTTGTGATGAATCCTAGGGTGAACCATGGAGATCTTCTAGAGAAAAGTCCAGTCATCAATCAAAAAAATAAATATGGAGAAGCTTAAACTGGATTGCACAGCTTCAAGTAAGGAGATGTTCTATGGCAGGGATAGGCAACCTTGGCTCTTTTATGATTCACGGACTTCAACTCCCAGAATTCCTGGCTCAGGAATTCTGGGGATTGAAGTCCATGAGTCATAAAAGAGCCAAGGTTGTCTACCCGTGTTCTATGGGAAAGCAGAGCATGTTACGAGTCTCTCCAATTACAGATTACCATCTCTTGGGACCATGAAAAAAGGGTCTTCTCAATGGTGGTCCCTTCTTTATGGAACATCATTTCACTCCCCAAGGTAAAGTCGGCCTCCACATGTTGCTTTTCTGAAAACACAGTTTTGTCAATGGGCCGGGGGACTATGAATGGGAACTGAGCCGATCAAGTGGTTGATTTGATTGTGTTGTTATTTCCATGAAAGTGTGGGGTGGGGTTTTTTAATGGGTTTTTTATTATATGGTGTATTTTTTTTTAATTATTTAAGCTACCAAAGTCACCTACATGAGACTTGGGCAACTATATAAATTTGTTTAATAAATGGATAAATAAAAAATAAATAAATGAAAGACCCATCTGAGAAAAATGCATCGATGTGTTGGTTAAGTGGACTGTTGTCCATGGAAGCTTAACAAATAACATCTTTTTTTACTGTTGTTTTTGCACTGATATAGCTGCCCTCCTGAAGAGCAAATTGTTCAGACCATATATTATTTTATAAATGTTCAAAGAAAAGGAGAGGGAGAGATTGCTAGGTTTGGAGCTTCTTTCTTCTGCTTTCAGAGTTCATCAGAAGTTCTGGCCATGAACACTGATGCTAGCAAAGGATTTGTTTGCATTTCTTTCTCTCCTCAGCTTCCTACCTGATTTCTTCTGTTCATCTATTGGACGAAGCTTTAGCATTAACAAAGTGCAGAAAACTTTTGTCCTCAATGTTTATCCAAAATACAAAGCCAATAGCATTTCCACAGCTATTTTTGTTAGTTATTAATTATGCATCACACCTTTAAAGATGTCAGCCGGTTCTGTAATTGATGAGCCATCTATATTTGATAAGAAGGAAACCAAAGTTTCCTTTGCTCCGCGAGCTACATTGGTTACCAGTTGTCTTCCGGGTGAGATTCAAGGTTTTGGTTATGATCTTTAAGTCCTTACATGGCATGGGTCCAGGGTACCTCGGGGACCACCTGCTGCCGGCGTCAACTTCCCTCCGCCCTGTGTGTTCCCACAGAGAGGGCCTCCTCAGGGTGCCTCTGGTCAGAGAATGTCGACTGGTGGCCCCCAGGGGGAGGGCCTTCTCTGTGGGCGCTCCGGCGTTATGGAACCAACTGCCAGTTGAGCTCCGGATGGCACCGGACCTTCGCTCCTTCCGGCGCGGTCTGAAGACCCATTTATTTGAACAAGCTGGTCTGGCCTGATGGGGGACGTTAGGGTTTTTAATGGGTTTTTTATATTGTTATTGTTTTTTATCTGGGCACTTGTTTAATTCTCTTTTAATTTTTGTATTCGCTATTTATATATGCCCTGTTCACCGCCCTGAGTCCTTCGGGAGAAGGGCGGTATACAAATTTAATAAAATAAATAAAAAATAAATAAAGTTTACATATTCTTTTAATATTATTTTTTATTATTCTTTTAGCATTTGGGAAGTCACTACTGAATCCATTCTGGAGTCGGTCTCAAGAAAGTTATTAGTCAAATCTATTCTTATAACCCAATCTATAAACAAGAGCGACTGACGACGTTACTGTTTCATTTATGTGGATCGTATCTAGGCCTCTAAGGAAATAAAGTATATAAAAAATGTGATTTAGCAGCAGTCATAATTTAAAAACAACATTCAAAATGTCAGCATAATATAGTCAGAGATCAAGCAGGCTGAAAATCATTATATCAATAGGGGAATGGAGTGCGGTTATTTTTTCCCCCAGCTCTCCTTCACCATCCAATAGAAAGCCCATCCAGTTGAAGCAAGCAATAAATTTGCCAGCCTACAAAATGATTGTTTATAAAATAACTGTGCTATCTTTAAAAGTAAATGTCAAGCTGATAACAATTAAATCAGGCTTCCCTGGCCTTTGAAGGAACTTGCTGCGTATCAGACAATTGGTTAAACATATTTTCCTCTGGTCCACGAGATGGGACAAAGTATGGCAGCATAAATTTGCTCTTTCCTGACCATCTCTCTCTCTCTAATCTGTCTCTTTACTAAGACAGCTAAGTGGTGCTCTCCAGACTCTTCCATGTGAACCAAGCTAAGAAAGAAAAATGTGGCCGCTGCTTCCTGCCACCCCTACTGCCTGGTGTAAAACAAGAACCAATCCTTAAAAAGGAGAGGTAGGCAACATATTCTGCCTAGCTGATAGGAAATTCTAGTGTTCCCCATTTCCTTCCAAACTGCCCAAGTGACCAGCTTCTGGCTTGCATTGTTTGGAAAAGAATTACTGAGTATGGATGATGCAGCAAAGGCAGTTCCTTACTGCTTCACTCTGTATCGCCTATAGTCCCACAGCTCTTCTTCCAAAATTTGCTCCAGCATTTAGGAATACTGCTGTATTTTCAGACCAGAAATAATAGTGAGGGTCTCCTACCAATCAGGGGACATACTGACATGCCCTTAAAACCCAAGCCATCCTGAAACATTTTTCTCACATTCTGTCTAAAGTGTTATTTTCATAAAGATTGTCCTCTTACAAGAAAAGACTAACAAAATTACCCCTCCTGGGGAAAAAAATAGCTCCTGAAAAAAACAGTTTTCATAAAGGAATATATCCTCTACTCTAAAGGAAGAACCGTGTCTGCAAACACTATTCCTTGGTTTTGAGATTGAAAATATTATTGGTATTTCCATTAAAAAAACATTTAAAGAAAATAATAATTCTTTGAAATTTGTTAGGCAAGTCACCTTTTAGAGAGTAACGATATACTTCTGACAACTTGGCAACAGGCCTTTAAATATATATAGAGAGAGACTTGGCTACACTGCAGAGATTACTGTAAGACTTAGCAAGTATACCTGCCAACTGTTCTATCATTGCCAGAGCCGCTCACCCGACAATTGGCTGCTTTTCAACAGACCACAGTCTCTCTGTTTTGCACTGCCATGTTGCACACCTTCAAAGCTTATTGGACGCCATAAGCTTTTGTGAGCTGTGTGTCACTTGATCTGTTGCGTGATGTAGTTAAACTGTTGCGGGACTGGGAAAAGGAGGGAGGAAAAAACTCTCTCATTAATTTAGAATCCTAGCAGATAATAGCAAGCATCACAATGGAAGAAAATAACATAAATAAGCCTTTAATTTTCTCTTGTGAAATTGTTAAAAGAGATTGTGATGGTACTGTTGGTATAAATATTGGAGGCAAAATATACATCTGAATTTGTTGTAGGGCTTGTATTCCATGATAGCATTATGGTTCTTTCTTGTTTATAGCTTGTGAAATTTGTCTCAGGTTCCACAGTTGGCTACTTGCAGGAATGTACTGTAGCTATCTGATGTCTGAGAACACATGGTGTCATCCAATATGAGTTGTAGCTTATTAATAATATATATGAATGGCCTAAACTGTGAGCTGTAGGTAACAATGGAGGTGTCTGGTTTTCTGATTCTGGAGTCTGTTTTTTAGGTCCTCACTGGGAATTGATGTGTTGTTTTGTCTAATGTTGGGTGGCTAGTTCACTCCTGAATACCTTAATTCCATCAGTTGAGCATCTCTGCCTAGCAGATCAGAAGAAATATGATTATAGCATAGAGACAGGCTAAAAATGATAGATTAGTGTGTGTTCTGGATAGAATCTGGAAAAAATGTTGGCATGGATACTGATCCATAGGTTTCCTATGTCATGTGTTGTTTATGTATATACTGTGCAGATTTATTGTAATTGTTCTAAAGAAAGGTCAAGACTGAGATTGACGGTGAGGTTGATGGAGGTTACATTATTGAGGCTAGAAAGGTAGATCTAGATTATGAAAATGGCAAGTAAAGGAAGAGTTTCATGGGATGAACTTTAAGGAAGTGTTGTTCTAGGTCAGTCATAAAGATGCTGGCATATTGTGGAGCCATATCTATGCTCAGGGCCATGTCTCTGATTTGTAGACGTATGTTATTGTTAAATATAGAGTAGTTTATGGGTGAGAACAAAGTCATAGTAGCAAGACCTGCTGTGTTGACATGATGGCTTGAAGTCCATGTTTGTTGTAATATAGTACCTCAGCACTTATGATAGCTAAAATGATGTTAGTGAGGCTGATAGTGAATGCCAGTCTTCTTTTGTGAGGTCTCTTATGTTGCTGTCATATAATCTGAAAAACCTGATATTTCAGGTGTGATGGTGCATGGTACATGAGACAATGCAGTTTCTGGATTGTGTAGCTTGTATACAGTATTTAGGGAAATGGGTTCATGTTATATACGGAATGCACAGATCACAGTTTCCATCCAGAACACACTGCCAAATCTATTATCTATATCTAGAATTTATTCGATGACCTCATGTCTTTTATCTAAACTGGTGGAATTAAACAGGCATTCACGAGACTGAACTATCCACCCAACAAGATCAATAAACAAGTCAATAGAGCTAGATCAATTCCTAGGCAGGGACTATTAAAAGAGCTACCATAGAAACAGAGAACAGAACACCACAGGTGTACAGCTCTCAGTTTAAGCCCCTCATCATGTAATTAATAAGCTACAAATCATACAGGGCAAAGACACTGCACTCTCCAGTCTAAAGCACTGAGTGGCACACCCACACTTGCATGATTCAGGATGCAACTTAGACAACTGTGTGGCATTTTTTTTCGTACAGTCTCACTGTAATTAAGGGTAAACACAATGGAGTTCTGAAACTTCTACATTAGAAATGTAAATGTGGGGAAATTTATGGTTTGGGCTATGCATGTTTAAGGATGCTTTATTGCACCATTCATCATACCAGAGAGGTATCTTTTTGATATCACTAGTCAAAACTTAAGTTAGAAAAAGTCCTGTTTGTACATTTTGCTGCACTGCAGCTGGTCAAGATGCTGAATCTTCTGAAATTGGAAAGTTCTATGTTGAAGCAAGAAGCTTTTATTGAAATGGATTTATATATGAAGGTAAAACATGATAGAATTCTTGTTTGTGAGTACCTGCAATCCATGACCACTGTGAGGATCATGATGAAGTCACCAACATGGGATTTGGCCCAATCCACCAGCTCCTTTTTTAGATTCTTCAGTACTGTGTATGGGAAGAAGGAAGAACTTTTTCTTTATCCCATATATTGTGCAAACTACTTTTTTTATCCTAATATAATGACAGGCATGAGAGCAAGAGTACAAGATATACTCCTAAAATACTTCTCTCCCTCACTTTTGTTTCCTAATATCTCTGACTCACACTTTAGAGAAAAGTTTCAGATAAAGCATAGTGCACTGTACCCCATAGCCCAGGGGTGTCAAACTCAATCTCATTGAGGGCCGCATCTGCTTTATAATTGCCCTCAAAGAGCCAGATGGGCATGGCTGGGTAGGCGGGGCTGGGTAGTCACAGCTGGTTTGCCATGACCAGGTAGGCATGGCTGGGTGGGCATGGCCAGCTTGATGCCACTCACTCAGGGTGGCTGATTCGGTATGGCCAGGGGTGTGTGGCTGGGTAGGCATGGCTGGATAGGTGGGTTGGCACGAAAAAAGTGGCATGGGCTAACTTGATGTGGGGACAACTCAATGCCCCACAAGCTCATCTCCCCAAATTGCCAGCAGTCAAGAGCGTGCATGTGCGCATGCACACAGCCACAGACTGAATTCCAAGTTTGGGGACTTTTATCCAGCAGGGAAAGAAAGGTCCTTTTCCCCAAGTCCAGACATGATTGGCTCAGATGTGGATAAAAGTCTCCAAGCTTGGAATGATGTGTTTGTGCATGCGTGCAGCACACCAAAGGTCTTGCTTGAATTACAAAGATATCGGAAGAGAAGGAGGGGTGGTGGGGAGGTTTGTGAGGAAAGACTGCCTCAACAAGCCACATCCTTTTTGAAAGGGAATCCCTTTCAAGAAGGGTCAGCCTCCCTCATTCAGGACTGGAGAGCGCTGCTCCCTGACTCCTCTTCTGGTTCTCCAGAGATCTGTCAAGGCAGAGGTTTGACTCCGCACTTCCACCTACAGTAGTGTCGTCCTCCAACTCCTGCTTTGCCAGGAGGGAACACTGGACAGGGAAACCCCTTGGATTGGAAGAAGGAGGTGTCCTTTGGCATGCTGCATGCACGCACACATGTACACACCATTCCAAGTTTGGAGACTTTTATCCACATCTGAGCTGGCAAGCTGCCAATCATGCCTGGGCTTGGAGAGAAGGAGCTTTCCTTCCTCTTTGAATAAAAGTCCCCAACCTTGGAATGAGGTGTGTATGTGTGTGTGTGTGTGCACATGCACACGGATGTGCTTGGGTGCTGGCAGTTTGGGGAGATGAGGAGCTTGTGGAGCACCAAGTTGTCCCCACATAAAATTAGCCAGTGCAACTTGTTCCATGCCAACCCAGCTGTCTTGAGTCAGTGAGATGAGGCCAGCTGCACCTACCCAGACATGCCTACCCAGCCACGTCCACCTGGCCATTGCGAGTCATCATAGACCCATGCCTGCCCACCCCTGCGGTTACCACTGCCGTACAACTCCGTGCACTGGAGAGGCTCCCACTGCCCATCCTCT
Source organism: Vipera berus (assembly GCF_964194415.1). NCBI lineage: Eukaryota > Metazoa > Chordata > Lepidosauria > Squamata > Viperidae > Vipera > Vipera berus. Next base: position 136,099,466 of record NC_138202.1, read on the forward strand.
GCTACCACTACTGCCACTGACAAGACACCCAAAGAAGCGAGGAGGTAACTACTTAATCGCCTCCTCCTCCTAGTCTGAAAAAATCAGATTAAGATGCATTTGTTCTTAAAGAAGTTTCATTTATTCAAACCCTCCCAGGCAAAGCAACAGAGTTTCATAATAGCTAAATAAGAAGTGCATTTTTCTATCTCCCTGGTCAATAGCTTTGTTTTCTTTCTAACCCAGAACATGATTGGGTGAGACAATGCAGAAGACAGAGGGGTTCAGGATAGCATTCCACCCTTGAAAAAATTGCCCATCTCTTCATCTCAACATCCATCCATCTCTTTCCACACTGACACAGCCAGGAAAAGTACTTTTAGAAAGCAATATGAAAAATTTGGTCTAATCCAAAAGGATGGCATTTCCTAAGAGGAATGCAGCCCATTTTATAAATTAGTTTGAAAATGTCAAAAAAGCAATTACAATTTATTGCATAACCTCTTATGAAATGCTGTCTGAAAAATAAAGTGGAGGGGGGAGGGGAGGCAGATAATCCAGCATTCCACAAGATGCGCTAGCAAAATAGAAACAGACTGAATGTCTGTTAAGAAAATGTTGTGCCCATCTTCAGGACAAAGGAGAATCGTGAGTATTGGAAAATTATCTTGATTTCAGGAAACCTGTAAACAAATCATATTCTCATTAAAGTAGATATATTTAGCTTGTTTAATCAAGGAAATAAACTGCATAAATAACTTTATCCCTAGTTCCCCTGATAATGTTTTCTCTCCCAAACTAATTGCTGTACAGGTGGGGGGAGGGGTTAATCTGGAATTTAAACTACTAAATACTAAATACTAATCCATTAAAGAAATGCAGTTCACTATTAGGCACTGGTGTCACTTGCTTGCAAAACAGCAAGATACAAGAGTTCAGTAATAAATTAAAATCCCACCAAATGAAAATTTAGGATGGCAGAAAGAAATTAAGGCAAAAGCAGCAATAGAAGCAAATTGTTCAGAGAAGGAGGCAACATGGAAGAGTTCATACAGTGTTTAAAGATTATTAAAATCATATTTTATTTTACAAAGTGTACTGTTTAAATAAGAGACGCGGTGGCTCAGTGGGTTAGGACGCTGAGCTTGTCGATCGGAAGGTTGGCAGTTTGGCGGGTCGAATCCCGAGTGCCGCGTAGCAGAGTGAGCGCCTGTTACTCGTCCCAGCTTCTGCCAACCTAGCAGTTCGAAAGCACGTAAAAAATGCAAGTAGAAAAATAGGGACCGCTACGGTGGGAAGGTAACAGCGTTCCGTGCGCCTTTGGCGTCCAGTCATGCCGGCCACATGACCACAGAGACGTCCTCGGACAAGCGCTGGCTCTTCGGCTTTGAAACGGAGATGAGCACCGGCCCCTAGAGTCGGAAACGACTAGCATGCATGTGCGGGGGAACCTTTACCTTTACCTTTACTTTACTGTTTAAATGTCAGTAAAAACTTCCTTTTTACAGGGTAGAATCAGGGTGATTTTATAGAGCTGAGCATTTACTGGCTGGATGCCCTTCCTGACACCATGCAGAGTTCACAGCAAATATTTTTTTTTCTTTGTGTCTAAGGAGAAAAATATCTGCCATTTGCTGGGATTGAACTCTCAACCTTCTTAGTGGGAGGTGAGCATCTTCCCTATTAGGCCACCATGCCCCTTGACTGCTTAAATGTCAGTAATTGGCTAAAATTGTGGCTACATCATCTGGTTATTTTTAATCTTGTTTTTTCTAATCTGTACTGCTGGGGGTTATACATCTAGTCCACGCTCTCAATTTTTTTAAAGCTGTAGCTTTGGATATGTAAATTGGAGGTAATCCACAATGACAATGTAAATCAGATTTTCCAAATAAATATTTTAATTTTATGCTAAACTCTCTTGGGTAAGCAATGTAGGGATGTGCCAGTGTTTTGGATCTTACCATAGATCTGCACTGTTTCTCTTTTACATTAGGCACATACATGAAATAAAATAAGTTTCATCTGGGAACATCTGCTAGGTGTGAATTTTACCTGGAAGTTAAGATGAATTGGCTGTCAAGCAAAACCTTTCTTTCAACTCACCAAACACAAAAGACAATTGTAAAATCTAATATTGCAGAAGTTCAAATACATAAAAAGAAAAGAATAAAAAGGAAAGTATACAAGAACATTAAAAAGAAAACATTAATTTGGATGGATGCTGTATAGAATTTCAGGTACCTGCATGTGGAAAACATAGCAGTATATGTGATGAGACAATAATGTATAGATCTATAAGTTGTTACATATATAAAAATATTTTAGAAATACGAGGGATATATAAGAACTTACCCCATAACATTAGGGTCCTTACTGTGCTTACTTCAATTACAGTTGGTAATCAGCCTGTTTACTGTTTTCTTTATATTTTCAGCCACATTACTAAATTGTTATTTTTATATTCCACTTTATATCTCCAGTATGCTTTCTTTATACTGTTTATAATGCTACATGGCACAACCAAACCCAAAATTAAATATGTCCTGTTAGTTTCAAAAACATTAGGAGTCTGATTCTTACAATTCTCAAATATCATCTTGCTTTGTAAAATGTCTCGTTATTAAGAACGACTTGATTATTTTTGTTTGGAATAGATTTATAAAAGTTAAATATATGAATTGGTTAATTTCTCCAAATTAAGTTGCCTTGCTGTTGTTTCATTAATTTAAGCTTGTCAAAGATGAAATGCTATAATCTTCCTTTCTTTGATCAGTCCATCAATCCATCCATCCATCCATCCTTCCATAGGCCCAGCTGAATAAGGAAAAAATCTATGTTTTAATGATGGGACATATACATGGGCTATAAGAAATTCTTAAAAGCTGTGGAAACTATGCCAGAAATATAAACTATAAACAAGAAATGAAAATTGCTTGCTTTTTTAAAACAAGCACTATAAAAGAAAGTAATAATGATAATAGGGATACAGATACACTATTACTTCTAGAGCAGACATGTCAAACACAAGGCCCGGGGCACGAATCCGGCCCGCGAAGTGGTTTCATGTGGCCCGTGAAGCCATCCTAGAAACAGTGAGGGAATGGCCCCCACTGCCTTGGCCCTGGCCCAGAGACCCTCCTCCTGCCAGAGACCCTCAGATCTGTCCCACTCCTGCCCAGGCCACCATAGGCACCCTTGATGCAAACGATGTAGAGCTGGCCACGCCCACCCAGTAGACCATACGCACTCTAGCCACGCCCACCCAGTAGGCCACGCCCACCCTGGCCATACCCACCCGGCTCCCTGAGGGCAACTGCAATGCTGATGCGGCCCTCAATGAAATTGAGTTTGACACCCCTGTTCTAGAGTTACTGGGCTTACAGGGGGAAATATTTGAAATATATTTGTTAAACAACAAAACCATCAGTGCTTCTTAAAAGTCCTATCCTGAATACTGCAGTGTTTGCAGGAATGTTTCCAATATCTTATGAGGCAGGTTTTCTGCAGTGAGAGCAACATTCATCAAAAATAGAGTGCTTTCTGGGCCTCACAGTTTAATAATGAAACATGAACTTTTAGACTCTCAAATCCATTCTTATTTTCTGATGTATTTATTTCAGCTTTCATTGTAATCCCCATCAAGTTGATTTTGTTTGTCTATTTGTGTTTACATTTCAGTATTATAACGAAAAATGAAAAAAATGAAAAAAATTAAGAGGAAAGGAAGGTTCAGAACTGACACCCGTTTTAAAACAAAGTTTCATTATAAATAGGTGATTAGATGGCTCATGTCAGATATTTCAGCCAGAAAGTTTCATTTTAGGAAAGAAATGGAGGTTAGGAATAAACAGGAATAAGATCTGAGAATGAATCAGGCCACAAGTAAAAAATGTCTGTGGAGATTCTCAGTCATCCAGGTCATGGTTGCCCCAAAGGTGGTTTGTTTTTTTTTTCCAAGTGGCAACTCGGCTTTCTCTGTTTTTCTTTGAAGACATTTCAGTTCTCTCCATGTTTCTTCAGCTCTGACTGGATGGTGGGAAATGGAGGAATTTATATTTATTTCAGACTGCAAATGACCAAGAAAGTCCAGTTGCCTCTTTGGGACATAGGTAAAGAAGAACCAACAGTTGCAAGCAAGGACAAGTCAAACTTAGAGACTAAGAACAATCAGTGATGAGTAGTGAAAGAGCACCAAAAGCCTCAAAGCCAGGAAGACCTCCTTGCTCAGGCTAGGACACAGGTATCCATTTGCCCTTATTGGATAGAGATGAAAGTAGCCAATTCATAATATGTTGTTTTTTTCTGTGTGGATGAATGGATCAGCCTGTAACTTTAAAATTGAGTAACCACACAGAAATCCACAGTGGCCAAACAACCCTTCATAGAACTATCATGAATATTCAAACAGGGTTAGGATCAAATGATACATTACCATTTTTTAAAATACAGGTAGTCCTTAACTTACAGCCACAATTGAGCCCAAAGTTTACATTGCTAAATGAAACATTTGTTAAGTGAATTTTACCCCATTTTACGACCTTTCTTGCCACAATTGTTAAGTGAAACACTGCAGGTATTAAGTTGGTAACATGGTTGTTAAGTGAATCTGACTTTCCCATTGACTTTGCTTGTCAGAAGTTTGCAAAAAGTGACCACATGACCCCACATAACCTTTTGCTTAACCAAGGGCCATTATATCAAAATTTATACATATTGTCTCTTTACGCAGGAGCTCTGGTCCCAATTTATAATGGCACTTGGTAAAGCCAGTAAAAGGTTATTAATTTCACTTCCCATTTGCCAATTGTGATGAGAAACTGAACTGCTTTCCTAGCCTCCAAGTCATTGGGCAGATTTTTCTTGACTTCCAGAATGAAATTCTGCTTAAATTGCCTGAATCCAGATATTTCTACATCAGGATCTTCTTGTTCAGAGTTCCCCAACCTTTGGGTTGGTGGCCTGGAGGGGGTAAAGAGGATGGTTTTGTGGGAGGAGCAGGCTTGCACATGTGCGCGTTCATGAACATCTGTTGTTCATGTGAGTGAGGCTGAGAGCACCTGTGATGCTCGCACGAGCGGGGCTGTGAGCTCCCAAGATGCTCGTGAGAGGCCCCGAGTGTTCATGTGAGTGGGACCACAATGCTTGCTGGAGTGGGGCTTCGAGCACCTGCAACGCTAATGTGAATGGGGTTGTGCACGCACACACACCAGCCAGCTATTCATGCGGCCCAGTTGTGAATAGGACACAGACTGGTAATGGGCAAACAGCCCACAGGTTGGGGGCCCCTGCATTAGATCCAATGTCATCTGTGCAGTGCTTTTTTTATAAAAAAAAAAAGGTGCCAGAACTCAGCCGCCCTTCCCCCCACCCCAGCCAGGCCATTCCTTGATCGGTAATCTTTCACTCCCCTCCTGAGCCAGACTGCCATGCTACACCAGATGGGATGAGTGGGGTAGGCCTGGTCCCCCTCCGCCATTTTGGAGCCAGGGGGGAGCTATGGTGAACAGCTCCGCTGCAGCTGTGTGCTGCTGGAGGGGCTTTGTTTAAGCTTTTCCCCACAGATCACCTGCCCAGGCACAGCTGCCACCTCCTGGTCCTCCAGCCAACTCTCCCGTGGGTTGCACTCTTACCAGGCGGCACAAGCCTCCCCCGCTGCCTCCTTCCACCATCCCTTTCTCACCTGTCTTGTGGAGAATGGAGAACGCAGCAGCTCTGTGGAGGGATGCAGAGCAGAGAACAGCACTTGCTTGCTGCCCTGCATTGCCCCGCGTCTTCTGGAAATGGCAGACCTGTTTCCTGCCACTTCTTTTCCCTGTGCAGCTCCTCCCTCTTCCCAAAAACATTTCTTTGCTAACCTGCTTTCCAGCTCTGGTGCGTTTCTCTTCTGCTGCAGGGAAACAGAGTTTGTGGGAATAAAAAAAAGTTCAGTCAGACCTTCCAATTCCTTGCGAGATTTTTTTCCCCGCGAGAAGTTGGAAGGTCTGAATGAACTTTTTTTATAGTCCCACAAACTACGTTGAAAAAAGGTGCTGTAACACCATTGCAGTGAGTTCTATGACAAAAAAAGCCCTGCATCTGTGTATCCCACCCATTGAGTGCCCAATTGAGGTCTTTCTGCTGAGAAGGGTAGGGCTGGCAGAGGCTAGCATGGCGGATGGGACCCCAGTCACCCCAGAATACATTCCAGTAGTGCATCAGTGTGCTTATATACACTAAGCAATTTCTCTACTTACTATAATCTTTCTGTCAAATTAACACAAAAACAAGAGGTCCTTTTTCAGCATATAGGATTTGAATGAAAGATAAGCAGGAAGGCTGATTCCTGTTCCTTGGGATGACAAAAAATATGAAGAAATTATGCATATTCTTTACCCTGTAACCCTTTCCAGATCTTCATGACAATACCAATATTTTGTTTTTTTATTTATTTATTTATTTATTAATTCGGTTTATATACCGCCCTACTCCCAAAAGACTCAGGGTGGTTTACAAGGCAAAATTTAAAAACAATACAATATAAAATTAAACTTAAATTAAATTAAGTCTAGCCGCAAAAATTAAAATCACAATTTAAAAACATTAAAACCCTCAGTCCAGACCAGATAGCTCAAAGAGCCAGGTTTTTAGGTCCCGGCAAAATGAACAAAGGTCGGGGGCAGTCCAGAGTTCCATTGGCAGTTGATTCCATAGGGCAGGTGCACCCACAGAGAACGCCCTCCCCCTGGGGATCGATTGTCGGCAATCCTTGACCGGTGGAACCCTGAGGAGGCCCTCCCTGTGGGAGCGTACAGGACGATGGGAAATTGACGCTGGCAGCAGGTGAACCCTTAGATAATCTGGGCCCATGCCATTTAGGGCTGTATAGGTCATCACCAGCACCTTGAATCTCACCCGGAGGGCAACTGGAAGCCAATGCAACTCACGGAGAAGAGGTGTTACATGGGAGTATCGGGAGACTCCCATCACAACTCGCGCGGCTGCATTCTGCACCAGCTGAAGCCTCCGAGTGGTCCTCAGGGGCAGCCCCATGTAGAGAGCATTGCAGTAGTCTATCCGGGAGGTCACGAGTGCATGGGTGACTGTGCGTAGGGCATCTCGGTCCAGATAGGGCCGTAACTGGCGCACCAGGCGAACCTGGGCAAAAGCCCCCCTGGCCACGGCTCCTATATGATCTTCCAAACTGAGCCGTGAATCCAGGAGGACGGCCAAGTTGCGGGCCCTATCAACGGGGGGTAACACCTCACCCCCCCATAGTTAATGATGGAAAAGATTGGTTAGTCTGAGATGCCGGTATGCACAGCCACTCAGTCTTGGCAGGATTGAGACGAAGCCTGTTTCTCCCCATCCAAACCCGGATCGCCTCCAGGCAATGGGACATCACGTCGAGGGCATCACTGGGTTGGTTCGGGGTGGAAAGAAAAAGCTGGGTATCATCAGCATACTGATGATACCCCACCCCGAAACCATGAATGAGCTCACCCAGCGGCTTCTTACAGATGTTGAACAAGAGGGGAGAGAGGACCGACCCCTGAGGAACTCCACAAACGAGAGGCCTCGGGGCGGACCTCTGCCCTCCCGTCAACACCGACTGCGAGCGGCCCAGGAGGTAGGAGGAGAACCACTGTAAAACAGTGCCCCCCACTCCCAACCCCCTGAGACGCCGCAGTAGGATACCATGGTCGATGGTATCAAAAGCCACTGAGAGGTCTAATAGGACTAGGACAGAGGAACAACCCCTGTCCCAAGCCCGGCAGAGATCATTCACCAGCGCAACCAATGCCGTCTCCGTGCTGTACCCAGTCCTGATGCTTGATTGGTATGGGTCCAGATAATCAGTTTCCTCCAGGAACAGAGGGAGCTGAAGTGCCACCACACTCTCAACCACCTTCGCAAGAAAACGAAGGTTGGAGACCAGACGATAGTTGTTCAAAATAGCCGGGTCCAGGGCAGGCTTCTTGGGGAGGGGCCTCACCACTGCCTCCTTCAAGGTAGCAGGGAAGGTACCCTCCCTCAAAGAAGCAGTTATTACTGCCTGGAACCAGCCTCGTGTCTCCTCCCAGGCTGCATATACCAGCCAGGAGGGGCACGGGTCCAATAAACACGTGGCAGAACTCAGTCTCCTCATGATCCTGTCCACCTCATCTGGGGTCACAGGATTGAATTCACTCCAGGTAACATTCTCTAGACCACTCGATTCCTCCCCGTCAGTCTCTGCCCAGTCAGAATCCAAACCGGCTCGAATCTGAGCGATTTTGTCCGTCAGATGATAGCTAAACTCCTTGGCTCAGCCCTGCAAGGGCTCCTCCTTCACCTCCTGATTAAGGAGGGAGCGAGTCACCCTAAACAGGGCGGCCGGGCAATTACCTGCGGACGTGATGAGGGCAGCGAAGTAATTAGACTTCGCTGTCCTCATCGCCGCGAGATAAGATCTTGTAAAGGTTCTTAACTGCAACTGGTCAGACTCAGACCGGCTGGATCTCCAACAGCTCTCTAGACCTCGTCTCCGACGCTTCATCTCCCGGAGCTCCACAGAAAACCATGGAGCCCACCGGGATCTGCGCCAGGTCAGGGGTCGCAAGGGTACAACACGGTCGAGCGCCTCGGTGGCAGCCCTTTCCCAGGCATCCACCAAGGCGTCGGCCGGGCTGTGAGTGAGGGGGATAGGTATAGACCCAAGCGCCGTCTGGAACCGTTCCGGATCCATTAGAAAGCTAATATGTGGAATAACAAAAAGAGGTGCCCAGTGCACTCTTCTATGATACCTGGACACCTTCTAAGTATTTTCTCTTACTTTCTCTTTCACACCATCCTCTTCCTCTTTTGTTAAAAAAGGGAATACTATACTTAGCTTTTAGTCTTAGTAGAGCTTCTAGCTTGTCTTTGTGTTGCGGGAGAAAAAATACAGAGCAGCATAGGCTTTACATTACAATGCCCGCTGAATCAGGTGGCTGGGATAAAAAGAGGCCATCTAATTGCAGAGCTGTATGCTGACTGTTGTGATCAATACTACAGGACCTGAGTGCATTAGAAATAGATAATATGCTCTAGACAGCTCCACCTCACTTCAAGTGGGTCAGACTACCTGCACCTCTTAAAAGAGATAAAGACTTAATGCTCAAGGCTATAAATGGAATGACAAATGCTACCTACTTTTTCAGGAGATGTTTTAAATTGACTCATAAATACCGTCAAAGATAGGCTATATACTTTCTGGGGAAGCATCCTGAACACATTTTGATGGGGGTATTGTGGTAATCCTAATGCCATATGTTCAAAGTTTCCTAAGGATAGTCCTGCTCCTTAAAACTGAATTGCACATTTAACAATCTGCTATGATCTGCCGCTAAAATAGATCTTATTTCTATAAACCAAAGGAAGACCAATATATATATATATATATATATATATATATATATATATATATATATATATATATATATATATATATATATATATATATATGTATATATATATATATATATATATATATAAAACCAATTTGAAACTGAATACAGCTTTCAATTATTCAGCCCATACTGAAAATTGTAGTACGCACTGCAACACGCACAAGGCAAAAAAGGAGGAAAGGTGCCATCTCTATCGCATCTGCAGAAGTAATGGGTATCCACTAAACTTTATCAGATAATACAGCAAACCACGTGAACCTGTCCAAAACCAACATGAAAGCATGCCGACAGCATGGATAACACTACCTTACATCCATGATGTATCAGAAGCCACGGCGTGCATATTGGCCCCCTACAAAGTCAGTGTTGCTCACAAACCTGATCAAATCCTGCGTGCCGGTGTCATGCATCCAAAGGATCTGCTCCCCAATGAAGAGAAGTCCTCAGTTATATATAAGATGGCATGTGAAAACTGCCACTGTAATTATATTGGGGAGAGGGCAAAATGGTTGGGGACTAGGATACATGAACACGAGCTTGCAGTTAAAAGACAGGCTATACACAGTCATACATTTGATTTGGCGGGGATAACACCAAGGGCAGCTGACTATTCAAAGAGGCCTGGTTTTCAGACCATTCCTCAATTAACCGTCATATAGATCTCCTCCCTGCATGCCAAGCCCTTAGGAGTTGAGAGGAAGAATGGCACAGACAACGCAAATACTCACGGAGTATACTGTCGAGCCAGAATCAAGATTACACGGCCACACAACAACTCCGCATCACAAAAAGCAAGAAGGGGGAGGAGCAATCCCCAAGGACTCTTGGCATGAGGACACGTGCAATGACAAGGGCATCGATCGCAACCAGAAGAACAGACACCCATTCCCCACTGAAAGCGAGCACCCAGAGACAATCGCACTCCACGAGAATGAGTGCAAAGCAGCTCGAGAAAATACAGCTGATGGAAACAAACAGACCAGTGACGTGCTCCATGAGTGGAGCGCAAAAGCGCCAATGATATAAATGTAGTTTCACCTCTCCAGCAATTCTATCTTGATGACATTGGCAGTTGGCCAACGAAAGCTCGATTTTATTGAAACTGCTTTGGTTTTTATCTTATCCTGGTGTTCGGACTTTCGAGAGAGAGAGAAGGGGAAGCCTGTACTGAACACAGAATTCAACCATGTTGGAAACTTATTACTGCAACTTATAAAAGTGATTCTCTAAAATCTAGACAGAAATTATTTCTTAGATGAAAATGTTTTTAGAGGAAGAAAAGGAAAATTAGTGACTTAGCCAAATGGTCTAATTCCAATTTCTGAATCTTTAACCATTTTTCTCAAACCTTCAAATGACAAGAAATATAATTATTGATATTTGAAAAATAGAAATGAAGGAAAACCATTAATCTGTCATTTCTGAGCTTCTAAATGCTCTAATGGATGTAGACCTAAGATTTTAAAAAATACTTTTGCAGGATCTGGTAGTAATACAACTCAGAAGGGAGAAATGCAAAGACATTATAATTAATTTTTGACTTCCATGATAAACAGGGTTAGGATCTGATATGCAGATTAGACAGTTCTGAAGTTGCTTAGTGTGAATATATGCATAATAGGGAGATTTATAATTTTTCTTGTAAACAGAGTTACAAGTAGTAAAAATAAGTACTCTATACCTCCTCAACATATATATTTTAATGAACAAAGTAGTGTCACAATAGAGACATAGTCCTCTGCAGGGAACTCAAAGACATGTCAAGAATCAACTCCGTCTTGTAAGCTAATACTTAAAGCATTAAAACTTTGACAATCTCATTAGCAATTGAGGTGGCAGCACAAATCCTCTTGCATGCAGCTCTTACTTGCACACATATTTCTCATGTGAATTTGCAGGAAAATACATTAGTCAAACAGGTCAAGTAGCATCATCTTAAAAACATTGATTTCACTTCACGTTGAAGATGAACCAAAGACTAATAAAAATGTAAAGGTGCCAGATTCTTGCAGGAAAGACATATTTATGGTATCTTGGAGAAATCTGAAAGTTTTACACCTTAACGCTATGCAATTTTAAATACCGTCATAAGCCATAGTGTATGAGAGAGGGGGGGGAAGGGAGGGAGGGAGAGAGAGAGAGATTCAGTCTAATGTTAACTAGTCTCATTTGAGTCTTATGAGTAGTACTGATGATGTTACCTAGTCTGACAATGAAATGTCTGCAAGAAAACAACCTAGCTCAGAGAGCACACAGTAATGTTATCCTGGATCAGACGTATTATGCAAAGACATAGTTCCCTAGAGAAGTACATGTGGAAAAGTGGAAAGACAGAAAAAGAACAGGTGAATAGCAGCAATGTGGATGAACCCAATATCGGATGCATTAAGTGCACCATTGGAAGACCTGAAGAACCACTTTCTCATGGAGAAAATCTATAATCAGGTCACTAAGAGCAGACATCACCTTGATGGCACATAATCAGTAGTTAATAGCCATATAGTCTGGTGTGCAGTGAATAGCTGATCATACCTTCAAAATATAAGACAATGGGTACATCAGTTACAAGAAATTAAGTGGTTTTTGTTGTTGTTGTTGTTGTTTTAAAAAAGGCCTCTCCCTTTCACAGTTCTTTATTTCTTGATTCCACAGCTCTTTCTTTGTTTTGGACAGAATGAATTATTCATTTGTTTTCTATTTATCCATAGATACAATAATAGCACTCCTATAAGAGATGGCTGAGGATCTGTAGGACTTTTAATGACAGATAACAATAATGCATAGAGAAAAAGACAGAACAATTGAAAGGAGTAAACTAATTCATTTTACTGGATGTTTGAAGATGAGGGATAGCGTAGTTGATGTTACAGGTAGTCTGTGATTTACATACATTCGTTTAGCAACTGTTCAAAGTTGTTGTTGTTGTTTTAATCCCATTTATATCCCGCCCTTCTCCGAAGACTCAGGGCGGCTTACAATCTAAGCACAAATCAAATGTGCTTAGCAATGGCACTGTAAATAGTGACTTATGGCTGGTCCTCCCACTTACAACCCTCACAGGATCTTCATGGTTATGTGGTCAATATTAAGTTGCTTGGCAACCAGCAAGTATTTACAATGGCTGCAGCATCCCAGAGATGTAATCCTCATTATAACTTCCCAGCCAGCTTCTGGCAAGCAAAATTAATGGGGGAAGCCAGATTCACTTAATGAGGAAGTGATTCACTTAACAATTGCAATTGATTCTCTTATGAGAACTCTCAGTGGATTTGTTCAATGACCCATCAGTTTGTTACCTCGGTTGTCCATGATTGTCAAGATTGATTTGCACTTTCACCCAGTGGTGGGATTCAGCCAGTTCACACCACTTCGGCAGAACCAGTAGCTAATTTTTTGTTGCCCAGGCCCAGAATAGACTTCTGGGAGTGGCATCCACACAGAGAACCAGTTATTCACATATTTGAATCCCACCACTGCTTTCACCTATATTCCGCTTCACTCATAGCTTGACAAAAAATGGGGAAAGGGTAATGGAATGCAAGGGTGGGGTCAGTTGCATCTGAGCATCGGCTGTTCCCATGAGAAAGTGTCCAACCCAAGGACACATTGTACAGGTGGACTAGCATGGCGGGCCAGTTCCCATAACAGAATGAACAAAACTGAATGGTAGATGTAATGGACTGGGGGGAGGGTGGCCCATAGGGAAAGTGGGGACTTAAATATGCTAGCATTTGTGTGGGAAACCTAGAACTGGTTTTGCTTTGTCTGTACCAATATAGTTTATTCAGTAAAGTTTATACTCTTGGTAAAATAATGTCCCCAGTGTTTCTTTTTCTGGATCCGTCAAATGGACAGTTGTCCATGGTATTCTCAGGTGTCTTCTCCAACAAAGGTTCGGAGGTGCCATCCTGCTTCTTTAAACTCCAGCATAGGTTTCCAAAGAGTGTGACAGAGAATACCATGGTTTACACTTTTTTGATCTTTAGAGGCCTTGATTCTGACAAAAAGTTTTCACTTTTAAAATACATTTTAAATATTACACAATACTCAATTACTCATAAATTTCATCATTTTCTGTGGGACTTATTCCATACTAAATGCCATTAGAATTTTAAATCTAGAATGCAGGATACTTCCATGAACAAAAATAGAAGAATAATGTTGCTATACAGTTCACATTCCTTTCTGGAGAAATCCAGTAACAAGTCCCATTCTGCATTGTTTAGTTGTACTAAATCACTAGATGGCATTGATCATGGAAGCAAGAAAGAAAACCAGATGTTTCATTTCCTGCATATTTTGCTGGGTGTGTGTGCGTGCGTGCGTGCGTGTGTGTGTGTGTGTGTGTGTGTGTGAGAGAGAGAGAGAGAGAGAGCGCTGCTTGATTAAAGTTTCATTGCAGAAAATGAACTCAGAGCTAGCCAGAATTCAGAGGACTTGCTATGTCTTTTTTTCTTTCGTTCTTAGAAAATGGATACAAATTGTGTACTGTTTTCAAGAGAATAACAAGTACGAATTCAAAATTTCTAATCCTGCTGCACTTCACACTGTTTTGAATACTTTGTTTAGCCATAAATAGAAAAAAAACAACCACTCGCATCTCTGCCTGCAGCGTTTGAAATATGGATGTGAAATAACTGTACTGCAGTTTGAAAGCATAACAATGTACCACTCTAGGAAAGGAACTTTTTGGAGAACTCAGAAATTTTCCATTTTGTTCCATTTTCCAAAACTGATCCATCCATTCCACGAGTGACCTGACATTTTTGGTTTTGGGATTTTTTAAAAAAATTAGTTTTCTGAAACCAAAATAATTTGGGAGCATCTCAAATCATCTCTGCTTTGGAAGATGAATTTCTGAAATGCCTAAACCACATCTGGATTGGCCAGATTAGTATGATCCAAAATTTTACACAATATCTCCCAAAATAGCAACTTTCAAATGGTACCTATTTAAATACTTAAGAATGAAAGCATTCAGAAGAATCAGCATCATTAATCATCTGAATTCAGCATTTCTCTGCATTTTAACACTGTCCTGTAATCATGAAAAAGATAACTGTACCTTAATATAAAATCTATATCTTATTTTCACCTCCCACACACTGTTCTTTAAGCTAAAAGGACTAATCCTCTCATTTCAATACTGTACTACATTTTTTGAACCAGAAACTAGCATCAAAGCCCAGAATGTCTGTAATTGTGAGACTTTTAAAAAACATTTACAACATGACTCTCTCCAGAGAAATATGTCTGTAATCCACTGTTAAACTGCACCTTGATTTGTGCAAAAAGCCATGATTCTGTCTACTATATGTTACTGTTTCAAACATATGGACAACAGGAGGCTGAATTTACCCCAGTTCAGAGCAGGGGTGACTGATGAAGTATCAAACATGCTGCTTCTTCAGCAAAAGGTCTTATATAGTTCATATACTGCTTTCTTCACACTTCTTCCTATGCAGATTTTAGTGGGCTACAGACAAGCCACACATATTATTATGTGAATTTTAAAGATGCAAATCATTGTTATGAGGACTTGAAAAAGATTGGTGGAATTAATCATCTCTTGTTGAAGAGAATGAGTTAATCCATTTTCACCCCCTGTTAATTCAGTACTGAAAAAAATAACTTTTAACAGAGTGCTAAATTGAAGCTTCATTCCAACTGATTGTTTTTCTTAGAAATAATCATGTGAGTTGCTTCATGTTTTTAGGTCCATATTTACAGATTATAGAATGTGTAAAAGGTAAAGGTAAAGGTTCCCCCGCACATGTGTGCTAGTCGTTTCCAACTCTAGGGGCCGGTGCTCATCTCCGTTTCAAAGCCGAAGATCCAGCGCTTGTCCAAGGATGTCTCCGTGGTCATGTGGCCGGCATGACTAGATGCCAAAGGCGCACGGAATGCTGTTACCTTCCCACCGTAGTGGTCCCTATTTTTCTACTTGCATTTTTACGTGCTTTTGAACTGCTAGGTTGGCAGAAGCTGGGACGAGTAACAGGCGCTCACTCTGTTACGCGGCACTCGGGATTTGACCCGCCAAACTGCTGACCTTCTGATCAACAAGCTCAGTGTCCTAACCCACTGAGCCACCGCGTCCCTACCTATAGAATGTGTGAATCCACCTAAAACATAGGGGTGACATGATAGCAGCATTCCAGTGTTTGAGAGGCTGCCACAAAGTAGAGGGGGTCAAATTATTCTCGAAAGCACCAGAGGGCAGGACAAGAAACAATGGTTGGAAACTGATCAAAGAGAGAAACAACCTGGAATTAAGGAGAAAGTTCCTGACGGTGAGGACAATTAACCAGTGGAACAGCTTGCCTCCAGAAATCTTGGGCGCTGCATCACTGCAGTTTTTAAAGAAGAGACTAGACATTCACCTGTCTGAGATGGCATAGGTTCTCTTGCTTGAGCGGGGGGCTGGACTAGAAGACCTCCAAGGTACCTTCCAGCTCTATTCTGTTCTGTTCTGTTCTATATATTCAGGTTCATTAGTACTGCTAAGTAGGGACCAATACTTAATCTCCAAAATGTCCAAAAAATATTAACATTATATACTATCACTGAAAGCCTGCTTTTCTGGTTGTTGTTTTTTTGGTAGGTGAAAGGGGGGAAAAAGACAAAGTAGGAGTCTTCTTTGGGTTGAGGAGTGTAGGAGATGACCAGACTGAGCCCGAGGGAGGGGTCAAGCACATCATTAGTCTCTAGTCTCTTTCAGCCCACAAGAGATCTAAGTCCTGCCCACTTTGAATTCTGTGGACTCTTATCTATTGCCAATTTGCTTTGAAGGCTTGTAGTTCAGATTCTTGTTTAGAGATAGCATGGAATAAACTGGTACTCATTTGAACAACCCCAGTCCCTGATTTATTGCACCTGACAAAGGGAACCACACAAAACCATGAGTCTCTCAATCCGAATAAAGAAAGGTGGAGGGGAACTATTTCACCCTTGTGTCATCCAGCATTCTTGAGGAGGGGAAAGGCAATTGGAAGCTCACAAACAGAGTGAAAAGAATGGGGGGGGGGGAGGAAGAAATTATGCAGCAGAGCTATTCTGATGTTTTCCTCAGTATTCCGAATCTCCTTAGCAATCCTTTCGACAGCAAGTGCAAATGATTAATGCTTCTGTAAGCTGAATCTCCAACAAACAACTGATTCTGGGGGAGAATTATTTAATTAAAAATAAATTATTCTTATCAGAAGGCTGTCCCAAGATGAAAGTTTCTTTTCCTCTCCTTATTCACAAGTCCAAATCCTGTTCTTCATGGAGACTTCATGGAGAACTTTTAAGGGCGTGTTAAATATTTTCCTGCAACATGTCAAGTTATAGTCACTGGAAAGGATAACTCTTGAAGATACACCTGACCGATGGATTTGTCTCTGCAATCTAAAATCTATTCCAGCATCACTTTTCAATTTTCCTGGAGCATGCCCACTAAAGAATGCACATGCAGTTAAATCTGCTCATAGAAACTTACAATGTGACACATCTATTTATACTGTGAGCTGCTCCACTGATATTTCTATATAGACAATTCTTTAAAACGTCATGTTAGAATCAGATCGTAAAAAAATAAATAAAAAGAAGTATTTGTTGCTCCTTTTTTTAGTGGAGCTATAACATTCAAAAATTCATATTTTTTTCTTAATCCTGTTCCAAAAATGGAAATATTTTCTGTGTCCTTGGCATAACCAAGCCCTGTAGGAGATGCATAACACGCTTTAATTTTATAAAGACATATGTCTAAACGTTGCACAGTTTGGCAAGCATTTTTAGAAGTGCTTGAACAAAACATGTCCTTTAGGGAATCAGAAAAAACCTCCCTTGAGCTAAATAGTATATTTATATTTCTATAGTCAAGTCATAACATAGTAAACACTGTTTGGGTAGGGAGTGTTTTAACATTATACTATTAACTCTGGCCTTCAGCTGGGGGGAACCATGTCAGTGGAGAAATTCTGGAAGGCTACAGAGCCTGAAATAATTCAAATCCAGTTTTTGTTTCCGATTTATTTATTTATTTTTAAAAAAACACACTATATCCATCAATAGAATATAACACTTCCCCAAAGTTCTCTGGAGCAGAGTGTCCGTGGGAAACAAAAAGCATCATAGAAATATCTCCAGATATCTCTGTAGCACTATGAATGATATTGGCAAATTTTTAATCCAACCTACTAGCATCATGTTCAAGACTGAATCATGGGCATCCAGATGAGAGGGCAAGGAGGAATTAAAGAAGAAATATGCACTGTCAGGTTACAATACAATCTTCACCCATATTGAATGTGAATCACATCATCACATGCATTTAAAGGATGGAACTTATATCATAACACATATTTTGCTATTTGCTATTTTGCCATTTCTTCAAACCTTCCAGATTCAATGAATGCCTCAGAAAAGTGAAAAGGGGGGATGTGCAATAATGTTTGTTACATTTTTGTATGTGCTACTGATCTGAATAATGCACATGTGCAAAATTCCTATTTTCTTTTGTTTTCCCCAGAATCACAAAATCATGGATCGAATGGTCAATATTTATATTTGCACCAATTAACTCTACACCTTGACTATGCCAAGAGAGTAGTTCTGTTGCATGAAAACGTGTTCTCATCAAGGTCCATTATCTGACCATAGGTGACTATTGGGTGAAAGCTGATCAAAGGGTGGAGAAAGCGTTAGGGTAGAATGGAGATGAGATTTGAGAGAAGATGCAGAGAGACTATTTTCCAGTAAATGTTCTTTACGGTATTTTGTAGGATTGTTTCTATAATAATCATTTCCTTTTTCTCTGAGACTGGTCTGCATATCATACTACCCAAGGTTTATTTAGTCATTCTTTACCAATTTTATAGAACATACTTCAAGCTACAAGGAAATCCAAAATGACTAACCCAAGTCAAGCGATCGTATTTTGGATTAGCGCAATATGCAATAGGTAAGCAGAGTTTTTCTTCTATTGGTATAGAAAACCATTCTATATCAAGATGTTTAAAAATATTTCTGTGATATAAAAAAAGATCTCAAGATATGTTTACAAATCAAGGTTTCATGTGCTTTGCACTTCTTAATATCTTAAGTTGGAGACCATTCTTGTCATAACAAGACTTTTTTTTTCATTTTAGGAAAATGAAGCAGTAGTTGATATGAATAAAACTGTAGGGTTTACATAATTTGCTGTTACCATATAAAAATGCACTAGTGGTTGTGTCTTATATATATTTATATACTGCGTATTTCTAGAAATAATTTTGCTCTGTAATGGTTAAGTCTTCCTGGCAATAGGGACCATTTCTGAAAAGCAAATTCAAGCTATGATTGTAACCCAAAGAAATAATGAATTTTGCATTAAATCAAACTCAATGCAACTTCCACCGACATTTTGTTTCCATCTGCTAAACGCTCATCTCCTATCAAGTCTTTAATGTAAAAGCTGTGCCTGGCCAGAACACAGAGTACATGGAGCTCAATCCTTAAAAAAAGGTAACTCTTACATTCTATGGAAGGACAGAATGTCAACCACTTGATAAAATGTTACCTTTTCAGTAAGAAGGAACAATTATTTAAAAACATTATAGCCCAAAAAGTGGAAAGTCTACCCTGACAGATGCCGTTCCCAAATATTAAAAAAATTAATTAAACATTAAAACATATACTGTATATCAGAATTGTCCAAAAAGAAACATGCTAAAAGCACTCATTTAAGTGCTTTAAGAACATGATACTGTATCTGCAGTCTTTAAAATGCTAAGCAGAACATATTTCTCACCTTAGAACAGGGAATACAAAAACCTGCAGTCCTGTCTCTAAAGTGTGACATTTTACAATACCTTAGAAGGAGAGGCACCTGTTCACAAGCAATCTTTAAAATTCCTTACAAAGCATTTTATCCTTCTGTCAACATCTCTTCCTTATCTAGTATAGCACAGTTTTGTTTGTTAGTTAGTCCTTCCACCGATCATATTCTCATCCACCAGGATTCATTTATTTTAGATATATATTAACAATGGCTTAGAACAGAGGTCCCCAACCTTTTGGGCACCAGGGACCAGTTCCATGGAGAAAGGTTTTTCCATGGACTGGAGAGTGCGTGGTTTTGTGTGCTGCCTGCATCCCACGGATAGGGTTTTGCTTGTTTGTGCGGACCAGGGGTTGGGGACCCCTGGTTTAGAAGGCAACCATAATCCAGGAAAGCAGTCAAGAGTCACACCATTAAAATAATAATAACCCATGTTGTATTGGGGCATTCTGCACCTCAAAGACAGTTCTTGCTTCTTCTTTGTCCTGAAAAACTTTTAACCATATACAGGTAGTCCTCGATTTACAAACGTTCATTTAGTGACCATTCAAAGTTACAAGGGCACTGAAAAAAAAGTGACTTATGACTATTTTTCACACTTGTAACTGTTGCAGCATTCCCCCTGGTCACGTGATCAAAATTCAGATGCTTGGCAACAGGCATGTGCTTATGGCGGTTGCGGTGTCTCCAGGGGTGATGTGATCCCCTTTTGCGACCTTCTGACAAGCAAAGTCAATGGGCAAGCCAGATTCACTTAACAACCATGTCACTAACTTGACAACTGCAGTGATCCATTTAACAACTGAAAGGTTGTAACAAGAAAGGTCATAAAATGGGGTACAACTCACTTAATAACTGTCTTGCTTAGCAACAGAAATCTTGGGCTCAGTAGGAATCATAAGTCAAGGACTTACCTGTACTGGTTAAAAGATGAAAAAGGAAGTTTGTTTGTTTTTTAAGGGCAATGAATATGAAGCTACGAATGGAGGAAAACATCCCAAAGGATGAAAAGAGGATGAAGAAGAGGCTAAGGAAAAGAGGGTAGACAATCTTTAGAGGGGCAGTTGAAGTAACACCAGCCTCCTCTGCTAAACTCCTGTCTCAGCAACGGTCCATATAAACGTGCATCTTTTCCACACACTGGGGAAACTCCAGCCAGACAGTAAAGAAGAACGGCTAAGGTAGCAAGAACAAATTGAGGAAATAGGAGAATGACTGATAGTTGCCAAAACAAGCGACTCATTAGGGATTGGCAGCTTGCCAATATAGGATGTCCAGCCAATCCAACAATGTTGTGAGTGTGGGTGGCTACGTGTGTTACGAAGATAGATCTAAAGCTAGAAATCGACACAGAAATTTATTTTCTTGCTTATGCTGGATCTCCTATGGGCGCTTTACTCTGAAGGAAATCACTTACACCGAACAGCGTAAGAG
This sequence comes from Vipera berus, assembly GCF_964194415.1. NCBI lineage: Eukaryota > Metazoa > Chordata > Lepidosauria > Squamata > Viperidae > Vipera > Vipera berus. Next base: position 136,120,094 of record NC_138202.1, read on the forward strand.
ACTCTTTTAATATAAGTCCTATGAGGATCTCAGCCTCAAACTCAAATCTAACTCACATAGATTGTGCTGCATCCCATCCTCCCCTCCCATTCCACATGCCCACAGGTGTACGCTTCTCAATCATCTGATTGATCTGAAAATGCAGTCTGACAAATGACACAGTATATAAGAGGCAGGTTTTATGGGTAGCATCACCGAGGAGGAAAGGAAAAGCTAATTATACAATGCTAAAAATGCCAACGGGGAATTGCAGCCCTGTTGGGTCAACAGAGAGGAGTAAAGTCTGTCCAAGGCTATTAGTGTGCTAACCACTCAGGCAGTCTTCCCATTAGAGGTCATTAGCTCACGTTAGTGATGCGTGACATTTGTTGCATGCTGAATAGAATAATCCTTAATGGATCAAGCAATCGTTGTTGGTTTTGCCAGATACTGACTTACTTCGTAATAAATTTAAATTCTGAAACAGCTTTCCCCGATTAACAAACACTGGGTATTTTAAGATCTAGGATCATAGGAGTTGATCAGGGCTTTTTTTCTCATAGAACGCCCATAACGGAGTTCCGTCACCTTTTTTTGATGGAAACTTGTAGGGTAGGCAAGGCGGGTTGTATGACATGTGTGAGTTCCGGCATCTTTTTCTTTTACAAAAAAAGCACTGGAGTTGATCATAGATTTTCAAGGACCTGTGAATGCTTGACTGACTTGCTTGTGTAAACTTCTGAAAACAAAACAGAACCATGATGTTATATAAAAGGATAAGGGGAGAAATCTATCTTCTATCACCCTCTCAGAAGTACATCTCCTAGAAAAACCTCCGCGGCAGATAATCTACTATAAATTGCACCTGTCTGCTGAGTGTTTAGATAAGTAATATTGCATTAATGAGAAGTAATTGTGCATTGTTGTTATCTATGGAGCTTCTCAATCATTCAAGTCATGGTTGTCCCAAAGGTACTTTTCCAAAGGCAAAAAAAAAAATACTTTTCCAAAGGCAACTGGACTTTACTGGGGGGGGGGTTCCTTTGAAAACATCTCGCTTCTTATCCAAGAAGCTTCTTCAGTTCAGAACTTTCGAACTGAAAAGAACCTTTGATGCATTGTCATCCGTACTTAAAGAGCTTTCATTCTGGATTCTTTTAACCTAGATATCATTGCCAACAAAAACCTAAAACTCAGCGCCCTAGTTGAAGGGATTCAAGATGGTGGCTGTTTAGGGTTCAGATGGCATAGTAAATCTAAATCTTTGGGTAAAATCCAGTGCATGGGGAAATTTAAAATGATGCTGCTTGCATTCTTGTTGTTTCAGAGTACAGCTACAAAAGTATTCTGTATAGGTAATGGATGGAAACAGAGATCCATTTTAAATCTGAGCTACCGACTTCATCAAATAGACCGATATTTGCACTTTGCTCATAAAATTCAATCATCAGATCCTGTCTGATGTGAAGCATTCAATTCAGACACTACACTTTGCAATTTAATTTAATTTTGATTTAAGTTGCTACATTTATTTCTTCATTAAAAAGTATAGTGTGGAGAGCCTGGCAGCAATATTTGCACATCTTTGCAAATAATCCACTTTGAACATGAGCCTCTTTTCTGCGAAATGCGTTCACCAAATTGACAGGCAACATTTAGTGAAAATTCTTGCTTTACTGCTGCAAAATTAGAAATACTTGAACACCACCCTAATATGACATATTTATGCTTAATCTGTTTTTAAGGCAATATGAGGCAGTAAACAGAGTCTAGATAATAAACAGTTTATAGATGAGACAGTCACATCAACTGGGTTAATATGCTAGCAAACTTCCAGATTACTACCATAACCGCTTAAGAGCTGATCTTATAGATCCTTCTACTCCATAGGATCTATAACCCAACTGTTCTTTTTTTTACTTCTGTCATATGAAGCTGCAAATTCTGTCAATATAAAGGGGGGTTGTGGACAAGAAGCCCCCCCCACACACACACACACATACACATAGGAACCTCAATCTTGTGGAATACCAAGCAACTCTCCTGGTCTTGTGAAAGGTACTGAAAACATGGCTGTGCAGCCTTATGTTGGGTGCCCAGAGGAGCACGCAGTTGTGGGGCTGGTTGGTGCCCTGATAGCTCTCCCTTCACCTTTTAAGTAATTTAATTATTCCTGCTTCCTTCTAGATTCTAAGTTTTTAATTTTTATATTTTAACATATGATTCTACACCACTCAGAGTCAAAAATGTGGTAGTTCAAAAATGTGGAAGGAAGGAAGGAAGGAAGGAAGGAAGGAAGGAAGGAAGGAAGAAAGAAAGAAAGAAAGAAAGAAAGAAAGAAAGAAAGAAAGAAAGAAAGAAAGAAAGAAAGAAAGAAAGAAAGAAAGAAAGAAAGAAAGAAAGAAAGAAAGAAAGAAAGAAAGAAAGAAAGGCTGTGCATCAACATCCACTGTTTACAACTACCAAAGAAAAAATGCATTTGCTACGATTTTTTTTGATGAACTAGTGCATTATATACTACTGTATATTCCATTATATGTAATCTAATTTAATACACTGAAATCCATTTACCATGGAAGTTGATTTGCAAAGCAGACAAGGAAAGGTTCAAGAATGATATGCAAAAAGCTCAGACTGATTAACTCCTAACTACAACATATTGGTGTAGATATTTAAGTCTCTGGTATGGAGTATGGAATTCAGTTTTAGTGAATTTAGTGAAGATTTATAGTCTACAACTGTAAATGGCTATAGATGTAGATGTAGCCATAGTTAAATATAGACAAGATTCAGAAACTCCAAACCATTCCATCTACAGGCAGTCCTCACTTACAACCATTTGTTTAGTGACCGTTCAAATTCATAACAGCACTGGAAAAAATGACATGATCTTTTTTTACAGTTATGTCCATTGCAACATCCCCATGGTCACATGATCAAAATTCAGATACTGAGCAGATATGATGGTTGCAATGTCCTGGGGTCATGTGAATACTCTTTGTGACCTTTTGACAAGCAAAGACAATGGGGGAAGCCAGATTTGCTTAATGACCTCATGATTCACTTAACAGCTGCAGTTACTCATTTTTATAACTGTGGCGAAAAGATCATAAAATTGGGAAAAGTCACTTAACAACTGTTCTGCTTAGCAGTGGAAACTTTGGACTCAGTTGTGATCGTAAGTTGAGGACTACATGTATTCCTTTACTCAACAAGGCAGGCAAAGCTTTAGCAATTCTCTATGTGACACATTTTCTTCTTTTTCTTTTCGACAAGTGAGGCATAATAGTGCAATACGGTGATGGTATTTACTCACAGTGTTAAAAAATGAGCCAAGAACAAAATGAGTAAACACAAGTTCCCTGCCCAAGAGGTGGCTTCTGAAGTCACAGTTGCAATGAAAGAACGTAAAACAGATATTTAGCATTCCCAGCTAGACGCTAAAAACTTTTCTACGATACTGATCTAAGCGGAAAATCATTATTCAGAGAGCTGCTTTGTAAAAGGGTCGAAAGTGATGCAAAATGAATCCCGGTTAGAAGGATGTCTTATTAGGATGTATTCGCTGAAGTCAAATGAAAACACTGTATGGCAACTGCTCTTCAGTTACAACCATGCAGACAAAGAAATATCTTGTCTTATGTCTAACCATCCTCAATCAGTTTGAAGAAACACAACTTTTCTCAAATCTTTTTTTTAAAAAAAAGCAAAATTCAGTTAGACTCTCCTCTGTGCATTTAGTTGATTATGAACTGGCTGAGGATTCTCTGTCTGTCTGTCTGTGTGAGAGAGAGACAGACAGACAGACAGAAAAACAGACAGAAACAGACAGAGAGACAGACAGACAGAGAGAGAGAGGAGAGAGACAGAGAGAGACACAGACAGAGACAGACAGACAGAGAGAGAGAAACAGAAAAACAGAGAGAGAAACAGAGAAATAGAGAAAGAAAGAGAAAAACAGAGAGAGAAACAGAGAGAGAGAGAAACAGAGAGAAAAATAGAAAGAGAGAAACAAAGAAACAGAGAAACAGAGATAAACAGAGAGAGAGACAGACAGACAGACAGACACACAGAGAGAGACAGAGACAGACAGACAGAGAAACAGAGAGAAACAGAGAGAAAGAGAAAGAAACAGAGAGAGAAAAACATAAAGAAAGAGAGAAACAGAGAGAGAAACAGAGAGAAACAGAGAAATAAACAGAGATAGCAGAGAGAGAGAGAGAAACAGAAAGAGAGAAATAGAAAGAGAGAAACAGAGAGATAAACAGAGAGAAAGAGAGAAAAGGAGAGAGAGAGAGAGAGAGAGAGAGAGAGAGAGAGAGAGAGAGAGAGAGGGAGAGAGAGAGAGAGAGAGAAAATATCCCATCTTTCTAATGGATTCAAGCCTCTATGGATTTCCATCCTTGGGTGAAATTTGTCCAAGAAATGGGAATAAGGAGCCATTCCCTCATTTCAGACTAGAAAATAAGGACTGCTAGAATGCAAAACGATGGATGACTGAGGCAACCCCATCTGCCACCTCCCACACTACAGTACGGTCAATACAGAGTTCTGACTACTCGTAGAATTTGTGAATAACATAGCAGACTCAATTCACAAGAAAGGAAACGTTTGATAAATCGCAGAGCATATTTCAGCATAGTATTTTCCCTATTATTTATAATAAAGAGATACTACTTGCAGTGCCATAGAAACATAGTTTTCATGCACGTGTTTGCTTGCGAGCTAGATGGGAGAAACAAAATGGTTTATTATTTCCCAGAGCCAGATATTACTTTTCATGTAATCAGTGCTTTTTTTGTAAAAGAAAAAGGTGCCGGAACTCACACATGTCATACAACCCACCTTGCCTACCCTACAAGGTTCCATCCAAAAAAAGGTGCCGGAACTCCGTTCTGAGCGTTCTATGACAAAAAAAGCCCTGCATGTAATTAAAAGATGCCACTGATTCTTGCTCAGAAGAAGCAGATATAACGATCTATGTCATAGGGAGTCAGACAAACACTTCTTAGCTGATCCAGCTGGTAAGCACTCAAATTTGAGTCCAAACACTTTTCTCAAGAACTTCTAAACCAAGGTGAAGGGCTTTCAGATGTTTGCCAAGTTTCCACAATATCTTACCATTGGCTATACTAGCTGAAACGTTTGGAACTGTAGTGCTCAGCTTCAAGAGGTTCATGGTTCCATTCTGAGTAAAATTTTACTTATTTATTTGATTTTTTTTTACCTGAACAATCTTAAGACTTGGGTGTTTGACAGTAACTAAAGAAAAATATAATGCCCAGTGTACAAATTAAATAAAATCATTTTTAAACATTACAATTTTGGTCATTCTAGGTGTCTTAAATCACCAAAGTCCCTCCAGGTAGCTCTGTTTTCAGTGGCTTTTCTGAAGCCAGCACTCTGCTTACCCTTTTTACATATTGCACATAGAAATCTCCCTTATAATTTTTGAGCAGGAAACTATGCTTGAGAGTAGGCACTTTATCCTTCATCTCTTAAAATGTAAAGCTTGCCCATCGTCTTCCCATACATTCAAATGAATGAAGGGAAGACACGTGTCCCAGGATAATGTATGCAGGATCCAATCTGGGTCGGTCACCTAGACTAGAGGTTTATTATTCTGAGCTTCCAGACTCATGCTGGAGCCCAACCTCAGGGAATTTGACTCTAGCATACACTCTGCTAGACGGAAGTTCCCTGAGGATGGGCTCCTGAACAACCCCAAAAGCTCAGAAGACTAAACCTCTGGTCCCGATGACAAACTCTGATCGGACCCTGCAGTCAAACATCAAAAAGAGGTAGAATGGTGAAAATATGAAATGATTTAAATCAGAAGCACTGTAGCTTCATCATCTAAAACACATTTCACAGATTTATGATAAAGAGGTGTGACATTTGATATTAAATTACCTCCTACTGATATAGTATGGGATCTGTTTTATATAATAGTTAGAAATTCCAGTGTGCTTCCTATGGAAATTGTATATGTTGTTTCCTTGTGTACCATGCCGTCTTTTTCAAACAATTATCAAACATTTGCTATTTTATACTTGTTCAAAAATATATCCAACCATCTGCCAGCCTTCTACTGAGCAAAGATAGAAAACTTCAACCTATACTAGTAATTGCACAGGACTATGTAGGAAAGGTTTATTATATGCAGAATTCCCCAATCAAACCTGAAATGTTATTTGCTGTTCAAAGATTCCAAATGTAGATTCCAGCGGTCCTTTCTCCACTTTGTAGGAAAGAGGGTAGACATTTCTTCCCATGTGATATAAGCTAATAAGCTGAATTGTTAAATAAACACGGTGCTCCAAAACCACCTTGGCTCCATGACACTGGCAGTTGTGTCCTCATAATCATGAGAATTTCAACTTGAAATTCAGTCTGATCCCGATGCAGTTAATTTTCCATTGGACAATTTATTTCTGTGATGTGACTATCTACTCAATTGTCCTATGAACTTTCATCTCTTCCTTCAATAGTGTATCAAATGTAACTGGAAAAAAGAGAAAAGTAATCACTGCAAAGATAACATGGCAAGCCCCATACCTAGAATCATGGGTATTCCTTTCCTAAAGACTGCAGGATTTCAGGATACTTAAATTGATATAGCTGGTTGTATGGCTATTCCAGACAGATGAGAGGTTATTACATGACATAATAACAAAGCATAAAACTCTAAATAATAATTAGTATTAACAACAAATCAATATTTTCTTGGGGTCTTCTGGTGAGGACCATGGAAAGTTGACATCCTACTGGGAGAATTATGAGGGAAATTGTGTCTGGATGCTAGATCCAGATGTGTGAAATCACTTCAGAGGAATGAGAGATCACATGACTCTAGACATCCATTGCTCATGTTGTTGTTGTTGTTGGTTGCGAAGTCGTATCTGACCCATCGCGACCCTATGGACAATGTTCCTCCAGGCCTTCCTGTCCTCTACCATCTTCTGGAGTCCATTTAAGCTCACACCTACTGCTTCAGTGACTCCATCCAGCCACCTCATTCTCTGTCGTCCCCTTCTTCTATTGCCCTCAATCTTTCCCAGCATTAGGCTCTTCTCCAGTGAGTCCTTCCTTCTCATTAGGTGGCCAAAGTATTCCAGCACCACAGTTCAAAGGCCTCAATTCTTTGGCACTCAGCCTTTTTTATAGTCCAGCTTTTATTGCCATACATTGCAACTGGGAAGACCATAGCCTTGACTATGCACACTTTTGTTGACAGGGTGATGTCTCTGCTTTTTAGTGTGCTGTCTAGATTTGCCATGGCTTTCCTCCCGAGGAGCAAGTGTCTTTTAATTTCTTGGCTACACTTCCCATCTGCAGTGATCTTGGAGCCCAGGAAAATAAAATCTGTCACTACCTCCATTTCTTCCCCATCTATTTGCCAGGAATTGAGAGGGCCAGATGCCATGATCTTGGTTTTCTTAATGTTTAGTTTCAACCCAACTTTTGCACTCTCCTTCTTCACTCACAACAAGAGGCTCTTTAGTTCCTCTTCACTTTCTGTCATTAGAGTGGTATCATCTGCATATGTTAGGTTGTTGATATTTCTTCTGACAATCTTAATTCCAACTTTTGATTCATCTAGCCCTGCCTTTCTCATGATGTGCTCTGCATATAAGTTAAACAGGCAGGGTGACAGTATACAGCCTTGCCGGACTCCTTTCCCAATTTTGAACCAATCAGTGGTTCTGTGTCCAGTTCTCACTGTTGCTTCTTGACCCGCATATAGGTTTCTCAAGAGACAAATAAGATGGTCTGGTATGCCCATCTTTTTAAGAATTTGCCACAGTTTGTTGTGATCCACACAATCAAAGGCTTTAGCATAGTCAATGTAGCAGAAGTAGATGTTTTTCTGGAACTCCCTAGCTTTTTCCATGATCTCCAAATTGCGTATGTTGGCAATTTGATCTCTAGTTCCTCTGCCTCTTTGAAATCCTGCCCTTCATGGATTACTGCCTTGTCATGGCGAAGGGGCTTGTGTAATTCAATGAAGCTATGAGGTATGCCGTGCAGTGCCACCCAAGACAGAAAGGTCATAGCAGAGAGTTCTAACAAAACGTGATCCACTGGAGAAGGAAATGGCAACCCACTCCAGTATCTTTGCCATGAAAACCCTACGGACAGTACCAAAAGGCAAAATGATATGACGCTGGAAGATGAGCCCCTGAGGTTGGAAGGCGTCCAATATGCTACTGGGAAAGAGCAGAGGGCTAGTACTAGTAGCGCCAGAAAAAATGAAGCGACTGGGCCAAAGCCGAAAGGACGCTCAGCTGTGGATGTGTCTGGGGGTAAAAGGAAAGTCTGATGCTGTAAAGATTTTTTCTCCATAGGAACCTGGAATGTAAGATCCATGAATCAAGGAAAGCTGGATGTGGTCAAACAATAGATGACAAGACTGAACATCGACATCTTAGGAATCAGCAAACTAAAATGGACAGGAATGGGTGAATTTCATTCAGATGACCATCAGGTATACTACTGCAGGCAAGAATCCCTCAGAAGAAATGGAGTAGCCTTCATAGTCAATAAAAGAGTAGGAAAAGCAATACTGGGATACAATCCTCAAAATGACAGAATGATCTCAGTTCGAATCCAAGGCAAACCATTCAATATCACAGTAGTCCAAGTCTATGCCCCAACCACCGGTGATGAAGAGGATGAAATTGACCGGTTCTATGAAGCCCTACAGCACCTTATAGAACTAACACCAAAAAATGATGTCCTTATCATCATGGGGGATTGGAATGCTAAAGTAGGAAGCCAAAAGATAACTGGAATAACAGACAAGTTTGGCCTTGGAGTACAAAATGAAGCAGGGCACAGGTTGACAGAATTTTGTCAAGAGAATACAATGGTCATAGCAAACACTCTTTTCCAACAACCCAAGAGACGGCTCTACACATGGACATCACCAGACGGTCAACACAGAAATCAGATTGACTATGTGCTCTGCAGCCAGAGATGGAGAAGCTCTATACAGTCAGTAAAAACAAGACCAGGAGCTGACCGTGGCTCAGACCATGAGCTTCTCGTTGCAAAGTTTAGGCTTAAACTGAAGAAAGTAGGGGAAAGCACTAGACCACTCAGGTATGAATTAAATCATATCCCTGTTGAATATACAGTAGAGGTGACAAATAGATTTAAGGAATTAGATCTGATAGACAGAGTGCCTGAAGAACTATGGACAGAGGTTTGCAACATTGTACAACAAGTAGCAACCAAAACCATCCCAAAGAAAAAGAAATGCAAGAAAGCAAAATGGCTGTCTGAGGAAGCTTTGCAAATAGCTGAGGAAAGGAGGGAAGCAAAAGGCAAGGGAGAAAAAGAAAGATACGCCCAATTGAATGCAGAATTCCAGAGAATAGCTAGAAGAGATAAGAATGCCTTCTTAAATGAACAGGGCAAAGAAATAGAAGAAAACAATAGAATAGGGAGGACCAGAGATCTTTTCAAGGAAATTGGAGAGATGAAGGGAACGTTTCATGCAAAAATAGGAATGATAAAGGACCAAAATGGCAGGGACCTAACAGAGGCAGAAGAGATTAAGAAGAGGTGGCAAAATTACACAGAAAATTGCTCATGAGCAGACCACAAAAATGTCATTTTGCAGTTGACTTATAAGTTGAGTGGACGGGAGTCAAGGACTCAACCAAGTTCATATCCATAACATCGCCTTTTAAGAACACAAAGGTCTTGATGAGAGGTGACCAAAAAAACTTTACAAAGAAGTCTGTTAAAGTTTTGAAAGATTCTTGGTTTGTTTGGAAACAGAAAACAAACCCTGGGAGTCAATTTGATGGATTAAAAAATAAAATTCTTAAAAATTCAGGGAAGGAATACAAGGCTATCTTATTCAATCAAGGTTCCAGTAGAAAATTAGTTATATCTGGTTTCTCTTACAGGACTTGCTGGCAAAGAACAAATGATGTGACTTTTGGGTTTTTTTAGTTAAGAGTTGAGTTATGGGTCAAGAGAGTGTGTGTGTGGGTGTGTTATATTTAGACAGGTTGATGAGCAAATTGTTTTTACTTTCTGGAACAAAGGGGAAAACTATTTTTTTCCTTTCTTTTTTCTCCTTTTGTTATACTTTTTTCTACTTTTCTTATTGAATTTGTCTTTTGTATCAGCATTTGTGATTCTTAATAAAATTATTTGGGGGGGGGGAAGAAACAAACATTTTCTTGACTCAAAACTCAGTAGTAATTCCACTAAACAGCAACCTAGAATTTCTTTCCCTGGTAGTTGATGCCTAAAAATTTAAACTCAGTCGTTTCTTCCTTCTGCCCAACGCTGGCTCCCTAGCTCCCCTAACAACGTCAGCTACCAAGTTTCTAGCTCCTAACCCAATTAAGCTACAAAGCTACATCTAATATAAAATAATCACATCTATCCAATTAGATGCATCAATTAGATGCTAAAGCTTCCACCTCCTCCACCATCCCGTCTGATCAGAAAGTCCTGCTCTACAGCAGACTTGCAAGGCGTGAGGGAATTCAGCAAGAATCCATCCTGCCAGTTGTTGCTGGTCAACTGGCAGAGGATCAGCACTGGAAACAACCTGATGCATTTTATTTCCTAAAACAAATATATTAGTGGAAACATAATTCCTAAGAAAATGTCAAATAGCTTCTGCTGGTCAGCTCCTGGAGCATAATACTGTATATTCTAAGTTCACATCTGTATCGGTTTGCTGCATCCTTTCACTTTAGACTGCAGTATCTGGACTTGTTTTCAAAGCACATATTACATTTACTCCTCCCCAAAAAGAGAGACTGTAATATCAAAAGCTTTATCTTGACCAGCATTATTTGCATAACAACAGCTTTGCAAACAAATGCTACCTAAATTTAACTCCTATTTTTGTCCCTTTCTCTGTCCATTGATATTGATCCATTAGGGCATTTAATGTTGTTGTTAAATTTCTGTGGGTTTCCTTTCAGCCTATAGTGAAATTCACTTAATAACTAATTTACAGCTGTTATCATTTGATATAATGTCCACACACTTCAGGAGCAGTCCTAATATTAGACTCACGAGACCTTAAGAAGCAAAAGAGCATGAACCAACCAAATGCAATTAAGATTTGCTTTGCTCCGTGTAAAATGATATATGCTAACATGTGGCTTTTACGCATAATATTCCAATTTGCGGGCTGATCATTGTGGCCACAGATTTTCTGCCTTCTTTGTGAGGAAGCATTTCTTTATTGTGTCAAACTGAACATGCCTACTTTACACACATACTGGAATGTTAATGAACTTGCTGAGGAAAATTGAATCAGTAAGTTCATCCACAAATGCTTGGGTGTAAGTCACATTGAAGTGTACATTTGAGTTGGCATGTACAAGGCTGCCCTGAAACTCTTATTTGCTACATCCTGTTCAGAACAACTGTAAACTACATCAAGCCTGGCACATTTTTGGTAACTTCATGAAATTCATTAGTTTTGTTTTCTTTTTCAAAAAGCTGCACAACTTTACTCTTCCTTAGAATACAAAAGACATTTGGATACCAATGTATATCTATGCGCAAATCAGGCTGCAAATCTATGTTCATCTGGCTGGGGAATTCTGGGAGTTGAAGTCTACAAGTCTTAAAGTTGCCAAGGTTGGACACCATTACTCTAGAAGTACATATCAATGGGCTCAGCAAGAATTAAGTAATGAGCCCCATGGCTCTCTGAATAAACATGCAAAGGGTTGTGTTGCATGTCCCACTGCATTCAGTCCCAAGTAAATCAGTGTAAGACTGCAACCTTAGTAGTTTTTATGCACTGTTTTCTACAATTCTGCAGATTAAGCATTCAGTCCAGCATTTACTAGATTACGCTCTTAGATTTAATAAAATATTGAGTTGTGGTTGAATGACTGGAACCAACAAGAATAGTGTAGAATCGTAAAATAATGCAATACAAAAAATATACACAGAGAAAATTTCTGAGTCCAAAACCAAAATCTGGACTGCAGATGAAAAGTCATTTTTCAGTTATACATTTATCACACTGTAAAAAATACCTTGATATAACAGCAGGAATATATAGCTGCCATCGTTCTTCACTGCAATACTAGAAATGTATATCACACATTTGAGATGCTCACATGTGGAAAAATGTAGTAAGGAGAACTACTACATAAAATGATGAATATTATTAGCAAATCAACCCATGTCAGTCAAGATTCTTCACAAAAGGATGCAGCTATCAGTATAAGTTTAAATACAGATACCTCTATGTTATCTCAGCCACTTAGAAAAAAAATCAATTAACAAGCCAACAGAAAGCCAGCAATATTCTATTTCATTTCAACTTGACTTACAGATATCTGGCTAACGAAAGTCAGATCCATGACTGATCAGAATTTAAAAATCCATCATTTGTGATATTCTCAGCTGTATAAAATGCAGGAAACTAAGGATAATAAACAAGCAGCTTTTACCTTCTATGCTACGAGGTTCCTCTTGTTTATTCAAAATCATCACTAGAAAAAGTACTAGAAATCTCACCAAACTTCTAAATCATCATTCCCTGTTCCTCATATTCACTCTACACATCTCACTATCCCAAGTGAAAAACTAGAAACAGCAACACAAGCTACAGACAAATAATTCAGATGGAAGACTCAGGAGTCATTCTTTATTAAAACAAAAACAAAAAAAAACAAGAAAAAAAAGTCACATAGGAAACATTTCAGAGTCCTAATATTTAAATTAGGGATAATCATCTTGTTCCACAGAGATGCACGTTCTCTTTCTCTCTCACACACACCTACAGACATACACATTCCAGTCCACAAAAATGATGTGCCATTCAGTACCTTGATCATCTTGGTAGGCTGACATTTCACCTGATGGGACACTGTTGCAGTTTGATTCATGTTTCAGCACTTTGGACAGCGCAAATCCCACGCGTTGTGTTCGCTAGAGCAAAGGACTACCGTAGAAATCCAGTCTCCCTCCTCAGACTTTTGATGTTGCTCCTTCTGCAGTAGTAAGTGGACTACCACTCTCAAGTCTGGGGTGCTGTCGGCTTTAAAGCCAGATATTCATTTCTTTCTCTCTTAATGTTTCTGAAGCCAGTGTATAGAAAGAGCTCAAATGCTGCTTCTTGTCCTACTCCTCCCAGCACTGAGAATGTGACAGCTCCTCAATGCAGCCAATGATATCTGCTCTCCATCCGATTGAAAATAACAGAATCCCAGAAAACTGCATCAGTATTTACTGCAGCCCAGTCGCTTAAAGAGGCACACTCTTCCCCTCCCGGGGAATGTATCTAGCTCAGAAGGTAATTATATGTCTCCCTTTGAAGTCTAGCTGCATAAAACACACACAGATGGAGGGTTATGGTGTTTTCATCTTTGTTTCAATCTCTGTACCTTGTCATTTTTAAAAGTAACAAGAGCTTTGTATGCAATGATTTTTCATAAATAGTTTTATCATACCTTCCCTCCTAATTCACTTTTTTTAAAAAAAATGAAATGAAACTACCTGTTCTCCCTATCCAGATGATTTGACTGCTGTGCCAAAGTAATAACTAAATTCATTATGGAAGAGATCTATTATTAATGTTGTTGCTGGGGTGTGTGTTTTTGTTGGTGTTGTTGTATTCATAAAGTAAGATCAGATCTAATAGTCATCTAATAGTCATCTATTTATTTATGTATTTTCCTTTCTTTCTCCAGTTCCTTCTGAAATACAGAACTGGGGAGATGATCACTAGCGCTGTTAAAATGTCTGAAAACAATGTACACTACTTATTCTTGAAACCTTAAGCTGATTCACTCACAGTGGGAAATTAATAGTAAAGTTTATTGTGGGATTATCTTTGCAGTGTCTCTATTTGCATTCAATCAAGTTATCAGACTCTTGAATTTCCTCACTTGTGAAAATCAGATAAATTCATTCATCTTCACTTCTTACAGAAATTCCTCTTCCCGTGTTTTCATTGGTTTGGGTATTTTGTTTCATTTGCCTACCTGATAATTATACCCACAATCATTAACGGTGATTAATGTCCATGTTAATACAGATAATTGTTCTAGACCTTTGGGTCAGGTGTTGTTATGAGCAAATGAATTTAAACATACAGTATTTGGGTCATAATTTCAGTATATACCTGCTATATCTTCCATTGAACCTGAATAATGACATCTTCTCCGTATCTGCTCAAATAGTAACCTGCTTTGAAATCAAAATTATTTTCTGACCTCAAGGTTAAAAAAAACCCCTGTTCAAACAGAGGAATTTGTTCTGACCTCACCCGAAGTGGCCTGACCTTCTCATAGGCTACTCTGACTTTTCTAGAATTAAGTTATACCATGAAACAGGAATGGACCATTTTGACCATGATTTCATTATGCAATTATTTCCAGGAATATCAGAATAACCTGTTCCTGCATTGGATGACTTCTGATATGGTCAAAGGTTAGAATGGCAAGTTTTGGGATCAGAAATCTTTGCCCTTGATATTATTTTATAAAACTTTGTTTAATATTATATTTGTGCCTGCTTATAGATAGCCCCAACTAAAACTGGCATACATTTACAAAAATATTACATAACAAAGGTAGACATATAATACATAAATTTTACAGAACACCCAGTTGTTCATTCTCTCTCAATATATTTTACTGTACACTGCTCAGAGTCCTTCTCTGAGGGAGATGGGAAGTTCAGAAATGTGAAAAATAAATAGATAAAATAAAATAAGAAGATAAAATATTTATTATGAGAGAATCTAAAAATATGTCATTCATTAAATCAGATTGTCTTTTTTACACTTGTCCATTTTTGGTGGGAAACATGATATTGTTTGTCATTTACTGATAAATGATGGAATGATGGAATGTATATAAAGGAAAGACATTTGTGTACAAAATAATAAATGGATAATTTGAGTTGAGATTTTAAACATGAGCAACATTTAACATCTAGTCAGGGGAAATGATTTCCTGGCAATATTTTGTAACTGATATTTAAATGACTATTCTTGAGCTAAGGAACTTCTAAAACAAACTAGAGAGAGAAAATTATAACTCACCAAAAATGTTGTTTTAACTTCTGAATCTTGCATTAGAGCAACATGTATAGCACACTACAGTACATGCATTAATTTATCCTGGGCAGTTGTATTATGAACAGTTGTTCCATAAATAGCCACTATTGGGAATACAATAATTACTATTTGTAGCCTGAATTTGGTTACACTTTGATCTATTCAACACTTTGCTACCCCCAGCCATATATGCAATTCAGGTCATTTATAGAAAAGTTTATAATACATTTAAAAAAAAAATATCAGATGCTTCTTATTTCTTTGCTTTTCTGTAATCACCAAAAGGGACTAAATTTCTACAGAATATTTTCCAGTCTTTTCTAAGATGGGTAGTTTTTATGAAGTTTTCAACAGAAATCTATAAGATGTGTTAATTAATTATGTACCAATTCAACTGGAATGGAGAGCATTAGCCAAAGTAATTAGTGTTTGATTGTTCAAACCATTGCACTTGAGGTTCAAAAACTAGGTGTTTTTTTAATGCAAGGTACTCAGAACTTTCTGATTGCATTTTGCATTGATGTTTGTTAACTTATAGTTTATTTGGGTAAATTAAGGCCAAAAGGGGTTTAGGTTAAATATATGCTATGTTGAACATTTAGAATGAACATATGCAGAAGGTTGCTGGAGTAGAGACAGCATTTATATTAATATTATTAAACAACAACAAAGCACAATAACCAATGTGGTGTAGAAGTTAAGGTGTTGGATTTAGAGGGGGAGGACACTTACATTCTATTCCTTGGGCCAGTCATTCCCTCTCAGCCCTAACCAATATACGATTTTGCAACAATAAATTGCCTGATAAATAAAACCTCTCATTGTACTATGCATTGATAGCTTTGTTGTAGGAACTAGGCAATTGCAGTACAAAAATAAGCACTCCATGCAACTGTGTGGGACAAGTGCCAAGAAAAACAACAACAATCAACCAACCAAGAAGCACACCAAATAGAAAGCAAGTACCTATATCTCTATCTAACCAATTTATCAGAACTGATATGAAGTTAAAACAGGCTAACAACATATAGTTCACCTTGAGCACTGAAAACTGTAGGACCAGATAAAATATGTACAATACCGAAATTGCACATAATTTTAGATTTTTAACATAAAATCAAATTTTTATGAATATCGTAAATCAAAAACTAATTGTCCTATCTAGCAAAAAAAAAGAATAAAAAGAAGAAAATACTAGCAACTAACTTCTATAAAGTTAAAGGAAGAAAAGCTATGTAGGCGCATAAGCAAAAGCATAACTGTATTATCTTCAATGAATCATTTTCAGAAATATAAGAAATACTCATTATCAGAAGTAAAAAGGTAAAGGTAAAGGTTCCCCCGCACATGCGTGCTAGTCGTTTCCGACTCTAGGGGCTGGTGCTCATCTCCGTTTCAAAGCCGAAGAGCCAGCGCTTGTCCGAGGACGTCTCCGTGGTCATGTGGCCGGCATGACTAGATGCCAAAGGCGCATGGAATGCTGTTACCTTCCCACCGGAGTGGTCCCTATTTTTCTACTTGCATTTTTATGTGCTTTCGAACTGCTAGGTTGGCAGAAGCTGGGACGAGTAACAGGCACTCACTCTGTTACACGGCACTCGGGATTCGACCCACCAAACTGCCGACCTTCTGATCGACAAGCTCAGCGTCCTAACCCACTGAGCCACCACGTCACCGTGTATCAGAAGTACATCTTATTAAATTCCTTCCATCAGCCTCATTTTTAAAATTATTTTAATCTGGATTGTAATTTGGGTTGATTTCTCAATCACACACTAAAGTCTGAAGCTCTGAAACATATTTATCCAGTGAGAGGCAAATGGATAAATTTTCTCATATTCCAGAACGGATCTGAATCTATTTGAAATATGCATGGGGCCCATCTAATATTATGGAAGACCAATTAAAGGATTTTTGCTAAAGAAAATGCATTACCATGGAACATTTCACTATGCATTCATAGGAACAGTGAAAGGCTTGGGTCTCCAATCCAGGTGGTCAGCTTTCCAGCTAACAAGCTCAGCATCTTTAACTATTGAGCCATCATGCTCCCCCCCCAGGTGCCATTCTACCACTTCAATTAAATGATGCTCAGCAGGTTATAAAAGCAATAAAAGTTGGGATAGGGTGAGACTAGAGTCCAATTATTGCAATTGTTGATGTTCTGGAGGGTGCTGTTTAGGTCGCTAGGATTTTATTTTTATTTTACTTTGGATGTTTGTTTTACTGGACTTCCTCTGATTTCTATTGTTGTTTTGTGAACTATGCCCAGAGTTGTAGCAATAAGATGGGCGGACATGATATAAGCCTTTTAAAATATCTACAAAACTAGGTTAGATATAAACATGGACGAAGATATTGATCCCCGTACAAACACACAGCAGTAACACCAGTAAGCAGTAATTATAAGAAGCGGTCACACATGTCCCAATGTCAACTCTTTATCAAATCCAGCTTAAATTTTCTGTGTAATAACAATAAGAACACAGCTTGCATTTCTGGGAGTAACTAGTTTCATGGGAATGGACCTCTGGCAAAGAATACTTTTCTTCTGAAGTAGAAAAAACATAATTTAATATTTTACAAATGGCATTCAGAGAAGCAAATGAAAATTGATCCTAACAATTTGGGTGAATGTAAAGTATACATTGATGTTTATGAGAACCAGTGAGAACTTTATGGGTTTCCTGTTTCATGTTTTTCAAAACCAATTTTCTGTGCAAATTCCCATCCCTAATCCCATAATTAGAGCTTGAAGACTTCAAATAAAATTCTCCTTCAAGCAAAATGTTTCCACGAGGGGGAGTAGACAAAATAAATGTACAGGGTGATCAATAATTTGCTGGCATTGTTTTGGAGCAGACTAACATTCTACAAAATGTTAATTTATCTATCCCTTGGAACTGTAAATTTCACTGATTAACTTTTCAGTCTTATCTGATCCAAACTAATTAGTGTATAAGCCTAACGAGTGTAATTGGGAATGATAATGACTCTATAAATGCTTATGGTTACAAAATATTATATGAACAAACCCAATCAATAGAACAGGATTTTATAAACTACTCATGGAAATCCTATGCAGGGTTGCCATGGGGTTCATTCCTTAAATAATGTCATTCACTCTAAGTCTTTTTTTTTCCTTTTATGTTCTTTTTAATTCTCCGTGGTGCAAGTAATCTTCAATAATGGTTGCTTAACTAAATTGAGTCCAAACTCTGTCATTTCTGATCCACTTCCTAATGTCTAGTACAGGTAGTCCTCAACTTGCGACCACAAATGAGCCCAAAATTTATGTTGTTAAGTGAAACATTTGTTAAGTGAGTTTTGCCACATTTGACGATCTTTCTTGCCACAGTTGTTAAGTGAATCACTGCAATTGATAAGTTAGTAACCTGGTTGTTAAGTGAATCTGGCTTCCCCATTGACTTTGCTTGTCAGAAGGTCGCGAAAAGTGATCACATGACCCTGGGAGACTGCAGCCATCACAAATATGAACCCATTGCCAAGCTTCTGAATTTTGATCACCTGATCATGGGGATGCTGCAAAGGTCGTAACTGTGAAAAACGGTCACTTTTTTCGGTGCCGTTGTAAATGAACTTTTGTAAGTTGAGGACTCCCTGTACTCCATTCTTTTTTTTCCATTCAAGAGAGAAACATGAATGTGTTTTGTAGCATTTTGGCTACACATTGATAGTAATTCAAAAAATAGTCAAAAGAATATAAAATCCTTAAAGAGATGGCTAGATTGAATAGAATACGTGACTAGAATAGAATATATAATGATGTGAGTATAATTCAATATGTGCTCCTAAGGCCCCTGACTAGAGTTGGGCAACACCTTTGCAAGAGATGTTTTTCAACAAGGGGCCATGCACACAAAGCCTCTCTTTTGAAAAAAGGTCAGTCAGCTGCAGTCTTTCTCCCAGTTTGCTGTGCTGGCAACACTGGTGGGATTCAGTCGGTTCACACCACTTCGGCAGAACCGGTAGTTAATTTTTTGTTGCCGAGGCCCAGAATGGACTTCTGGAAGCGGCATCCACACAGAGAACCAGTTGTTCACATTTTTGAATCCCACCACTGGCTGGCAAACACAGATAGACTCACTTGGGAGCAGCTTCATAAGCAGCTATGAGAGCCTGGCCAAGGCCTTGGCTAAATGGTTCAAAAAGAGAAGCCCATGTATTGAGAAGCATCTCTTTGGGTCAGTTTTGTAGGTAGTCTAGTCAAGAAGCACACCCAGGAGGAATAGTTCTCCACTTATTATAAGATTACCTTAACATATTCTTGAGAGTCTAAAAGCACATCTCTACCCCCTTACCTTTACAGTCCAAGAAACTAGGGAAAAGTCCCTTTTAAGATGTTTCACATGCCCCCATTCCTTCTGAAGACCCTGCTGTCTCCTATCTGATCACTGTCTAGTCTGCGGCTCTTCCTCCTGTCATTCATACTGTAATTCTGGGAGTTGAGGTCTTAAAGTTGCCAAATTCGAGAAACATTGATTAAATTGTGTGGTTTAAAGCCATACAGTTAAAGCAAATCAAAGCAGCTGCAGATGGAAACAGACATTCAAAGGGAGCAAGGGAAGCCAAAGGTTTGGGGAGGACTTCTGCAGATATGGGGGAAGTTGACAATCTAGGAAAGAACTCTAAAATCCAGTGCAGAAGGGGACATTGGAAGTCAATTTCTATATTATTGTCAACAAAATGGCATGTGCATGTGTGAACAAAATTGTCTTTAAATAGGAGAACAATAGGCATATTTCCCCTATGGCCTACTGCTTGTAATACTTTGGAAGTTTAAAATGAAACTTTCAAGATCAGAAATAACGATGCTTGCAATGTTCATTCATGCTCTAAAAACTATGGAAATTGCAACTCAAGATGATTGTTCTAAGCTGTAAGCTGTAAATATTTGTTCAGTCTAGCATGTGATTTGGCTCTACAAGCTAAGATTCATGTACCTACAGTTTGCCCTGGGCTAGAAGAAGGCTGCACGAACAAAAATACTCAGCAAGTATAGCTACCACAGTCGCTTGGTATAGATCCTCATGGCGAATTTATGCTTAGTGCATTTTTGCAAGACAATGTGCTTTCCCTGAAAACTACATAATTTAATGGCTATACTTTAGCCATTTCCCAATGGATTTGGCTCAAATTTGGACAGTACTTAGTTAAAAAGATGGACATAATACTAAATAAATTCATCAGAAATGTGGATAATATTCTAATTCCAGCACATCCTTGAATCTATAATGCAATCATTAATCAATACTTGATTGCTATTATTATTGAGAACTGTATGTTCATTGACCCAGTGAAACAAACTGGTCAGACAGGAGGAATTACTCTAACAAAAGATAGGAAGGAAGGAAGGAAGGTTTCCTGCCTGAGCAGTGGGTTGGACTAGATGACCTCCAAGGTCCCTTCCAACTTCTTCTTCTTCTGATGATGATGATGATGATGATGAATGGAAAAATATTCATTTATGTTTGGCACTGCATAACTTGTTTCTATAGATTAGCTTATTTTTTGTCAAGCTATTAAGAATTGCTACCTTTATCTATTAAAAAAGCTTGTAAAGTGATGCTTTTGTTGTACATCTGATTGGAGTGAAGTGTGGGGTTCTTTTTTTAAAAAAGGTGGCAGTTCAGTAAAATGAATTATTATTTTTTTACACATGGCATATATTTTTAAAAAATATTAGTATACTGTTTCCCAACAAAGAGACTAGCTCTTAAAACATTCTTCAAAATTTGTAATATAAACACCTGTTAAAGAGAAGAATGATGCATCATTCTGAGATACTAGGAAAATTTCACAAACAATGGAAATGCTTTTGCTCTTTTCTCACTGAAAGATAAACCATCACCTGGCCTACTCTCAGGCATTTGAAGATTTGCTATTAAAATATTTTAAAAATACTGCATTTTTCCAAATTTGTCTATTATCTATCATCTATTATCTGTCATCTATATCTATCTATTTCTATCTATGTATCTATAGCTATCATTTATATCATTTATCTCTCTCTCTCTCTCTCTCTCTTATCATCTATCTACAGTATCTTTCTATCTACAAAAATGCAGCATTTTTAATATTTAATATTATGAGTGTGTATTTGTGTGTGTATACATACACACAATTCATTTTATATGATAACTGTATTTCAGAAACAAGCGAAGTTAATGAAGCAACATGGTTCTATAAAGGCCTACAGTACATCCCTTGAATTAAATTGGAATCGCATCTTACTAATTCCCTATCTTTTTATAAAATTGTCTGCTTGGTGTTCTATAGCTCCTTAATGAGGTGTTGGGCTCCTCCCCACAGGAATTTGTTTAATGTGTGGGTCCCGATGGAAAATAACCCAAGCCAAAAGTCTGGAGTCCATGTAATAGATGAGCTTCCAAAGTTGCAGAAGGCATGCACCTTCACGCAATGCTGACCTTTAAAAACCAACACCCCCCCCCCCAAAAAAGGAACAACAAAAGAGAATAGTCATTTTTAGCTGTTCCATACACTCCTTCTTCCCATTGCTAAGTGTAGCTATTGTGAAAAGCAAAAGATCAAATCCATTATTAAATCACGTGAGCCTGCCAGGTTATATTTACCTTTTGCCATAAAATGAATAAAAAGCAAGAGTTTCATGGGTTTGTTTTTTTTCCCTTCCTTTCTTTCCTGTTTCCAGAATGTTAGAGGCCAGCATCTGCAGCAGAAAACCCGGAAGACTAATAAAGAGAATTTGTTACCATTGAAACTTAGTCTTAGTCCTCTGGGGAAAGATGGAGTTGCATGTCTTCTCTGCTTAGCTTTGAAGTTAGTCATTGGACCTGGAAAGATCAGCTGCAGATGTAAGACTTATTATAGTTGTTATCACATATTCCACATGCTTCAGCCAAAACTACTTTTTTTTAGGCGATCATTGTATTTAGGGGTGATTTCCATCACAGTTGATAAAGAAGTCTGTGTATCATTACCAGGTGCAAGCTAAGAACTCCATGTTCAAAAGATTCAAGGTATCACTTCTTAAGGATGATGTTCTTGTTCTCTGATTTTCATCCTTGTCCTTCCTCTAGGAGCTGAAAAGCATTTGCCTTCCACCCATTTTCCCTCTCTCTCCTTTAGATCCCAGACAGGAAATGGTTACTTCATTTTTAATCTCAAAGATATTCAGCAGATCCCCAATTGGGAGACATCTGAGATTCAAAAAAAAAAATGGAACAATATTGTGGTTCTCATTTTCTTCTTCTTTATCCAAACGAAATTGTGAAATAACAACCAAAAGTTGGTCAATGAAGAACACCAGTCTCTCCGCAAAGAAAAGCAACATTGTTCATAGAAAAACTAGGTCTTTGACTTGATTTATTGTGACCAAAGAATTTAAATCAAATGGTAAATGTAACAGTAAGAACCAGAAGACACTTTTTTGTGCTTAGGGTAAGGAACTGGAACAAATGGAATTTGTCTAAGTAGATTTAAAAAGAATGAGCAATAAACTGAATAACATCAGCCAGTTCTTTGAAGTGCTATATTGCAGAGGGCATTTAAAGGAGTCTAAATAGTAAAAAGGAAAGGTGACGTCCCATCTTCCCATTTGCAGAGTCTTATTACAAGCCAATCACTTTTTATTGGTTGCAAATAGCACTTCAGTTTATTATAGCAAAGTATCTGCCAAGGACACCTAAAGTAAAAACAAAAGGAAATGGTTGCCATACATACCTTATTGTTCAGCATATCTCTTAATATGGAATGATTTCAACAAATGAGATTTGAAAATCTAAAGTGCTGGAGGATAATGCTATTAAGCAGGAGGCATGCAGTAAATCTGCATTCTCAAGAAGTATTTCAAAAAGAGAAAGAGTGAGATTGCTTTAGAATGGTGGAGAGGCAGAAGGAGAGAGAAACAGCAAAGGAACATGAGCATTGTGTGACCTCAGTGTACAGAGAAGTCTTCCTTAACTTTGGATTTAGACATAGTACCTGGCCATACAAGTAGTCCTCAACTTATATCCACAACCGAATCCAAAGTTTCTGTGGTTCAGCAAGAAATGTTTTAAGTGAGCTTTGCCCCATTTTACGACTTTGCTTGTCAGAAGATCACAAAAGATGATTACACGACACTGGAACACTGCAACCATCATAAATATGAGTCAGTGACCAAGCAACTGAATTTTGACCATGCGATCGTGGGCATGTTACAATGGTTGTAAGTGTGAAAAACGGTCATAAGTCATTTTTTTTCAGTGCCCTTGTAACTTCAAACGTTCATTAAACAAATCATTGAAAGTTGAAGACTACCTGTAATTCCTTCCCATCGTCATGGTCAGCAGGGATAGCAATAATGGAGTAACTGTCCAGCATACAGTATCTATCGTTAAGCTAGTTGGTGAATATCAGAGAATCTCTCTCTCTCTCTCTCTCTCTCTCTCTCTCATTCTCTCTCTCTCTCTCTCTCTCTCTCTCTCCCTCTCTCTCTCTCTCTCTTCCTCCCTCCCTCTCTCTCTCCCTCCCTCCCTCTCCCTCCCTCCCTCCCTCTCCCTCTCTCTCTCTCCCTCTCTCTCTCTCTCCCTCTCTCTCTCTCCCTCTCTCTCTCTCTCTCTCCCTCTCTCTCTCTCTCTCCCTCCCTCTCTCTCTCTCCCTCCCTCTCTCTCTCTCTCTCTCCCTCTCTCTCTCCCTCTCTCTCTCTCTCTCCCTCCCTCTCTCTCTCTCTCTCCCTCTCTCTCTCCCTCTCTCTCTCTCCCTCCCTCCTTCTCCCTCCCTCCCTCTCTCTCTCTCCCTCCCTCTCTCTCTCTCTCCCTCCCTCTCTCTCTCTCTCTCCCTCTCTCTCTCTCTCTCTCCCTCCCTCCCTCCCTCCCTCTCTCTCTCTCCCTCTCTCTCTCTCTCTGTGTCTGTCTGTCTGTCTGTGTTTGTGTTTGTGTATATCTGTGTGTCTGTGTGTTTGAATATGCATCTATTTGTATGTCATACACAGACACACAGACAAAGACAGACATCTATTATAGTTCAAGATGTTCTCATTGATTTCCCTTTCTTCTTTATCTTGAGATTTTGACCCACTGTTTCCATCCGCTTTCTTCTCTGTTGCCTTTCAAATGTGGAGGAGGTTTGACAATTGGCTTATGATGTCTTGCTCAGCTTTGTCCTCTCATAACCTTAGTTGACTGTTAATAATATACGATATATGGACAACATTAATTTCGAGCAATGGCTTTCAGGAGACAGAGAATGCAGCTTGAGACCAATAGATACGCTATGTGAAATTTTCAAACGTATTAATGGTATACAAGCCCCTGCAGATTTTCCACAAAGATGTGGCCAAGCCAGCATACATTCTCTAACCTAAAACGAAATGAAGAACTATTAAAACTGAGGGAAATAGCAAAAGAGAAAATTATTTGATATAAATAGTTCCTTCTAGCAAATGCCTTGTGTGGGAGATATAAATGGCCAGCCTACTAGGCAGCTGTGGCAGAAAAGTACCATTCCTTAGAGGCTTAAATATTATTTTTCCAGAATAAATGTAGCAAATCAAACTCTTACTATATTAAATTCAGATAAGTTTTATTTAGATACAAGCTAAATAAAACAACATCTATACCTATTATGTGTCCCAGTATAGGTTTTCCCACTATTTTTCCCACTCATATTTTAGGTTCCCAGGGATTCTATCATTCCTGTCTTCAAATTTAGTGGATCTCTTCAAAAAAACAAAAATGACTTCTCAAAAAAACAAAAAACAAAAAAGCTAGGATCTTGAAATCTTGATAAATTTTAATTCTGTCATTGCCACAATGGTTAAAAATGTGAAATAATGCAAACTGCTAAAGGATGCATATATTTTTTTTAGTTGGTTTTAGGTTTGCTTTTAGTGAAACTTATATTTATTTTCAGTTGATGAAAATAAAAGAATTCCTTATGGCCATTTCAATTCCACAGTGCAAATTTTCCATGTAACTTAGAAGTATGCATCATTTACTTTCAGAGTACACCATATGGTATGCATTGGAGAAGGGGAAAATGATCTCTTTATAAAGATAAAGAAATATATCAGTAAGGGAGGAGGATTTCCCTGCTCCTCAGTCTGTATAAAGTGACAATTTGAAGATTTAGTGGGGCTGAATGACACTGATGTTCCAGACAAGGCTGGAAAAAGCTCTCACCTGAAATCTTTCAAAACTTACTGCCAATGTTTGGGAATACATATGATTTGTTGACCCATACTTTATTGAATGGCCCATGGTCTGCTAAGTTTCCACAATGTGCTAAACCTTTGTTTACAAACTACAGTGATCTGGTTCACCTAATGTGATAAGCCCAAACCAAGCACACTATGTTTCAGCTTAGTCATACCTTGGTACTCAACTGCTTTCAAACTCATCGAATTTGGTACTCAACTCAGTTTGAAGTGAACATTTTGTCCTGGTACTCATTGTTTGTTTGGTACTTAATGCGTAAACTAGAACTTAGCAGTGTTGGTTGCCTCGTGATTCGCTACCCTTTCCAGGATCACGTGTTAGTCACTCAGCAGCTTTTGCCCTGTGCACATCCCTGTGCGGTCTTGTCTTACCTTCCGTGGTCATATTGTATACTTTTCTGCATTAAATTTATCCACATTATTCGTCATGAGAAAAAGGTTGTTTGGTACTTGCCGTTTTTGGTACTTGTTGTGCCTCCCAGAACCAATTAACAATGAGTACCGAGGTACCACTGTGTGTTGTATGAATTAAGTGAGGCTCAATATTTGGGAGAAGGAATAGTGGTAGCTCATTACAATGTAGAATTTTGTTTCTTCCTTCCTATGCTGTTTTTACAAAATATAAATAATAGATTCACACACACACACACACACACACACACACACACACACACCATATTTCAACTTTGTCTTACAGTAGCAAGTTTTCATTTCTTCTGGTGCATGTGATGTGTGAATGAAGCACATGATGTAGCTTGGGAGTAAGAAGTGCTTTTCATCATCTTCAGGACAAATCACACGACTGATTTCTACCCAATAGCTAACAGATGTCCCGTATTGGATTATAACAAAAAAATATTGTTCTTTGATTCCTTAATTCATCTTTTTGAGATGGGGGGGCACATTTGGAATTTTGGGAGTCTGTTGGGCCATTCCTCAAGATGACTGCTATAAAGGATTTACCTGGTCAAAACAACTACCCTGGCACAGGTGGCTAGAACAAAATATACCGTATATTTGCCAGCAGACCGATTAGTAAGGCTGCTTCCTGCCACCCTGTCCCTCCAGATTCTCAGTATATTCTCTGCTGCTTGCCTCTGTTTTCTCCCCAACCCCCAGCCCAGCAGGTAAATAGGCTTCCAAACAGCATTGGACTGAAGCCATATGGTGTTTTTATTTTCTAAATGCCAATAGAGCCTACTTTGGAAAATAAAGATGATTTCCTTGTTTTACTTTGCAGCACACCTGCTTCCTATTTATTTATTTATGTTTAAGGAATTTGCAATACCTCGTTGATAAGACCTCTCCAAATTAATCTGGTGTTTCTACAGTGGTTGCAAGCCAGAATTTTAGGCAGAGTTTATTAACAAACAAGAAATCATTCAGATTTTCTTTCCTTCTTTTTTCTTTCCTTCCTTCCTTCCTTCTTTCTCTTTCTTTCTTCTTTCTTTGTTGTCTTTTTTTTCTCTTTTTCTTTCTTTCTTTCTCTTTCTCTTTCATTCTTTTCTGCAATCATCTCCCAGTCTTTCTTTCACCACTGTATTACCTTTCCAAATCCATGGAGGAGTAACTCATCACCATCCTTCTTGGTACATGGCACGTAGAGGTCTTGCATTTGTTCTTCTCTTGGTCTCTCCAAATTTGTCTCTCCATATACTCAGGGATGGGATCCAGCCAGTTCGCACCACTTCAGCAGAACCGGTAGCTAATTTTTGTTGCCCAGGTCCAGAATGGACTTCCGGAAGCGGCATCCACACAGAGAACCAGTTGTTCACATATCTGAATCCCACCACTGCATATACTGTATTATTATCTTCATCTCTGCAGCTTGGGCTCATAAACCCATCTTCCTCCCCTCTCCTTAAAGCTAGGATTGAGCTCCTCTTTTCTCTTTTTTATTTCCTACACTTTCTGAAAACAAAGATATTCTGATGGAGCAGAAAGCTTGGTGGGTATCAAAGGAAGTATCTGAGTGCAATTAGCGTTCATTGCTCACTGAACAGAAAAGAGAAAAATGTGAAGAAGGGAGAAAAGGGAAGGAAGAGGAAAACACAAGACAGTAAAATTTTCCCTCTTAATGATTATGCAAAATAGACTATTTCTTCTGATATGTAGTATCTTGTGATAGAAAAAGAGACATGCTCATCTTTTATTTTCCTTAGTGCCCAGTCACTCAGGACAATATTAAGTTCTTGATAAAACTCCATGCCTGTATGCTTTTGTTTAGTAATAATACTCTACTTAATGAAGCTCACTTTAATTAAAATAAGTAAAGCATTGGCTGTGGGTTTTTGTAATTCCAGAAAAGGCTGCAATTTTTTGACAGCAAATACGAAAGAACAAAAGAGGACAAAGTTATTTTATCCTCCGGTGCTAACTGGAATTTCTTTGGTGAGAAACAAAACCACATGTAGATTTTTATTCTGCTGGTGTAAAGTCCTCCAGAGGATCTCTGCTGGTAAAAAGGATTGGAGGAGATTTTCCCCTCCTTTGGATGAATTCCCACCCACCCACCCCCCACCCCACCCCCGGCCCTGCTTGAAGTCAAGCAAAATAGCCTCTGGAGACTACACACAATCAGATGGAATCATTATTGCTTCAGTAGGGAGAAGGTGGTGGTGAAGAATATATTAAAAGAGGAGAAATGTGCCTAAAAAAGAAGGAAGTAGCCATAGGTCATATTTTTAAAAAATCTGCAGAGCAAGAAAGCTAATAGACAATTACAGATGAAGACTACGGTTTCATTGTTTTATTGATTATTCTAGCTTCCAAGTGCAGGAGAGAAAGCAAACAGAAAGCAATATTTTTCATTAGTTCTTTTTCCAGATGAATTTCTGCATTGTAGCCTTGCTGAAACTTTCAAAAGCCACAGAACAGATCCTGGTTTAATTTTTTGCTATCTTGTTATTTACATTTGTTTCTCTGTCCTGAATTTCCTAACTATTCAGCTTCAGTAATTTCCCCCCCCCCCCCAAGATTTTAATATTATGACAGGTAGGACTTTTTTTGTGTTAACTACTTCTTCCCCCATATACCTAATTTTATGCACATCCCTCCCAGTCTACTTTGTCAGCTGAAATATTCTGTTAACTATAGGAAAGTATTAGTGATATGAGCATATCTTTCTTTTCTACTTATAACTTCCACTTATGTGGATGGGTAGATATGCAAGACTGTGTTTGATGTAGTAGAAGCTGGGAGACCTGCGGCCAGTCACTTTCTCTTAGCCCTATTTCTGAAAATGGTGGCAAAAAAAACTTCAAGGACTTGCCCCATTAGTCACCCAAAGTCAAGACTGAGTCATCATGCACAAGCACATGTCCGCACGTGTACACAAGCACACAGGTTATGTGCTTCCCAAACCATTTCTGCCCGATAGCTAATTTTTGAGATTCTAAGGTCTTTAGTTCTGCTCAGCCTAATAAATATGCAATGGTTGAGTTGATAAATAAACACCGAACCATAGTTTCTTTAACTAATGTTTGTTGAATAAGCCACTTATTTATTTATAAGCTGCTTTGGCTGAATAATTCTAAGAGAGATACTCAAGCCAGCGCTGTTACATCACGGGTTCTTTGCGCAGGAAATGAGACGAGGCAAGTGAGAGCAAGAAAGCTCATGGTTTATTGCTTGCAGGATCTGAACTGAGAATTGGGCTGCAGCTTGCAGCAATTTATAGACAGGCCCCTAGGCGGCAGCCAGTGGGTTTAAAGCAACCATTGCCACCCAGGGGCAGCCAATAGCAGCACTGGAGACCTGGAGTCTGGGTTGCTAGAGAGCCGTTAGCTACAATTGAGCCCAATACATAACAAGCGCAACAATAGCACAATACGGTACTTCAACAATATGCTATCAAACAGCACAACAGTCACAGTACTATATATTGTATAATGAACTCCCGGTGCCAGGAGTTACGCCACATTTAATCCAAAAGGTCTTTCAGAGCATACAAGTTCTGGAAAGCTATGAACATGGGAACTACCCTCTCCCTAGGGGTGAGGTTCCTATTTCAGAGTACAAAGTACCCATTAAATCAAATGCATATTTATATGTGCTTCAGGTTTAGTTTTCCAGCCACACAGAGAAGTGTCAGCCTCTATAGTATATTGGTGTTTTTCAGTGCCAGGTTGTCAGTCAATGTATGATGCTGAGCACTGTAGAAAGTCTTTCATATAATTCCTGCAAACCAGCTTGCACATTGACAAATGTGAGTCAAGAAACACCGCTCAGAACAACTGAAGACTGCTTACCTAAGTTATAACACCCCTTTGTTTTAGTCATAATGATAAATTACACTTTAGAAGCCCATTTACTAAGTGTTCACACTGTCGTCCGTGCTGTACTACTGATGTTCAGAAAACAGAATGGAAAACCATAAATCATATTGCAGCAAATACCTCTTCTACCTAATTCAAAATATGTCCATTTTTTTAAAGTGGAAAACCAAATTCCCAATAAACAGCAAGTGGTGTGCATTTATCAGAAGATCTACATCAAATTTAAATCAATACAAGAATACTTTTTTCTTTCCAAAAGTAAATATATCCTGCTTAATTCATAGACAAATCCATTTGATTCAATTGGCAACAGTGAAGTGGCTTGCCATTCTCTAAGCTTTACCAGTCTACTCCACAGCCTTGGAGTTTCCTAGTGGCTACACATCTGTCTATTAACCAGAACCCAGAATCATTTAGCTCCTGGATTTAGAGAATGTTACCCAGATTTCCAGGGTAAAAGCCAGGGGGAGTAAAAATCTCATGGTGGAGCAAATGTTTATCCACTTAACCAATATTAAGAGACTCAGTGTGGCTTAATGGTTAAGGCACCAAACTGAAAACCAGGAGACAAGTGAGTTCTAGTGCCACATTAGACGTAAAAGCCAGTTAGGTCACTTGGGTAACTTTTGGCCAGTCACTTTCCCTTAGCCAACTCACTTCATAGAGTTGTTGTTGGGAAAAGAGGAGGGGAAAAGACTACTAGGCCTGTTCAAATGCTTTGGGTTACATATTAAAAAAAAATAAAAGTGGGAAATAAATAAATAAATAAATAATCAAATCAGCTGAATTCAAGTTAACGGCATACTGTAGCTATTTAGCAGTTTACTATAAAACTTTGTATAAATTTGGTGGGAAGCTGAAGCAGAGGCATTTTGCGCAGGAAAGGGAAACCTAAGATCCTGGTCTAATGACCATGTGGTCACGGCCTAACAACTGGGACTGCCAGAATGGCCATCATTTAGCAACACAGTCATGTGATGCTTTCCTTAGCAACCGTTTCACTTAGCAATGAAAATTCTGGTCCCAATTTAGGGTCAAAACCTGAGAACGACTTGTGGGGTCTTACCTGTGCTCAAATTCATCCATAATCTTTCTCAGAAAACCAAGGATCACCTCAAGATTGATGCAAGAAAGAGGACCCAATAGGAGCAGTCTAATTCAAGGCCCTTATAACATGCCAGGTCCAGAGAGTGACTATCATCTCAATCAAATGCATACCAAATCTTGAGCAAAACTCCAAATTCCAAGACCCTTCCCAGTGGCCAATCTTTCCACACATTCTTCTACCCTTCCATCTACTCGGAGCCACGTAATGCTCTTTCCCAAAACTTTAAACAAATATCCTAAACTCCAGTCCTCCAGAAACAAAGCAGCTCTTCAGAGGCCATCTTGCGTCTCTTTTAAAATCACAATAGAAGCCTTTTTACTAGCCTTAACATAAACTTCCTTCTGCTATGAATATCCAGAACTGCTGTCATTAGTCTTTTTTCCTTCTTAATTCAGGATGCTCTGGTAAGTGTCTTACCTGGCTACATTATCACATTCCTAATTTGAATAGCTTGACTAGGACAGATGTGAATGATGATGCAAAGTATAAGTGCTACCACTAGCACATTATTGCAGATTCTAACAGCACTTCAAGTACTATCAGCACCAATTGTTAGAGCTATAAATTGGTGTGTAATTTAGTAATTCAGCTGAACTAAATATTCAGTTTGAAGGATCAGCAGAAGAATAACTAATGCCAATAAAAATGTACTTACTGAAGGAAAAATGAGAATGAGGCACTTTCATCATGGTCCATAGACCACTGTTTCCTGCAAAGAGACATAAAGCTTAACTTGTTATATATTTCATAATGTATAACTTTCATAATATTAAACAGGCCTTCTAAAGCCCCAGATTGTGAATCTGATCAACACCTAACTCACCCTTCCTCCTTTTGCAACCAAGAGTTTAAATGCATAATGCTTCAACTTGAACCATTTATTGCTCAAGAAATGCTAAGTTATGTTGCTAGACATGCTACGGCCTACTGAATCTCTATTTATCTGTAATTGTACTGAACTCTTCTAACAAATGTGCTCAAGAATTCACTTGCTTCCTGGAATTTTTCAAAATTACGGGGAAGAGGTATAATGCCTGGAAGGATACAAAGGGATTGCGCCAATTATGTGTGTGTTTCTTTACTGACTGAAAACAATTTGCTTCCAGGAAACATTCAACATTTTCTTCCCAAATTTACCTGTTTCATTCTCTGCAGTCCATCATTTTACTGCTACTGGAGGATTTCTGGCCCATATCAGGACCCTGTCCTGTAATCTCCAGAGTGTCCTCTTTATTTCCTAATTTTCCTTTCTTTCTGCCTTTTATAAATATTCAGGAAAAATATGTGTCTATATGTTACAGTAGGCGTTCTAACCTAGCAATGTTTCTGTTACTGGAAGGCTAAAGAGTCTGGAATTTAGTGGTGGGCAACCTGAATTTATTTGGCTATAGGAGTTCCCTATAAGTCATTTGTGGGTTTCTGGTACCAGAAGACAGCATTGCTTAGCAACCTATAGCTGGAGATTGGCCCTACAATGTTTTTTTTGTTTTTTATTTGCTTTTTATTCAAACTAAAATCCTTCAAATTAATGATTTGATTTTTCAAATCAATTTTGCTGGGAGAGGTACGGGTTCATGGTCCGTCCCCACCTCTTAAGCCCTGAGAAAAACCAGGTTGAAACATTTCTGGTCTCTTCCTTTCTGACGACAACACCTCATTGCGCCTGTAGACCTTTGGAAAACTGAGAGACTGAATTTTGAATCCTATGGTGTCTACCACTGCTGGAATGCAGCATTAAGCTTAATGCTTAGTGATAGAACTAATCAAGATCCGATCCAGAACTAAAGGGACATTTCCTGACAGTGAGAACAATCAATCAGTGGAACGGCTTGCCTCTAGAAGTTATGGGTGCTCCATCACTGGAGGTTTTTATGAAGACATTGGATAGCCTGTTGACTGAAATGGTATAGGGCAGGGGTCAGCAAACTGAAACAATGAAAAAGCCACTCGGAACCGGTTCCCTCACAAAAGGAAAAACTGGGAGCCGCAAAAAAATGTGTGCATATGCGCGTACATGCGCACATGCGCAGAACAGGGTTTGACTGAAGAGTGGAGCCAAGGCGAGATATGCACCTACCCTGCATATTTGAATTGACTGGTTGAACATTTTTAGTCCCACTTTTTTTTTTTTGGACTGCACATGGCAGAGGACTGGGAGCCGCAGGAGATGGTTGAAAGAGCCGCATGCGGCTCCAGAGCCACGGGTTGCAGACCTGTGGTATAGGGTCTCCTGCTCAAGCAGGAGGTTGGTCTAGAACAGACATGTCAAACTTGTGACGTCACGTGATATCGCACAACGTATCGGGACGGTTTTGTCGTTGCCAGCAATGGGATGGGTGCGGCTTCCGGATGACGCGTCCGGCCTGCGGGCCAGCAGTTTGACACCCCTGGTCTAGAAGACTTACAAGGTCCCTTCCAACTCTGTTATTCTATATTCTGTATTCTGTAAGCATTCCCCTCTTTGGTGAAGCACAGAACTATACTTTTTGTGAAAGTGGCTTTGTTGTCTTTTCATCTATACAGAATTATATCTAAGAGCTTACATACGCACAAACAAATCTAGCACATGCTGTAATAAGATAACTAATGCTACATTGGCTCCACAGATACATGAAGCAGCTTTTCTCCCCGGCTATGATAGAGGGAAGGAAAGGACGTGGTGTCACTTCACTGACTTATCTGAAAGAACAGAAACTTTGCCTTTATTCATTTAATTTGCTACATTCCTATTGGTCACACTAATAAAGCCAACAATTTCCTGGTACTTTACGGTGCAGATGGCTGCCATAACATCCAGATAACATTTTAAAAATGGCGTATTAGAATTATTGACTTCCTTTTCTTTCCTAACTCCCTTTTTTTTCCTTTTGTGATGTATCTTTTTAAGTTGTAAGCCTGAGGGTAGGGGCTGCCTTTTTTATTATTATTGAGCTGTAAACCACTCTGGGAGCATTTGCAGCTGAACAGTTGGTTATAAATACTATAAATAAATAAAAGGATGTTCAGTCACTTACTGGCTTCAGCATCAATTGCTGATATCACACATCAGACACTGTAGGGAGAAATGTCCTTTCACTTTATATTGTTGCTAGGCAGGACAATGATATCAGGAGAAAGGTATCAGCAGTTTCCATCTATCTTGTTCCAGCTCAAGTCTATGATGATAGGAGACAATTTGCCTGTGGAGTTAAGACTCAGGGCCATGGAAACCAGCTCATGGGCTGCTGCTTTGAAGAGGTTTTGCACTTCCGCTCGACATTTTCATTGAACTAATAGTTTGTCATTTTTCAACTGGGCATTGTTATGCCTAGTATTGACAAAACATCATCAGTATCAATTAACCAGCAGGACTTATCCATCCAGTTTCATGCCAATGAGGATTTGGGATCCAGAATCTTGGTGGTTGCTCTTAGCTTTAGGATAAAAGCTACAGTGTATTGTTAAAATGGTGGAAAAGTGGGATTAGGCATTTTAAAATAAAAATCAGGTTAATTAAAGAGGAGAAACCCTAATTACCTGTTGTTTCTACTCATCAGAAGGTTGCTACGTAGCTGCTTCGAGGTCAGGCATTCTCAGTCAGGCTTAGCTGCACTTTGCTAACCATGTTAGGATATAACTGGCATGTCTGGAGTTCTGCTTGAAGAAGAAACAGTGGTTAGATTGAATCTTGTGAGATGCAAACTTTATGTCAATGTGGCAACGAATATGGGTGAAGCCATTTCTACTTCGTTTTCAGTTGCCACAGTGTGGGAGGGTTAGACAAAACAATAAATTGTCCTGTGGAAACCAAGGTCATTGCTGCCTGGGTTTTGGCAGGCTGAGCCTTCCATTAGAAAGCCCACCAAAGTAGTTAATTGGGGAATGTGATTTATGATATGGTGCTGGGGTGGGAAGTTCAACTTTGCAGCATTATAACCTTTTGGGAGGGAACTTCAGTCTTGGTTTCAATTTTGATCATGCCAATACTTTGTAGCCAATAAATATATTCTTTAAGAAAACTTTCTGCCTTGGATTTCTGTTTTTACTGGTCTCATCTATCGGAACCATGACATTTTAAATATATACCTGCCTAAGGATAATGCGGTGGCTCAGTGGGTTAAGACGCTGAGCTTGTCGATCAGATGGTCGGCAGTTTGGCAGGTCGAATCCCGAGTGCCGCGTAACAGAGTGAGCGCCTGTTACTCGTCCCAGCTTCTGCCAACCTAGCAGTTCGAAAGCACATAAAAATGCAAGTAGAAAAATAGGGACCACTACGGTGGGAAGGTAACAGCGTTCCATGCGCCTTTGGCGTCTAGTCATGCCGGCCACATGACCACGGAGACGTCCTCGGACAAGCGCTGGCTCTTCGGCTTTGAAACGGAGATGAGCACCGGCCCCTAGAGTCGGAAACGACTAGCACGCATGTGCGGGGGAACCTTTACCTTTACCTTAAGGATAATGACTTTAGAGAAAATTCTTTTGCCCAGGCTACTTTCCTCTCACCATTTCAATCATATTGCTGCATTACAAGTTACAGCAACAGTTAAAAGTATTCCCCATTATTGATGAAAGTGTCAAAAAGAAAATATAGGGACAGCATTTTTATATATAATTTTCCTTTTGGTAACGATGGTGGCCCAGACTTTGCTCAATTATTTAAATGTTTTTAGCTTTGTTTCCATTTCTCCTTTCTCTATACTATAGAATGATTTTTCCTAATACTGTTCCCCACCTCAATGGGATACAAGATTAAATCTTCAGTTTACCCTTCGTTCAAGTTTTAGAACTTTGCTAGTCAGCTAAAGAAGAAATTGCAGAAAGGCTAACAACAAAGACCCAGCTTCAAATTACAGCTCTGAAATAGTGATGGAGCATGAGAGCTGTTTGCCATAAATAGGAAATAGTGACATCACCTACACTTCTTGCAATTCTTCTAAATTCTTCCAGTAATAGAACTGGAAACAATGAGATGAAAAATTGATGTGGATGAAATTATAAATGCTTAGTTAACTGAGTTTTCAATCCTATCTTTATTTACCCCAGAGTAAATCTTACTGTATTGAAAGAGATGTACTTCTTGAATAAACAGAAGGCTGCTCTCTAATCCAACAATCCTATATTATTTAGGAATAAATCTCGTAGAGATCAATGAGAATGTCTTCTGAGTAGAACATGGATTGGAATAGATTTGTCTATTTAATGCTGGTTTCAGGTGTTGAAGCCACCTTTATAAGCTCTGCATTTTAAAAAATAAAAAAAAACCTGCTGTTCTAACAGGATCTAAAGAAACTGCTTACATGGCTGACCTAATCTAAAGGAAGGCATCCAGATGAGCATAGTTCAGGATCGGTTTGCCTGATATTTTTAAGGAAACAAAGAATATATTGAAATGACCTCTCTGCTGGAGCTTTCTTCTAATGGCCTGTGCAGAATGGAAAACACTCTCCGCTTCTGTGGTTCTCAGTGAATAGCTTTGCAGTCAATTATATAATCATCCTGTCCCCCCACCCAAAAATAATAATACTCTTTTGCTCCATGTTAACTTTGTTTCCAGCTTTATGCAATTAATTATGTAAGTGTTCAGAGACCTCCATTTTATACCATTTAGTTAATAAGGAATGAATGTTTAATGGCCGCTCCTTTCAGGCTATTTAACTTAATGAGAGAATTTGCAAGAAAAGGAAGAAGGATCAATTTAGCATGTAGCAAGTTGCAATGGAAAAAAAACACCATACTGTCAGGGGAAACAACACATGCATTCATTTATTATTCAAATGTATCACAATTCCCATACTGAGAAGTTGGAATGTTGCATAATCAGAAGATACACAATTCATTAGGCCAACAGCTTTTCCTTCAGCCCCAATGAAAACAAACAAAATAAATAAAATAAAAAACAGAACAACACCTGAATCTTAAACCCAGTTTCCCTAAATAGTAAAACCATTCTTCTCCTGAGACTAAGATGAATACTGTATGCATTAAGTGCTGGCTATCTGAAGAAAATTCAGCTACTACAGATCTGCCCTTACTTAGTATTTCAAGAGAATATGAGTGTGTTAAAATTCCCTACACATTAAGGGCTAATACCAGTATCAGATATTTTCTAGTGGCAGAAATTTGATTACCAAAAGATATTATTCAATACAGTTATTGTCAGGCACAAAATATCAAGGCAACACATTAAGTTCCAATTAAACTGATTTATTGCTCATGCCTATGCACAAGAATCTAGTCAACTAACTATTTTGGCACTACATGAGGGTTAACGGAATTCAAGGAGAGTTAGAGTTAATGCATTTGTGGCTATGTATACCAACTGTCATGGTTCCGATAGATGAACCCATCAAAAGAACTTCGAGGCAAAATTCTTCCTTAAAGAACATTTATTCAAGAAACAAGTATCGGCACTACATAGTTGAACCTGAAAACTAAATTCCCTTCTCCCTGATACAAAGTAACAAAGTATAATTCCCACCCCCAATAAACTGTCATAAAATACATTCCCCAATTAGCTTCAAGCGTGGGCTTTCTCCTCAGCTTCTCAGCCTGCCAAAACATTATCAGCAACCTTGAGTTCCCAAGGCAGCATTATTATG
This sequence comes from Vipera berus, assembly GCF_964194415.1. Classification (NCBI taxonomy): domain Eukaryota; kingdom Metazoa; phylum Chordata; class Lepidosauria; order Squamata; family Viperidae; genus Vipera; species Vipera berus. The sequence continues at coordinate 136,157,301 of NC_138202.1, forward strand.
GCTTATGAGCTTACATCCCAAACCCCACCCCCCAAACTGCACCTGAATTCTAAAAGTAAAGAAAGGCACATTAAAAGAAAAGAGAAAATGGCTGCATTTTTATCAGTTGTCAGAGCAGGAACCTCCAATGTTAGCAGCATTGACACCAACTCTAGGATACTTCCTCTTTGGACTCTGCTCCCAAGCTGTCATGCCTTCTCCTCTATAGTTATTAAGTTAATACACAATGTTAATGTTATCTGTGCTGATCACAAAAATATGTAAATCAAAATTTCAAGGTATAAATATGTTGATTAAGCTAATTAAACTTTCATGGTAGCTATGGGTTTTTGAAGGTTCTTTTCTTCGAAACTTTCTTAGGCAAATAGATAAAAGCCAAAAGGAAGAGGAGATTTGAGGGAATATTATGAGCAATTCCACTACCAGCTGGATTCTTATACTGTGCAAGGAAGGTGCCAAAGAATGCACTTAGGTTATACTGAGTGCAACAAAGTTGGGCTGAACTGCAGCAGCATAATTTCCAGGTGCTAAAATCTTCCTGGTTTCCATTCTAGAAGGGATACATGATATCTCTTGGATGATGAAAAACCTGAACAGAACTCAGCTAGATAGAAAAGTTAATCTAATGTAAGGTACTAGCTAAGAATCAAAGGCGATAGGAATATCTAGTAGTAGAATGGAAATTACTCCCAAATAATAGTTCCTGAAAATTATCTAAGTCACCCTGTCCAAAATCTCATTTTCTAAGGGAGATTCCTTCAGTCATGTTTTTACTCAAGTTTTTCCCCATGCAAAAGAGGAGATGGGTAATTCAAAATTCCCCACTGAGTTTATTTTATCTCCCTCAGTCTGTTCCAGAAGGCTGAAGAACTACATGAAATGGGAAAGAAGAGATGTTCTCTCCTTCCAGAAGGAGAGAAAAACTAACTTTCCCATTTCTTAGGGCTATCAGATTTGAGGCACAAATGTTCAGACAAGCAATGTGTTAAGAGCTGTTGCATTCTGAAGACCAGATGTGATCATTTCTACCTTTTTTAACAGATTCTATTGCTTGGCCCCATAGAAGAAACCATTTCTAAGCACCTAATCAGAATGAAAGACCAGGTCTGTGAGTCAGAATGTAGCAAATTATTCCCTCTCAGCATCCTACAGCAAGCTATGTTTCAAGGTAATTGAACAGAAAGGGATTTCAATATAGCATGAAATAGCAGTTACAGCTTTAAAAAAGAGAGAGGACGGTACACTGTCTCTGCTGGGCACCATAATCCCTTGATACTAATTGCAGTCAGTAAGTCAGTAAGCTTGTAGGCAACATGCCTTCCACTTCCTTGTTACAGATTATATTTTATTATTTTATGACTATAAATAGAATATCAAATGAGGCAAAGGATAAGTTCATTATTAAGAAATGTTCAGAGACTGTCAGTGAGGAGTATCAGAAAGTTTACAGGGATCATTTTCTTTTTCAATGTTTTTTAGAATGCATTAGAGTAAATGCATATCTCTAAATAGGCTTTATGTCAGTGATTCCATTCTTGGTCTACAACAATTCGCCATGCCCAACTCACCATGGGACAATTCACTGCAGGACAAGAGTTACACTAATATATTAAAAAAAATGATGGAACAGAATAATTAAAGAAAAAAGGGACAGAATGAAATGTGAATGACAAAAATTAAAGTATTTTTTAAAATTATTTTAAATAATAAATTGAATTGTTATGTTGTTCTCTGGTGAGCTGTTCCACGGTGAGTTGGCCATGGCAAGTTGGCTGTGGCGAGTTGGCCATGGTGAGTTGGCTGCATTGAGTTGCCTGTGGCGAGTTGTCCCATTCCGTTTCCCAGGCCTATAGGTCAAATTTGAACAGTAGTGATCCTGTGTCTGTTAGAGAGCAGACAACCTGGTGTAGCAGAAAGAATGTGCCCAGAGAGGAAAAACTAAAGTTATGAATAGAATTTTGGTAAGGTTGTAAAAGTATTCTTGAATCCGGTACTTATGTGACAGAAGATAAACTTTATTTAGGAAATAATTTAAGGGGAGGAAAGCCTGAGTTACTTGAGTCCATCGACAGCCTATAGTGTCTTCTCCTTCATTATGGAAAGAAGTCAAGTGAGAATCTATACAGTTTAGAGTCAGAAGAAAAAGAGGATTGAATCGGGAAGCAGGGGAAGTAGTGAATGCCTGGAAAATAGCAGTCCAACCAGTTCCAGACTTGTTATATAGAGATAAGTGAATAAAGTATGTTAGACAAGGAAAGAAGGGAGTGTTCCACTGCTCATCGTCTCTATATCTTGTGTTCCTAGTGGTCAATAATTTTAGAAGTGCAGAAAGCCAAAGAATACAAAGTTGAATTCCAAGGAATATCAAGTAAAGCACTAAGAAGCATGGCATGATCAGAACGGGCTGCAAAAAAAAGAAGAAGAAGAAGAAGAAGCAATGTAACCATTATGCTTTCATCTGTAAGAAAATGAACTGTAATTAGATATCATCTGAAGCCTGAGAAGCAACAAACTGGAGTGGTGCCAAGTGGAAAGTCTTCTGATACCGGTTGAAACCATCCTTAAAACCATCCTTCAAGAGTGTGTGGTTGGGTGTGCAAGAAATAAGGAATTAGAAGTAATGCCAGCACACTCTCTCTATATGATGATGTTGATGATGTTATCCATTGAGTCGCATCAGACTCTTGGGTATTCTGTGGGCCAGAATACATCTGATCTTGCCCTACTTCTTTGAGTTATTCTATGCTCTGGCTGGTGTCAGCTTTGATGGTGTCCAGTCATCATGTTCTTTGGTGGCCTGGTTTCCTTTCACCACTAACCCTTCCAAACATAATTGCTTTCTCCAAGTGAATTTCCCCCAGCACATTACCACCATCATCACTTTCACCATCATCACTGATGTATGCTATCATTGTCACTGATTTTTATTCTATACCATCCTGAAGGCTTATAGACTTGCAAATGGATAGCATTATTAACTCAGCTGTAAACATGTCAGCCAGCATAGACCATCATCTAGAGTCAGTATGAGTAGCATGTTCTATCCCACAGATAAGCCTGACATTTTTAAGTTAAAAATCAGAACATCTCGACTTGTGGTGATTGTTAAATTACCCAAAGCTGCCAATGTCATTTTAATTTTAGTGTTCAGTAGGAAATGCTTTCCATAGTCTAAACCAGGGGTCAGCAACCTGAAACAGTGAAAGAGCCACTCGGAACCGGTTCCCTCACAAAAGGAAAAACTGGGAGCCGCAAAAAATGTGTGCACATGCGCATACATGCGCCCATGCGCAGAAAAGGGTTTGACTGAAGAGTGGAGCCAAGGCGAGATATGCACCTACCCTGCATATTTGAATTGATTGGTTGAACTTTTTTAGTCCCACTTTTGTTTTTTTGGGGACTGCACATGGCAGAGGACTGGGAGCCGCAGGAGATGGCTGAAAGAGCCGCATGCGGCTCCGGAGCCGTGGGTTGCAGACCTGTGGTCTAAACAGACAACAATGCCCAGATAGACCTATGATTTCCCAAATTCCTCTGGAATGCCATTCTTAAATTGGTATTCCACTAGTTGCTCTCTCCCCTGCATTGAATGGGAATGCTAATTTTTAACAACAGATTGGATATTTTTTTATTCAAAGGCCAGCAGCTTCTCATTTAAATTCTTGAAGATGTCTCCGGTGAAAGAAAGCTTTACAACCCCAATGAGTTGTTAATTTGTAATTTGCCAATTACAGCTTCATTGCTCATCTCTATTTAACATAGCTCCTCAAAGGCCCTCACCTAAAATAATTGTTTGAATGTGGATATTTCTTCAATATTTTTCCACAGTAGAGACTTATACAAATAATTAATTAAGCAACTCTGCAATCTCTGCACATTAGTATTCTTTTTGTGCTTTGGCCATCTGAACAAGGCACATTAATGCAACATTTAGATTACCCTGTACTTGTAAAAATAATTTCAACTTTGTTATGTCCATAACTATTTATGAGTAATTACTTGTAATTGGAGGTTATCATCCATACAATTACCAATTTTTAACCTGAGTTTTAAATAGATAAAAATGATGTTTCTTCCATTTGAAATTTAATTTTCCATGTGTATGATATTCACCAAGAAGTCTTCAGTCCCTACAGATACCAAAACTTTTAGCTTCTCTTTGATGGAGGGAGTCCGTCAGATCAATTGCCTTCCTTCTCTGTACAAGGTCCATAAAAAGAAAGAAATTAAGTCACCGACACAAAACTAGCCTATAAAGTATGCATTGTTTCTGTTCTGAAAATTATAGGGATAATTGGGGGAGAATAGCCCTCTTACTCATTTCTGCAGAATATTAAAATAAGTTTTGTTTAATTAACTCGAAGTGCTTATAGGCAGTTCCTGACTTACAACACGGTTGAGCACAATGTTTCTGTTGCTAAACAAGATAGTTGTCAAGCGAATTGTGCCCCATTGTACATTCTTTTGACCATGGTTATTAAGTGAATCACTACAGCTGTTATGTGAAACATGCAATCATTAAGCAAATCTGGCTTCCTCCATTGACTCTGCTTGTTGTAGCTTTGAATGGTCATAAAACAAATGTTTGTCAGCTGAGGACTACCTGTATAGGCACAATCATAACAATTTTCCATTGGTGAAGGCTATAGAAAATTGACCAGTTTCATATAAGATTACCATTAGAAGTAGCTCAAACAGTCATGTCCAGCGTAATAAACATTCATATGTCACTTTCTTATAGAAAACAGTTAAACATAATACATTACAAATAAAATTCTACAAGCAGAATTTTCTTATCAACATGATTCCATTTTCAATGGAATTAATTCACACAATCAGCATAGCATTATCAAGCTCAGCTCCCCAAATCATGCACATCACAAAATGATCCATACTTAATGACACAAACATTAAATCTTCACTGATGATGCCTTTGAATAATCCCTTTCTTTGTACATATGGGATCATGAATGACATTAAATTATATGCACTGATCAAAAACATCTCATACGAAGCATATTCATCCCCATCCTAGGTTACCAAGTGCCAACATGGATATTTACATTGAAACATAAATAAAAATTAGTCACTAGAAAAATAAGGGGTTTGAAGAAAGCTGCTGGAGTGACCAGAAGTGATAAAATCAAGAACAAGATCATACAAAAACAGCAAATAAAGTGGTTTGATCTTATGGAGAGAAGGCATATACAAGGCATATACCAAAAGAGAAGAAGGCTAAAGAACATGAGGCAGATCCAGAAGGTGGAGAGACAACATCACAAAAAAAACCAATGGCTGATGCCGCCTGAAGAGCAAGAATCAAAACTTTGTATCTCTCTCGATCCTGAAGTGATAAAAGAGGAAGCAAAGAAGAAGAGAAAAAGATAAAAAATATGGTATCGTAGCACATTTACTTTCTTCCCAGAAACCCTGATTGGAATTAAACTGTAACTATTGGTAAACTCTTGGAAACCATGTTCAAGTTACTATAGAGAGATTTACTTCTCTTCTGTTTTTTATAGACAACCAGCTCTTACTGAAAAATGAAGAACCTTAATCGGCAAGGATTTAGTAACCAGCTGAGGCATCTAGAGAGTTTAACTAGTGTTACATTCACTGACAGCATAGAGAGCCCAGCTACTCTGCCAATGACAGTCACTGCTTGAGGGGAAGTAAAAGAACTTCAGATCTTCATCTCCATGGAGGACATGAGCTTCTCTGTGGGAAGCATTATTGTAGTCCCTTTGGTCCAAAGAAGCTGCAATGTTCCAGTTCAGAGCAAGTTGCCTTTAGAAGTGATGAACTGACTTGTGGAAATCCAATCACATTCAGAGTGTTTGGATGCTGTTTTTATTAAGCAGAAGCTAAGTGAAACGAGGTCTTCTACATGTCACACACAGAGCAGCAATTTCCACACAAAAGTTTCCTGGAAACTCTTAGTGCCTTGAAATACAGAATGTGTATTCCGCCCCAGGCAAGGAAATCAGACAGTGAGCCATGTGATATGCTACAGACATAAGTATAAATACCATATGGAGACTGTTTCTACTGATAATAAATGTTTCAGATTGATTTCAGTAGAATAGAAATGCAAATAAGATCCTGGAAGAAAATCAAATTGGAAAACAAATATTCTCTTTTGATTTAAATATTTCCTAATTTACTCAACATATACAGTAATATAGGCGTCCCCAACCCTCAGTCCGTGGACTGGCACTGGTCCGCAGCATGCCAGAAAATGGGCCGTGGAAACAAGCGAAACCCCATTCTTGAGATGCAGGCAGCACATGAAACCATGCCCCCTCCAGTCTGCAGAAAAACCTCTCTCTCCACGGAACCAGTCCCTGATGCCCCAAAGGTTGTAGGCCGCTGCAGTAGTACATTCTAGTCAATCAAACCAGATAAACAGAATGCAAATGTGCTGTTTCTGTCTTTCCAGCAATAATCCCCATGTAGTTTTCTGGATTTCCGTTGGTCGAAGACAATATTAAATGTCATGTTTTTCTTGCTGTTTTCTAATTCTTGAAAAATGAACAACAGGAAAGTCTCTCTCTTCCCAATAGTGAGGCTTCCCCTAATGCTTTGATGCACATATTCTCTATTCTGTCAGATTAAAATGATATATTTTTAATATTCTTCCTATCAGACTAGTGGATATCTTCAAAGGGGCTTTGGGTTATATCAGTAATGAATGAAGGCATGTGTCCCAGGATGTGACACAGAATGTGAGAGAGACGTTCCCTGAGGATGGGCTCCAGTATGAGTCCAAAAGCTCAGAAGACAAAACTGCTAGTCTCGGTGACTGATTCAGATTGGATCCTGTACCAATTCTTCTAGAATAAAGCTTCTAAAATTTAGGAAAGTCCCAATGCTTTGATTCTGCTTGCACCATCCACTGTGCAAGCAGTTACATAAGTGTTTTCGCAACTGCTCAGAATTTTATTAGAATATAAGTTTCTTATGATAGTTATTTGTGATGTCAATGCTTGAGCAAGCAATAGAAAAAGAATGACAGGTCTTTTTATTCCAGTAATATATTGAACAGAAGATAAAAGGATATGTTTTTTTCATTCAGTGCATAACTGTAAGGACCTGCCTCAATCGGTTCTCCCAAGGAAGCAGAACTCTTGAAATGGCATTATTTCAAATGGAAATTTTATTGGGGGATGTTGACAGCAGGAATAGAAAGCAGGATCTGAGGGTTTCCCACACGAATCAGTAAGTCAAAAGAGTCCATGGTAACCCCACCCCAACTGTCCATCCAGACAGTTCAAACAGGGCAATCCGCAGGTGTGAAAACACTGTGGGAATGGAGCGATAAGGTGCTGGTTCCAAGGCTGTTAGATCTCTGTGCTACTTCTTCCACACCCAGAGATAAGGCAGATGGCCAAAGGCACATTCTATTCTCACTCTGATAGAGAAACATCAAAGAGGATAGAGCAAGGAACAAAGCAAAGGAAATACACATTAGCAACCCAAGCTTCCCCCTCTCCCCAGGAGAATAGCAGAACCCACAAAGGGGTGACATGATAGCAGTGTTCCAATATCTCAGGGGCTGCCACAAAGAAGAGGGAGCCAAGCTATTCTCCAAAGCACCTGAAAGCAGGACAAGAAGCAACGGATGGAAACTAGTCAAGGAGAGAAGCAACCTAGAACTAAGGAGAAACTTCCTGACAGTTAGAACACCTAACCAGTGGAACAACCTGCCTCCAGAAGTGGTGAATGCTCCAACGCTGGAGGTTTTTAAGAAGAGACTGGCCAGCCATTTGTCTGAAATGGTATAGGGTTTCCTGCCTGAGCAGGGGGTTGGACTAGATGACCTCCAAGGTCCCTTCTAACTACTACTTCTTCTTATTATTATTATTATTATTACTATTATTATTATTATTATTATTATTATTATTATTATTATTATTATTATTATTATTATTATTATTATTATTATTATTATTATTATTATTATTAAGAAATCCCATGCCCATAGAAAGACAGGGTTCTGACAATAACTTATAGTTGAACAGTACAAAAACTAAGAAGAGTTGCTAAGTTGTTTAGCTTTAAAAGGGGATGAAATAAATTCTTGGAGAATAAAGCTGTCACTGGCTGCTAGTCAGGATAACTACATATTACCTCCACTCTAGGAGCCAGAATGCTTATAAGGATCAATTGTTTTGTGGAAGTTCATAAAAAGGTTCTTTACAACCTCTTCAATGCTATTTATTCTTATTTAGAAATGCATGTTTGCAAATTTTATTCTTTACTTTCTGAATAAAAAGCTTCACCCCTAAAGTAAACTAGGACGTCTATATTTGGGGAATCAAGGCAAGAAAACAACCTTGCATGGGATCTGTGTGACAAATCCAAATCGACACAGTTTCCCATCCTTTTTTATCATTTCCAACCAGTGTTTGGCCAGTCTCAGATTAATATTCTTCTGAACGCCCCAGCATGGTTCCACAGGAGAGCCATCACCTTGTGCACTTCTCATCTCTTCTTTGGAAAACAACTCTGTGTTTTGGGAGCCAACTGTTGTTTTGAGAATCTTTTTGTGACTTCTTCGAGGTCTGCCTGATAGCTTGCTTCCAGCTGTTTTCACATACTCCATCTTTCATGCATTTCGCCTTCACTGTGCGTGTCTCTTTCACAAACCTGCATGCATATGTGCTTCTGTCCTTTGTTCTTTTTAATTCACTTTTTCAATTTTTTTGTTTAGTTTTGTTCTGCCTCTGTTGAACTTTTTTTTATTTTGGATTTTAATCTTTTGAATAAAATAAAATTGTTGAGAAAATATAAAACATGAGACAGAGACAGAGACAGAGATGATAAAGGGAGAGGGAGAGAAAATGTGTTAAACAGCTATACATCAATATGATAATTACATGTTAATAAAACAGTCACAGTTACCAGGAAACAACAAATAGGGTGGTACTAAGGCATTTATATCCTTGATCCTTTTCGGTTGTGTTCAGTGGTTGGGTTTATGGATGACCTCAGGAGGATCCGGAATGTTGGTGGTGCATCCATCCTTGTTCTTCTTGATCTCTCAGCAGCTTCTGATACCATTTATAATGGTATCCATTTGTACCAACCTGCAGATTTGGGAATGGGTGGCACTGTTTTGCAGTGGTTCACCATCTAGCTCTAGGGTGAGTTCCAGTCAATGTTGGAGAAAGGTGTAGCCCTAGGACTTTTTTTATGCACTTCAGGGTTTGGCCTTCTCTCTATTCCGATGTAACATCTACATGAGCCACTAGATGGGTATTTGTTGGCACAGAATAAAATATCAGTATGTTGATAGCAGTATTCCAATATTTGAGAGGCTGCCACAAAGAAGAAGGGGGTCACATTATTCTCCAAAGCACGCAGGCAAAACAAGAAACAATGACTGGAAACTAATCAAAGAGAGAAGCCACCTGGAATTAAGGAGAAAGTTCCTGACAGTGAGGACAATTAACCAGTGGAACAGCTTGCCTTCAGAAATCATGGGTGCTCCATCACTGGAGATTTTTAAGAAGAAAACTAGACAGTCACTTGTCTGAAATGGTATAGGTTCTCCTGCTTGAGCAGGGGGCTGGACTAGAAGACCTCCATGGTCCCTTTCAGCTCTATTCTATTCTTGATAACACTTAGTTATTTATCTCCAGCCATGGCTGACAAGTGATGTCACTTAGGTACTTACCCAGTGACTGGAGACTGTGAGGATCTAGAAGCAGACAATCCTAGCAAAAAGAAATGGCTTTGAGTTTTGTTCCCTCTACCCTTGGAGATCTTTCATTATTAACTCTCAACAGGACAACACATCTCTGGGTAGAATTGGTTTGCATTTGGGGAGTTCTCCTAGACTCATTGCTCCTGCTCAAAGAGCACAGGCTGTCATGGACGTTCAACTTTTGCACCAGTTTACCTATTGCTGGATGAGTGATCTCACCTAATAGTCATGCATGACTTAGTCCAGAGTTCCCCGGCCTGTCCGGCTTTGCGGACCAGGAGGGGGAGGGAGAGTGGATGGTTCTGTGCAAGTGGCGGACAAGCACGTGCATGTGCGCAACTCCATTTGCACAAGTGGTGGGCATGCAAGCCTGCCACTCATGCAAATGGAGCACATGTGCTCACCCGCTGCTCGCACAAGTGGGGAGATGCATGTGCTCACTCTCGCCTGCCATTTCCATGGCCCAGTTCCAAACATCTGATGGCCCAGTAGTGGGCCATGGCCTGGGGGCTGGGGACCTCTGGCTTAGTCCCTTCTTGATTGTGATACTGCAATTCATTCCATGTCAGATTGCCTTGAAAAACACTTGAAAGATTCAGCTAGGGCAGAATGCAGTAGTCTGCTGTTCCATGAGCTTCACTATTTCTAATATGCTTTTAGCTACCTTTTAAAGTGCTGGCTATCACTTTAAAGTCCTGCATTGCACAGGGCTAGCTTACTGGTGAGACTTCTGCCCATCCAACAGATTTGATAGTCCTTGCTATTAAACAATGTCATTTGCTGGGACCTAGGAGATGTGCCTTCTCTGTTGTGATATTTATGGAACAGCCTCCCCACTGAAATTCAGAAGGTCCCATCCTCCTGCCCTTCCAGAAAGCTGAGAAGGCCTGGCTATTCTCCCAGATGCTGAGCCAGAATGTTACTTAAGATATATACAAGTGTAGTTGGGCTGAGAGTTTGTTATGGTACCAAGATATTGTATTATAGTTATTGTAATTCAGTTGTATTTATACTTCAAGGTCTTATTATATGTATGTTTGTGAATAGTTGTTAGCTCCCAGGGCTATATAGTTAAAATGGGCAACCATACAAATTCTCTGCACAAATAAATAAGTATGCTTCTTATTAATGTCTTATCATTGGCAGGAACCTAACTTGCTTCTTCATACAACTTTAATTTGTTCCAGTGTATATGGATAGTTTCATGTCTTTATTATAATAATCAATTTAAATACTGCTTTTCTTCCCTTGGTTTAGCCCTTGTTAATCATAAATGAAATTATCCTTTCTTTTAGAACTCTGCCACACTGACTTAGCCCAGTCTCAGGCTTTTTCCTTAACCTAATTCCTGGAAGCAATATCAGAATTAATGAATGCCATTATATAGTCCTGATGCCTAAGCCAGGAGTAGGCAACCTTGGCTCTTTTATGACTTATGGACTTCAACTCCCAGAATTGCTGAGCCAGCCATACTGGCTCAGGAATTCTGGGAGTTGAAATCCACGAGTCATAAAAGAGCCAAGTTTCCTACCCCTGGCCTATGCCTATGTATCTTTTGTATGCATGTATGTCTACGTATAATCTTAATGTCCCACTGAATTTAACAGGATTTATTTTAAGGATGATCTGATGAAACCAGAATTTGGGAGTGTAATGATATACTATGTATCATTAGCTCAAACTAGATAAGGCTACTATTGACAGAGAACATAGTACAAAGCAGAATAGCAAGTGATCTTGTTTGTAAATGCATTTTGAAAAGTTTTTTTCCAAGCATTTTGAAAAGCTTTTTCGACATTCTATAACATTTCCTTTTCCAATAACTGAGGTATCTGAACCATATCAGAATTCCCCAATGGCAGAGAAATAACTCTAACCTTCTGCAGACACATCATATCTGTGTTTGAACTCTAAGCAACACAGTGAATGTATAAGCTCCGACATATGTAATTCTGTTGATTAGGTCAATTTTGCGCTGATTCAATCCTGCCTTATTATAAAGTACAGTAATACCAATTGAACTAAATAGTGACAAAATAGAAAACATCTCTTCTTTAACTAATAGAAATATAAATTAAAATATTACTCTGAGGGTCAACTTATATTCCTGCAAATTATGTTTAACTAAATATTCGCATTATAGTCATAACATCTCAACCTTAGTATGTCTTTCTAAAAATGCTAATATGTACTTAATTATAGAGCACCTTAATTTTGGTATCGTTAGGGTCCTCTTCTCTTTCAGTGGCATATTTTATATAGATTAATGAGTGCTTGATGGGAAATATCAAACTTGCAACATTTTAAATTCTTACATGATAACACAGCTGCAAGAGAGATTTAAAAATCTTCCATAATAATAATATTTTTTCACCCCTATCATTCAAAAATAAGCACAGTTACTTTTCAGCACAGTTGATCAGTTATATTATAGGCAAAAAAAAATATTAAAATATTGGGGGTTTAGTTGAATATAAGTCCCAAATTAGTAATGTTCCAGACCATAATTTAATCTACTAAATAAAACACTCAGTAAGTAATTTTTGAGCATTGTCTTTCTGAGCTAAGAAGAATCTACTGCAAATATATTTTAAGTAGCTTTTCCTAAGTGAAAAACTGGGAAGGGAGAGAAGACTAACAGTCAATCAGATATTAGATTCCAGTGTGTGATGGACAGGGAAATATTGATTGTGAAGAAGACTTTCTGGTCCAGGAATGGACACAGATTAATTTGTGCAAAGTCCCCTTGGCCACAGCAGCAACCTGCTGGGTCCACAAGTCCAGGAGGATCTTGAAATTGCACCCCAGTTCTATCCAGAGTCAAAGATGTCAAATTTCCTGACCCTGGGCAGTTAAACACCCATTACATTCCATCCTGCTAGGGTGGAGATGCAACCAATTTTCCTCCAACTAGTCTCCCCTTATAGTCTTTAGGCATGGACCCAGCACCTCAACAGCACCAATTGCCCAACATGGGGGAAAGATGTAAAATTGGGTATTATCCACATACTTATGTTGCTAAACCCCATGACGCTGAATGATCAGACCCAGCAGTAATAAATAGGAGAGGACAGAGAACCTCATGAGGTGCCTCATATAACAGACCTCTCCTAACAGCAATGTAAGAACTACTGCAAAATAATGTCTGACCTCTAGAGCAGTCCAGCAGAATACCATGATCAATGGTATCAAACTTCACTGAGAGATTCCACAAGTGGAACCAATCCTACCTCAGAACTTAGCCCAGCTTGAATCCTGAGTGACATTATAATTCATATTAAAATGGAATTACCCGTATATACTTGAGTATAAGCTGACTCGAGTATAAGCCGAGACCCCCAATTTCACCCCCAAAAACTGGAAAAAGTTATTGACTCGAGTATAAGCCGATCCGCTGTTCTGCAAGCCTCCGCCGCCGGCGGAGGCTGGATCCGCGCTCTGCAAGCCTCTGCCGCCAGCAGAGGCTCGATCCGCCATTTTGCAAGCCTGAATACACAGGAATACCCTGTGTGGCCGCGGCTCTCGGGGAAGCCCTGTCTGTCCGCTTCCTCGCTCCACGCTGCCATTCGGGGCCCGCGCGTTCCCCGGGCAAATCGCGGCGCCCAGCAGGCGAGGAAACACGCCCGCTCCAGTCGCCCCCCCTTCCCTCAGGAGACGCGAAGCAAGTGACCGCCCGGAGCTTACCGAGGACTTGCGCGCGGCCGAGGCTTCGGTGCTTCCAGGATCGCGCGCACCTCTCCCAAGCCGCCGCCGTCCGGAGACCTGCCGAAGTTTGGGGAGGTTTGGGGAGGTCCGCGCGCACCTCCCCAAACCTCCCCAAACGTCGGCAGGTCTCCGGACCTCCGCGCCCTGCCTGCCTGCTTCTTTCCGCTGCGGAAAGAAGCAGGCAGGCAGGGCGCGGAGGTCCGGAGACCTGCCGACGTTTGGGGAGGTTTGGGCACCTCCCCAAACCTCCCCAAACGTCGGCAGGTCTCCGGACCTCTGCGCCCTGCCTGCCTGCTTCTTTCCGCTGCGGAAAGAAGCAGGCAGGCAGGGCGCGGAGGTCCGGAGACCTGCCGACGTTTGGGGAGGTTTGGGGAGGCGCGCGCCTCCCCAAACCTCCCCAAACGTCGGCGGCCTGCCTGCTTCTTTCCGCTGCGGAAAGAAGCAGGCAGGCAGGGCGCGGAGGTCCGGAGACCTGCCGACGTTTGGGGAGGTTTGGGGAGGCGCGCACCTCCCCAAACCTCCCCAAACGTCGGCAGGTCTCCGGACCTCCGCGCCCTGCCTGCCTGCTTCTTTCCAGGCAGGGCGCGGAGGTCTGGAGACCTGCCGACGTTTGGGGAGGTTTGGGGAGGTGCGCGCGCACCTCCCCAAACCTCCCCAAACTTCGGCAGGTCTCCGGACGGCGGTGGCTTGGGAGAGGTGCGCGCGATCCCGGAAGCACCAAAGCCTCGGCCGCGCACAAGTCCTCGGTAAGTTTTTTTGTTGACTGGAGTATAAGCCGAAGTGGAATTTTTCAGCCCAAAAAGTGGGCTGAAAAATTCGGCTTATACTCAAGTATATACGGTAAAATAGTTGGCTTTGTTTTCTGAAAAAGCAAGGGGGAAGGGAACTACGGGTTGACCTATATAACACAGTTTATTACTTAGATATTTAGACTAAGAAACATTAATTTATATTAGTTCAATACACTTTTCATATGTGTGCATGTGTGTGCATGTGTGTACATTATCTATCGATCTATCGATCTATCGATCTATCGATCTATCGATCTATCAATCTATCGATCTATCGATCTATCTACTATATCTATCTACACAGAAAGACAGAGACAGAGATAGAGACATAGAGACAGAAAAACAGAGAGAGAGAGAGAATATATATAGAGAGAGAGAGACAGAGAGAGAAATTTGGGATAGGTTTTTCACCATAAACCAAATACTGTATACAGTGTATTAAAAATCAGAAATTGAAAGCAACGTTTCTATTTTGACTGGAATAGAAAAAAATATTTATTGTTTAAGGGGAAAAGTATGATATGTGCTCTGTCTCACACCTCTCATTTTGCCTTCTGCTGCATCTTGCAATATTTATTCCAATAGTACTCTGAATGCTATTTTAAAAAGTGTAAGAATCCAGTTGGGGGTTGTGTTAAATCTGCCCCAGCTGTAATTACAGATTGGAAAACATCCTAAAGCCTTCCTTTGCATAATAGTTGAAGCCATTTCTGGATTTTAGAAGTGACTGTGAATTTTGATGCAAATCAAATGTTTGTTTTCCAGAAGTAGACGTTCATACAACACAGCTTATATGTAAAGAAAGATTTAGGAAAGATTATATGAGGGGGTAGAATACAACTCTGCTTTCCATGCTATATGTTGGATAAATAAGGATTATGATTTAATACACGTACATCTCAAGTTTAATTTATTGCATATTCATTATGAGAGCCGCTATAGGTGCCAGCCTAGAAACCAGGTGATGATGAGTTCAAGTCCTCCATTAAGCACAAAAACCAGCTGGGTGGCTTTTGGTCATTTCTTGTCTCTCAGCCCAACCCACCTCATAGGGCTGATACTGTGGTAAAATAAGAGATAGGCAGATTAGGAATATTGCCACGTTGAATTATATGTGTATATTTAAAGACAGGATAAAAATTTAATGTCTAAAGGACTCCCTTGATATTTGAAAATTTTGAATGTATAGGATATGAACACTTTTATTTTATGAAAAGACAAGACAAGACTCTACTTGGAACTACCTGTATTTTTAGATGCTACTTTAATAATTTTTAGGACATTGGTTAGGACTTAAATTGTTACATTTCCACCTGTTTTGACTGCGAATCTAATTGTAGTTTACCTATATAATAATAATAATAATAATAATAATAATAATAATAATAATAATAATAATAATAATAATAATAATAATTATTATTATTATTATTATTATTATTATTATTATTATTATTATTATTATTATTATTATTATTATTATTATTCTGATTCCTGATAGTTTGACAAGCTGTTGTTGTTGTTAGCTGCGAAGTCGTGTCCGACCCTTCGCGACCCTATGGACAATGTTCCTCCAGGACTTCCTGTCCTCTACCATCTTCTGGAGTCCATTTAAGCTCACGCCTACTGCTTCAGTGACTCCATCCAGCCACCTCATCCTCTGTCGTCCCCTTCTTCTATTGCCCTCAACCTTTCCCAGTATTAGCCTCTTCTCCAGTGAGTCCTTCCTTCTCATTAGGTGGCCAAAGTATTTGAGTTTCAACTTCAGGATCTGGCCTTCTAAAGAGCAGTCAGGGTTGTTCTCCTCTAGGACTGACCAGTTTGATCGCCTTGCAGTCCAAGGGACTTGCAGGAGTCTTCTCCAGCACCATAGTTCAAAGGCTTCAATTCTTTGGCGCTCAGCCTTTCTTATGGTCCAACTTTCACTGCCATACGTTGCAACTGGGAAGAACATAGCCCTGACTATACACACTTTTGTTGACAGGGTGATGTTTCTGCTTTTTAGTGTGCTGTCTAGATTTGCCATGGCTTTCCTCCCCAGGAGCAAGCATCTTTTAATTTCTTGACTACAGTCCCCATCTGCAGTGATCTTGGAGCCCAGGAAAATAAAATCTGTCACTACCTCCATTTCTTCCCCATCTATTTGCCAGGAATTGAGAAGGCTGGATGCCATGATCTTGGTTTTCTTAATGTTAAGTTTCAATCCAAGCTTTGCACTCTCTTTCTTAGGTTGTTGATATTTCTTCCGGCAATCTTAATTCCAACTTTTGATTCATCTAGCCCTGCCTTTCTCATGATGTGCTCTGCATATAAGTTAAATAGGCAGGGCGACAGTATACAGCTTTGCCGGACTCCTTTCCCAATTTTGAACCAATCGGTGGTTCCGTGTCCAGTTCTCACTGTTGCTTCTTGACCCGCATATAGGTTTCTCAAGAGACAAATAAGATGGTCTGGTACTCCCATCTCTTTAAGAACTTGCCACAGCTTGTTGTGATCCACACAATCAAAGGCTTTAGCATAGTTAATGAAGCAGAAGTAGATGTTTTTCTGGAACCCCCTAGCTTTTTCCATGATCCAGCGTATGTTGGCAATTTGGTCTCTAGTTCCTCTGCCTCTTTGAAATCCTGCCTGTACTTCTGGTAGTTCTCGATCCACACACTGCTGGAGTCTAGCTTGTAGGATTTTAAGCATAACTTTACTAACATGTGAAATGAGTGCAATGGTGCGATAGTTTGAACATTCTTTGGCACTGCCTTTCTTTGGAATTGGAATGTAAATTGATCTTTTCCAATCCTGTGGCCACTGTTGAGTTTTCCAAATTTGCTGGCAAATTGAGTGTAGCACTTTTACTGCATTGTCTTTTAAGATTTTGAATAGCTCAGCTGGAATACTGTCACCTCCACTAGCTTTGTTGTCACTCAGTTTTCCTAAGGCCCACTTGACTTCACATTCTAGGATGTCTGGCTCGAGGTCAGTGACCACCTCATTGTGATTATCAGGGACGTTAAGCTTGTTCTTGTATGTGTAATTTTGCCACCTCTTCTTAATCTCTCCTGCCTCTGTTAGGTCGCTGCCATTTTGGTCCTTTATCATGCCCATTTTTGCATGAAACGTTCCCTTCATCTCTCCAATTTTCTTGAAAAGATCTCTGGTCCTCCCTATTCTATTGTTTTCTTCTATTTCTTTGCACTGTTCATTTAAGAAGGCATTCTTATCTCTTCTAGCTATTCTCTGGAATTCTGCATTCAATTGGGCATATCTTTCTTTTTCTCCCTTGCCTTTCACTTCCCTCCTTTCCTCAGCTATTTGCAAAGCTTCCTCAGACAGCCATTTTGTTTTCTTGCCTTTCTTTTTCTTTGGGATGGTTTTGGTTGCTACTTGTTGTACAATGTTGCGAGCCTCTGTCCATAGTTCTTCAGGCACTCTGTCTATCAGATCTAATTCCTTAAATCTATTTGTCACCTCTACTGTATATTCAACAGGGATATGATTGAATTCATACCTGAGTGGTCTAGTGCTTTCCCCTACTTTCTTCAGTTTAAGCCTAAACTTTGCAATGAGAAGCTCATGGTCTGAGCCACGGTCACCTCCTGGTCTTGTTTTTACTGACTGTATAGAGCTTCTCCATCTTTGGCTGCAGAGCATATAGTCAATCTGATTTCTGTGTTGACCATCTGGTGATGTCCATGTGTAGAGCTGTCTCTTGGGTTGTTGGAAAAGAGTGTTTGCAATGACCATCGTATTCTCTTGACAAAATTCTATCAGCCTGTACCCTGCTTCATTTTGCACTCCAAGGCCAAACTTGCCTGTTATTCCAGTTATGTTTTGGCTTCCTACTTTAGCATTGCAATCCCCCATGATGATAAGGACATCATTTTTTGGTGTTAGTTCTATAAGGTGCTGTAGGGCTTCATAGAACCGGTCAATTTCATCCTCTTCAGCACTGGTGGTTGGGGCATAGACTTGGACTACTGTGATAGTGAATGGTTTGCCTTGGATTCGAACTGAGATCATTCTTGTTCTGTACCAGCCTGCTACCGGCCCTGCAGCAAAAGCGGGGACAACCCCTTTACAAACGGCAAGAGGCTGGAATAAAGCCTGCCAAATTTATTCACATAAAACAGAGCAAGACAAGACACGAACCAAGAAACAGGAGCTTTAAGAAACAGGAACTATCCACGCAGTTGCCTTCAGCAAACCAGCCCTCCCACACATTCCCCTTATATAGAGTTCAGGGCATGGCTTCTCTCTGCCTCCTTCCGAGGAGCCCCATTGCCTTCCTCTGTTTACTCCTAATTGACTGCCTCCTGCGTCGGGCATCCTTGAACAGGGCCAGCTGTGGGTCATCTTCATCCACGCTGTCAGGCTCACACAGCTGGGTCTCCGTGGTGACCAAGTGGGAGGGGCCTGGCTGAGAGCTCTTATCAGCAAGATCTTCAACCCCCTCAGCAAGGTCTTCAACACCCCCCTCCTCCTCGGAGTCATCCGACCCAACTGCCGAACCCACAGGCTGACCCTGAATCACAACAATTCTGTCATTTTGAGGATTTTATCCCAGTATTGCTTTTCCTACTCTTTTATTGACTATGAAGGCTACTCCCTTTCTTCTGAGGGATTCTTGCCCACAGTAGTATACCTGATGGTCATCTGAATTAAATTCACCCATTCCTGTCCATTTTAGTTCACTGATACCTAAGATGTCAATGTTCAGTCTTGTCATCTCTTGTTTGAGAAGCTACTCACCCACAAATAAAATTAACTAAATAATTAATTAAAATAAAATTTATTCAAAGAGAAAAGATTTCTTCAGTCTACAGCTAATGGTGTGTCATGTTTTAGTACAAAATTTGTATATTTCCCATTACTTGAGAAAAGGCTGTGAACATCCATATATTTCTTTCTTTCTTTCTTTCTTTCTTTCTTTCTTTCTTCCTTCCTTCCTTCCTTCCTTCCTTCCTTTCTTTCTTTCTTTCTTTCTTTCTTTCTTTCTTTCTTTCTTTCTTTCTTTCTTTCTTTCTTTCTTTCTTTCTTTCTTTCTTTCTTTCTGCTTTCCTTTTCTTTCCTGAGTGGGATAAGGGGTGTAAGCAATCAAAACAGTATAAGGGCAGACAATGGTGGTCTCCTGCTTAAAATCAGTCTCCTGCCTAAAATCTTTTCAGACCACTGATCACAAACCACATGCTACCTTACTCTGGCCACTAAATTGTGAGACCATCAAATGCCAAAAGCACTTTTTATACTCACAAATAAAAGTTTTTACTAGCAGTCTCTTGAAAAAGTTGGTTAATAAACATCATTGGTTGGATGGGGTACTAAAGGTCATTAATACTTTAATAGCACCAGCCACTCAGCTCATATCTAAAAGCAAACCACCAAGTAATGTGATAGAGCTTTTGCCACAAGAGAGGGAACTAGGGGGCAGCCTGTGGCTTTCAAGTATGTCATAAGGTAAGTGTTGTATCTAAATAACTTTTAAGAGCTTTTAGCACAGGAGTGCTGGAGCGCTTTCCCCAGTGCAATACAGCAGGATCTCTGTCTTCACATTGAAAGAACAGAGACAACCTCAACCGAATATTCATCTTTCCTGAAGTAATACACACAACACTTTTTTAAAAATACATCTGCACTTAGTGGTTTCCTTAAGATAACTTCATATAGTTTTCCAAATTCAGTTTTGCTGATGCTGGGACTTCCTTCCTTCCTTCCTTCCTTCCTTCCTTCCTTCCTTCCTTCCTTCCTTCCTTCCTTCCTTCCTTCCTTCCTTCCTTCCTCCCTCCCTCCCTCCCTCCCTCCCTCCCTCCCTTCTTTATTTTTAAAGTCCAACTTCCAATGGCTCTGGGCACTTTACACTATTAAAAGCCAGAGCAATAACTGTTGTGTAGCCGGTTCTTTGCAGGCAATACATGAGACGGAAGGTTGCAAACAAGAACACGCTTTATTCAGGCAAACAGGAACACAACTGAAACAGAGGCTGCTGTGCAGCTACTTATACAGTTGGCCACTAGGCAGCAGCCAATAGGTTTAAAGGAACCCATTCCCACCCCAAATCATCCAATGAACTTCTTAGAGACAACAAGTATGGCTTAGTCAGTGACCATTACACAGATATACCATTGAGCAACCTTAAGCAGCATTCAAACAGACACTTGAATCAGTTCAAGTAAAAATCCCAATACATTACACCCCTCCCCCCTAGAATGTACACACATTAAGAATATAATTTTGTAGATATTGTGGTGGTCTACGTTCAGAATGCCTGGGGGATCCAGGCAGCTCCCGGTCTACCAGCTTGCCCACCAGGCTGGGTAGATCAGGACTCTTGGGTTCATGTGAGTTGGATTGACTCGAGTTCCTTTGGCTGGCCATTCCTGGTCAGCCCAAAACAAAGTCCAATGAGATAGCTATTTCAGAGAAGCTGCTGACTTGTTTGGTTTGACCTTCCCCGTCAGGAGACCCATGTTGCACTCCCGGACCGTGCCCATCTACGACCACCTCCCCGTTGAAATGACTGAATGAGTCCTTAGAGCGTGTGAACTGCTCTGTTATGCTGCTGGTTGCCGGCTCTGGTTGTGGACCAGCTGTGAGGTCCTCGTTTAGTGGCCATTCTGCAAAACACCTTTGCAGCTGATCAATATGTCAGTGAATGACTCGCCCCCCCCATCCAGAGCCACCTCATAGGAAAGAGGTCCCAAGATTTTAACAATTTTACCCGGCACCCACAAGTTCCCATGCCTGTACTTCTGGGCCCACATCCCATCACCCACTTGCAACCCCCTTGGTGCCTTTAGTTGTGCAGTGTCTGCTACTACCTGGTCAGGATGCAACCTGTCCAGTTTCATAATTAATCTCCTTCCCCAGTGAAGCTTTGCTGGGCTTTTGTCTGTGGCTGTGCAAGGCGTAGTGTGCTGGCACAGCAAGAAATCAGCCAGCTTATGGTGCCAATCCACTGAAACAATGTGCTTGAGTGACTCTTTCATCATATGCACCATGCGTTCAACCTGCCCGTTAGTCGAGGGGTGAAAAGGAGCCGACGTTGCATGCCTTAATGAACTGAAGACAATAACCCTACTCCCCCATAAGATGCAGCCTTTATGAGCTGAAAGCTCATGTCTCCATGTGAAGTAGCTCTGGAACTCTGATCCTGGGCTATTTTTCAGCCACCCGGTGTGAACCCATGACAACATTCTGCTTAGAATTCTGTCTGTGA
The DNA here is from genome assembly GCF_964194415.1 of Vipera berus. Classification (NCBI taxonomy): domain Eukaryota; kingdom Metazoa; phylum Chordata; class Lepidosauria; order Squamata; family Viperidae; genus Vipera; species Vipera berus. The sequence goes on from NC_138202.1 coordinate 136,178,713, forward strand.
CAGTTTCTGCAGCAACATCCCCAGCATGGAGGGGAAGTTCAGGCAAATCTTGAATTGACAAGATGCGTGCTGCTGGAGCTGGAGCTGGCTCCATGTGTGACAATGGCAACCTGCTAAGGCCGTCTGTGTGGTCCATGTCTTTGCTGGGTTTGTGAACCAGCCTGTAGCAGTAGGCTGACATAAAAATAGACCACCTTAACATTCTAGGTGAAAGTATTTGAGGCATCTGCCTGTCTGTGGTAAATAACCCCAACAATGGCTTGTGGTCAGTGAAGACCATGAATTCTCGGCCATACAAATAATCATGGAATTTTTTAACCCCATCCATGATGGCCAGAGCCTCTTTGTCAATCTGAGCATAATTGCTCTCAGCCGCGGACAATGTCCTTGAAAAATAGGCAATGGGGACTTGAGTCCCATCATTTGACAAATGTCTTAGTACAGCACCCACCACATAAGGGGATGCATCACACACAACGCATACAGGCAAGTTTTCATTAAAGTGCGTAAGCACTGAATTTGAGGACAGTAGTGACTTTACTGCCTTAAAGCTATTTTCGTGAACCTTGGTCCACTTCCACAGGGTGTTTTTGTCTAAGATCCGGTGTAACGGCTCTGTCACTGCTGCCTTGTTAGGAAGGAATGCATGGTAAAAATTCAGGAGACCCAGGAATGCCTGGAGTTCTCCTTTGGATCTGGGGCTTGGTGCCAGCTGAATTGCCTTCAGCTTGGACTCTGCAGAATGGATGCCCTCAGCATCAATACAGAACCTCAGGAATTCAGTGGAAGGGACCCCAATTTTACACTTGTCCCTCTTCAGCTTGAGTCCCACTGTGCGGAACCGTTGAAGGACAGCTTTGAGCTGCCTTGCAAGCACCTCAGTGGTCTCACCAGTGATGAGTACATCGTCAAAATACGGGCAGACCCCCAGAATACCCTTGAGCATATGCTCCATAACTCCCTGGAAGATCCCTGGGCTACGCTAACCCCAAATTGGAGGGGTTTGACTCTAAAAGCCCCTGTGTGTCACAATTGTTTGTGTGGCTGCTGTGGCCTCATCCACTGGTAACTGCTGATAGGCCTGTGCCAAATCTAACTTAGCAAACATGGTACCCCCTTGCAATGATGCTGGCACCAGGTATGCGTGCTGCTGTAGTGCCCAGTTAATGGTGCACTTGTAATCAGCACAAATCCTGATTTCCTCATTGGCCTTAAGTGGTGTGACAATGGGAGTTTCCCATTCACCCCCATCTATGGGCTATAGTACCCCCTGACTGACTAGCTTCTCCAGCTCTGCATCAACTTTGTGTTTTAGTGCAAATGGCACTTGATGGGGCTTGATCCTAATGGGCGTTATGGAAGGATCAAGCTTAAAGGCTATGGGAGGGCTCTTGTACTCTCCCAGGCTTGTGTCAAACACATCTGCGAATTCCTCACATACTGACACCAAGTTTGCCGCTTGTGTCTGCTGGATCCCGGTTACTTGAATGCCTAGTGCATCAAACCAATCAAGCCCAATTAAACTCGTTCTCTGGCCCTCCACCACAATTACATCTAGGGGCCCCCAAAACCCCTTGAATTTGATGCCAAAGTGGTCTCGCCTTTGACGGTTACTCAGGAATTCTGGAAGTCAGTTAGAATGATATTGGACGGCCTAAGCTTGGCCCATCTCTTGATGCAGTTGCGTACAAACTGGAAAGTCTCAAATAAAATAATGGATACAGCTGAACCAGTGTCCAGTTCCATCCTGCAAGGAACGCCTTGCAGCTTGACTTGAAGCTAAAGTTTTGGTTAAACGGGGCGGCGAGCTCCCATGCAGCAGACACTCCTGCAACTGTAGCAGAACCCTACTCTATGCTACCCAGGTGCCCCAGTACCTCTCCTGTATGGCTTGTCCCATTGACAGTCCTTGTGGCGGCCTCTACAGATGGCTGCGATGTGGTTGGATTTCCCACAGGCCCAACACATGGCTGACCGGAATCGGCAGTCTGCTTGTTGGTGGCAGCCACCACAGCCCAAACATTGAAGGAAGGGAACTGCCTTGTAAGGGGGCTTCCGTTCCTTGTCATGGTTCCACTGGATCTTGTTGACTTTATGGTCAGAGCCGACATCTTCTTGATGCTCAGTGTCCTCGTGGTGGATGGCTTCTTTGAGTGGAGTGCTTTTGGCAGGCCACAATGCCTTCACGACCCCACCAGTGGCTTCATCTGCCATCACTTCTTTTAAGATTTCTTGGAGCAAGAGAGTCTCCTTCGCGAAAAGTTTTTGTTGGAGCTCTCTACTCCTTAGTCCACAGATGAGACGGTCTCAAGGCCTTTCTTCCAAGTCCATGAACCGACAAAGGCGTGAAGCTTGTCTCAACACCACAATGAATTCTGTGGCCATCTCACCGGTTTGTTGTACTCGCTGTTCGAAAGAATGCCTCCACGTTATCACCGACAACTTTGGTTAGAAATGGTCGCTGAGCCATTTCTTCAGGTCCACGTAAGTAATGGACTCCAGCTTTGCTGGTACGACTAAGTTCTCCGCAATGTCGAACGTTGCAGGCCCGCACACACAGAGAAGTATTGTGGCCTTCAGGCCATCTTTGGCAACTTGGTTTGCTTGGAGGTAGTTCTCCACTCTTGAAATGTAGGATGACCATCTCTCTGGGTGCGTGACATCAAATTCTTCGAGCTTCCCAACCTTCAACATGGTGAGAAGTCTTAGTGGCTCATGGCTTGCACTGCCTCATGCTGCTAGATTCTTTGAAGGCCCTGGGACTGGTCCTTAGGGCAGGGTGGTCTCTAGCGTGGCTTGCTAGGCAGACTGAGGGGGGGGGAATGCGGTCCCTGCCAGGTGCTGTGCTGGCCTCACCCCCTAGTGACTTCAGGCTCTTTCGAAGAAGCAGCATGCCACCCTTGTCGCCAGTGTTGTGTAGCCGGTTATTTGCAGGCAATACACGAGACGGAAGGTTGCAAACAGGAACATGCTTTATTCAGGCAAACAGGAACAGAACTGAAACAGAGGCTGCTGCACAGCTACTGATACAGTTGGCCACTAGGCAGTGGCCAATAGGTTTAAAGGAACCCATTCCCACCCCAAATCATCCAATGATCTTCTTGGAGACAACATGTCCGGCTTAGCCAGTGACCGTTACACAGACATACCACTGAGCAACCTTAAGCAGCATTCACACACGTGAATCAGTTCACGTAAAAATCCCATACATTACAATAATGTCAAAGAACAAAGAGATGTGTGTCCAGAGAAAGAAAATCACAGCAAGCAAACCCAAATCTCACAGGGGCTCACTGGCAAGCTTTCTATGCCTTCCAGAATGCCATCGGAATGATAGACTGGTCCAATGTTTCCACGCACTGACATTGAGGCATGTTTTAAATGTCACACAAATTTGACTAAGTTTAAACTGTTCGCCTGCTTTATCGATCAGCATAACTTTTATTTAATGCTGCCTGAAATATAATCACACTCAACCAGCAATATACCAACATGGCATATGCTGACCATTAGACAAATTAAATTGTAGTGTCAGATCAATACTAAATTTCTTGAAATGGTCTGCGCTGGTAATCCAACTAAGAGAAACAATTAAAACGCAGCACTAGGCCAGCAAGTCAGAAGAAGGGTTAGGAAAAAGCCACCCTTCCTGATTGGGGACAGAGCCGAGGGAGAATTGGTGCCCTCACAAAAGGAGACATGAAGTGATGGCTCAGTCTGGGGGTTCGCCAAAGTGTGGCACCATGCAGGAGTAGCATCAAATAGCAATCATTTTCTTAGTGCCACAGAGATTCCTTGAGGAGCAAGAGGAGCTGCATCAAGCTGTGCTTTTTCCTCATATCAAAATGACCCTTTGAGGCTTGTGATCTGATCTACGGAATATAGATATCAGTCATAAATAAGCAATAACATTTCACTTTAAAGATCCGTATCTATGGTTTTTTCCCCCTTTTGTCTTCCCTTTTCTCTTATTCCCCACCTGACAGGATTATTTATATTATAACCAGTTGGAAAAGACAGCCTTTTCCTCATGGGTTGAAGAAAATGTATATGGAAGCCTTCTTTACTTCTTTATTTGATTTTTATCCTGCCTTTATTACTTTATAATAATTAAAGGTGGCAAACAAATGTAATACTCCTTCCTCCTCCTCCTGTAGTTTCCCTAAAACAATAATCCTGGAAGGTAGGTAGAGCTGACAATGATTTGCTAAAAATCACCCTGCTGGCTTTTCTGCCTTCCTTCACCAGTACAACAAAGTGATATCTCCAGGCCTTCACCATAAGTCTCATTATTAACTTAATAGTTAATAAATCTTATTATTAATAATAAATAACATAAATCTCATTATTAGTTTGATAGACGCCCTTGGTGCTATATCCATAAGCTGCATACACCCTACACACAACCTACAGATACACTCTGTAGTAGGAGCACTTTTCAATTTCATTACTAAATCGAGACTTCACAGGATTAAAGTGAAGAATAGACATAAGGATGGACTGACACTAACAATGCTGTGATGCATGCATATTTCCTAGCACCCTTTGAAGTGATTATTTTGTGTAATTAACTTGTTTGACCAAATTCTACTAAATATTTGCAGAACGAATACGGCAGGATAAAGAAGAAGGCATATCCACCACAATGCAGGTAGCAAAAACCTGACCCTATTATGCTTCCAAAATAAATGTGGCAGCCTGTTTTGCATGAGCTGCTGCAGCTGTGCACATTAATACTTCATGTGCAGCAGAATTCACTATCGCTTCCTAAATTGAGAAAGGCTTAAACTATTATGCAAAGCAGAGCTTTAAGAAGTTTTGCAGTCTGTGACTTCAGCTTCAGCAATTTTAATTCTGTCTCTTATTTGACTCTTATGCTTGTTTAACCAAAATCTACTAAATATCTTCAGAATGAATATGACAGGATAAAGGAGAAGGCAAGGGCATATCATTGGTTATATCATATTGCTTTAAACTAGTGTCAGTACAAACCAGGTGTCTCGGCCAATATTTCTAACACAATGAAAATATTATTGGTCAGCTTTTTTCCTGTAGAATTTATCAGTCTCACAGGAAACCTGGAAGTATTAGTTTGTTAATCACTGTATGGTTCTGTATGACTGGAAAAATGAAAGATTTTTGTAAGGATGGAATAAACTGCTATATATGAAAGTAGAATTTATCCTGATAGAACTACATAAATGTAAAAATGTTTGAAGGTTTTATTAGAGGAAACAATTAGAATTTGAAACCATTTCCAATTTTCTCAGTTTTCATCCTAAGGTCATAAAATCAGTAGAATCCACGTAGAATTCAGTCTGCCACATTATGATTATTTGCTCCATTGACTTAATATGATCTACATATGGAACATACCTTACCACTGTATGACAACTTTTCTCAACATGGTAGCTTCCAGCTACATTAGGATTCTAACTCCCAAAATTCCCAGCTGCCATTGATTCTGAAAGTCAGAGTCGCATGAGAATAGAGACTGGAAGAGCTTACCTACATTCTGGAATTTAGGACAGTGGTTCCCATCTGTTTTTCTCCATACAGGTTGGGACATGGGGAAAGAGAATGCTTGAAGCCAGTTTAAGATATTACACAAACTAGCCATAAATACCTACACTTCATGTATAACATGCAGAGGGAATGCATATAATTTTTTCATAATAATATTACTATATTTCTTTACATCTTAAAGCAGAAATTCAGAAAAGCTTGTCCTGATATCCAAAGATTACCCAAAGGCAATACCTTCTAATGAAATGTCATTCTCATCTCACAAATAATATAGTCAAGTAGACCATTAATACAAACGTCACTCATCAGCTATTGGCTGTAGTATTGGAAGACAAATCTGGTCTGGTTTTCATTCCAAGTCAGGAGAAAGATGCAGAAGAACTGAACGAGGGCAGGTTGCAATTGGAAAGAAGTTTTCCTTTTATTTGGTAGCCAGAAACAACAGTGACAACAGCATGCTTCTGAGGTGGCTGACAAATTGGGTTTGAGAGTAGATGGGCTTTTATACAAGTTTGGGGGCTTTCTGATTGAGATTCCTGTTCCTGCGCAAGAATGTGTCTTTTAAAACAGTGCCTCCCCCCAAAAAAAACCTTTTTGGCACCAGGGATCGGTTCCCTGGAGAGAGGTTTTTCTGTGGACCGGAGAGGGCGTGGTTTTGCATGCTGCCTGCATCCCGTGGATGGGGCTTCGCTTCGTTGCTCAGTCCAGTTTCTGGCATGCTGTTGACCGGTGACAGCCCAGAGACTGGGGGCTGGGGACCCCTGCTTTAATATAATGTAAAGGTCATGACTGGCTCTACAGGCAAAAGGGGAAATCAAATCCTAGGTGTCTTGTTTATCTGAGCTAATCTTGACAGTTTCAGCTCCTTGCCTATTGTGCTGCTTATTTGGGCTTCTGGCTGCCCTTTGTTTATTAATTGAGTGGCCCAACTTTCGGAATGGATACAAAATATCCATTCAGCTTGAGTCTGTTTTCCTATAGCAGAAGAACGGTTGTTTTCTGTCTTGGTTAAGGAGATTTTTCTCCTCTTCTCCTTTAGGGGAATCATTCTATTCTGCCTCTTCTAATATTCTGCAGAATATTTTATTCGGGGGGCGGGGGGGGCTTCCCACACTAGGATTGGGTATGTTATGTTGTTTACAAGTCTCCTCTATTAGTTATGTCCTTCTGCTGAGTGAAGAAGGTCCATTATATATCAACATTTTATTCAATGTTCCTCTAAAGTTAGCTAGTGTTTGCACTTCATTTTGTCAAGGTTTTGTAGCACCATAAAACTTTCCCCTTTCTTCAAACATCAAATAGTAACAGATGCTAAATGCATATCTGTTCTCAGGATCATTTCTGTCCTTTTTCCAGCTGGTCTTTTTTTTTAGCTTTTTATAGGAGTGGAATGTAGAGCCACTAAGGGACATGGAAAACCATCACTTCTAATCCCACTTTAATATTAAAAAAAAAACCGACAGAATTTAAATTAGCTTTTTACTACACCCAGTATGCTGTAAATCTGTCTAGGGCTAAAATATTAAAATGAAGGTAAAATTAATTATTGATCGTCACTCCTTATTCACTGACATTCTTTGTCAATTATATGAAGCTTTGGCTTGCTAGGTGTCCTCTATTCTATCCCATAATAGTCACTAATATTTTTTAATGTTTTTTTTTTCTTCTCCCTTTCCCCATTTAGCAGTTTCCCTTAACTCCTGCCTGTTCATCCTCAATTGATTGCCCTGAGGCCATTAGGCACTGTATAGTTCTAGGGAGAGGTATGAAGGAATAAATGAACGAATGCACAAGTAACTTCATCAAATATTCTCCATCCCCTAATGCATAATGTGTTTCCCAGTCAGAATTCTTTCTTTTTTTTTATGCTTAGCACAAGGATATATATCCATACCTCCCTTTTTCTCTCACATGTAGAAAAATGACAAAGAGAGTTCATGTTCACTCTGCATTTGCTAGTACCGCCGTAAGATACCAGTCACCGTGCAACTCTATGTCACACTTAATATATGAACAGCAGACTTTTGACACATTTTCTTTCAGTCAATTCTTGACATCTTCACTTGTGTAGGACACTTCCTGTTGGTTACTGGTGAGATTGACATTCCCCAAACCCAAAAGGTTGACTTTACATGTCTAATGAGAAGAGAACTAAGAATAGATGTGGTTGCTTTTTTAAAAAACAAAACAGGGTGATTCACTTATAGTGATTGCATTACCTCCATAAATAAAGTTAGGAGGTATCCTTTATTGGGCATATGTGCACTGCACCCTTAAGCAGCTCCAGTCTTATGCTCATGTTCTCTTGACTCCAAGCCAAATCCTTTTCAGCCTGAAGATACTTTGGTAACTGGACTGAAAGTTATCACATGCTCCCATTTGGACACTTCTGCTACTACTCTTCCCTGTTATCTTTCTTTTCCTGGGAAGCAATGGGCAATCACATTCCTTCCTATAAGCAAGACTCACTAGACATATGTCAAGATTTGATTAGTGCCATCAAGTCAATGTCAACTCTTAGCAACCAAGCAGATAGATTTTCCCCATGGTTATCTGTCCCTAAGCCGGTCTTCCAAATCTTCTAATGAGAGCTAGAAAGAGAAAGAAGTGTGTGTATGTAGGTAGATATGTAGGTACATTCCATTCACATACACTCACATAATTATGTTTCATCACACAGTCAGCCAGATGTTCTATCAGTCTGATTCAATCCACTGCAGAATGAAGGCCTCCTTGTTGAAGGTTATGTATTTGTCAGCCCTCAGTTAAACCAGAAATAAACATGACTAGATGAACTGATTCGTCTTTACTGTAAGGCTATGTTAATAAAATATTGCAAGTGTGAAAGTACAAAAGTTCCTGCCACAACTTCTAACTATTAGATTCATTTGTGTGAGTCTGAGTTTCTTCCTCTGCCTCTTAAGCCACTGGGGAGCTGCTGCTTCTCTCGTCTGATTGTTTCGTAAATAGCATCTCTTCCCTTCATTCTGCAAGGTCATCCACACATTCTATTACAGTGTCATAATCTACTACACTGGTCCATCAAAGTCTGGTGGACAGGGTAGATATTTTTTAAGTTCCTTGTGAAAGGCTGAGCTAGAGTGGCTGACCCAAAGTTAACTAAAGGAGGATGAGAACTATCACTACCAATTCTTATGAGGATAAAGAGGAAGGAGAGGAAGTACATTTAGATTTGGAAGTTTCTGTTACAACAGCTGTTCTAGTAAATATAGCTTTAGATCTGCACAGAGTCTATTTCTTGGTATAGTTGATCTGATAGGGCTGACAGGTTGGGTCCATGAAATGTCCCAAAGGTGCTTTTTCAGGAGGCCACTGTACTTTCCTTTTTTTTTTTTTTTTTTGAAGAAGCTTCACTTCTCATCGAAGAAGATTCTTCAGTATTGACTGGATGGTGGGGAATGGAAGGATTTATACTCCTTGCAGACAGCTGGTCATTTGCATTCTTTTAGAGAGTTGTTGAGACCATCTGGAGGTTTATCTGTGTCGTCACGGTCATCTGAGTAGTGCAAATGGGTATGGAGCCTTCTTGGAACTCCTGAAAGGAGTTCCATGAAATGGTATCAGCATTTTTGAGTAAGGAAGTGATCTGACTGGCCTTGAAGAAGAGTTATCCTGCTCTATAGTGATACTAAAGATTTGGTTTGATTTGATTTGATGGAGAGTGCTATGGTACACTTTCTCCTCAAAAAAGGCATCCATTGGCTGTGGGCAATTATCAGCTGGTCTTCAACTTTCCCTTTTTAGGAAAGATTGTGGAGAGAATGGTCAGGCTTCAGCTTCATAGACTCCAGGAAAAAGCAGTTTATCATTCCAATTGCTTTCAGACTAGGGTTATTATGAAGGGTGCACGTATTACAATTGCTGATGATCTGTGGCAGAGCTGGGATAGGACTGGTGTTCTCACCCTTGTGCTCTTTGATTTCCCAATGGTTTTCAGTACCATTGACCATAGTATCCTTTTGGACCATTTTCAGAAATTGGGTGGAAGTCACCATTTTAAGGTGGTTCTCCTCCCTTTTCTTTAACCAGCTTCAATCAGTGTTGACAGATTGGGAGAGACTCTGTCCCTAGTGGAATACCCTAAGGCTGTGGTGGCGAACCTATGGCAAGAGTGCCACAGGTGGCATGCAGAGCCCTCTCTGTGGGCACATGCGCCATTGCCCCAGTCCTAGGCCTTCAGGTGGGTTTTATAAAAAAAATTTGCTTTAGGCCTCTGCCGCAGAGTGCAAAAAAAGTTTCAATCAATCAATTTCAACTTCTCCCAGGAAAAAACAAAGATCTCACAAAGTTGGAATTGATTGATTGAACTTTTTAGTCCCACCCAGTCTGCCGTTACCACCACAGCTATGCCCACCCAATGGGCCATGCCCACCCAATGGGCCACACCCACCCAGCACCCAACAATACATAAGTGGGTTTTGGGTTGCAGTTTGGGCACTCGGTCTCTAAAAGGTTCGCCATCACTGCCCTAAGGTTTAACATTCTCTCCCCCTTTTGTTTGAAATTTCTGGGTGAAGCAATCTGTTAGTTTGCAGTCAGATTTTTTTTTCTCCAAGCCTAAACTATTCAGGCAGCCTTGAAACTGAATTATATAAATAAATGAGTGTGCTTATTAATGAGAAATACTATCAGTAATAGTTTACATATCGTGTTTCCCCAAAAATAATACTGGGTCTTATTTATTTATTTTTGCCTCCAAAAGAGGCACCAGGTCTTATTTTCAGGGTAGGCCTTACCTTACCTCCGGCACTGACAGCCCCGCTCAGCCAGTCTACTTCTTCTGGGGCCAAAGTTCTGCAACTGCATTTGGGCCTGTATTTTGCAGTCAGTAAGCAGCCAAGTACCAAGCTATGGATTCAATTCATAGTTTGGTGCTTGGCTGCTGAGGTCTTACAGAACTGAGCTAGGATTGAATCCATAGCTTGGTTCTTGGCTGCACAGACCTTCCAGAAAGGCCTTTGACTGAGAAATGCAGGCCTGGCTTGCAGAAGAGGCCTCAGAAGAAGAAATAGGCCGGCAAGGAGAGGCCTGGCTGCAAGGTAAGTGGGTGTGGGGCAGGTGGAGCAGCTCCACACTCCCACACTAGCTTGATTTTTAGGTGTGTGCCTTGCCCCAAAACTAGGGCTTATTTTGGGGGTAGGGCTTATATTAGGCCCACCCCAAAAATCAAGGTAGGGCTTATTTTTGGTGTAGGCCTTACTTTCGAGGAAACATGGTATTATGATTGTTAATGCATTCCTTTATTATGTTTTTCATTTGTTCTATACGAGCTATATGAAGCTATAAGTGAAAATAAGTGTATTAAAATTACTGAATTCATTTTCTGAATACATAATTGGATAATAGGTTAACTGAGTCCATTCTACATGATAAAAAAAGTATATGAACTTTTGGCTTCTCCAGAATGCTATATGACAAATAGGCAACATAGAAAAGAACCAAAAGAAGAGGAGCCATCCAATAAGAATTTGCAAAGTAAGTCCACTTTTTAGTAGGAGAAGTCACTGGTAGGCAATTTACATTTTAGTTTCAGGAGCAATTTACATTTTAGTTTCAGGAGCAAGAAAATGTGTATTCCCACAGCTCTGAAAATACAATGGCCTAGCTTCCTTTCCCTGTACTGACAAACATCAATAATGATTAAATTAAGCTTAATGTTGCAACCAGACATCATTTTGCAAGTTCTGTTGGGAAGAGTGAGTTCACATTTGCCATTGTAACAACAGTGCTTTCTGGTTATATTTGTTAGCACGAAATTCAATAAGGGCAAGCTAGTCAATAAATAAGGAACTGCCACTTAGATGCCACTTGCTTTCGATTTTGCAAACAGAGCAATTATATGGGAAAAATGGGACTATTGGTTCCTTGTTCTGCCAGCACTGCCAGAGTAAGACCATTACAAGATACCAACTAGTTCAGATTGTAAAAAAAAATAATAAATAAAAATAAAACCTGCCTTTGTCATCAAAACAGTGGTTAGGTTCAAAGAGAAAAGATTAAAGATTTCTTTCCCTCTCTCTCTTTAGAGTTGCAGTTTGGGCACTCGGTCTCTAAAAGGTTCGCCATCACTGCCCTAAGGTTTAACATTCTCTCCCATTTTGTTTAATATTTACATGAAATTTCTGGGTGAAGCAATCTGTTAGTTTGCAGTCAGATTTTTTTTCCTCCAAGCCTAAACTAGTCAGGCAGCCTTGAAACTGAATTATATAAATAAATGAGTGTGCTTATTAATGAGAAATACTGCAGTTGTTGAGAAGCTTTTTCTGTATTGCTGCTTCTGTCAAGGTAATATACTTTTAAATTACCTGTGTTTTGGATAGTTTGATTTAAAAAATTTAGAATGCATTTCCTTTAGCAAACTCTTAACTTAGACAGTTATTCTTTCAACTATGAAGGATTATAAAATAAACGATTCCTTCCTGACATCTGGAATTTTCAAGACATGCAAATATGTCTCTGTTACATAGAAATGGCTATGAATAGAAATAAATGTTTAATGAAATGCCCTACCTGTTCAATAGTAACCATCTCTCCATTTCTTTGGGAGCAATCATATATTTGTACATGAAGAAAAGCTCATTTTACAGATTATTCACACCTTTGGGGCTTTTGCAGTAGATGTTTACATTTACATGCATGGAAAATCCAAGAGAAAGTTCAACTAATGCCATTCAGGTTTCATTTTCTAAATATTAATCCTGTTGAGGTTAAAACGAGAGTGTAGATAGGGCTTGGATGAAGATTAGTTAAAAGCAGCACAGGGATGACATCTCCTAATATATTGATTCATTTAACCCTGCCTTGAATACTTGCCAGAGAAAAAAGGCAGGGTATAAATAGAAGAAATAAATAATGATATTTGGTGATCCGCATTTATGTTCAAGGTCAAAACTTGATAACCAATCTTTTCCTGTACAAGTCATAACTTCAGTCATCTGCTGATGTCACCAACCAAGGAAACCCAAGTACATCTGACCTTCTGACTTTGCAAATGTCAACTGGTGCTTCTATCATCGCCTTCCCCTGAGTGAGGGAATCCAGATCTCAGTAATCTCTTAATGAATTGTTATCCAATTAATTGTAATTATGGGTCAGTTATCAGCCACAGCTATATCATACCAATACCAAGCTTTATTTTGTTGACCAAGCACATATGAGCTGTCAAATACTCATTCTGGTAGGGTTCACATGCTATGCCATGGGTTTTTTAAAGAAAACCTGATTACTTGAATAAATCAGTATGGGCTTAGCATAATATATGAAACCATCCAGTCAGCAAGTTGAAGCACAATATTTATCTGGTCCTTTCTGAGACAAGGAATGGAATAACAGCTCTTTGCTTACCACATTAAATGCAAAGATATCATAGCTTATGATTGATGTTGATTTTCAGACTAATAACAAGACTAAATTATCAAAGTAATGAGCACCATCATTATAAAAGTACCAGGCTCTCTTCCATTTTCAAGTCCCTGGTTAAGGATTTTGGCCATATCATTGTTATTAAATAGATGCTTCATTTGAAATTAAAGCACTTGCTATTCTAAATGTATCCTTTCCCTTCCACAAATATCTTATTAAGATTCTTTTAAGACTTGCCTCTTGATTTAAATGGTTCCTCCCTATGTGGAAGGAAGATTGACCATGTTGTTAACTCCTGAATGTTAAATGTGGATGTGTGTGTGTGCGTGTGTTCCTGTGTTTGTGCAAGAGAGAGAGAGAGAGAGAGAGAGAGAGAGAGAGAGAGAGAGAGAGAGAGAGAGAGAGAGAGAAGTGAGAATACAAGAATACAAGAAATATATTAAATAGTGAATTATACAATAGAGGAAAAAACCTTAAGTGTGTTACTGTAGTTAATATGCAAACTAAACATAAATTTTAAAAAAACTAATTAAAAGAGAGAAGTATCCACATAAGTTTAAAACCTATATAAAAGTAATTAAATTGTTAAGATTATTAAAATTAGATCATATAACTATATTATGTCATCTCATTTTTAAAACAGGCCAAGGTTAAAAGGTCAAAAATAAGTAACCCACTCATATCCTGGATCAATCCCTTAAAATCAGAAGACTTAACAGTTTTTCTCAATTATATGGAATTATCCTTGTTAATTCTTAAAATCAAAGTTCCTAGTACAAAAACCTGGTATTTGGATTGGATTAAAAGTTAAAAGATGGTTTGGGATAGAATTACGATGCAGATACCAGTTGTTTTAATGACCTGACTTTGAATATTGGCAGTTCTAGAGTGAAAATAATACTTCCTAACATGGATGCTGGTCATAACTGAAAGAATAGCTGCATATTACATGCACAAAATTGCTTAACAGCTGCTGTTCATTCAAACTACAACGCTCCCTTATTAATAAGTTTTAAAAGCTTTAAAGGAGCGTACCAACACTTCTTACTGCACAGGTAATCCTCAATTTACAGACATTCATTTAACAATGGTTTGGAGTTACAACAGTGCTGAAAAAAGTGACCTAGGACTCACCCTCAAAGTTACAACCATCATATCACCGCTATGGGTCACACAATTGTAATTTGGGTTCTTGGCAACTGAGTCTCATTCACAATGGTTGCAACATTGTGGTCACACAATAGTGATTTGCCACCTTTCCAGCTATCTTCAAACATGCAAAATCAATGAGAGAAGCCCGATCTGCTTAATGGCTATGTGATTCAGTTAACTACTACAATGGTTATAAAAATGGATCCGGACATGTGATGACTTGTTTAATGGCTGCATTGCTTAGTGACCAGAATTCTGTGATAACAAGTCAAGAACTGCTTGCATTGCTTCCTTCATTTAATTGAATCCTTTCTGCTTCAAGACTCCTATATAACAAACATAATTTCATCAGCATGTTTCATTCCTCACAACTGATCATTTCTAATTAATTTCCTTCACTCCCAAAACCTTCACTGATTTTACGGTTCAATTTAGCATCTCCACCGGGTTAGGAAATCCAATCTGTTTCTAAAGAAAAGCAAAGTGAAGATTTTGTAACAAGAAGCAAAGTCTACAGAAAAACATCTTTGTACATGTTCATCTTATTTTGATTTTTGACATTAACAAGAACTGATACAGAATCATGAGAAGCTAATTATAGGAATCAGCCCTTAATTTGGAACATTAAATTGATTTGTATGTCTGATTCCCCATCTTTCTTACTTGCTATAAACTAGTACTACTTCACATCTCCATCCCTTCCTCTCCCCTAACCCCCCCCCTGTAAATTGTAGATGGTTTTTTTTACCAGAATCAAAACAGGAACCAGGGTCCCTTTCAGTTCTATTTTGATTAATAAATATTCTCTCGAATTCAACTCCTGGTGACTTCATAAACACGTGTGTCCATGTAGTTTTCTTGACAGCATTACAAAAGTGGTTGGTAACCACCTTATTCCAAGAATTATATATTTTTTTAAAAAAAAACAACTTCCCAGTATAGCCCACAACTCTGGGTTTCAATCTAAATGTTTATACAACTCTTCTTAAATTTTCAACTACAGCCCCAGTCAGCTAAGTGCTGCCATCTAGTATATCAGCCTGATTTACCCTCAACACATCAAAAGAAAGAAAAGGAAGGACTGATCCCAATTCTTATATGCCATTTTTTTTTAAAAAAAATATCTATATATCTTATTTTTATTATGTCCAAAAATGAAGAACAAAAAATAAAATGAAAATCAGATAAATAAAAACATGTTTTGTACGATGCAAAGCATCTATGAAGGTTAAAAAAAAAGTTCAACATGGTGGTTTCAGCTGTGCAATCAAAGCCCCCCCCACCTTTTTTAGCATATGTATATGCAATACATATAAAAAAGGGTGAGGGCTACAGTCATGCAATCACAGCCAGCTTCAGGACCACTTTAATGTTCCCTTTGGATGCTCAGTTTTCAAACACAGCATTAAATTTGAACAGCCTTTCCATGAAATCATTAACAAACCAATTTATAAGCCAAGAGAATTCAAGATAGTCAGTCTGGAGTTCATCCTCTTAACACCTTAATAAAGTGATCTATTCCGCCATACTCTACACTCAGTAAATCCAAGGCTATTTCTGTAGGGAAAATTTCTAAATGTATTGAAATAAAAACTTCAATATCACATTCAACACTATTCTTCTTCCCCCCAAAATATGAACAGATTGATGAATATTAAACCATAACAAAACTATAACCAATGACAAAGCTGATATTATATGTATAACTCTTTCCAAAGCCCTACCCATGCAAATGTCCCGAAGAAGTCATGGTTCTGCCCAGTGTAACTCTTGGCTGTCTCCAAACTATTTATTGAAAAAATATAATCACCAGTCACAAAAAATTGCTGAAATTCTAAATTCTCTCTCTGTATGTGTATGTATGGATATAGGATATGTAGCAAAAAAGTAGAATAAAATTTAGTAAAAGTTCAGAGATAAAAGTGCCATGATAATAAAATAAGGTAACAAAAAATAACAATAAGTAGCTAAGCCATAATCTTAAATTATAAATAGAGGAGTAGCACATATAGAGGTACAAAACTGGGCAACCTAAGAGGATTTCTTGGTTTTTTTATCGATAAGAGGGTAGACAAATACAAATATATTATTAAACGAATAGTAAAAGTAACTCAAAATGTCTGCCTGAAGGCACAGCTCTTTAATTACTTGTTTTCTATCTTCCCACTATTGACACTCTAAGGCAGGGATCTTCAAACTTGGCCCTTTTATGACTTGTGGACTTCAACTTCCAGAATTCCTCAGCCAGTTTGCCTGGCTGAGGAATTCTGGGAGTTGAAGTCCACAAGTCATAAAAGGGCCAAGTTTGAAGACCCCTGCTCTAAGGAACAACATCTGGAAGTATCCTTCTACTGGAGACCCAGAGGAAGGAAAGAAATAGATTAAATATCTTTATGTATATTTCAGGAAAAATACCAAAAAGCACCAACATAAGTCTTGAAGACATTTCCTGACTTTAGGGGAAAATAAATTAAACATGCAATAAAAGTTCATCACTGTTAGGAGATTTTACTTTGGAAAACCTACTAGGGATAACATTAATGGCATTGTAAATTTTTATTTTGTAAGGAATAATTATTTGGGGGTTGGAAGGACTGACAATTCTGTATAAATCTAAACAGCAAGTAAGCAATTAATAACATGAAACTGTCTCACGTCTTTGGCATGCTTGAAAAGCCTACAGTGTGCTGAAGGGTCTATCTTTTAGAAACTGCAGATCGTTTGTAGAGCAATTAATGCTTTCTTGGCACATGGAAAAAGTGTGCTTTCCACATAAGCACTTAAAAAAAGACAAAAAATGAGAATGAACAGATTGTCTTGTCCTTCCGTGAAGTTGCTGGAAAAAAAACTGTCAGAGTCCTTTCCTCATTTAACTCTCCTCAATTAATCTGTTACAGCTCAATGAAAGGAAAGAAAGTAATATGTTCCAGTTAGTTCTGACCCCCATTTCGGAAGGACAATCTAAGAAACAGTCTGGTGCTTGTCCCTGGGAAAAAGTCCTACCAGTTTTGATAATATCCTACTTCTGGAGGCGATTAGTGCTATGTAGAAAAAAATATATATATCCTGCATATTTTTCCTTCTACTTTTTGTATAAAAATTGCTGAATTTCACGGAAGTTTTCATTGGTAGAATTAATATGAAGTTGATGCTCTTCTTTGTGAGATGTATGTGTATAAACACATATAGGAGTATTTACTCTGGGAGTCTGCAGTTTCCCAAACTTTCCATGCTTCACTTAGTTTTCAAACTTTTAAAATAAGTTTCCAAATAAGCTTTCACTTTTTTTATTTTATTTTTTTTTAAAAAAGAAGAAATAAAGCCTCCTGGTGAACTTTTTCAAATGTAGGATATTCGTTAGCTGGAGAAGTTTCCAAAAATGGAAAACTGTGTAATGGAAAACACAGTGCAAATAAGGAAAAATCTAAGAAATCCCAAAACCAATTTTGCAATGTTAAATTGTCCAGCATTAAACTGTATACCAGGACTGTGATTTGGGGGCATCATCAACAAGTGGGCTGTTCACAATTTCGAGGGAAGCTTTATTTCAACAAAGGACTATGTAAACACATCTTTTCATGGCTGCTTCTCGAGAAACAACACCCTTCTTCTAAAAACTTGATGGTGTTCAAGGCCTCATCTAACACAGTGCATGTGTGCAGAAATAACTTTTGACTCTTTCAGTCAGTTATTGGAATTCCTGAAGGAGATCCAGAACAATGTGGAATATTGCAGATGACGTAAATGTGTTGCCTTTCTGGTGTGAAGCATCTCATTGGAAAGAAGTGGGATTCTCTCTACAACCCTAACCCACAACTCAACGAGATCATCAGGAGAGAGAAAACATAAGGGCTGTCTTTCCAAGTTAAAAAGCAAACACATAATTTCATATAAAATGAAGAGAGTAAATGATCTGTGAGGCACTTTGAAGCAAGAAAAAAATATATACAGTACAAATGAGAGAATCTCCCCACTGTAGCTGGAGCGGAACCTCAAATTAACAAAATATATCAACATGTGCATGTGCCCACTTAGACATTGCAGCAGCAATCTATCTGGTTTCAGCCCTTCCTGAATAATTATTAGTCTAGTTATTAAGATTGGATTTATCATCTTTGAATTGGTGCTACACAAGCAAATTAAAAGCTAAAACAAAAGCAAGCACCTGCTCATTAAAGTACCTACCCTATGTATGCCTACCCTATTTTACAAGTGGGTCTCATCTGGAATTGTAGAGTATGTTTTCAAAGGTCAGATATTCTTTGGTCAATATATCTCCCAAAGAAGATATTCATGCATTGGGGAGAGCCATTATGACAGTGGTAGTTGGATGACTAGGACCAGGGAAAGCAATGCTCTGACCTTGGAGTAGCTACAAACTGGCTGAATTGGCACTATTTTGTCAGCCATCACTTACTGAATAAACCACAACTGGCTGAATCTCCACAACACACTAAATCATAAGCCTTGGTTTACACATCCCAGTGGCTGAGCCTCTGCAATCCATCAAGCCAAAGTGAAGGAAGCTATGTTACTTCTCAGCAGATTGAATGAACCCCAGCCTAATTTATCCCAAAGGAATATTGTGAAGATAAAATGAAGGCACAAGCTGCACTAAGCTCTCTGGAAGAAAAGTAAAACAAAAATGTCATCCATAAATAATAACAACATTCCTTATCAAAAGCACATGGTCACAGGCAAGCTATGGCTGTTGCTTCCCTCCCCATCACAATCACCACCTTGTTGGCTGAACTCTAAATATCTGTAGATGCCTTTTGCTCCATTTCATACTAAAACTACCAATTGGCAGAGACTGAAAAAGGAGAGGAAGAGTGTTGCTGAACATCTTGGAGCTATGTCTTCCCTGTTCTATATTAAAGGTCTTCAGGCCTGCAATGAAATCAAACATTCTTTTAAAGGCAAATGGAATTCTTGTGTCTCAATTTTATTACTACTGATTATTGCATAAGGTATCAGAGAACCAGCTCTTTCACAGTAAACAGTCCCAGCATGCAGCAAGCAGCAAGCAGCCTTCAGCAATGCCCTAGAGTAGGGCGCAGCTACTCATCTTGGGGTTAAGAGTGTGAGAGTTTGCTTTTCCTGATTTTAATCTTTATTTCAAGTTTAGTTGGAGTGACTTCAAGCTTGCCACGTTTGAGTTGTAATTATGAGTACTCAGAGACAGTCAGATAAAGGCTCAAAACTCGTTCCAAGAATTGGCCAATTATGGGCCTAGGAATTTGTTTCACATGCCAAAACTGAATAGAATTTGCAGTCTTTCAACATTAAAAACTACTCTAGGTTACCATGGGTTTATGTCAGGAGTACTATTCCATAATGGAAAACAACTTGGAAGACTTCCTGATATTGTTAAACAATTGAAACTCATACATTCTTGCCACTTTCCCACAAATCACCCAGAGATTTCCAGTACCTCTAGATTCATTTTCTATGTTGTCCCAACTGCTCTTGGTTCATTATTCAGGTTTTTTTCCTCATGCTCTCCAATATTAGGTTTTGCATGCATGGCCAATATTTAGATTTATTTTTCATCTATTCAGGTAATGTTCTCATAAAATGCAACGAAAAGACGCAGTACACTCTGAAGCTATAAGAATACATGTTTGGGATTTGATTACAAGAGGCCTCAGGGAAGAGCAAGAGAATTTTGCTGGACAGTAAATAAAAAAAAGATACCGAGGCATGAAAGCATAGCTATTTATGCAGTGTGGCTGTCACACATTACTGCAGTCAATAGTCACTTACCAGGGAAGGTCAGTGAATCAGCAGCTTCTTCACTTTTTGCTAAAGCTGCTTTTTGTGACTGGGAGGTTCATAAAACATAGCTGAAGTTTTGGTGAGGACTAGGCAAGCATCCTTGCAGCTGGGTGTAGTTAGCCTTTGGAGGAGAAAAAAATAACTCACAATCTTCTATATGCTTTGCATTTTGCTTTGTTGATATAAAACTGAAGATAGAGAAGAGTTGTAATGGGACATAGGAGAAGGAGGACCATGAAAAAGGAAAGCTTCCATAATGAGATCAGAGAGAAATTTAGGGAAAAGAAACTCAGTAATGGAGGAGCTGACTAGAAGCTAGATGTGCTACTGTAGGGTCTCCACACTTGGCAACTTCAAGACTTGTGGACTTCAACTCCCAGAATTCATCAGCCAGCCATTCTGGCTAGGGAATTCTTAGAACTTAAGTCCACAAGACTTAAAGTTGCCAAGTTTGGAGACCTCTGGATTAGACAACTGTATTAACGTTGAAACTGGACTAAATTCTGATGATCTCCATCCAGTGGTTGATAAACCCAGTGCTTTTTTTGTAAAAGAAAAAGGTGCCGGAACTCACACATGTCATACAACCCGCCTTGCCTACCCTACAAGGTTCCATCCAAAAAAGGTGTTGGAATTCCGTTCTGAGCGTTCTATGACAAAAAAAAGCCCTGCGTAAACCTAAACAGAACTCAGCACATGACACTAATTAGAATTAATGGACTTTGGGGTGAGATCAGGACACAAATTACCAAGGCATTTGAGGGCATATCCTAGAAAAAAGAGAGCTGAAAATGAAAAATGTCATGGGTCAAATGGCTAGCTGATGCTAAGATTATACAGGAACTAAGGATAATGGAAAATAAATTAATTCTCTTTGCCCATCAGAGAATTAACCAGCCAGTGTTTTATCATCACTTCAGTTTGAGACTGGATGGTATAGTGCCTATTAATTACATATACTCTTACCTTAAACCTATATTAATAGAATAAAATTAGGAATTATGGACTGAAGCACATATCATAGACACACACAAGATTTAAGATTTGTTTCCTTAGAATGCTTATGAGAACAAACACGAGTCAAGAGGTCAAAATGCTCATTTGGTATTTTGCTTTAGATGTCAGATGGGAGATGGAAAATGCAAGTAAGCTTGAGACTGGCAATACAAAATTATACCTCTTCAATTCTCAACTGCTTATTGTCTGTGTTTGCAAATTTGAACAAAAAGAAAAAAAAACTGCAAAACATGTGATCTTGACCTGTCCTCATCAGATCTGGACCCTTTGTCAATGTACCGGCCACTCAGAAGATCTGATTTAATATCCATTCCAATGTTTTAGTAGTTTGTGGTGACCTTTTCAGACTCTGGAGAGGGAACAGAAGCCGGGAACATATGCCTATACTAGAAGATTGGGGGGAAGCTGATCTGTAGGTAAATATGGCTCTCTCGGAATCTGAAGAGAATAAAGACTTTCATTTGAGATATAAAGGGGGCGGATTTCTCATGGTTCTGAGTGGAAAGGGACCTGGTCTTTCACCAGCAGAGAGGAAGGAACAGCCCCAGCATTGTGTTGTTCTGTTTCTAGAATTTCTTGAAGATTATTAACTGACAGAAAAGTTAGCTTCAAGCTTTTTTTTTGGTCCTTTCTGTCAGATTAAACTTCATCCTGTGAAAGAGGAGGACATCAAAAGAATTTCCTTAAGATGTGAAAGAACTGTCCAAGCATATAGATGGCAGAAGACCAATGGATGACAAGATTAGTTCCTGCACTCACTGGGAAAGTGTTGAAGGTATGCAGTGCCTTCCAATGAAAGGCAAATCACATCCTGTAAAGCAGGGGTGTCAAACTCGCAATATCACGTAACGTGTGACGACGTATCATGACTTTTTTTCCATTGCTGGCAATGGGGTGGGGCGTTTTCACTATAATGCATCTGGCCCACGGGCCAGCAGTTTGACACCCCTGCTTTAAAGTATGGGATTCTGCAGTGAGTTGATGTACCTCTTTAGACTTTAGTAGAAGATCTTCACAGCTTACACTTATCACTTTGAAGAAATTATCAGAACTATTGCTGGTAATTAGGTGAGGGATTGATGTTTCAAATGGCTATAACCTGATACTTGAACTTCCATTATAATGGTCAGTACTTGATAATCCTTCCTGATTCAGTTAGATTCCAGGGAATTGATATGAAGGCTGATATTGTAGCTTGAGATCATGAGAAACAAATTGTAAACTGAAGATTTTCCACAGAGGTAGGCCTTTCTCAATAGTAACATTTCATGTCTGACATAAAGTATATGTAATACTACAACCCACAATGCACCATCCATGTTCAATATCAGCAGCCCAAACATATTCAGTTCTCTGGTGAACACACTCAAACAAGCATGGTTGTTGTTCTTTGATGTTTCCTTGCAAGAAGAAATATTTATATTTTGCCTGCCCTGGAAGTTTTTGAGACAAGAACAAGAAACCTCAGGTGATTTGTATGGTTCTCAAAATGTACTCACAAGAAATTCAGTTCATTGAATATAATACTGTCTAAATTTCTAGGATCTATCCTCAAGTCCCCTAAACCTTTTCCAAATTTGACATTTCAGCTGAGGTTAACAAGAACTGTAATGGTTTAAATTGTGACCGAAGCTTAATTATGGTTCAAGCTTACATCTCCTCAAAGTGATCAGATCCCATTAATCTGGATGATAACTTCCTTTTTATTTGGATTAAAATCCTAACAGATAAGGTTTTTATTTCTGGAACTCCAAACAGATGAAAGTATAGCCCTCTGTGGAGACAAAACCAAAAATAAGCATGTCGTGACCTCTTATCTCTTGAGGATTACTGTGTCAAAGCACTGTCAGATCTTTGCAATTGCCAGGTTTAATGTTTTGCCTTTGCTTGGCTGACAGATCTTAATCCGTTCCTAATTCAAACATATTTGCCCTGGAAAGTTAGATGGTAAGGAAAGGGCAAGCCATGCTCTTCTGTAATGCCCCTCTTATGGGTACTCTCACACTTTATTGATACTGCCAATTTCACAGTAGGAAAATGGAATTGTATGGTTTGTATCTTTTTATCAATTCAATAGTCAAGTTCTATGCATCACCCAATATCAATATATTGACCGTTGGAGGAAAATTCTGTAAAACTGTCTATTTATTTATTTATTTATTTATTTATTTATTTATTTATTTATTTATTTATTTATTTATTTATTTATTTATTTATTTATTTATTTATTTATTTATTTGATTTATACCCATCCGTCTGCTGTAGCTGGGATCCTTGGTTTTTAATACAAATTTCTGTCTCTCTTCTGTTGCCTTTCCAGGTAGATCGGAGAGGAAACATGGCCATATTTAGTTGTAAGGCTAGGTTCACAGAATCTTGCAAGTCTATTACTGTGTTTCCCCAAGAGTGACGCCTAACCCAAAAATAAGTCCTAGCTTGATTTTTGGGGGTGGGCCTAATATAAACCCTACGCAAAAAAATAAGCCCTAATGTAAGGATCCACTTCAACTAACCACCCAAGAAAGCAGAACTCTTAAAACAGGCATTGTCTCAAAAGGATACTTTTATTAGGGGTCAGTGACAATAGGAAAGTCAAGGTGAGATCTGGGGGAAAAGCCTGCTGAAACGGTATAGTTAAGCAACCAATATTCCTCCTCCCTCCAATGTCATAATGTCCATTTGAAATCCAGCCAATCCACAGGGGGTCTGAAGAGCGGGTAACTGGCACAGTTGGCGCGCATCTCAAGGTCTTCTCCAGTTTTGTTTCTCTGTAACCATCTCCCTGATAAGGGAGACACATTCCTATCTCAAAGGGATGGAGGCAGGAGGAGAGAGTAGAAAGCGAAAGTTATCCCAAAGTAATGCAAAACTCCCCCTGCCCCCAGCGGAATGGCAGGCCCCAAAAGTAGAGTATATATGCAAAGTAAAGAATAAGGGTTTGGGGACATGACACCTCATTTTGGGGGAAGGCCCACACCTAAAAATCAAGCTAAGGCAGGGGTAGGGGTGTGGATCTGCCCCCCACGCCCCACTTACCTCGCAGCCAGGCCTCTCCTGGCTAGCCCACTTCTTCTGCGCTGTCTTCTGCACCCAGGCCTGCATTTCTCAGTCACAGGCCTTTCTGGAAGGCCTGTGCAGCTGGCCATTCCCTAGGGCACAGGTCTCTTTCAGCCGTCTCCTGCGGCTCCCAGTCCTCTGCCATGTGCAGTCCAAAAAAAAAGTGGGACTAAAAAAGTTCAACCAATCAATTCAAATATGCAGGGTAGGTGCATATCTCGCCTTGGCTCCACTCTTCAGTCAAACCCTGTTCTGCACATGTGCACATGTACACGCATGTGCACACATTTTTTTGCGGCTCCGAGTTTTTCCTTTTGTGAGGGAACCGGTTCCGAGTGGCTCTTTCACTGTTTCAGGTTCCTGACCCCTGCCCTAGGCACTATCTCTTCCCCTTACTCACAAGGACTTTCCCACATTGCATTACATCTAATCAAATAAATGCCTCGTCAAGTACATTTTTTTCTCTGATCAAAACCCTTTTTGCCTACTTTTATACTATATGGTGGGCAATGAATTATAATTAGGAATTGCACCCAGAAATAGGTTGGAGATGGAGTAATATGCTTTATAGTGCAACTACTCTGTTCAAATCAATGATGCAATCCCAATTCCATCTGTGAAACCATTTGTACTCATAATTTTTAGCTAAAAATAACTGCCAGAGTTGTACAGTTCAAGAAAGTCTCTCAGTGAGATTCTGCTCAGTTAAAAGGGAAAATGTTTGCATCTCTTTCTGCAAATTACTTTTTTTAACTACCTGTTTTTCTCTTATCTCTTTAATAACCTCATTTTTTCATCCTCAGGAGCAGAGAAATTGATGGTAGGCAGTGTAGCATAATAGAGTCAGGCAAAATTGATCAGCTTGAACGTTCAAATTGAACACTTGAAAAACCCAGTGAAGATTTTCAACTGTTCAACTTGCAACACTTAGCAGTGGCAAACTAATTGTGCTAAGAATGGCATATTCCTACAGCAATGATTAAGAGTGAACTCTGTTAAATACATTAAAATTCGGTACAATTCACAAGTACCAAAATGCTCTTCTTTAAAGTTAAGCAGATTTCCTTGATATGAACAAATAGCAGCTCATTATTCTATACAGTTGTCAATTTCATTGGAAAATGATATTTGATATGAGTTGATGAACAGATAGAAGGGAAACCAAGGTAAGCAGAGGCAACTGAGAAATTTTGGAAAAATGGTTGCCAGATTGCATTTGAAACTGGACATTCATTTTGAATATCTTTTTTTATACAAACATCAGACTTCTGTGAAGACTGACTTTAGCAAGGGAAGAGCCTTGGTGGAGCAGTGGGCTAATGCCTCCTTAAGTAACACCAGCTGCCTTCAATTAGTGCAGGTTTGAGTCCCACCAGGCTCAAGGTTGACTCAGCCTTCCATCCTTCCGAGGTAGGTAAAATGAGGACCCAGATTGTTGGGGGCAATAAGCTGACTTTGTAATAATGCCGCTTGGGGGGGGGCGAAAGCCCTAATAAGCAGGCATATACATAG
Organism: Vipera berus; assembly: GCF_964194415.1. Taxonomy (NCBI): domain Eukaryota; kingdom Metazoa; phylum Chordata; class Lepidosauria; order Squamata; family Viperidae; genus Vipera; species Vipera berus. The sequence continues at coordinate 136,204,138 of NC_138202.1, forward strand.
AATGAAGGCTATTGCTAAGCACATTGATTTGTGCTTTAAATTGTAAGCCGCCCTGAGTCTTCGGAGAAGGCGGGATATAAATGGGATTTTAAAAAATGGAAGGACTTTATTTTTGGAAAACACTGATCTGGAATGTTGCATAACTACAGAAAACATGCCGTGTAATTAACAATCCAAAGAGAACTTAAATTATGATACTAGAGAGAGAGAGAGAGAGACAGAGAGGGAGGGAGGGAGGGAGGGAGGGAGGGAGAGAGAGAGAGATGGTAAGTTGGGGGTCTCCCGATACTCCCATGTTACACCTCTGCTCCACGAGCTGCATTGGCTGCCAGTTGCCCTCCGGGTGAGATTCAAGGTGCTGGTAATGACCTATAAAGCCCTACATGGCATGGGTCCGGATTACCTACGGCAGCACCTGCTGCCGGCGTCAACTTCCCCCCATCCAGTGCGCTCCCACAGAGTGGGCCTCCTCAGGGTGCCTCCGATCAGAGAATGTCGATTGGTGGCCCCCAGGGGGAGGGTGTTCTCTGTGGGCGCGCCAGACCTATGGAACCGCTTGCTGGTTGAGCTCCAGATGGCCCCCGACCTTCGCTCCTTCCAACGCTATCTAAAAACCTATCTATTTGAACAATCCGGCCTGGTCTGATGGGTTTGGGGTTTGGACTTGATTTTAACATAGTTTTAATTGTATTATTATTATATTATATTGGGCATAATTATTTAATCTTTTTAACTTTTGTATTTATATTTTGATATTTATTGCCCTGTACACCGCCCTGAGTCCTTCGGGAGAAGGGCGGTATAAAAATTTAATAAATAAATAAATAAATAAGTTTGTTTCCGGACAGACCGGTCTAGTATACCTTGGTTTTTAATTGCTATATTGCAGTTCTACTATTATAATCACTTTTGCCTTGCAGCCCCAGCCTAGGAGCGTTAAGCAGGCTCAAGTCACAACTGCGACTATATATATATATGACATAGAACTTCAAGGAGCGTCTTATAAAAATTTAATTTTCAAGCCCAAAACCACTCCAACAGTAAGAATGACAGAATATAAGTTTAATTAATAAATAAATAAAATATTTTTTTTTCTCACTGGCATTCCCCATAACATTGATAAATATATGATATACATCTCACCCGCCTTCTTGGGAAATAATAGGCAATCTAGTTCAAACTCTCAAAGCTATATGCTATGTAACCATATTTTTTGATTGCAAGAACATGGTATTTCTCAGAACAAATGTAATCTGTAGGGTCCCATGACAATGAAAAGAAAAAAATTCTGTCAAAAGTCATTAAGATTATTTTATTTTTTAATAAGATGATGTACCATTGACATTTAACACATGATGAATTGTCAAGGGTGCATTACAAATGTAACAACCTGAAGGCATTTTTATCACCTCTGAAAGTGAAGACTTATTGGAATTAGATATGTATTCTAATTCAGAGAATTCTTAAAACTAATGGACAACAGAAGACAAAGCCTTTTAAGTTTGATGGACTGATTGAAAAAGAAACATGGAACTTTGTTCTTACATATGACAATAACAGCAAGGCATTTTGTGTGCAGAGATGGAAGAACTCACATATATCATCAATGGAAGAATGGATAGTGAAATTAAAGGAGTCGGCAGAGATGATGAAATTAATTGCTTTTTGATTAAAGAAACAACTTTATCTAGCTTGTTTCTACTTGGAAACTGCTCTTGGATATTTTGCTTGAAGCTGAAAGAAATGAAATATTTACCTTGGATTTGGATTATTAAATTGTTTATGATGGTAGAAATGCTGGTTGTTATGGTTTACCTGCATTTCCCTGAAAATATGACCTGGTCTTATATATATATATATTTGTCTTCAAATAAGGCACTAGGTCTTATTTTGGGGGATGTCTTATTTTTCCCCCACACAGTCACACCTGTCTTGCCTCGTGGTGGCAACCTGTATAGCCACCACCCCACTTCTTCTGTGGCAGCTTTTGCCTACACATGGCAGGACGGTGCCTCTGCCACAAGGCTTGGCAGGTGAAAGGGGATCTGCCCCATGCAGGATGCTTACCGTGCCACAGGCTCACATAGCCAGACCTCCCATGCTGCCCCACTTCTTCTGAAGCTGCTTTTGGCCACTCACAGCAGGTTGCTGCATCATGTGTTGCACTCACCTATGCAGCTGCCATGAGGCTTGGCAGATCCCCCCCAATCTTCCCCAGGCACCACCTGCTTTCCATCTCTGTCACATTTCTCTGCCACCACAGAGCTGGAGAGCTTGCCACATCACCGCCCAGATGCCCTTGCTTCTCCCAAGCATTTCTTCGCTAGTCTGATTTTCAGCTCCGTCACTTTTCTCCATCACATTTCTTCGCCATCTTGTGCAGGGTAACTAGAAGTTTGTGGGACTAAAAAAAAAAAAAGCTCAATCAGACCTTCCAACTTCATGAGATTTTTTTTTCGCGAGAAGTTGGAAGTTCTGATTGATTTTTTTAAAAAAAAAACCACGATGGAGAAACACGATGGAGAAATGCGACAGAGCTGCAGATTAGGTTAGTGAAGAAATACTTGGGGGAAGCGAGGGAATCTGGGCAGTGGTGTGGCAAGTTCTCCAGCTCTGTGGCAGCAGAGAAATGCAATGGAGCTGGAAAGCAGGTGGCAAGGCAAACCGCCCCCCAGGATGCCAGGTGTTGAAACGGGCCTATCTCTCTCCAGCAGTTGCCCAGGCCTGCCAGAGGGAAGGCTGGCATCTACTGAAACGTGGCAGCATTCTGGCTCTGGTGGGGAAAAGGCAGCCAGCGTGGGCGCTGCATGCGAGGCATCCACTTGCTTCAGCATCCTCCCTGACCCTCTGGGGCTCCACCTTCTGCTTCGGTGGCTGTGCGGGTAGAGCTGTGAAGGGGGCAAGATAGCCAAAATTGCCAGCAGTCTGGCTTGGGAGGGGAATAAAAGGGAAGAGGCAGGGTCCTAACTAGGGCTTATTTTGGGGGTAGGGCTTATGTTAGGCCCCCCCCTCTCAAAATCAAGCTTGGGCTTATTTCGGGATAGGTCTTATTTTCAGGGAAACACAGTATTCTAATTCAAAGCATCAGTGATTTTTAGATTTTTATATATACCAAAGAAAGTCAAAAGTTAATTTTGTACAGCTTTTTTCTTTGTCTTCATTTCCCAATTTTGCTTTTTCCCATTCTTTTCACTTCTTTTTTCCTTTGCTGGTTTGTATTTTATGCTTTACTGAAACTTAATAAAGTTTTGGAAAAAAAGATTGTTTATTTTATTTTTATTGTATTATAAGGCCTAATTAATATTGTGCATGTTATGCACTGGATATGTGTAAATACACACCATTTTCCATATTTATATATAGTTACATTTTTGGAAGGACCCATGAATCAATCAATTTGTCCTTTGAGAAACAAATTAATTAGCTGAATTATGTCATTAATAGAATAACATTTGTACACCCAACATGTTTTTAAAAGATGGCTTGATTATTCAAAAGGCATACATGCTGGCAATACAACATCACTTGTTATTGTCATTCTTGGTCCATTGTACACCATTGCAAGATTTAATTGTTTCCTCTCCAGCTCAATTGCTCAAAATATCTCCAAAACATGGAGTTTGGGTAAATGCCATAAATGAAATGTCAACATGATAGCTTCTGTGCAAATCTTCTAGGGACATATCAAAGATCTCTTGCAAGCAACAAACCTGTTAATTTATCTGGTTTTTTATTTATTAAGGTTCTTTCAAATTCGTTTATAATCCATTTACAAATAGCCTTCAATTTCATTTTAACACTACAATTATTCCTAAAAGAGGAATTTCTGCAAGATGTTTTTTGTTTAAAAGCCTACATGAAATAAAGCATCTTTACCATCATAACTTTAGATACTATTCTGTTTGCTTGTTTTTAATAAAATATGTAAAGAGACAATAAAGCGTTTGAAGCCTCCTCATGCATTATAAAACTAGGGCTGGCTATAGTTTCATTTTCACTAAATAATTGAACATACAGTACAGATATCTATATTAGGTAAATCTAAATGGAATTTCAAAATGATTGAACCTCAGGACTGTGATTTTCCAAAGTATTTCTATGGTGCATATGGTAGGTATTTCTAGAAGCAGTTTTTCATCTGCTAAAGCAATGTAACTACATATAAGGTTTACCATATTTTTCAGATAATATTTATTGTATGTTGAGTTTATCTTGGTTTTGTTAACATCATCAGTCTCAGTTAATTCTATTTAATTGCTGGCCAATACATGTCCCATTGCTGTATTTCTCCATTTTTTATTTATATATTTTGTTGTTGTTAGCTGCAAAGTTGTGTCAAACCCATCGCGACCCCATGGACAAGGTTCCTCCAGGCCTTCCTGTCCTCTACCATCTTCTGGAGTCCATTTAAGCTTACACCTAATGCTTCAGTGACTCCATCCAGCCACCTCATTCTCTGTCGTCCCCTTCTTCTGTTGCCCTCAACCTTTCCCAGCATTAGACTCTTCTCCAGTGAGTCCTTCCTTCTCATTAGGTGGCCAAAGTATTTGAGTTTCAACTTCAGGATCTGGCCTTCTAAAGAGCAGTCAGAGTTGATCTCCTCTAGGACTGACCGGTTTGATCGCCTTGCAGTCCAAGGGACTCGCAGGAGTCTTCTCCAGCACCATAGTTCAAAGGCCTCAATTCTTTGGTGCTCAGCCTTTCTTATGGTCCAACTTTCACAGCCATACATTGCAACTGGGAAAACCATAGCCTTGACTATACGCACTTTTGTTGGCAGGGTGATGTTTCTGCTTTTTAGTGTACTGTCTATATTTGCCATGGCTTTCCTCCCCAGGAGTAAGCATCTTTTAATTTCTTGGCTGCAGTCCCCATCTGCAGTGATCTTGGAGCCCAGGAAAATAAAATCTGTCACTACCTACATTTCTTCCCCATCTATTTGCCAGGAATTGAGATGGCTGGATGCCATGATCTTGGTTTTCTTAATGTTAAGTTTCAACCCAAGTTTTGCACTCTCCTTCTTCACCCGCAACAAGAGGCTCTTTAGTTCTTCTTCACTTTCTGCCATTAGAGTGGTATCATCTGCATATCTTAGGTTGTTGATATTTCTCCCAGCAATCTTAATTCCAACTTTTGATTCATCTAACCCTGCCTTTCTCATGATGTGCTCTGCATATAAGTTAAACAGGCAGGGCGACAGTATACAGCCTTGCCGGACTCCTTTCCCAATTTTGAACCAATCAGTGGTTCTGTGTCCAGTTCTCACTGTTCCTTCTTGACCCACATATAGGTTTCTCAAGAGACAAATAAGATGGCCTGGTACTCCCATCTCTTTAAGAACTTGCCACAGTTTGTTATGATCCACACAATCAAAGGCTTTAGCATAGTCAATGAAGCAGAAGTAGATGTTTTTCTGGAACTCCCTAGCTTTCTCCATGATCCAGCGTATGTTGGCAATTTGGTCTCTAGTTCCTCTGCCTCTTCGAAATCCTGCCTGTACTTCTGGTAGTTCTCGATCCACATACTGCTGGAGTCTAGCTTGTAGGATTTTAAGCATAACTTTACTAGCATGTGATATGAGTGCAATGGTGTGATAGTTTGAACATTCTTTGGCACTGCCTTTCTTTGGAATTGGAATGTAAATTGATCTTTTCCAATCCTGTGGCCACTGTTGAGTTTTCCAAATTTGCTGGCAAATTGAGTGTAGCACTTTTACTGCATTGTCTTTTAAGATTTTGAATAGCTCAGCTGGAATACTGTCACCTCCACTAGCTTTGTTGTTGCTCAGTTTTTCTAAGGCCCACTTCACTTCACATTCTAGGATGTCTGGCTCGAGGTCAGTGACCACGTCATTATGGTTACCAGGGACGTTAAGCTCATTCTTGTATAGTTCTTCTGTGTAATTTTTCCACCTCTTTTTAATCTCTTCTGCCTCTATTAGGTCCCTGCCATTTTGGTCCTTTATCATGCCCATTTTTGCATGAAATGTTCCCTTCATCTCTCCAATTTTCTTGAAGAGATCTCTGGTCCTCCCTATTCTATTGTTTTCTTCTATTTCTTTGCACTGTTCATTTAAGAAGGCACTCTTATCTCTTCTAGCTATTCTCTGGAATTCTGCATTAAATTGGGCGTATCTTTCTTTTTCTCCCTTGCCTTTCGCTTCCCTCCTGTCCACAGGTATTTGCAAACCTTCCTCAGACAGCCATTTTGCTTTCTTGCCTTTCTTTTCCTTTGGGATGGTTTTAGTTGCTACCTCTTGTACAGTGTTGCGAACCTCTGTCCATAGTTCTTCAGGCACTCTGTCTATCAGATTTAATTCCTTAAATCTATTTGTCACCTCTACTGTATATTCAACAGGGATATGATTGAATTCATACCTGGGTGGCCTACTGCTTTTCCCTACTTTCTTCAGTTTAAGCCTAAACTTTGCAATGAGAAGCTCATGGTCTGAGCCACAGTCAGCTCCTGGTCTTGTTTTTACTGACTGTATAGAGCAGGGGTGTCAAACTCAATTTCATTGAGGGCTGCATCAGCATTGCAGTTGCCCTCAGGGATCCGGGTGGGTATGGCCTGGGTGGGCATGGCCTACTGGGTGGGCGTGGCTAGAGTGCATATGGACAGCTCTTCATTGTTCGCATCAAGGGTGCCTATTGGGGCCTGGGCAGGAGTGGGACAGATCTGAGGGTCTCTGGCAAAAGGAGGGTCTCTGGGCCAGGGCCAAGGCAGTGGGGCCATTACCTCACTGTTTCCAGGATGGCTTCACGGGCCGCATGAAACCACTTCGCGGGCCAGATCTGGCCCCCGGGCCTTGTGTTTGACATGTCTGGTATATAGCTTCTCCATCTTTGGCTGCAGAGCACATAGTCAATCTGATTTCTATGTTGACCGTCTGGTGATATCCACGTGTAGAGCCATCTCTTGGGTTGTTGAAAAGAGGGTTTGCTATGACCATCGTATTCTCTTGACAAAATTCTGTCAGCCTGTGCCCTGCTTCATTTTGTACTCCAAGGCCAAACTTGCCTGTTATTCCAGTTATCTTTTGGCTTCCTACTTTAGCATTCCAATCCCCCATGATGATAAGGACATCATTTTTTACTGTTAGTTCTATTAGGTGCTGTAGGGCTTCATAGAACCAGTCAATTTCATCCTCTTCAGCACTGGTGGTTGGGGCATAGACTTGGACTACTGTGATATTGAATGGTTTACCTTGGATTCGAACTGAGATCATTCTGTCATTTTGGGTTTGTATCCCAGTATTGCTTTTCTTACTCTTTTATTGACTATGAAGGCTACTCCATTTCTTCTGAGGGATTCTTGCCCACAGTAGTATACCTGATGGTCATCTGAATTAAATTCACCCATTCCTGTCCATTGTAGTTTGCTGATTCCTAAGATGTCGATGTTCAGTCTTGTCATCTCTTCTTTAACCACGTCTAGCTTGCCTTGATTCATGGATCTTACATTCCAGGTTCCTATGAAGAAAAAATCTGCAGCATCGGACTTTCCTTTCACCACCAGATACATCCACAGCTGAAGTGTCCTTTCGGCTTTGGCCCAGTTGCTTCATTCTTTCTGGCGCTACTAGTACTAGCCCTCTGCTCTTCCCCAGTAGCATATTGGACACCTTCTGACCTGAGGGGCTCATCTTCCAGCGTCATATCGTTTTGCCTTTTGGTACTATCCATAGGGTTTTCGTGGCAAAGATACTGGAGTGGGTTGCCATTTCCTTCTCCAGTGGATCACGTTTTGTCAGAACTCTCTGCTATGACCTGTCCATCTTGGGTGGCCCTGCACGGCATAGCTCATAGCTTCATTGAATTACACAAGCCCCTTTGCCACGACAAGGCAGTAATCCATGAAGGGGATTTATAAATTAATAAAGACAAAATAGTCAGTAGATCAAATTTAACACTAACAGTTCCATAATACTAGAAAATGCTTGAACATTTTCATTTATTTATTGATCTTATGCTATTTAATCATGCCCTTTTTCATTTGAAAAATCATTTTATAATGAAGTTAAGTCTTAAAATGTAATCGATTATTTGTTTTTTATTAGTCACACTTTGGAGCAATTTCTGAGAGCGTTTTCCAAAGGTGAAATAGAGACCGTAGAGTAGGGTTTCCCAAATTCTGAAATGCCCTGGGCTGCCAACAGAGCCCAGAGGACATGCGAAGAACCTTTTAATTACATTGCTACAATAAATCTACCTTTTCTCCAGGTTTTATTGCCTGGTATTAACTGTTTATTTGCGTTCATTTTACTGTTTGGATCTGTAGAGCAGGTATGCATTCTACGTTTATCATAAAGGGAAGTGTGATGGCAAAAAGTGTAGGAACCCCCATCCTATTATCTGACTTTCAGACTTGGGAGTGGAGAAGAGATTCTAAACAAGTAGGACTACAGGTAATCGTTGACTTACAACAGTCCATTTAGTGACTGTTTGAAGTTACAACATCTCTGAAAAAAGTGACTTATGACTGTTTTTCACACTTGTGACTGTTGCAACATCCCTGTGGTCACATGATCAGAATTCAGATGCTTGGCAACTAACTCATATTTATGATGGTCATGGTATCCCAGGGTCATGTGATCACCTTTTCTGACCTTCTGACAAACAAAGTCAATGGGAAAGCTAGATTCACTTAACCACCATGTTATTAACTGAACAGCTGCAGTGATTCACTTAACAATTGTGGCAAGAAAGGTCTTAAAATGGGGCAAAACTCACTTAACACATTTCTCACTTAGTAACATAAATGTTGGGCTCAACTGTGGTCGTAAGTTGAAGACTACCTGTATTTATCACCAGGTAAGACAGGCTAGGATTCCCATAAAACTTTATGAAAAATGTTTTGTCAATCTCTGATAACAATATAGATTCATTATTTATATTCCAGGTGGAAAAGCTATGAGCAGATCATAGCGAACTCCCTCATCACCACCCGTGCTTGATAGGATGGCTGGGAATTATAGGGAAGGAGATGGGTGGTTAAGAAATATGAAATATAAGTAAATGCACAGCAAGAAGACTGGACATTTCATAACTCAACGTGTGTGTGTGTGTGTGTGTGTGTGTGTGTGTGTGTGTGAGAGAGAGAGAGAGAGACAGAGAGAGACAGAGAGAGACAGAGAGAGACAGAGAGAGACAGAGAGAGACAGAGAGAGACAGAGAGAGACAGAGAGAGATGGAACCGTAACCATCCAACAGGGATGGCACCTCTTCCTTGGCATGTGTGGAGTGGCCAGGGGCTGAGGACGATGCTGTCCTGGGCCCCTCAGGCATTGGGGGAGGTGATCCATGAGATGGAGAGCTGGGGGGGGGGATCGGCTGCTGACAGGCAAGGTGGTGGTGCTGATAGGCAGCAGATCTCCTCTAAAGAGGAACAGCGGCCTCCTTCACTTGATCCAAGGCAAGGAGAGCAAAGCATAGGCAAGCCCAGAGAAGGGCTGCAAGGCTACTCGGGAGGAAGCCACCCCACCCCTCCTCACAAGGAACACCTGGAGTAGTGTAACTTAAGGAGAAGCCATGGGGAATTAATCCTTGCCGGGAACAATTGTTTGCTGCCTGTTGCTATTTGCCTCGCCTTGCCTTGAAGATTGCTCTTCGCCTTTTCTCTTGGATCAAGCCCTTCTCTTGTGAACTGCTTTTGGCCTTTGCTTCGCTGTACCCTTGGAACTGCTTCTTGCCTTGGACCTTTTCTTTGCCCTGAGAACTACCATTGTCTTGTGCCTGGATTTTGCCTTGAAGACTGGACTTGGAACTTTGGACCTTGCCCTATGAGTGTGCTCCTAGTCTGTAGGCTTTATTTGTACTATAGGGGCTGTTGTTTGGGGGACTGAGAGTGGCTGCCTTCAGGGTAGATTGAGGGTGGAGACTTACTAGTCGTTGGAGAGCCATTTGCTGGACCATTTGTTGAAAGAAATAAAGGACTCCCTAGAGCAGGGGTGTCAAACTTGCAGTGTCACGTGATGTGTCGTGATGTATCATGACTTTTTTCCATTGCCAGCAATGGGGTGGGCACGATTTTGGCGTGACACATACAACCTGTGGGCTGGCAGTTTGACACCCCTGCTCTAGAGGCATACCTTGCCTTGACCACCCGGGTGATAACAGTAATATCAGGGCAAGCAACATGAACCATTCATGAATAGCTCAGAAGCACCATTGTTAGTCATCTGTGTCAGAGGTCCCCAACCTTTTTGGCACCAGGGACCAGTTCCACGGAGAAAGGTTTTTCTATGGACTGGAGAGTGTGTGGTTTTGTGTGCTGCCTGCATCTCGCATATGGGGCTTTGCTTGTTTGTGCAGACCGGTTGCTGGCATGCCAGGGACCGGTACTGGTCCACAGACCATGGCTGGGGACACCTGACCTATGTTACAAGAATCTCACCAGACTTGACTGCATTCCCGTGTGAAGGGTCAGATAAGGCTTCAGGGATTCTGGGGGATGACTGGCCTGTGCTGTTTTCTGCAGTGCATGGACTCTAAGATCAGTCCCTCCCCTTCACACTTTCCTCCAGTCTAGCTGGAGATTCCACCACAGTAATCCGTTTTATTTTACTTAATATATAGCCACACATTTCAGTGAAGGCGAGTCTGCATGGTACACAACAATTCTTTACATGCTTTAAGTTCTGATTTATACATACAGAAAGAAAAGATGGTGAAAAAAATAAATTTTCTTTAATGCCATTCTTCACCTGTATTCCTTTGAACATGGTCAGAATAAGTAGCTTTGTTTTTTTCCTCCCCCAGGTTAGTTTTCTGTACTATAGAGGAGCAGAACTATTTAAAAAGCATAGCAGATGCTTAAAAATGACCTGTGCCCTTTAATGAAGGTAGTAAAAGGTGTGTGTGTGTGTGTGTGTGTGTGTGTGTGTGTGTGTGTGTACATATATTCACAACATTACTTTTTTTCCCCACCTTTGGCTAAGCTTATCACCTGCTTGTCATTTTCTAAAACAATTTTCGTTCTCCTTAATTTATAATATTTGCCAGATTTTAACTATTTATATTTCTTTGCTATTCCCTACTGCAAACTTCTTATAGATTTCCTGTAAGTAAGTCTCACTCATTGTGCAAATTAGATCAATCTCTTTGCTCCAGGGTTGTAATCTTGGCAGTGATGCCGGTCTGTTGCCATGACAAGTAATTTTCCAAGTTGCAGCGTAGCTTCCAGAGAATTCTCCTACTCATTTGATTTATCAGCTCATCAGAATACTTGATTGGTTCACAGAGATTGGTTAACCTTGTACCACTTGTTATTCTGCCCATATCACTATTACCAGCCTCAGCAGCAATATTTTTAAAAGGTATGGCTGCAATCTTGTTGAATGCAACAATACAAAATCATTGTCATCATTCCTGTTTTTTAGATCACAAAACTATTCACTCTCCTACAGGTGTTGTCATTATTTCTGAGCAAGTTGTAACTCTATAGTAAGACTCTCCAAGCAAATACTGTATTATTATCATTGTTAATTGTAGTGGAGCTGGGGTGAGAATGGGGCTGGCTGGGAGGTTTTATGGGAGCCCTGCCAATCCAGCAGGGAAATGAGGAGATCCAGCAGCTGGCGGCAGGGTGTGGCTCTGAGGAGGGAAGAAAATGGAGGAGGAAGCTGACAGGAAGTGGGGGAGAGAAAGAGACTGGAGGGAGGTTTTTTGGTGTGGGATCGGGCAGACCGAGCGGGGAAAAATAGAGAAAGCTTAATGAAGTCTGCCATCCAGAGCTAGCTGAGAGAGAGAGAGAGAGAGTTAGAAGGCCAGACGAAGTGAGGGCAGAGAGAGACGAGGAGAGTAGATAAAGGGCCCCTGTGAGCTCCAGAGAGGGCTGATTGCCATCATCTTATGCAAGTTGCCATCACCAGAGACTGACTAAGCAAGTCGCTGTTACTAGAGATTAACATTGTCATATCAGAGACTGGCTAACATCACCCTAAACAGGTTGCTGTTATTAGGGACCAACTGCTAGTGTTGTATGCCAACTGCTGCTACCAGGACTAGACTACCATCGTCTCCTGTAAGTCTTACTGCCTGAGGTCAACTATGATCATCCCATGTGAGTTACCATCAAAAGAGATCGACCATCACCATCCTATGTGCGTGGCTGCCAACCTTGACTGAACATCACCATGTCAGGCAGAGATAATAATAATAATAATAATAATAATAATAATAATAATAATAATAATAATAATAATAATAACAACAACAACAACAACAAAAACAACAATAATAAAGTTGTCGAGAATGAGAGGGTGAAGATCTTGTGGGACTTCTGAATACAGACAGATCACCATTTGGAATATAACACGCCAGATATCGCAGTCATAGAGAACCGAAGCATACAGTTGATTGATATCGCTGTACCAGGAGATGCCAGAGTCGAAGAAAAAGAACTGGAAAAAATTACACCATCGAAACTGCACGATTATGGATGAAACGTGTAACAGTGATACCCATTGTCATCGGGGCACTGGGAACTATGTCCAAAAACTTCGCAAAATACATCAAGAAATTGCTGCTTCCTGCAATAACTCCAGCAAAGCTACAAAAAACTGCACTACTCAGAACATCTTACATTTTAAGGAGATACTTGGTTGATACCTAGGATGCTGGCAGCAACCTGTGTCAACCATTAGTGCCAGTCATTTTGCGTGTTCAGTTGACTGAGTTTCATGTTTTATGAATAAAAGATAATGATGATGATGATGATGATGATGATGATGATGATGATGATGATGATGATGATGATGTTGGAAGGTACCTTGGAAGTCTTCTAGACCAACCTCCCTATATCATTTCAGAGAAATGGCTGTCCAGTCTCTTCTTTAAAACTTCCAGTGTTGGAGCATTCACAGCTTCTGGAGATAGGTTGTTCCACTGATTAGTTGTTCTGACTGTCAGGAAGTTTCTCCTTAGTTCTAGGTTGCTTCTCTCCTTGACTAGTTTCCATCCGTTGCTTCTTGTCCTGCTTTCAGGAGCTTTGGAGAATAGCTTGACTCCCTCTTCTTTGTGGCAATCCCTGAAGTATTGAAACACGGCTATCATGTCACCCCTCATCCTTCTCTTCATTAGACTAGACATTCCCAATCCCAGCAACCGTTCCTTATATGTTATAGCCTCCAGTACCTTGATCATCTTTGTTGCTTTTCTCTGTACTCTTTCTAGAGTCTTTTACTCTTTAAATTATCTGTTTCCCCTGATATTCTCAGAGCTAGCTTTCCTTCTATCATACCAGTTTGCTAATGTAATCGCAAAGTCTCTGGTGTTTTGCTTCGGCGGACTTCTCAGTCGGAACTTGACACTATAATTATTTTGTAGTCCATTTGAAAGTATTGTATTTGGCCATCCAAAGTACAGTTGCCTCTACAGAAAGATAAACTGAAGAGACATTAAACAAGCTGAGGTTTACTCTTGACAATTATTAAGTAATACTGTGCAAACAAACAAAACAACACAATTTTATAATATATCCCCCATAGGGAGAGGTCATATCACAATTAAAATTAACAAGTGAAAATCAACAATGGTAAAAACTATATGGAAGCAATAAGATCAGTATACATCTTGATGTATTTAATCACAGAGGAAGTAACATTTATACAACTAAAACACTAAACCTATGAACATCCCGTGTAATTTTACTTCTAAGATTTACAACTATTACCATCTAAGTTTACTGACCCCATTTTCACAATCTGTTCACATCTACTTCCACCAATCATTCTGCCTTACGTGTTTTTGTATCTTTCTTAAATGGATATTTATTTATTTATTTATTTAGTTGCATTTGTATACCGCCCTTTATATAAAGAGGTGCGTAGGAATAGAAGAAGAAAGGAGGTCCATCACTGATAAACCCCTGTCTTGAAATGTACAAAATCAGGATGGAACAAGAAGTGAAAAGAAAATGGAAAGAAGACTGTCTGCTGATCGTGTTGTATTTTAAAACACAACATATTATGCCAAGACAGGAGCCAGGACATGAGGGGAGGCTTGAATGGAGAATTGACTTGGGAGGCCGGTGTGTGGTGTAGTTGGTTCACATGGTGTAGTAAGATGGAGGGTTTGTTGTCACTGTGTGTTGGGGGGTGGGAGCACCAAGGGAGGCTCAGCTAATCTCAATGTACACATAGTTGTACTTTGACAATAAAGGTTCATTTCATTTCATTGAATGCTAATACCAGGAGCTTACTTTACATTCTGGCCCTATGGAAGAGCATGCAAAACAATGCATACAGCAAGGTTCTGGACCAAAGCCAGTGGATGAGAAAGGAATATACTGCCCATATACTGTTACAATGGTCTAGGAAAGAAACTGCCACATCTGTAGTAATGAGTGTGCACTATCAGCAGACTGGAACTGTGGACTTCAGCAGACGTTCAACAAGTGAAGACGACACGCTTTCACAGTTGCTGCTGCAAACAGCTGAAGGAACAGCACACTGCAAATAGTCCTTGACTTACAACCATTTGTTTAGCGACCATCTGAAGTTACAACAGCAATGAAAAAAGTGATGTATGACCAGTTTTCACACTTATGACTGTTGCAGCATCCTCATGATCGCATGATCAACATTCGGGGGCTTGGCAACTGGCATGTATGCATGACAGTTGCACCGTCCTGGTGTCATGTGATCACCATTCCTAACCTTCCCAGCTGGCTGTCAGTAAGCAAGGTCAGTGGGGGGAAGCCTGATTTGCTTAATGACCATATGATTCACTTAACTGCAGTGATGTGCTTAACAACCATGGCAAAAAAAAACATAAAAAGGGGCAAAATCCACTTAACTGCCTTGCTCAGAAATGTGAGGATCAGTTGTGGTCATAACCTGAAGACTATCTGCGTCTAGAGAACCCCAAGGTATTTAGGAACTAGTTCTCGTCCTAAAGGAGGATAGGAGTGATATTTAAGGAACAGGAGAGATGACCCAGTTGAAACACCAGGTTCTGATATCCATAGCACTTTTCCTTATTCACTTTTAACCGATGTACAGTTGTGAATGAAAACATCCCTGAATTATATTTCTATGCAAGGACCATGTCATGGCTCCGATAGATGAAACCTTTTAAAAGAACTTTAAGGCAAAGATTTATTCCTCAAAGAACATTTTATTCAGGAAACAAAGTATCGGCACTTACGTAGTTGAACCCAGTACTAAAGTTCCCTCCCCCTGATACAAGGTAACAAGTTGCAGTCCCCCCCCAGAAAGGCTGTCACAAATCACGTTCACCAATTATTCTAAAACGCGGGCTCTCCTCCCAACCTTTCAACCCGCCAAAACTTTAACATTGACCTTGGTCCTCACCTAACTGCAAATGTTATGGCTAACAGAAAACGCTCAAGCATTTCCCCCTTCCCCACTTCTACATCTGACAATCCCCAATAACAGAAAAAAGCACAAGGAAAGCAAAAGATAAAATGGCTATAGTTTCTCAATTGTCACAGCGCTGACAGACCACACATTCTTGTTTATCTCGGGGCTGGGGGACTAGCATTAGCGTAGATACGATATTTA
Source organism: Vipera berus (assembly GCF_964194415.1). NCBI lineage: Eukaryota > Metazoa > Chordata > Lepidosauria > Squamata > Viperidae > Vipera > Vipera berus. The sequence continues at coordinate 136,219,664 of NC_138202.1, forward strand.
GACCCTCATTTCTGAAGTTAGGCAATCAAGGATAATGGTGTAGAAGGGGGGGAAAAATAGGCCCAAGACTCAGTACAGAACTTGAAGAATATTCACCAAAAGAGAGAACCCTATGGAACATGATGAGCATGGGAAGAATTGCCGGAGAGATATGACTGAAACTTAAGATCAACCACTCATGAGATGCCCAGGAATGGTAGCCATGTTAGCTGTCATTGGGGATCAATAGTATCAAATGCTAACAGCACTTAGGAGAAGCACAGAAACTTGGCTATCAGAAATTTTATTATTTCATTATTTATTATCATAATTTTATCATTATCCTCTAATAATAAAACCAGACAACTGGATACGAAATCCTACTTTGAAGCTGAGCCTGAGGAGTCCATTGGAACTGCTTCTACTGTACTAGCCTCCCTGCCCCTAAGCAGCTTGCTTGCCCATGGTGCTAGACGCTTGGGTCATTCCTGGAAGCCTATGGTATTGGGGAATTTCAACCTGCTTCCTTTGGGCACAGACTCAGAAGCAACCTGGAAATTCACGGCGATCTTGGCAACTATAGAATTGATCCAATTTATTATGGGCCCAACCCACCTGCTATAGTGGTAGTTACTGCAGAGGAAATAGCAGGCAGGAGTATCAGGGGTTCACCACTTTGACTTTTGCATATATAAAAGTGGGATAAAAAAATCAAATAAAAATAAAACATTAATGCTATGGAATCCTTGGTGCTCCCTGAGCTGGTTTGCTTGCAGATGTTTCATTACACAACCAGCTAATATCATCAGGGCTAATAAATGTAAGGTTTGCTCGCTGTTTATATATTGTTTTCTGCTTGTTTGTCTTCTCTTTCATGTATTGTTCTCTTCTGTTGGTAAAAATCTAAAAACATTGGGGGATATTATCAACAACTTCTTGTCAAGGACAGATCACCACTCTTAGCAGATTCTAAAGTTTACTATATTACCCTTCTGCAAAAAGGTTGGACCTCTGTGATTGGTTCACTTCAGGTGTCTAATGCACCCAACTGGGTTTGAGAGGGTTATCCCCTGAGACTCAAACACAGCTTGCTGGTTTGGCCACCGCTTGGAATGAAGCACTGATGGCAGCTTTATCCAGCTTCTGCAGATTTTCAATTCACTGTGTACCCACTGGTTTACCAAGGACCTCCAGAAGATGAAGTAACAGCGATTCCTCCAGGATCACTGGAGGAAAACAAGGAGCAAAACTGTTTTCGTCTTTTGTGCCACTTGCGTACATTTTTGGTCATTCACACCTCAGTCACCTCCCAATTCAATTACTGAAATTAACTTCACATGGAACTGTCTTTGAAGACCATCTGGAAGCTTCACTGGTTCAGAATGCGCCAGATGAATGGCTATAGGGACTCTTCATTATACCCAACTAACATTTTTAAATATTGCAAGCTGAGGCTGGTTCCATACAGAGTACAATTCAAAATGTTGGTTATCAAGATGCAAGCTCTTTCTGGATTATTTCTGGGGTGCCTTCTCTCAATAATATCTCCCTGCCCCACGTGAACCAACAGACAGGGCACACTCCAGGTCCCTTTTCTGAAATAATACTACCTTATGGGTCCCAGGAGAAGTGCTTCCTTGATAGCAGCCTGAGATACACAGTTGTTCCCAACCCTGCAGACCTTTAGAAAAGAAGCCAAGACCCAGCTCTTTCCATGGGAACTTGGGTCAGGATGAGTAGAGATCCCAATTGGTAAGTTATAATATTTTATTTTATTTATTTATTTTATAATATTTTTATTTCCTTTGTATTTTTGTTTAATGATTTGGTACATTGCCCAGAGTCACATTGGTTGAGTTGGGCAGCCATATAAATCTTTTTATTTATTCGGTTTATTTATTTATTCGGTTTATATACCGCCCTATTCCCAAAGGACTCAGGGCGGTTTACAAGGCAAAATTTAAAAACAATCCAATATAAAATTAAAATAAAATAAAATTAAGTCTAGCCGCAAAAATTAAATCACAATTTAAAAACATTAAAACCCTCAGTCCAGAGCAGATAGCTCAAAGAGCCAGGTTTTTAGGTCCCGGCGAAATAAATAAATAAATAAATAAATAAATAAATAAATAAATAAATAAATAAATAAATAAATAAATAAATGTCATTCAATAAGCAAAAGTCTGCCAAGTCGTCTGAGTGACCTGTCAGGAATCATGATTGGATTTGGTTAGCAAGGTCATGTTTATTTAAATTGTTGGCTGTTAATTCTTACCCTTACAAAATAACCAAAATTGTCGTCTATTTTGCAAACAGAAATACTGTGATATTTTGCATGGAAGAAAAAGTTTCTGAAAGGGCAGATACAATCTGTCACTCCTGTGGAGAGCTTGTAGAATAAAGTCCATCAACATTAATCTTATTTTAATCATTGTTCATTATCTTATTATAAGCATTGCTTGCATTCACAGAAATAGCAAAGAACTTTGTGTTTTCAGAGCTGGATGAAGAATCCATACCCTTGGAAATAAATTACATACTGATATCAGTGATATCTCTCCTTAACAAATATATTCAATCTACCCAACTCCTTTCAGACTGAACTGCAAACTGCATGACTAATTTTTGTGTGTGTGTATTTTGTTTTACCTTTTCTCCAAACTGTCTTTCTAATTGAATTGTACACTAGAGAATCCAAAAGCCTGAATATTATTTTGTTTCATGTCGGCAGATACCAATAAAGCTTTTATTCTATTATGCATGCAGAAAATAAATTCATACATTTTAATAAAAAGTCCTTTCCCAGGAAGCTATAATGAAGAAATACCTAGAAAGGTTAATAAATTAGAAAAGGAGCAAAGGAATGCTCTAAGGATGGAAATAGAAGATTATGATTCCCAGTTTCTTAAGAGAATGTCACACAGCAATGCAAAGTTTACAGCTATTTGTATTTATACTAATAATATAAATCATGTTCATGTAATAGCAATGTCTTTATCTTTTATAAATGCCAATCACTGCCATCAAAGAAGCATAACAAATTTTCAAAATAGCAATTCTTTTATCTGCTTTGCTTTAAAACTACTGACATCTAAAGTAAAATTATGTAAATACGTAGGTCAGAAGCTATGAAACCAGATATGCAAATCAAATAGACAATGGAAGGATAGGAAAGAGTAAGAAATAATAAATGAGGTAAATTTTCTTTGAAAAGAAAAGAAAATTATATGAGAAAAATATTTAAAACAAGAACAGATACTACTGTAAGTTTCTAAAATGAAGAAATGCTAAACACCTGACTTCTGCTAGTTGGTAAATCTAGTATTTTTATAGTGTAAATTTATAATATTAACATACAATAAGAATGTGATCATCCAGTTTTCACAGATGTATTCTTCAAAATTATTTGCCAAAGAAGATTGTAAATAGTAAAAAAATTATTCCCTTACTTTTAGCTCATTGAAATGCACAATTGCAGATGAAGTGCAGGCTTAATCTATGTTAGCAGGAAAAGCAGCCAGCTGTCAGATTTTATTAAGTCCTTTTTCCCCCCTATGTGAATAGTCAATAACAACTGTCTAATTTTAGGAAATGATGTAGAGGTAATGTTCATTGGTAAGGATATGATAAGGTAATGTTTGCATTCAAGAGTAATATGAAGGGATCCAACACATTCCCTGGAAAATTCTGTCCAAGTCAACTAATTAGCATGTTTATTGAGCACATTAATTACTGTGACAGTTCCAGTAATTTTAAGTACCTTAACTCCTTATGTACTGTCTGTTCACCTTTCCTCTATCATTTTCCATGTTAACTAAGTAACTATACTACCCCACTGCCTCTTTAATTGTATTATAAAATAAAATAAAAACATTAGATTGACAAATGGATGCAAAACTGGTGACATGTTCCTTCTTCCCATGTAGGATACAAGATGAGAGTTCCCCAGCAAAAGTTATTAAAAACAGTTGCACTGTATCCATCATTCTGAAGTCTCCAGACTGTTCACTTATGATCTGGCTTCCATTACTAACTGATGGACAGAATACACGCCCAGAATCTGAGCACCCAATCAATCTAATATATCAGCATTTCAAAACAGAGATATGTTCTAATGATGCGTGGCGAATGGTATAAAGGCAAGTTCCTTCTTTTCAAGGTCAATATAACTTAGCTTGGATGCTACAGCCACCAACATCTGAACTGCTATTGCCCTTATGCTAGAGTTAGGCTTTATCCATCTATGATACTTAAGGTATGAAATGCAGTTTCTCTGTAGATGCTGTTTCTAATCTCATTTGTAGAAAAACACCGAGATCTCCTAGTTACTATCCTGTTTCTGAATATAAAAAATTATGGGATGGGTTTAAAAATTAACTATTGGTATTACTTACCAATACAGATTAGAAGGTTTGGAAACAAACAGCTGCAATAAAGAAAAATAAATATTGCAAGTAGCCTTGGAAAGATAAAGAGAGAAAAATCCATTACAGGGCAAGATTCCATTAATCGGGGGAAAAGTAAAAGCTACTTACTAGTTGAAAAAGAGATGGAATATATTTCAAGTAATATAAGAATCAATGAGCAGCACTGTCATTAATAATACTGAATGTAAGCAATGTGCAGACATTCAGAGAATGCACCAGAATTTTAATGCAAGCTCTACAGATTTACAAAATACATAGGCTGCTATGTATTTATGTCAAGCAACCATTAAAGGTCAGCCCTGCAGTTCAATATTTCCTGACATATTTGTAACCCCATAGTAAGCTACTGATCTTACTCAATGGTCTAGTTATGAATCATCACTGCAAGGAACAGAAAAATGAACTGGGTGGTCCTTGAGAAACACACAGTTGCAAGTGACAACATTTCTAGTACAAGCAAGCCGAGCATTAAAAACCACAGCTATAAGATTAGCAATTTAATTAACATTATTGCATCAAACTTATTTTAAGGACAAAAGAAACCACAGCAGGCCTTGGAGTTAATGTGATACTCGACAATCCAAATGATTTAATTTTCTGTGACTAACTTAAATTGTATGCTTCAATAAATAATTTCCTTCACCAATCCTCATGCAGAATAGGTCCTGATGCATTCACTTGATCCATATATCTGAACTGTCATATTACGGTAAATCTATCATACATCATACAGGCATACTACTAAATAGAAGAAAGCTATTATCAGTCCTGATTCTCCTTTTATTATACACCATAATCTGGAGCATGCCAATGAAAAAGGGGTAAGTAACAATTTGAAGTCATAAATTAGGAAATTCTTAATGTGCAGTTTTAGTAATGTTTATTTTTAAAAAAAAAATGGCTTGAGTATTAATACGTAAGTAAGAATGTATCATTATTGCAAAACTTGGGAAAACTTACATTAAGCATTAAGTTTCATGTAAGAAGATAAGTAAAGTAAGTATGTAAAATTACACACACACACATATACACATACACACATATTTATACATACATACATAAACGCACACACACATGTATGTATGTATGTATGTATGTATGTATGTATGTATGTATAATACAGTATATGGGTCAATATCTGAAGGAATGCCTCTTCCTAAAGTGGCCATCCCTGAAGATCTGAAGGACAATTTATTTTAAAGTACTTTCAACAGACTACATAACAATAGTGGCAAAAAGCTTTGCTATATTGCCTTTCTTATGAATTTAATCACTAGTACCAGAATAAAACCAGTTACTCTGGCTTTTTAAACTGATCAGTCTTTAGAAGTGAATTATATTTCTTTCTACCAGTATTTTATTATCCTAACTTTTTTTTAAAAAAAAAAGACATTTTATGATTGTATGACTAATTGTGTTATATTTACTACTGTGACATTTGTTAATGATGGGCAACTACATATCCTGATAAATAATAAATATTGAGTATTCTCCATATTTCTAATAACTTGTCGTGCATTAACTTTCTTCCTGCAACCTTCCCACAAGCAAAGACTTTGCTACTGGGAATCTGGTAAGGAGTGTGAACAATCACATCAGTTCCTACCATGTTTCTACTTGTGAGAAGCTGTGAAGAAACACTGAAAATGAGGGTCACGTGGTAGTTGTACATCAATACATAAAATAGCCTTTGATTGATAGGTTTCATTTGCCATGAATTAGTCTACTCCTTCTTAAAGTCATCCCATTTGCTGATCTCATAATCAAATGTCATAGTTTAATGTGCTACAATAACTAATCACAGTAATTAGTTTACAATGTACCAAACAAAAGAGGAATAAAAGTCCTAGCCACTTGCTTTACCCACACTTATAACTTTTACACCTCCATTACTCAGAGCCCCAAACACTGTAATATTTCCTCAAAGGATATTTCTTTTGAGATGCTATTTTCCACATTTTTTTCAATAAACTTTTCTGGTTTAGCAGACAGAACTGAATCCCTCTTTTCAATGATAGTTGCACCACCAATTTCTACCAGGCCATTACTATAATATTGACACCTTTATTTTCCATTCTTTTCCTAATACTACTCAACACAGGATTTGCTTTTAAATTGCAAGCTTACCTGTTGTAGTCACACAAACCCAAGATAATTTTTGGAAAGATAGAATTCCTTTTGTCTGATTATATACAGTATTCACTTTATAACTGTGCATGTTGAAACGACATTTAGTATTTGAGTACTAAATACAGGTAATCCTCAACGGTTCTTTTAGTGACCATTCAAAGTACTGATAAAAGTGACTCATGACCACTTTTCCCACTTATGACTGTTGCAGGATCCCCTTGGTCACGTGATCAAAATTCAGATGCTTGGCAACTGACTCATATTTATGACGGTTGCATTTATGACGGTTGAGGTCATGTGATCATCTTTTGCAACCTTCCAACAAGTAAAGTCAGTGAAAAAATCCAGATTCATTTAACAACTGCAGTGATTCAACAAGAAAGGTCATAAAATGGGGCAAAATTCACTTAAAAATTGTTTCACTTAGCAACAGAAATTTTGTGGTCAAAGGTTGAGGACTACTTGTACTCAAATTGTTGTGTTCCATCTGCAGTTTCTCCAGACAGAACTGGATACATTCTACATTAAAACATAGCTACTGTCGCTTGAATAGATGGATCCAGTGGATTAGAGATCCATTTACTAGATGGATCAACATTTTATCCAAGAGCTTCCTAGATTTCTACATAATACTCTCTCTTTTATTAGAAACAATTCCTTCATTTTTAGCATCTAAACATATCGTATCATAAGCAACATTTTTGTTTCTTCATTACTTTGCTTTCTCTTGAGAAATCTCCTTAGACATAAACATAAATTCAACCAACTTTTTCTGTCTTCTTGTGAGCCTGAGACTTAATATAGGTAGTCCTTGCCTTAGGAGCATAATTAAGCCCAACATTTTTGTTGTTAAGTGAGACATTTGTTAAGTGAGTTTTGTCCCCATTTAACGACTTTTCTTACCATGGTTGTTGAGTGAATGACTGCAGTTGATAAGTTGGTAACCTGGGTGTTAAGTGAATCCGGCTTCCTTATTGACTGCTTGTAAGAAGGTTGTAAAAGGGGAGCACGTGACCCCAGGACACAGCAAAGGTCACAAATTCAGTTGCCAAGCATCTGAATTTTGATCACGTGATTCTGGGGATGCTGCAAAGGTTGCAACTCTGAAAAACGGTCATAAGCCACATTGTTCAATGCTGTTGTAACTTTGAGCATTCACTAAACAAACTGTTGTTAAGTCTAGGATTACCCGTACACAAATAAATTGCAGTTAAAACACATATACAGCTCAAAGATTAGTGCTAATTATGTGAAGTGGTTAGAGTAGTTCAGAAATTCTCAGTCTATTTTTGCCTTATGTATTTCCACTTCTTTATTTAGTCCCAAGGTTGTGATGGTTCAGATACTTTTAATATATTGCTACACCACATACTCAGAAGAGCCATTATGAGGAATACTGTCCATTAAACCTTTCTCCTAGCAAAGGAAAAAAATACCTTTGGCAGAGTAATCATATGAGGTGTTATGCTCCTCTTATTTGTTTTCCCTTATTAATTTCCACTTTCTTCTTTTATCATTTTTTTCTTACCAACCTTCATTTCAGGTTTTCCATTTCAACAAACCTACCTCCACCCCCATTTCTATGTAGTTGGATGCAACTACTTTAATACTATCAATACATTTATCAGTTGTTTTCTTTCAATCCTCATTACAACCCCCAATTACAGTTAGAAATACAACTATGGATACTGCCAAGCAAATAGCTTCTTTGATATACGTTCTTTTAACACAAAGTAATTTTGTGATCTTGTGACTGAGCACTCTTTTTCTTTCTTTATTTTTTTTATTCAGCCTGCTATGTTGGTGACCAGGAATTACCAGGCCTTAACACAGTTGCCCTTAATGCTTTCAGCTCTCTATCAAAGAACCTACTGTATCTTCTTCAGCTAAGTCCTCAACTAACAGAAGTGAAGCACACACTCAGCTAGTTGAAGAGAGTCTTTCCAGAATAATGTTAATTTTGAATCTACTCCATGAGACCCCTTGATATAGGTTAAAAACCGGACCAGGACATCAATGAGGAAGAGAAAAGAAGGTTTGGTGTAATCATTTCAGGGTAGGACTACTAGATTTGAGCTGCAAATATCCAGATGACCACTAGATGGGAGCAAACATTTTATTTGTCCAACGACTTTGCTATCAGTTAACAGTTGTCCAGATTTAGCAATACAGATCTGGTAACCAAGAGAGAAAGGGGAGTCACTCATCACCATTGTACAATAAGCTTTGCTTCTTTTGGATATGCATGTCATGATGCTACTTTTGTCAGGACTGAATTTATCTCCTATATGGATACCACTGCTCATAAATTTCTTGCCTCTCCCCTATTCCTTGTTCAGACAACAAAGAAACTCCCAGTGTCTTGGATGCAAAGGGAAGAAACAGTCTCTAAGGTTGATATTCTCTATCATCGAGATGAGTTTGTCCTTGATTGGCTTCAAGAATATCATGCTTCCATCCAGGATTTCCACCCATAAAAATGGGCAGAGCTTCAATCTTGACTTTTGTGACCACCTCACTGCAGACACTCCTGTTTCCTGAAATACAAGGAAGATAAAATTAGCAAAAAAATAAAAAAAATAGCATGGTGCTTTTTAACCTAGATTTACGTAATGCTTTTCGGTTCACAGACTCTCTTTGAACACAGCCCCACAAAACATTTACACCAAATCACAGCACGTTTTCACAGGGAGCTAAACCTGTTTGTCTAGTAATTTGTCAAGCCTTAACACTTCTCCAGCCACAAATATTAAGAAGGATAAGTGGAAACCAGGGAAATCCAACTATCTTATCCTTTATACACCATAAATAAACCAGGCAAAGGATCACCACTGAAAGAGCAAAATTTATGTTAGCATAACTTCCTACAGGCTCGAGAATTTGTGAAAGGACTCTAAGTATACATTTATTGATTGCACCTGTACTTCCTGGCAGGCTTTGCTTTGGGATCATACTTAGAAAACTATGGCAATATTGAAGATTTCTATCAACATTGGAAACAGAGGCCAAATGGGTTAAATCCTGGAACTGGAATAAAAATAAGAGAAGACAATAAGTACATGATGTAATTGGAATTCTGTGCACAGCTCTTTGGAAATATACTTTTCCTGACTTTTTTATTGTATAAATAAACATGCAAGGAATTCAGTGCCTAGCTAGAATAATATTGCTTCTGTAGGATATTATTTATTTATTTGTATGTTTGTCTTCCACAGCAAGGTCCTTATTTCAGATACATTTTGCTGTTATATAAATAATTTGGCAACCATTGAATGCTATGCATTTTAGCTTGGACAGAGACAACCTTGGAGATTCTGTCTCCAGCAGAAATAATCTTGGAATTGCCTCATTCGTTTATAATGTTCAATCTTTATGTTGAAAAAGTTCTACCCCAAAAAGAGAATTAAAATTGCTATGTGTGTCCTGAATACCCACTATACAGGAATCCACTATGTGTGCCACACTATGTTTTAAAACTGAATCATAATATCAGTGTCAAAATATGTCTAAACACTAACAATTTAATCAGTTTTGCTGTATGCTGCACTTTTCTAGAATAATGTGTTCTGTCCTAGTGTGCAAAGAGTGTAGAAAAGAGCAACAAAGTTGATGGGGCTCTTAGAAGCTCTATCCTGTAAAGCAGCAATCCCCACCCTGTGGGACATGGCCCACTATCAGGCTGGCCAGTGCACGCACGTGTGCGGACACAAAGTCCCACTTGCGCTAGCACCACAGTTGCAGGGTGCAAAAATGGGATGCCACACTGCAGGGAACAAAAACAGGATACCAACACACCTCGGGCCATGAAAATGGGACACTGCCGTGCCTCGGCCATGAAAACGGGATGCTGTGCCACAAGGCATGAAAATAGGATGCTGCTGCACCACAGAGTGCAAAAATGGGATGTGGCCATGGCACGCAGGGTGCAAAAATGGGATGCTGCCACCCCATGGGTCACAAAAATGGGACTCGGCCAGGGCTATGGGGCACAAAAATGGGGCACCTCATCGCAGGGCATGAAAACAGGACACCACTGCACTGCAGGGTGCAAAAATGGGACGCTGTACCTCATGCACGCTCGCTGCTCTGTTTGCGCAAGCCCACACATAAAATGCTGCTCCCTCCCTTTCCCTCTAGTCCGCCAACCGAGAAAGGTTGGTGACCTCTGCTGTGAAGAATGGTTATAGAACTGGATATATTTGACCTCAAGAAGAAAAGGCTGAAGGGAGACATGATAGCAGTCTTCCAATGTTGTCACAATGGATGGAGTCATTTCAGCTAATTGAAATGAATAGTACAGATTCATTTCAATTTCAATATTTCAGTTTCAGAGCAGCCCAATTCCATAATGACATGGCTTACAATTAAAAATAAAATTAAAATAAAATAACATATATTGCTGACCAGAAAGCAGAACTAAAAACCAAAAGAGCTCCTAGGTCAGGGCCTGGGAGAATCACCAGTCCTTTAATAAGTTGCAGAAATTTAAATTCTCCAAATTTCTTCCAAGGGTGGGCATAATATGGATCTCTTGGGGGAAAAAGAGATATAAATCCTAAGGAATGGCCTAAGGATTTCTTTCTTGTCAGTGGCTGAAATAGAAAGCTTCCAAAGATCCTTTCAACTTTATGATTCTAAATAATTGTGTAAGTTAGAAAATGTCCCATTTTTATTCTGCAATTTGATTTTCCACATTTCTGAAATTATTCCATAAACTATATTACATATTTTTTCTTAGGCCTTTGGGGGGAAAATGTCACTTTTAAAAAAATTTCTATAACATATAAAACCTACAAGAATTATCTTACCCAGTGAATCACTTTTTAGCTCAGGTCTGTGCAACTTTTTTCCAGTCAGGAAACTCACTTTATTATTAATTTTTCACTACAAAACTGCAGTAGGTAAGGCAATGCAATCCTAGGAGGTTGCAGAGATTTCCAAAAGAAAAATAAAACACAAGTTGCCCCATTAGTTAATGCCAGTGAATGCATTACCTAGTGCAGGGGTCTTCAAATTTGGCAGTTTTATGACTTGTGGACTTCAACTCCCAGAATTCCTCAGCTAGCATGCCGGGGTGAGGAATTTTGGGAGTTGAAGTCCACAAGTCATAAAAGGGCGAAGTTTGAAGACCCCTGATCTAGTGGATGCTTTGATTATTTTTCTTTTTGCTCAATTGTTAACAAGTAAACTTACACTTAGTAATTCATTTTTTTAATCGTATCTGTCTGAACTTTCCTTTTATTGCATTGCTATGAATATATTTCCCCAGATGGCATTCCCTTAGAAGTTCACTATTATAGCTAAGAACCCCCTTAAGAGAATGGGAGCTGTTTTAGGACGCTGAGCTTGTTGATCAGATGGTCGGCAGTTTGGCGGGTCGAATCCCGAGTGCCGCGTAACAGAGTGAGTGCCTGTTACTCGTCCCAGCTTCTGCCAACCTAGCAGTTCAAAAGCACGTAAAAATGCAAGTAGAAAAATAGGGACCACTACGGTGGGAAGGTAACAGCGTTCCATGCGCCTCTGGCGTCTAGTCATGCCGGCCACATGACCACGGAGACATCCTCGGACAAGCGCTGGCTCTTCGGCTTTGAAACGGAGATGAGCACCGGCCCCTAGAGTCGGAAACGACTAGCATGCATGTGCGGGGGAACCTTTACCTTTACTTTACCTTTAAGGTCACTCATTAATACTCAAGTATTCCTGAGATTAGTGAAGCAGGTTTTATAACTATAACAGAAAAGAGATATCCAGGAAATATATGATTTGGATGGGAAAAGTGTAACAGTTAATTAGCTGCATTCCAGTCTGAGGAGAATCCAGAAGAATTCCCACCGACAGGGGGGGACACTGCTTTTGTGAAACATCTTGACCTCAGAGGGGAGGAAAGCCCCCAATCTCCTGAGCTTCCACAAAGGGTCAAAAACTTGGCAATGTAGCCTTGTGTGGGAGACACAGGGACCCACATAGCCATGGGGCTGGTTGGCTTCGTGAGAATCTCTCCCCCCAGCCTGGATTAACAGTTCCTACTCTACCCATCTTGGAATTCTCCATCTTTTGCAATTTTATAATGTTGCTTTACATTTTTTTTAAAAAAAAAAACATTCACCTTAAATTATTTGGTTTTCAATATTTTATTGATTAAACTGGGCATTGCCCAGAACCCCTCTGTGAGGGAGAATAGCTGTTAAGCTGTTTGAGGGGAAGGAGGGAGGGAGGATGCACGTGTCTGTGTAAAAGGGAGAGGGAAACAAGGCAAAGTGTGCCTGAACTTCTTTGAGGGCATTATGTATCTGTTTGAGCAGAAGGGAACAGTATGTAAATGCTTGCATGTGGCTCCAAGTAAATGTGTGTCAGGACGGCATGTCCCTAGGAATGGTTCACAGATGAGAAAAAGGTCTGATTATTTATTTGTTTGTTTAAATTTATTGGCTGCCCATCTTCCCATAGGGCAGAGGTGTCAAACTGCCGGGCTGTGGGCCGGTTTCATCATACCAAAGCCGTGCCCACCCCATTGCCGGTAATGCAAAAAGAGTCGCCATACGTCGCAACACGTCACGTGACATGGCAAGTTTGACACCCATGCCATAGGGTAACTCTGGGTGGTTTACAATTAAATCTTAGTTAAAACAAAAATGTTAAAATCAAACCTTACAACCAAAGACACATGGGGAGGGTGGAGGAAGGTGGGATCTGTTTTTACTCAACCAACCACCTCCACTGTGCTGATCCCCGTCTGGGCCCCCAAGCTGACTGGCAGAGCGAGGTCTTTAGGTCCTGATGAAGGACGGGGGGGGGGTCAGGGCCAACCTCATATTGGGAGGGGGGCAAGATGTTCCAAAGGGCAGGAGCAACAGCAAAGAAGGCCCTCCTCCTGGACCCTGCCAGCCAGAACACTCAGAGCGTGACTCCTCTGCTGGAACGAGTGGTATGGGCCAGTTCCAGTGGGGTGAGATAGTCCCTCAAGTAACCTGGAGCCAGGCCCTGAAGGGCTTTAAAGGTGATCACCAACACCTTGAATTGCACCTAGAAGCAGACTGGTAACCCATGCAGGTTGCGGAGGAGAGGTATCACAGGGGCCGTTCTTGGGGCCCCCAAAATTACCCACACTGACACACTCTGTAGCTTCCAAATGGTCTTCAAGGGTAGCCCCATATAGAGTGCATTACAATATGCTTGCCAAGAGTTGATTCACTTCTCAAGGCATGGTGCATTTCCTAATCTTGTGCTGACATGAAAAAGAATTATTTTATTTATTTATTTATTTAGTTGCATTTGTATACCGCCCTTTCCCTGAGGACTCAGGGCGGTTTACAGGGAATTAAAAATCAAAAACATACAAAAGTTAAAACCAATTAAAAAGCATTAAATTCACCCTGTACACTAAAAACCCCAGTTAAAATTTTCTCCTCAGCCTGGGCCCGAGAGCTCAAAGAGCCAGGTCTTCAGGCCCCGGCGGAATGATCGGAGGTCGGGAGCAGTCCTCAGCTCCACCGGCAGCTGGTTCCAGAGGGCAGGCGCTCCCACTGAGAAGGCCCTATCCCTGGGTGTCACCCGCCGGCAATCTCTCACCGGCGGAACCCTGAGCAGACCCTCCCTGTGGGAGCGCACTGGGCGAAGGGCGTTTGATGCCGGCAGCAGGTGTTCCCTCAAATAACCCGGACCCAGGCCATGTAGGGCTTTATAGGTAATAACCAGCACCTTGAATTTCATGAATTAGATGTAGGGTTAAACAAAACCACTAGGTGTTAGATTAAAAAGACATTAGGGATCCATTAAGACAAACAAAACTACAATGAGGGCAGCTTATTTAGAGGATTTTTTTTTCTTATGCCTTTCGGCAAAGTTGGGTATGGTTTAGTAGGATGTGTTTGCTTAGAAAATTATCTGCAATAAGTAAGTGCTTTGGATCTTGTTCTAGTGTAATCCATCTCTCCACTCATTAATTCAGCCAGTAAAGTTAATACTGTCCTGAAAGCAGCTATTTGTTCCAGCTCACACAAAACCTTGAAAAAAGTTGTCTTTTGCCAATTTAATTATTTTCAGAGTGTTTTAGTTTAAGGCTAAGGCAAGAATTCAGAGACAAAAATGCAGTGCTTTTGTTTGGAGGCAAAGAACATGATAGCTTTTAGTTTTCAACCAATGAATGTAGGCTTAGATTGGCCTTCCTGGGACAAAGCTGTATTGTAATGGATAAAGAAAATAGTTTGCTTTGGAGCTGAGCAATGTATGAAACACAGAAATATTTGTTGCAACCTAGTTATGTTTTTTTTTTTAATTCTGCAGATAGACATAATAGTTGGAGAAGGAACAGAAGACCTGAGGAGAATAGTAAAGCTTTTCCTCAGATCATTTTGATATACAAAGGTTTCAGGACATTCTTGCAAAGTAGAAACAATAACTGTAAAGTAAAAACAACCATAAACAAATAATGCTATATGACTGAAACAAAGCCAAAATCCAAACTAAGAGATTAAAAAGTATAAGTAGCATTTGATCTCAGCACTGTAGCAGCAGTATTTAATATTAATATCAGTTATTCAAAACAAAACATAGGATTAAGAAAAATAGGAAAAGATGTTCACGATCTTGTGTCAGGAGCAGATGTAGGGAATGTGTGAAAGAGCACAAATAATTTCTACTTTTTCCAAAAAAAAACCACTTTCAGCAAGTTACTTATGTGCATTTCACTCATGCTGTCTAGAGTCTTGTGAGAAGCCATTCATCCTTACTTTGAGTTTCTTCACGATAATTATGCTTGCTCTGAACTAACTGTGGGGACAGAAAACACACTCCAAAATAGGATCATACTTTTATATAATCACTCAATGAATGCTTTTATTCTTCGACACTTTGTTAGACTTGAAATAAACCTTTGTCTCCATTTCTGCAGGGCAAGCATAATCTACCAATATCACTACAGGGATGTAATGCATAGTGGATAATAATCCACTTTCTTGTTTTTGTTCCAAACTATCCAGTTAATAATTCTAGCAGAATCACAAGTATGGCCCAGGTATTGATGACTTTGATGGTGTTTCTACCATTCAGTTTTGTCTTTAGCAATTTCTCACTCTTTGGATATATTGTTTATTAAATTAATATGTTTTCCTTTCTAAATTATTATGTGTGTGAAAACCACAGTCTAAGACTGGTGGAAACTCACAAATTTAAATCCTAATCAAGAATGTAAGAATACAGCAGAGGCAACTGCAAGCAGAGTGTTTTGTTTGTAAATTTGGGTGTTCAGATCTGATCAATTCAATATTTTCAGACACTGAGGAAATTCTTCAGGTATCACTCAGAGGGTTCCAATCACAATTGATATAATAATTATCAGTATTAGAAGTACAATTATAATCTGTATTTATAAATATAAGTACAGATTATAATCTATTGCTACTTAGATTTATTCACATTGTAAAAAAAAAAGTCACTCATGAGACCCTTCTGTATACACTTAGTTTCCTCCTAGATTTTTCAAACTGGAAACTGTAAGACAAAAATACTTTTAAAAGAATTATTCTGTTCCTTTCTCTCTTCATTTTCATAACTCCATTTGTAGTTTACTTTTATAGCGTTCTGATTCAATGATAATAGAAACAATTTCTGTCCATGTCTTTCAAAAGAATTCTCACATCTGAAAATAAATGGTGAGGATGGTGATAAGTGTTTTTAGCTGCTGCTTATTTTCTGAATAATAATTGAAAAGGCTAATAATTAGATGGACCAGAAGACAAATCATGGATTTGAGGAGCAAAGAAAGATGGAAAGTAGATGGTAGTTGTGGACATACACATGTGGAGATACCTCACAGCCATTATATTTTTGTTGCTGGAACCAGTATTTTTTTCATTCTACTGTATATCTTTGAATGACCCTGTGGACAGTCACCTTTAAAAATTGAAACAGACATTTTATGGGGATGCTGAGTTTTCTTTAAGTAACTTGCAAAAACAAATGAAATCAAGCTTGATTATCAAAGTTAATATGCAGCGTTCTCTTCTATGTAGCAGAGATGCAGAGAACCTCTAAAGCAGGGATAATACGATATTTATGACAGAAATGCTCCCATTTCTGAATCATGATCATTCTTTATTTGAAATTCTAAATAGATTTTGTGTCTCAACTATATTTTAATTCTTGTTCCTGCACTCCTGACTTCCATACAGTTAATATAATTTTAAAAGAAGAGAAATATTAATGGCATTCAGGGCAAGCCTATACATTGTATTACTATGGAATATAAAATAAGATTATAATAATGTTGTTCTTCCAAATGATGAAAAAAGTTAACAAACATGATAGAAATGCCTTGATTTTCTTGAATTTCACAAAGATAACTCCATTTATTGAGTCACAATCATTATATCTTCAAATGTCCCCATTTCCTATTTTAATGCTTTATATAATTTGAAATTACTCATTTGTAGCCCCTGAAATGCTATTTATAAAATGAAAGCAATAGTGATATTTATTATAATGGGGATTGTGTAACTAACATCAAAAATTAACCTAGGTTCAGTTCACTATCTGGTATCAATTTATAAACAAATGTCATCTGCTATTAAGTTTAAAGAAAGAAGATCAAGGGAAAGAAAACTGTATTTAAATTGCAGAATCTCATTATTTCTAGAGATGATCAAATAAATTACTTCCATCTTATTTTGGAATTCACTAACTTCCTTGACAAAGATTTGGGAAAAGTTAGTTTGTTTCCACAAACGTCATCTTGTTTTCTCTTAAAGGTTTGAATTGCCAGGTATACATTTGAAAATAATAATAATAATAATTTTTGGAAGTTCTATTTTTCATTTTGCTGATATAAGGGATGAAGTTAGGGCAGAAATCAGAGGTTCCCAAGATAGAGTTGGCCATTATGTATCTCAGCAGACCAAAGCCATCATATTCTGTGCCAGGTTTTTGCTAACTCACTTTTTAAATGGTGTGAAGCCTGACAATTATTATTTTTAATGAAATTTCAATTGCCTTTCATAACCGGAGGTTACATCATGTTTCTACCTTTACAATTTATTCTAAACGGGGCTATCTAAAACCTTCAGTGAGTGAAGCTTAGCTGCTAACCTATCCACAATATGAGAATAACATGATATTATACAATTAAAAAATCCCAGCAGGGGATCTTCTAGTACAGCCCCCTGCTCAGTCAGGAAATCCTATACCATTACAGACAAATGGCTGTCCAGTCTCTTCTTAAAAACTTCCAGTGTTGGAGCATTCACCACTTCTGGAGGCAGGATGTTCCACTGGTTAATTGTTCTAACTGTCAGGAAGTTTCTCCTTAGTTCTAGGTTGTTTCTCTCGTTGATTATTTTCCATCCGTTGCTTCTTGTCCTGCCTTCAGGTGCTTTGGAGAATAGATAGATTCCCTCTTTTTTCATCAGCTTTAAGTTCTGTCCCTTTCATATGTGTGTACAGACAAAACAGACAAGGTTTGAACTGCAATTTGCAATTCTGTTCTAACTACTACCACACACCCTGATGACACAGCTGCTTAAGAATTTGGCTCATATTCATCTTTAGAAAGAAATTTGAGCTACTCTTCTTCAGTCAGGCCTCTAATAAGAGGATTTTAATGTTTAATGTTGTATTGTCTTCGAACATATTTTAATATGTTTATTTTTGCACATGTGATTTCCATTACATAGATTGTCCTTGGTATGAAAATGCAAGATTCTATTGCTGGTTACTTCATGGCTCCCTTGCATGGTGAATCTCAGTCATGTCATTTTTTTTTATTGAAAAGTTTTACAATACATTTTATCTTTAGCAAAACAAAACCCCTCCCAACCCCCTCCCCTCCCACCCTCTTCCCACTCCCCAACCCTTTCCCCCCCCCCGACTTCCCAGAGCTGAATACAGGGTATAAAAATACAAACAATCATAATCTAACTTGTGCAAACAATCCTAAACTATTTAAACTATTGCACTTTAACTCATATAGATAAACTCCAAACGTATATATATCATATCAATAATTATTCAAATACAAAATAATACTTTTTAGTCCCATATTTGCTCCGTAGTATCTCTCTGTTGCAAATAGTCTTTCAGGTGCACTAAGATCTTTACCATATCCTCGGAAAAAAAACTTTACAGTCCATTCTTCTGTAGTCGGTAATTTTACCTTTTTACTAGAAATCTTACTACCATAGTTAAATTCAACATCCATTTAATATCCACCACAATAATATCAATAATACCCAATAAGAACAATCACAGATAAGACAATTTTATATCAATTATTAAAAACTATTCTTCTTTCCAACTAGGCTTTAAATTTCCATACTAAAACCAAGTTTATACAACCTTTCCTTCTCCTAATATATTATACAACTTAAAATACCATACATTACTTTCCAAACTTAATTTTTTTTTATATGATCACATCATTCTTATATTTTCTATTACATATTTCATTATTACCCATAAAAATATTACAAGTTAACTTTCATCTATAATTTTTCCCAAAGTTGCACCAGAGCATATCACAAAGTATATACCTGGAACACAATATCCACCTTCTTATCACACCGTAAATATACGTACCAACCAAATAGCAAATCATAACCTACAAAATATCAGTAAGCACTACTACAAATCTTCCCACTTAAATTTTCATAATCATCTTAAAACTAAAGCAACATAAAATATTACATAGTTATTTTATAAGGGTGAAAAGTATATCCCCAATTATTTAGCCCTTCTAACAATTTCAATTCCCATAATCCTTATTACATTATTATCTCCTGCAGTTATGCAGCTAAATCTTCAGGCTTGGTTCATTCGTCTAGAAGCAGCACGCCTCTTCCAATTTCTGGCCTCCTCCAGTGATACTGAAATTTGATCCACTCCTGTAACTTTCTTATCTGTCTGTATTATTCCTTCAGCACCTTGTAGATTCTCTCTGTATCGTGAGACTCTCTCTCACCTTTCTTCTTTGTAGATTCCAAAAATGGTATGGGGGCTGCTTTTAAAACATTACTGTAGAAATCGCGTGCCTGAATCACCGTAGTAAAACAATGCCTCGTACCTTCATAGGTCACCACCATACCCACTGGTATCTGCCATCTAAACTTAATATCACGTCGTCTCAATTCTTGTGTCAAAAAAGCAAATTCCTTCCTTTTTCTTAAAATTCTTGAAGGGATCTCTTTTAAAATCAGAACTTTTTGCTCAGCAATTACAAAATCAGTATTGTAGGAGGCCTGGATAACTTCATTTCTAATCATTCTCTTTGTAAAATAAACCACCACATCTCTGGGTAATTTCCTTTGTCTTGCAATTCAAGAATTAACACGAAAAATTTTATCTATATCTTCCATTATTTCATCTGCTGGTCGTCTCAGCACCCCTTCCAAAGCCTCAGAAACCATTTTCTTCAAATTTTCCTTAGGATTTTCTTTTAGGCCTCTAATCCTTAAAGCAAACTCCATCTGATAATACTGTGTCAAGATCAAATCATAATCAATTTTCTCTACCACATTTTCAGTTTCTGTCATTTTTGCTTCCAGTCTAATATCATTTTAACTGAGATATTCCACTCTTTCGTCCAAATTCTCAATACATATAGCCATGCCTTGCAATGCAGATAAAATGTCTGCTCTCAGTTCTGTTAATTTCTCTGTAATCTTTTCATCCATAACCTTAGCTAGTTTTTCTGTTAACTTCTCCTCCAACTTTTTATCCATTATCTCAACAAATTGTTGCATTTGCTTTTCCATAGTCTCTTGCAGCACATTCTGCAAATCTTTTACTGTAAGGGCTGATGCAGATACGGGTGCAGGGGACAATAAAGTTTTCAACGAAGACTGCTGCACCAGAGCAGGAACTTTAGAAGATATAGCCGCCATTTTCACCCACTATTGTTAGCTACGCACTTCCACTTATGAGCTTAGCAAAGTCCATTGAGTTAAAGATCAAAACACCATCTTCACCAAAATCTCCTGCATCGCTCTGCCTGCGTCCTCATTCTCAAAAGTTCTTCCTTGCTAGCAGGGATGGTTGCGAACGCCCTGTTCTGCTCCAAAAAACCCGGAGCAGAGGCGCCTCGCAGTCCGGAGCATGCCCAGGCTTCGGGGGGGCTCAATCCTTCAGCTGCCAAAACTTTAAGTTCTGGCAGCCCCGGAGAGCTCTACCCCTACCTGGGCGCTCACCCCCTCCTCTTCTCCCGAGGAGGGGGCTTCCGAGCCGCCGAAACAGCTGATCGGCGCTGTTTTCGGCGGCTCTATGGAGCCGCGAGGCTGACAGCCGAAGAATGGCTGCCTCCGGCGACGCCTTGCCATCCGGAAGCTCAATCTCAGTCATGTCATTGACAGTATCAATCTTTTATGAGAAATTACTTGAATTTCTCTTATTTGACTGTATTAGCATTCATAGATGCCACAGTATCTGAGTGGTGGAATCTAGCACTAAGTGGAGGGGAGAAGTGAAACAGCTCAGTAGCCTTGAGTCTCTTATGAGGAGGAAGAGACTGAAAAGGAATCGTCCCTAAAAGTTTGAAATATTTATCTACAGTTGTTATGCAATGTGTGCTTTAGTCTGGCAAGGTTCCTCTCTATAGGCAAGCAACAATAAACATATTACTCTGATCAGCATATTGTTTCATCAATGGTTTTTTATGCCTGATAACCTGGAGGATTATGGCAGGAATGCTATTTAGGCTGTTCGGTATGATTCTTGTGAACTGATTGTTCACTTTTTTTCTCAGCGGTGAAATAATATTCACGGGTTTAAAAAGAAATACCAATACATGTATTTAAAACCATACTGTAGTTGTACAACCTTGTAAGGTATCCCAGTGAGAATAATCAAATACATCCAGTTGTCTGAATTCTTCTCTAAGACAACAATAAAGTTAGTTAAACCAGACTAAAACTAAATTTAAACAGGCAGCTGTCCAAAGTCTGAACTGGGTTTATGGAAACTCTTTGAATTTCTATTAAAGCAAAGAAATGTAAATGATTATACAAAAGCTTATTTAAAAAACTGCTTATGCTTGCTTTTCACTTGCATTTTTTAAACTTGAATAATCATTTATGACACAAAAGATTTGCTCTTCGCATTTGTTTTGAAGATGCTTAATAAAATCTATCTCCTTTTCAGCAAAATGAATGGGACAAAGAGCATATTCTTAACCCCCACCAGCCCAGACTGCCTTTCTTGGTGAAGTGAGAAATGGAACAAAGAGAAGAAAGTGGAAAACATAAGAGGAATTGACCTGCCAGGATCCTGCAAAATTCAGGATCCCTTGAAGAGAGGAATTATACCTGTGCAAGTGCAAGTTCGATCCATGCCATTATTCCATTATTATTATTATGAAACATTCTTCCTCTTGAAACTTCCTCAGCTCCATCTCTCCTTATTTTCTGGATGTCCCTCAAGATCTGGCTTTGTTATCAGGCCTGCAGGTCCCAAGAAATCTTCAGGTGGTTCCATTATTGATTTTTGTCTATGTGCATGTTTTTTAACATGTGTATGGTTTTTATACTTTTTATTTTGCTGTATGCCACCCAAGATAATTTCTTGTGAGGTAGGCAGGCATATAAATACAGTAGAGAGATAGAGATAGATATGAAGAGGTAGAGGGAGATAGATAATAATAGCACTGTGAGGAAAGAGTT
Organism: Vipera berus; assembly: GCF_964194415.1. Lineage (NCBI taxonomy): Eukaryota > Metazoa > Chordata > Lepidosauria > Squamata > Viperidae > Vipera > Vipera berus. Next base: position 136,241,841 of record NC_138202.1, read on the forward strand.
CAAGAAGATGGGGTTGAAAAGGAAGGATGGTCCTTTGCTTCTCCCTGTGTAGTAAAATCTTTTGCAAATCTCAAACTCCTAATTCTAGCAGCTTTAAGGCCTTAATAATAATTCACATTAGGATCTAGAGACACAACATAACAATCCACTGAGGGACCACACATATTAAAGCCTACCATATTTCCCAGCTCCTTAAAACATGTTAATGTTGGTTTAAATTACTTTGTCATATAGCAAAGTAATTTTTCCTTCTCTATTAAGGTTGCACTTAATTCCTTTGGTGGCAAGCGTACATGTCAAAGTTGTGGAACTGAAAATATGTTCTGTACAGCGCTTTAGGTAAAATGTCAAATGAAAAGACGCCACTATCATTAGCAATCTTGAACAATAGATAATACCATTAGCCATCTAATGAATGAAAAGGTCATTTCATATAAATCATGTATTAAGTATAACATAAAACAAAAGCATGTTTCTCAGGAGTTACCAAGTAATGGTCATAGAAAAAAGCATCTTCTTTTGCAAAGGTGCTTTTAAATAATTGCTTTAATCTCTCTATTAATTTAAGGTGCAGAAAGCCAGAGGAAGATTTTATCTGCTTCTCTTTTTGTTAATTATTTCATAAAAGCTGAGTCTTTTTAATATTCTTTATACAAAATCAGATATTTTTTCTTCTCCTTAAAGATCGCATGGCATCCACTTGATGTTTCATTAAAATGTACAGCTTTCTTAAATTGAATTGTTGGCTCTTAATTTTAGATTTTTTGGCTTTGAGGTGTTTTTCTCACTAAAGTCCCTTTTTCTAAGGATCCTTAATGAATGATGGAATTAATTCTAACTCTTCCTGAACTGATTTGCCAAAACAGCTTGTGCTCCGAGGAGCAATTGGTAGGGGCTTTCAGTCTGTCTGCCTAGACATTTCCATTCATCTCAAGACTTCATATGGATGCTACTACCGGTATCTGTTTTATACAAAACAGGAGAAAGTTAAAGGTGTTCCCTTTCCCTCTCTTCCCCTGATCAAAATAAACTCTGTGAGCCATCTATGTGAAGTATGTTTGTTGTTATCCATCCCTTAATGTTTGCTCATTTCTGGCACAATACTCCTGTGAGGAATAAAAATTCAACTCCAAGGGTGTTGGAAAACAAGTTTTATTTTGTTTGTTGTTGTTGTTAGTTGCGAAGTCGTGTCCGACCCATTGCGACCCCATGGACAACATTCCTCCAGGCCTTCCTGTCCTCTACCATCTTCTGGAGTCCATTTAGGCTCATGCCTACTGCTTCCGTGACTCCATCCAGCCACCTCGTTCTCTGTCGTCCCCTTCTTCTCTTGCCCTCAATCTTTCCCAGCATTAGGCTCTTCTCCAGTGAGTCCTTCCTTCTCATTAGGTAGCCAAAGTATTTGAGTTTCAACTTCAGGATCTGGCCTTATAAAGAGCAGTCAGGCTTGATCTCCTCTAGGACTGACTGGTTTGATTGCCTTGCAGTCCAAGGGACTCGCAGGAGTCTTCTCCAGCACCATAGTTCAAAGGCCTCAATTCTTTGATGCTCAGCCTTTCTTATGGTCCAACTTTCACAGCCATACATTGCAACTGGAAAGACCATAGCCTTGACTATACGCACTTTTGTTGGCAGGGTGATGCCTCTGCTTTTTAGTGTGCTGTCTAGATTTGCCATGGCTTTCCTCACCAGGACCAAGCGTCTTTTAATTTCTTGGCTGCAGTCCCCGTCTGCGGTGATCTTGGAGCCCAGGAAAATAAAATCTGTCACTACCTCCATTTCTTCCCCATCTATTTGCCAGGAATTAAGAAAGCCGGATGCCATTATCTTGGTTTTCTTAATGTTTAGTTTCAACCCAACTTTTGCACTCTCCTTCTTCACTCGTAACAAGAGGCTCTTTAGTTCCTCTTCACTTTCTGCCATTAGAGTGGTATTATCTGCATATCTTAGGTTGTTGATATTTAGGGTTAGGGTTAATCCAATCTTAATTCCAACTTTTGATTCATCTAGCCCTGCCTTTCTCATGATGTGCTCTGCATATAAGTTAAACAGTCAGGGTGACAGTATACAGCCTTGACGGACTCCTTTCCCAATTTTGAACCAATCAGTGGTTCCGTGTCCAGTTCTCACTGTTGCTTCTTGACCCACATATAGGTTTCTCAAGAGACAAATAGGATGGTCTGGTACTCCCATATCTTTAAGAACTTGCCACAGCTTGTTGTGATCCAAACAATCAAATGCTTTAGCATAGTCAATGAAGCAGAAGTAGATGTTTTTCTGGAACTCCCTAGCTTTTTCCATGATCCAGCGTATGTTGGCAATTTGATCTCTAGTTCCTCTGTCTCTTCGAAATCCTGCCTGTACTTCTGGTAGTAGGTTTTATTTAAGCGTTTGCAAAAGCTGCTGTACCCTTCTATATGCAAATAAAGGGCCACACTGAATCAATTTCAGCATTGGCTTTTATACCCTATCCCGTGCATCATGCCACATCCTTCCAAAGTGAGCCCAGTTGAAAGGCCCGCCCAGTCACATGCTTCCTGACCACCTAGCAACCATTACAATTACCAAATCCTCCAATTATTAGATCAAAAGCCTTTTTTTTGTTCCTGTCTTATCTCCCCTCCCTTTTCTGTGGCATGATTTGTAACATCCTGCTAACTAAGGGTGTAGCTTTATCTACAAAGTGAACTGTTACCCAAATTGGATAATTGCAATTATAAAGGATTTATGTCTTCCCTTGTTTATCTATAAGAGTGCCTGCTTTTCATCTAGAAGCTTTGTGTGTAACAGAGTTCACGCTTTGGTTAAACATGGCTGCACTTTGGTTCATAGTTATACTTTAAAATACTAACTCTAGGCAGTTTTTATAAAGAACAAACCTTATATAAATTGAATAATATATTATTCATAAGCTATATTCTATTCTACAATAGTGTGCACTATTCTAAGACTATGCTTTAAGTCAGCATACATAGTTTCTCTCTGTTCCTTCAGCTTACTATATCTCCTTTCCTAAAAAATGCCTTATCTAAGTGTCTCTATATGCCTATTCCTTTGGCAAAAATGAAAAATTATAGTACCTCACAGTCCTGAGATTCGTTGAGGGCCTTTCATGATGAGGAGGGAGGGTCTCCAAATGGGCTTCAATTGATTAGTGGAAATATCACATCTTTTGAAAAGCGAAGTATTCCCAGTGCTTTGATGTCTTCAGGCATTGGGAGAAAAAGGGGGTGGCAGATTTCCATTAGAAAGAAGAGTGCTGATTTTGAAGGATGAAAGGAGTCAGATGACTCTCCAGTGTATTGAATCATAGGTAGCGCAGGCCACAATGAAACAGTGGAGAGAAAATAACAGGAAGAAAAACAACAGTTGGAGACCTCGAAATGAAATTGGGAGAGAGTAAAAGACAGTTCAGTCAGAGTCATAACATAACAGAGTGACTGGAAAGGATCCATAGCTCAGGATCCAAAATTCTATGTAGATGGTCCTGCTTACTTCAATGAGATTGCCACTTAAAGGAAGGAATAACAAAACAGGGAGGAAATAAGATGCCTCAAAATGAAAATTAAAATCATACAAGTTTCAAGATTAGAAAGATTGTGTGTGGGTTGCTAGGTGTGAGAATTTTGCTTTACAGAATGCTTGTCTTAATCTTCATTGCATACTTCCTGATCTCTTTTATTTCAGTTCTTTCTCTCTCTCTACTTTGTGTAAAATAACCAGAAATTTAAGACAAATTGCTAGCCAATTATTGGAACAAGCAATAACTCTTCCAAGCATATAGGCAGGGTTAACATTCCACTTATTTTCTTTGCAATTAAAACTAGAAAGGAAAAAAAACAGTCTGAATGAACAGTTGATGGTTTTTAGTTTGTTCAGCTTTGTTTTTTATAAACTCTAATCATGTTTTTGAAAGTATGCTTTTTTAAAAAGGTTATTCTGCTATCTTTAGCAACCTAACATTTATATGATGAAATAAATTACATTTTTTATTTAAATTATAGCAATTATTTCAAAAAATATATCTACATTATCATATGCATATTCATTTGTTTATTTAATTTTTACCCTGCCTTTATTATTTTTATAAATAACTCAAGGTAGTGAATACACATAATATTCCTTTCTGCTCCTATTTACCCCACAACAACAATCCTGTGAGACAGGGTGACTGGCCCAAAGTCACCCAGCTGGCTTTCATGCCTAGACTGGAAAACAATTCACAGTTTTCTGGCACCCTAACCACTAGACCAAACTGAAACTCTTTAACTTAATACAAATTTATTTTATTTTATTTAATAAATAACTTATTAAATTTAAATTTATTTGATTTATTTATTGATAAATTTATTTATAAAAGTTATAATTTAGGATTTAATACCAAATTTATTTTATTCAATCATTCTGAGGTGCGCAATATAGGTTATTTCCATGAGATAACTAATTTTGGGGACACAAGGAAAATGGTTGAGTGAGCAATGAAATCTAAACACATCTATTGAGTCCCACTGAGTTTTTCTGCCATGATAAACACTTGGGTTTTCTTGGGTTACAACAAAAAAGTTATGGGGTTTTTTTTGTGTGTGTTAAAATTAAATTCTACAAATATATATATTATTTATTAAAATATTTGTTCAAAAGACAGCATCACTTTTCCCTGATCTTTATTATTGCACAGGGACCACTATGAAAAAAGTAAAAATTGCAGAAGATTTTCAGATTTTGGAGGAGAGTTGTGCACATCAGCATAAAGTCATTCACATTTGCCTCTCAAATTTGAAAAATAAATGGAAGTCTTGAATTTATATAGAGCATGTGTTTTAGCATGGGCTAAAGATTCCTATAAAAAACTAATATTTTGCTCCCAAATCAGTGATATTATTTCTAAAACTTTCCAGTAATTCCCAAGATGAAGTCAAATTTGAATGGCAGACTTTTCAACTCTCTTCTTGACCAATATTATAATTTTACATAAATTCTTCTAGTTACATTCATCCATTTTTATATGAAATAACTGCATTTCAGCATTTGCTTAAGTATAAAACCTACACTTTTTCAATCTACTAAATGTATTAGACAGTCTACTTTATTATGTTATAAAGCAGTATGGAAACCATTAGATTCCTCACCATCACCACCCAAAACTGAATATCTGTAATAGGTTTAATAGAGTAGTGTTATTTTCCATAACTGACTGCTAAATCTTCAGATTTCATATTATGATGGTGACATCATTATGAACTACATTTGCACAGCTTTGTTCTGCCATGCTTGAGCTTCAAATAACTTTAGGGTTTTATTAACTCTACTTCTAGCTGCTATTCATCAGCTGAGCAGGTGTATTGCCTGATAGGGCAGTAATCCCCTTTAGATGTATGAGTTGTTTTATTCCTTTTTATTCCAATAAGCAGCTCTGGGAGCATAATAAAACAAAGGTTTTATTCTTTATCTTTTTTCTCGCTAGCAGTGGAACTATAAATTATCATCCATCAGCAATAAATTTGGCTATTTAATAAATAAAAAGGATCCCCTGAACTCTCATAAAGAACATAAGCGATAAAAAATAAACATAATATTTGTTAAAGCAGCTGACAAAATGAGGGATTGGTAGAAGCTAGTGTAGGGAGGAAAGTTATCCATGAAGTTAAGCCTGGCACTATATTTAAACACCACTGAATCAGTGACATTTGCCTCTAGCATATCTGTTTAATAAAATTGAAATCATCTTTCCAGTATAAATTGACCCAATACTACAAGTCTAAATGTTTTGGAACATTTTTGTAGTATTGTATAAAATAAACACCTCCTTGAATATTTTAATGGCAAAATGTAATGGTAGGCAACTTATCCATTTTGAACACAAGATGGGTGAATTGAGCTTTGATTCTTCTAGAAGCCATAAAATATAGACAGAGTATCAGAATCATTTCCACCTCCAGTGGCATGCTTAGATCTTTCATGTGGCTCATCTGTTTTGCTTCCATGACAGTCCCAGCTTGGAGATAGCTTAGGCATTCTTTCTTGTTCCCATGTTAATGGGAAGGATTTTCTTAAAAAGGGGAGGGGAAGGAAAAATAGAAAACTCCATTTCTCAAAAAGTCTGGATCGAACCAATAAGATGTAATGAATGAACATTACATTAGACTGTAGCAACCTATCATTCAGCAAAGTAAGATAACTACCTCAGCCAGACCAGTTTGTTTCCTAACAAGCCAGCAGATTAATAGATGCTTTCTGTTTTTACTCTCCAGACTTAGTAAAAGTATTAGTAATGTTTCCTGCTTTAAGTACCAAAAGGACAGCTAAAGCTGATAACTGAACCTGAAGATGCACTGAAATGGATTTACTTGGGCTGCAAAATCCCAGAACTGTCACATATCTTGTCTATGAATAAAAATGAAGAGTGATTAATTTAATGGAATTAAAAAATGGTTTTCTGAAACTTTTCTTTTATCTATGAAGAAATCCTTGTCCCTTTTCATCAGGAAATTTTATAGATGCTGTACAATGAACTAAAATGTTTTCCCAATCTCAGTTTCCTGGTAATCTTTTGATAGCTCCAGTTAAACAGCACTGAGATAATTTAATCTGGAAGTAATGAGTGTATGGGTAACTATTGCCAGAACTTCTCACTCCTAACAAAATCACAATTGACACATCAGCAAAAATTAGAAAAAGGCAATCCTGGGCACAACTGCTCAAAGAACTATGAAGTGAGGAACACCTCCAAATTCCTGACTTGCTGTTTCAGGACAATGTGACGCTCCCCTTCACATCAACCGGGAGAGCAACCTAATCCAACCACAATCCTGACCTGTGGAGAAGTACCACTGCCTTGGTGGAGCAGTGGGCTAATGCCTCCTTAAGTAACACCAGCTGCCTGCAATTAGTGCAGGTTCGCATCCCACCAGGCTCAAGGTTGACTCAGCCTTCCATCCTTCCGAGGTAGGTAAAATGAGGACCCAGATTGTTGGGGGCAATTAAGCTGACTTTGTAATAATGCCGCTTGGGGGTGTGTGTGAAAGCCCTAATAAGCAGGCATATACATAGAATGAAGGCTATTGCTAAGCTTGTAAGCCGCCCTGAGTCTTCGGAGAAGGGCGGGATATAAATGGAATTTAAAAAAAAAATTATAACATTTTCTCTTCACTTCTGGTGGATCTCATCAATGTATTGATGAATCACTATGGAAAAGGATCCTTAAATTCAGTCATTCATCCTCTATCACTATGAGTGATAGCTCACTCATAGAGCAGTACCAGTGTAAATCGGCGACCCAATCTTCCCATCTTTATAGGCTCTCCAAAAGTAGCAGTGAGGCTAACAGGACCCATGTTAGCTGCAGTCCCAACATTCAAACATTATTGGAGGTCATCCACAAGAATGGCCAATGCTATTTCATTGCACAGTAAGGGTGGATCATGACTTTGAAGAGATCCAGACCATCAGCTTCATCCAGGATTGTTTGCAGCCGAAGTCTAAGCACCACCTCTAACGTCTTCCTAAATGAGGTAAATGAGAGAATATGCAGAAAGTATGCAACAGTGTATAATTGAGAGATGGCTTCTTCAAGAGAAGGTGTGCTAAAACCTTCTTCAAAGCGGCACCTATCAATTCTTCTCTCAGGGATGCATTTATCACCACCTGGACCTATTCCCTCAATTTCACCTTGGGCACCTAAAGGAGCAAAAAAGAATAGGGATCCAGCTTATAGATGACAGGACTCAAGTCATTCAGAACCAAGTTCACATATTCAGAGTCCACAAGATAAAAAAAAAATCCCAAGATATTGTCCCAGTTTTCTTCTCTGGCTTATTAAAAGTTTCTACCAGATATTTGTATCAGGCTCTGAATATAATAAATATTCATCTTAAAAAATTGCATGAGATGTATATGCCAAATTTGTGCTACGAATATCGGTTTTGCTGGTTTGCTTACATTATAGCCATAGTGAACATTGCCAAATGGCCTTTGGCCTTTAGTTGGAGTTTGGATAGCTTTTCTAGAATCCTAACTTGGTTATTTAAACTATTCTGTCACAATCCCTTGGCACCAGAAGGCACACTGAGATCTTTCCAGCATAAAAAAGTAGCCAGGCATGTATACTTAGAATTGTGTTACAGCTCTAAAGCTAGGGTTCCTGGTTATGATATTTTGTAATTCTGAAATATTTTTTTACAGTAGAATCACCTATGCTGAACAGTCTCTGGGGTGAAATGAATTATTACTTTGCTTTATACCAGCAACAAAAATAGCAGAAATGGCTGTAGAAAAAAATGGAATGAATAAAAATTGTTCATAGTAAAAGGAAAGAGCCCGCACTGCTGACAATTTGAAATGGCCCCATTAACGCATGACCTTCCATATACAATTGTTCTGTCTTATTGGTATTTACACTCTTCTGCCTAAAGCAAAAGTGAACAACCTGTGTCCCAGGATTTTTAAACATCTTCCCAATACACTTTTGTGAGCCACTCTCACCCCAAGGTCGCCCTGCTTCTACTGCTATATGTCAGTTTCATTTTGAAATTCTACATGTTGTGATGACAAGCTTATAAAAACAGAGATTTATGTACAGTATGTAATCCATTCATACAGCAGCTCAGTCAATATGCAACTTGAGAGTAGCACACACAAAACAGCACATTATAACTATTATATTCAATAAAATGATTAAAATATAAAATATAATAAAATACATTGTGCCAGAAGCAACTTCATCTGTATATTGCCCAGAGTCAGAAGATGCCTAAATTAAAAATTAAATTAAATTATTAAATTATTAAAAACTAAACTAAACTCCTGAATTCAGGCACTTCCCAAATCCACAGCCACTTAGTCTTGATAGGATTGAGTCACAGCCTCTAGACCAGGGGTGTCAAACTCGCCGTGACACATGATGTGTACTGTATCATGACTTTTTTCACTTTGCCAGAGCTGTGCTGAGAGTGGCTTCCATTTGACTCATCCAGCCCATGGGCCGGCAGTTGGACACCCCTGCTCTGGACACTAAGATTTCTTGGGCTGGCCAAAACAGTGGCCAATAGCTGGACTTCTTTCCCTATATATACTGACTGGAACTAATACTGACTGGAGAAAAGAAGAACCACCATAACCCCACAGTTCTTATCCCCACCCTACTGAGTGCATTCAGGAGGTTACCAGGTCAATGGTATCAAAGGCCATTAAAAGATCAAGGAGGACCAGGGATGCAGCATCCCTATCCTGATCCCCGATGTGTAATCTTCAAGCATGATCAACAACAGAGGCTTCACTTTCTTAGGATCTTGCGGAAGAACAGGGTAGAACAACAGCTAATGACCCTCTTTTACCGGTCTAACATAGAGAGCGTCCTCTCGTATGGTATTGTGGTTTGGTATGCTGGTCTGACAGCCGCGGACAGGAAAGTATTACAGAGGGTAGTGAGCACAGCACAAGACATTGTGGGCTGTCCCCTGACACCACTGGATGACATCGCCAGGGTTCGTTGCCTTGGAAGAGTGAGGAAGATTCTCAGGGATGACTCACACCCTGGACGGTATCTCTTTACTCTACTAACATCCGGTAGGAGATACAGGAATATAGCCAGCCGTACCAACAGGCTGAAAAATAGCTTTTATCCGTGGGCTGTTAGGCTTTTAAATGGGACATAATCTTATGCAGAATTGACTTGGGAGACCGGTGTGTGGTGTAGTTGGTTCACATGGTGTGGTGGGATGGAGGGTTTGTTGTCACTGTGTGTTGGGGGGAGAGAGCACGAGGGGAGGCTCAGTTAATCTCAATGTACACATGTTGTACTTTGACAATAAAGGTTTATTTTATTTAATTCTCTTGGTACTGGGGCCAAGCCTGAATCCAACCAAAATATCCAGATAATCCATTTCCTCCAGAGGCCTTCGAAATTGCACCCTGAGCACCTTCTCAATAATCTTCCTCAAAGACGGGTCAGAAATTAGTCAACACTGTTGGGTCCAGTAATGACTTCTTAAGGAAGGAGGCAGTCTAACCATCTTTAAGAAGAGGCAGAACCCAGTCATCTCTGAATGATGAGGTCAGCATCAGATGCCACTTCTTGGAGGTCTCAACCACCTAGGAAGAGGCTAGATATAATGCTATTTGTTTCCCCTTTTATCGCTGTTATTATGTTATACCTAAAAATGGATTCTATAGGCTCTACACTGGCTGCCTATTAGTTTCTGAAGGCAATTTAAAGTGCTGAGTTTAAACCAGTAAACCATTCATTCATTTAATTTTTATTCCTCTTTTATTACTTATTAGTAACTCAAGGCGGTAAAGATACATAATACTCCTTCCTTCTGAGTTGTCATCTTGTGATTTTGGAGTGATGGTATTGAGTTTTTCTTGTAGTGAGTCACGTTTTGGGATTTGCATTTTGTTGGCATTCCTGTGGATCATGTATTCTAAGGTGACTGCCAGGTCTTGTCTGATGGAGTTGAGGCATGCAGATTTTTGTTCATCAGTGATGTGTTGCTATTTTTCCATGTGGCTGTGGGCATCAGTGATTATGAACCAAAGCATTTTGCACCCATTTTGGAAGGCCAGTTTTCATGCTTGTGCGCAGTCGATCAGTGGTTGGTAATGTATGTAATGTATACAGAGCTATGTATCAGAATTCTATCCAACAGACCTCTGTTTGATGATAAAAAGTCTGTTCTCACACACGGCCTTCAATTTCAACCACAAAGAAGAAGCTGAATTATTTGCCAATCTCAAAAATCCATTCTAAAAATGCATCACCTGGACCAAGAAACACAAGAAGAAATCAGACAAAGAATCATCCCCAATGTGCAACACAACAGACAAAATGAAACACTCAGCCAAAAGAAGAAGAGAGCACTAAAGAAACTGAAACAAGATGAAAGCATCAACATCCTACTGGCAGACAGAGGCAGTCTGACAGTAAGGTAAAGGTAAAGGTAAAGGTTCCCCCGCACATGCGTGCTAGTCGTTTCTGACTCTAGGGGCCGGTGCTCATCTCCATTTCAAAGCCGAAGAGCCAGTGCTTGTCCGAGGACGACTCCGTGGTCATGTGGCCGGCATGACTAGACGCCAAAGGCGCACGGAATGCTGTTACCTTCCCACCGTAGTGGTCCCTATTTTTCTACTTGCATTTTTACGTGCTTTCGAACTGCTAGGTGGGCAGAAGCTGGGACGAGGAACAGGCGCTCACTCTGTTACGCGGCACTCGGGATTCGACCCGCCAAACTGCCGACCTTCTGATCGACAAGCTCAGCATCCTAACCCACTGAGCCACCGCGTCCCTAGACTGACAGTAGTAATGGACAAAACTGACTATATCAGCAAAGCCGAAAACCATTTCAATGACATCAAAACCTACTGAATAATCCACAATGATCAGACAAAACAGCTAGAGAACAAAATAAAAGACACTCTAAGAAAAATGGAAAATCAGCTATCTGCACTAGAGAGAAAGAACATGCAACCACAAGACTCCTCCACACCCAGGTTCTACAGACTCCCCAAAATACAGAAGAACAGGATCCCCTTGTCTTTGCCAGGAACACTGGCATATAAACTAACAAAAACCCTGCAGATGAAACTCAGACACCTGGTAAACTCCCCAGAACAATTTCAAACACACCAAGCTCAACAAGGAAGAAATTATGGTCTCCTTCAACGACACCACCCTCTTCACCTCAATTGACATTGACCTGGCTAAATAAACCATACACCACCTACTCACTAAACATCATAACCACAAAGATGATGCCACCATAGAATACTTTATATCAACTGAAACCATCATGAAACTCCTGGATCTATGCCTCAACACATACTTCAAGTTCAATGGGAAAATCTACAAGCAAGTACAAGGTACCCTGATGGGATCACCCATATCAGGCCTAATAGCAGAAGAAATCATGCAGTGGCTCTAATCCACAGCTCTACCCTGGGCACCTGACCCATCACAAGACCCAACACAGATTCTCACTTGACACAGAAGCCCTTATAAACAGAACACTGACACTGACATCCCTTAAACTCAGCTGAAAATGTTACTTAGCTTGGTAACAAACATTTAGAAACCAACCCACAAACTCAGAGAATGAACCTTCACCCTCATCCTACACATGAGCTACACATATTCACCACTATTGCATTACTACTTATCTTTCTACTGTATTCTAGGCATTTCTGCTGCCACTTCATCTCTTGTGACCATGCTCATCCACACCCAAACATGCACACGTCTACTTTGTATATGAATTTACCACCGTATGTCACTTTTCTGGTATAGACTACACTGATGTAACCATCATCACTACCCCCAAAGTCATGTGCAGAGGCACAATTTTGAGCCATCATTATGATGTCCTTCAAAGAGTTGACAAAGACCTCAATTGAACTGTGTGCCACATTCTCAGGAACTTCCCAAAGCACCCTCTGAAACTGGAATAGAGGCCATCAGTGTCTGGACTAATTCAATGGATCCTCTTCCTCTCTCCCTCAGAGAGCAGCATGGAAAACTCCAGAGCAATGACAAAGTGATTTGTTCACAACAAAGGAGACACAGTGATTGGTTCCAGATCAAATTACCCCTTCCCCATGTCAAAAAACCAAATCCAATGTGTGACCCCACAGAATATCAGAACTTCAATGACTAGAAACAAGTGGACATGACCTTCTAAGCTGCTTCAGACTCCACACCCAGGGAAGGCAAGTTGAAATCTATTAGGACCAAAACTCAGGGAAATGCAGCCACAGCATCAGTAGCTCAGGAAGTCAAGCCACTGCACATTGGAGAACCCAGTTCAGAAGCAGCAAACCATCTGTACCCTAGGCCCCAAATTCACTGAGTCTTATATCCAGCTATCTTTGGAACAGTGTTTCTGAAAGCTTTCAGGAACATCTAATTGACAATATTCTCCTAGCCTTGTCCTGAGGCCATGGCTGATGTCACACTCAAAACCCAGATCAGTACATTTCTGAGAGGAGACATCTCCCTCTCCCACCCTATCCTTGTAATACATGCCAGGTCAACCATCTCATCCTGATTAGATTATGGATGAGTAACACCTTATTATAGGCTGACCTGGCATTAAGCAACAACTGCCTGAACCCGGGTTCATTCAACGATCCAGTACTGAGGTTCAACCCAGAGAGCTAAAAGGCAGAATCAATATAAGCTGCTGAAACTGCCTTCCCCAAGAGCAACCTCCATCTTGTCCCTTGCCATACCTCCTTTTTCCCATCACCACTGAACTGTTACAGTGCCAAACTAACTTTTTTTAAAAAAGAAAACCTCACCCTAATGTTTTCTCTGTCAAACATGATTTGATCCAATCTGTTTCACTCTTTGAATTTCCTGCTCTCCAAGAAAATACATTAACTCCATACAAACTATGCACCTGAGCCTATAGATTTGGCATTTGTTAATACCAACCGGGATGTCAAACAGAAGGATTAACAGGATAACTGAAGACCAGATATTTAAAATAAATGTATTCTCAAAAGAAAAATGCTGGTATTTGATTTTTTTAAAAAAGAAAGAAAGAAAGAAAGAAAGAAAGAGAGAGAGAGAGAGAGAGAGAGAGAGAGAGAGAGAGAGAGAGAGAAAGAAGAAGAAAGAAAGAAAGAAAGAAAGAAAGAAAGAAAGAAAGAAAGAAAGAAAGAAAGAAAGAAAGAAAGAAAGAAAAAGAAAGGAAGGAAGGAAGGAAGGAAGGAAGGAAGGAAGGAAGGAAGGAAGGAAGGAAGGAAGGAAGGAAGGAAAGAAAGAAAGAAAGAAAGAAAGAAAGAAAGAAAGAAAGAAAGAAAGAAAGAAAGAATGCACGTATAACCAATGTTCAACAAGCTCAGTGCATAATTCATTAGCAGTTTCCCATTAATCCAAACAGCTGTTGGTTTTTTTTTTCTCCTTTGCCATTCCTTTCATATATTGAGAACATAACAATACAATCTCTGAGGCAAAATCTCCAGTGAAATGAATGAAAAGTGACTTATTCCTGGTGACAAGTTGTTCTGAGCATACAATCAAGCATGGAAAAATACACAGATGACATTCTTAGCTTTGCTGCATGTCTACCACTTACCTGCAGGATTTTACAGTTCAACCCACAAATCTCAAAGTCACTTTTTATACTTTTCTTGCAGTATAATGGCTTTCTGAAGATGAAAAAGAGTAAACTCATTTAGCAGCTTCTAAACTACAGTACTGCATATTTCAAAGAGGAACATTTTTTTAAAAAAAAAGAACCCTTTCATATAAATTATGCATTCAATAAAAGAAAAAAAAATCATAACTGTTTATGTTGTTTTGTCTTGTAAAGGAACAATTATAAGAAAATTAGCTGCTGTCTTTAAAAAGCTTTGAAATCAGTTGCTCAAAATATCTTTTGAGTTATGGTTTAGATTAGCAAATAATTGAAACAAATGTTGAATATAACACTTTTGGGGCAGAGATGCTTAAGAAGGAAAAGACAGTTATAAAAGCAGCTTTTTTTCTTTCACATTTAAAAAGAAGAAGGTTCTTCCTCTTTGTTTTATGAGCCAGCATTGATGTGCCAATTGCTTTACACTGAAGGAAAAGAAGCAGTTCTGAAATGAAAGAATTATCTGTCTTCCTTGTGCATTGCAGCTGTCTTGAAAAGCTAGAGGGCAAAGGCGTTTCTATATGAGATAAACGCATTCAGTAGAACAAAGTAATGCAGGATTGTGAATTAAATGCCATGTCTTCGGACAACTAATTAGCTCTGTGCTGCTCAATCAAGCTTTCTAAGGACATATTGTATTTCTAAAAGGTAAGAAACATTTAAGGTCCTTTCAGATTCTCAGGATTTTCATTTTATGCAAAAACAATCCAAATAGAAAAATAATCGCTCCAACCCAGAAATATCTTAGAGAAACATAACCAATAGCTCTGATCTATAGCCAGCAGCTGCTATAATCTAAGCCTTAAAGTGTTCACAAGCCATAAAGCAAAAAAGCAAAGTCGCCTTTAGTCACAAACATACAGTAATCACACAACTTTGATCTTGGACCAAACCAATTAAGACTTAAGGAAGCAAGAGCTCTTGGTTTTTACTTTGCTGACAATATATTCTCATCATAAAAAGAGCAAGACTGAACCAAAGAAACTAGCAATTTTAGGGCATATAAACCTAATGCAGGATGAAGAGTTTCCCTTTAGCTTTTGATCTGCTCCTCCAAATGGACGGAGAAGCTGTGATGCATAGCATTTCTCAACTCAGCTCAGGCATAGTAGCTGATAGGAGGGAATAGTTCCGTGTTTTGTTTTCATAAGTAATTGTCCAAGGGGATGAAATTTAGACTTGACTTAATAAAATATTTCAGAAAAACAGGAACATTCAGCATGCAAAAATGAAACACAACATTTGGGAAGGGGGATTAGCCACTAGCAGTTCTCCAAAAACCAAAAGAAATGCCTTTTCTTTCAAGAGCCTAGTCTACCGGTTGCTTCTGTTATTGAGAATGCATAGCCTGATTCAATCACCTGAAGAACAAGCTGTTGTTTTATTTAACCACAAACCACCTCAACACAGGCTGAAAGGCTAATGGAGCTACTAATACCAAATTGCTATCAACATAAGAAGGGGGGGAGCAATTACTGTAAATGTTGCAGCCAAGACCCATTTAGTCTCTGCAGATTTAACAATCCATTTTCCTAAAAGAATTGTAAGAATTCATTTTCCTCAGCACATAGGGCAAGAATTCTCAAACTTTGCACTAATAAAGAATGGTAAATGGATTTGTGAAACATCCCTCATTAAGACAGCTAAATAATAGATAAATAACTGAATCAGAAATATCAAAATATTTAATATTTAAAATATGATTTTTGATATGTGACTAGTGGATAATTGACATTTGGCTGGATGGATTTTACCAGCTCTGAAAACTTACTCCAGGTTTTGCTCTCCACTGCGAAGAGCACAAGCAAGGTCATATTTTAATAAAATAGCAATCCTTCTTGAAACTGCTCACAACCTACATTTTGAGAATTCTTGGAATTCTCGATATTTAATTGCAGATATAGATATAGAATAGGTTATATATATGTGTGTGTGTGTGTGTGTGTGTGTGTGTGTGTGTGTGTGTAGTGTATGCGGCTAAAGATATATATATATATAGATATATATGTATATGTATATGTAGTATATGCGGCTAAAGCATACACAGGATGTCAGCACAGCAGGGGGCTGGACAGCTCCAGGCTATAACCGCATTTGGCGGGAAAGCCTGGTTTGAACGAGTTTGACAGCCCCGGGCTATGACCAGCTCTGGCGGGAAGCCACGGTTTAAATCTATTGGTCACCTGCACTGGCAGGAAGCCCAGGTTTGAATCCATTGGTTGGTATTCACCTGGTCAGGTATAAAGATACGCCAGGTAACCCCCTTTCCCCAGCTTCATTCCTGACCTCAATAAAGAAGTTACTACCCAGCTGAGTGTCCATCTCTGTGTGCGCCCATGCTACTTTACACTGGCGATGAAGCTGGGATTCTGCCCTGGACATCGCTAGCCGCGGAAGAACCCCCATCGGCAGCACCAGATCTGGACGCAGGACGACCTGAGACAGTGAAATGGCACAGCTGGGTCAGTATCCTCTTTTTAACAGTAACCATCCCAAAGAGTGGGAAGCCTTCGTGGGACAGCTCGAGTGCTATCTCTGGGCGAACGGGGTTAAGGATGACCGCCAGAGAGCGGCGGCACTGCTGTGCAGCTGCGGAATGGAGACCTACCAGCTGGCGGTCAGTCTCTGCTCACCGGACGACATCAACACCATCGGCTACAACGAACTGCTGGCCAAGCTGACTGAACATTTCTGACCGGACACGTCCGAGATCGCTTGGCGGTATCATTTTGAGAAGCGGGACCAGCGTCCAGATGAGTCTGCCAAACAGTACATGGCCACCCTAAGGCAGGTAGCCCGTCTATGTAATTTTGAAAACCTAGAAATTAGGCTGCGGGATTGCATCGTCTGCGGCCTCAGGGATCGGAAACTGCGGCAGACGATATTCGCCAAACAAAAACTAACCTTGAGAGACGTCCAGGAGGAGTTCCTAGCCTGGGACATGGCAGAGGAGTCCGACACGAGGGCAAGCAGAACCATCCACCAGCTGAGCGGCTGCAGCAGGGAAGAAGGGTCAGCATCCGAAGTGGATGCCATACACTGAACCCCTCGGCCCTTCGCCACTAACCGTGACAACCCGAGGGAAGCAAGGCCGGCCGCGATGGACCAGAAGTACCAGGAGTGCAGGTGCGGAGCGAACACCCCCCGGTCTACCCAGCTCCCTGGTTGCAGTGCGAACCGGCCCCGGTCTACCCAGCACTGTGGCTGTGGGTCCCAGTCTACCCAGCACGGCGGCTGCGGACAAACCCAGTCTACCCAGTGTTCCGGCTGCAGTGCGAACGGCTCCCGGTCTACCCGCTGTGCAAGCTGCGGAGGACCGCATCCCCGGTCTACCTGCCATTTCAAATCGGCAAAGTGTCGAGCGTGTGGGAAGACTGGGCACATCGCATCGGTCTGCAGGAGCAAGCAATGAGACAGTCTGCACGAAGTGAAAGCGGAGTTCCAGCCTGTCACAGGTACCGGGGAGTGGTTGCAGAGACTGACGGTCAGCCACACGAAGGGACGGGCGGCTGTTTGCATAACGGGGGGTCCACAGACCCTCACCCCAAAAATAAAATTAAGGGTGAAGCTGCAAGGGGTCCCCTGCATGATGGAACTGGACTCGGGGTCGGCCGTATCAATCATCTCTGCCAGAACTTTTAAAGCAATTTGCGAGCAGAGCGGCCAGCAGGTCCCCTTGAGGTCATCCAGACTGACCCTCTCTGACTTCCAAAATTCACCGATAAACATTCGGGGGGAGGCATTAGTGATGGTGCAGTACAAGAGGTTCTCGGGCAAATTGAACATGCTGGTTGTTGAAGGGCAGCGAACCAGCCTCATGTGGTTCGGGTGGTTCAAAGCGCTGGGCATTGGAATCCCCGGGATTCACCAGACGCGGAGCTGCCATTCACTTGAAACTGTCTGTGAAGAGTTTGCAGATGTCTTTGATGAACAGTTAGGGAAATACACAGGTTCCCCAATTTCCTTTAAGTTAAACCCCCAGGTCCAGCCCATCAGAATGAAGGCTAGGAGAGTTCCGTTTGCTTTAAAGCACAAAATAGAGCGGGAACTAGACAAGCTGGTAGACCAGGGGGTGTTAACTCCGGTCGATGGAGCAGAATAGGAAACTCCCATCGTGACACCCCTCAAAGCAAATGGCGAGGTCCGTATCTGCGCAGACTATAAGGGGACAATCAACCAAGCCCTGAGCGCCCACTCCTACCCGGTCCCCGCAGTCAGCAGCATCCTCGCGTCCCTGCAAGGCAGGTCAGTGTTCACAAAGCTGGATCTTGCCCAAGCTTATCAACAGCTACTGGTCGACCCGGAGGCTGCTAAAGCACAAACGATAGTCACACACAAGGGGGCGTTCCGGGTAGACCGGCTGCAGTTCGGAGTAAGTGTGGCTCCTGGAATTTTCCAGGAGGTCATGGAAAAAACTCTCAAGGGGATACCAGGAGTTTGCCCATACTTTGATGACGTCCTAATTGCAGGTAGCTCTGAAGACGTTTTGGCAGATCGCCTGAAAGCTGTGTTGGAAAGGTTTAGGGCTGCAGGTTTAAAACTCAAGAGGGACAAGTGCAGGATTGGGGTAACAGAAACAGAATTCCTAGGGTTCAGGATAGATGCTCAAGGCATCCATCCCTCAGCATCCAAGGTCAGGGCAATCAAAGAAGCCCCAATTCCACAAAATAAGGCAGAGCTACAGGCATTCCTGGGCCTGCTCAACTTCTATCACACTTTCCTGCCACACAAAGCAATGATAGCAGAGCCCTTACACAGGCTGCTAGACAAGCAATCACCCTGGAACTGGTCTGCCACACACATGGACACATTCAATGCACTAAAAAACCTGTTAGCAGGAAATGCCACAGTTACACACTTCAGGGGAAACAAGCCAATCTGCATTGCTTGCGATGCATCCCCTTATGGGATTGGGGCCGTGCTCAGCCATTTAGAGGAGGATGGAACTCAAGCCCCCATTGCATACTACTCCAGGATCCTGTCAGCTGCAGAGAGGAATTACGCCCAGATAGATAAGGAGGCACTGGCAGTGGTCACAGGAGTAAAGACGTTCCATGATTACCTGTATGGTAGGGACTTCCTAATATACACAGACCATAAACCACTATTAGGGAAGGGCCTCTTCAATTATTTATTTTCTCTTTAAGGGAAAAAAAGACCCCAAATGTTTGCTTGAAAAGCTTTAATACACATTATCTACTTTTGTAAGCTGTTTTTGTCCTTCTAACCTCTACATTGGATCGAGCTGGGTTGGATGCTGCTACTGATTTGTTAACATAGTTTTATTGTCAAAGAATTTCTTCTATCTCATAAACAAAAACAGCATAATGTTTTGAAATGAAGTGAAAACAATCATTTTTAAAAGATTGCATATGTTTTGGAAAAAATGCAGTTCATTGAAAAGCCAGTCAAGTGTTGAAGTCAACAAGCATATAGGTACAACAAGCATATAGGTACAGTATTTTATACCTGACATTTGATGTTGGGTTTTCCTCCTCCCTGAAGATATGTTGGCCTGTGAGACTTAATAGATCAGGGAGTAGATGTTGTAGCTGCTGTTGAAGAAGGTTTTGTCATGTTCATGAAATGCCTCAATGCTTAGCATCAAGACATGTAGGAATTTGATCCAGTGCTTTTTACCCAGTAGTTTTTCGGTGATCCTAATTCTGCCTATGTAAGTTTAAAATCCATACTTCAAACAGGTTTGATAGAATTCGACAAAATCTGCCATGGGGTGGATTCAAGAACACAACAGGATAGAATATGCAAAGCTGCAGTGATTTGTTAAGCCCCATTAACCAAAGAGTGCTGAGGAATCTTTAGACAAACAGGTGCCTCAGCATTCTTTTCTTAATGGGACTGAACAGTTCAGTGCTACTGGTACAGAGCAGATCTGTAAAATTACTCTTTTATTCAAAAGATGATGTGGAGGAAGAGCAGGCCCATCTTCGAATCTGATTGGCATAGTGTCAATAACAACAACTTTCCAGTAACAGGTCTTTTGATCACTTTCATTTTCTGCAGGTCTATCTGCTCACAAATAGAGCTAAGATGGGACAAGGTGAAGAAAGTTATTTCATACTTGCAGTACATGAGATTCTTGCTCCTCTATTGTATTATCCTCAGAACAACCCCATGAAGTAGGATAGGTTGAGAAATAATGGCTAGTTTATAGTGGATGGGCTTAATTTCACAACTGAATGAAAATTCAGAACAAGGCAAGCTAAACTAGGTTACAAATATTTCAATTGTTTACAGGTAGTCCTCGACGTACAACCACAACTGAGCCCAAAATTTCCATTGCTAAGCAAGACAATTGTTAAGTGAATCACTGCAGTTGTTAAGTTAGTAACATGTTTTTTTAAGTGAATCTGGCTTCCCCATTGACTTTGCTGGTCAGAAGCCACAAAAGGTAATCACATGACTCCGAAACACTACAACAGTCATAAATATGAACTAGTTGCCAAGCATCTGAATTTTGATCACCTAACCATGGGGTTGCTGCAATAGTTGTAAGGGTGAAAAACAATCATAAATTCTTTTGTTCTAATCAGCCTAGAAATCAGCTTAGATATGCCAGTATAACTGGATGCTCCTTTACTCAAATACTGTAATAAAATAAGTCTAAAATCTATCAACATAATTCAGAAAACAACAATCTCATACCAAGAGAGCATTAAAGCCTACCATTTCATAAAGCTCTGACAAAGAATCTTATCCCACAAAATGGCAGACTTGTGTTCACAACTGATTTGAAGGTACAAACAAATTTTCCTTATAACAATAATTCTGAATTTAGAAAATTATGAGCAGATAAGGCCGTATACCACAAAACTGATGTCTTAACTATCCACACCAATCATTTTTCAGGTTAATTCCTATTTAGAAACAAATTAATATATGCTACTTAATTTCATATGTAACCTGCTCTACTAATAGCATTCCCTGGTTGGCTGGCTGGTTGGGGCCTTGCCCCTGGAATGGGGACAGGAAAAGGCCCCGGGGGAAGGTTTGGGGTTTTTTTTCCACGAGAGATACTTCACAGCAAGGGGGTTTATTTGTTTAGTATATGGCATACATTGTCAAGGAAATCTACACATGCTAGATAAACAATGCAGTTCTGACAGCCTAGAATGCCAATTCATTCTGTACAGTGTAGGGCCTTATGTACCTATCCTTGGTGCATCACGGGGTTGAATTACCTTGACACCAGCTGACTAGGGGCTCCTCTGCTGGTCCCTCCTCACCTCACATCCAGCCAGGTTTAGCAGCAGCTTCCACACTCGAATGCAGGTAGATTTTCCCCACTGAAGTGGTACCCATTTATCTACTCACAATATTGCAAGTTTTCAAACTGCTGGGCGGGCAGGAGCTAGGGATTGAGTGACGGGAGCTCACTTTGTCTCACTTAACTGGGCTTGAACCGCTGGAGTGCAGACCATTTTTGACTGCCAGTTCCAACATCATTAAGCTTCTGTGCCACCTTGTCCTCCAGCAGGAAGAGTAAAAGGACACTCTCAGGGAGCTGAAGGTTAAAACAGAACTGAGAGGAAGCAGAAAGAAACAAAACTGCTATGAGGGAAAGAGACTGCACTCCTTCAGAAAGAAAAAAAAGATTGCAAGATTTGCCACCCCAGAGGATGGGTACCATCGGCCTTGAGACTGCATCCGGGCTGCCACGAGAGGGAGACTGGATATAGGCCTTTCACTGGGCCTATGTTGATGAAGAAACAGGATTGCTGAGGGGCCATTTAGCCAAAGAGGATGGGCTTATGATCGTTTTAATATTTTATATTATTGTGATTCATAATTTGATCTGATTTTTGTCTTAACAATTGTTATTTTAATTAAAGCCTGTAATTCCTTCCAAGGTGTGTTGGTGGGCCTGGGCCTGGGCCAGGTCGGGCTGGTCCCCTGAGAAAGGGATAGAAAGGCCTGATTGCCAGCGGCTCTTTTGGGGGAAGCGCTACACATATACTGATATGAGTTTCTTGAGCTTTTTACCCTGCATAGCATTCTCTTTTTTAAAAAAAAAAGTCAAAAAGCACTTGCAATGCACTTATCAACCGCAAATTTAGTCCTAGAAGAAGATGGGAAAGGAAAACAATAGGTTTGGTAGAAATTATCATAACAAATAAAATCATCCATTGGGTAAGTCATTTAGAAGAAGACTTGTTCACCTAAATAACTAAATAACTTAAGGGTATGGAATGGTCTCCCATCTGAAAGAATCTGATTTCCACACTCTCATGCTAGCTAGCAAAGCAAGCTGTGCCCAACAGAATACAGCATGAGATAACTGTGAACACAAAACTCTTTGGAAAAAGCCAGCAATCCAGTAATTAGCTGTTCTGGAGAGCAAAGGCTACATTTGTTCCTCCCACTTCCATTTTCCATATTTAGCAGTGGTTTGATAGGATGTTTAATTTTGGAAAGGGCAAACTAACTCTTGATTGTTTGTCATGCCCGCTCTGTTGGATCAGAGACAAGTCCATCTAAGAACATCCCACTAAGGACGTGATACTTGTACTTATCAAGAAAATTTCATTACGATCTTATTCTTTTTTCTTCATCTTTCTTTTTCTTGCTTTTTTCTTCTACTTTATTGTTTTGTGACTTTATTACACTGAAGCTGTTTAATGTTATTTAAAAAGTGTTGGATTTGTAAAAAATAAAAAATGGAAAATAAAGCAATCTCTATTTTAGAAAAAAACTGCTTTTAAGGTGTTAGAATAAACTTGAAGAGGAATTGTTTAAAACTACTTGCAAATATCAGTCAGCTACTCCACCTACTCATTCTGCTAATATTATACTGAAAAAAGCACATTTTTTAAAATAAAGTAACCAAAGAACATCTAGCTTTTTGTCAATTGATTTCAAAGATCATGGTACAAGTTGTCTTCGGCTTATGACTACAATTGTGCCCAAAATTTCCATGGCTAAGCAAAACAGTTGTTAAGTGACTTTTGCCCCATTTTACGACTTTTCTTGCTACAGTTGTTAAATGAACCAGTGTAGTTAAGTTAATAACACGGCGGTTAAATGAATCTTGCTTTCCCATTGACTTTTCTTGTCAGAGAGTCACAAAAGGTGAACGCATGACCATGGGATACTGTAGTTGTCATAAATATATGCCAGTTGCCAGGGCTTTTTTTTGTCATAGAACACCCAGAATGGAGTTCCGGCACCTTTTTTGGATGGAACCTTGTAGGGTAGGCAAGGCGGGTTGTATGACGTGTGTGAGTTCTGGCACTTTTTTTTTTTTACAAAAAAAGCACTGCCAATTGCCAAGTGTCCAAATTTTGATCAAGTAACCATGAGGATGTTGGAATGATTATAAGTGTGAAAAATGGTCATAGGTCACTGTTTTCAGTGCCAATGTAACTCTGAACAGTCACTAAGCGAATAGTTGTAAGTCAAAGGCTACCTTTATATACCGGTAATCTGTCACAAGTAATGTGTGGACTATTTCTCTCTTAAGACCATACAATACATTTCTACTTCCTATAAATCAGAGAAGTGTACAAAGTAAAAAAAAAGTCAATTGTTGTCATTTATTTCCTCTTATTGGAGGGAGTTCATTGGTAGACAGTAATATCTCCTATTAAATTCTGTGGGCTTTCAATGATCACTAAATGTTCAGATTTAGAGCCAGTTGTTAGGGGCCTATGACACTCTGCATTATTTTTCTCAAGTGCTAAAAAAATAAATGTGTGATAAGATCCTAGCATCACACTAAATCAGCATGTGAGATGAATGGGCTCTAGTTTAGTATGCTCTTCCCATAGTTCATAAATCATGGTTGATGGATTCATATCTTGTATAATGTTACCATTATGGCATATTCAGCAAACCATCATCTACACAATAATGGTTCCACTTAATGTATAAATCAAGTCACTTCCTGTACAAGAAATAAGCACTAGCTACATTTTTAATCAAGTGTGAGAATCAGAAATAGATTACATTCAGATTTTGTTTTGTTTTTTTAAAAGTATGCAGCTTTTTTTGCCTGAATGGGCAGCCTGGGAAGGAAGAGAAATACTGACGAAATGCCATATGGCCAGCTCTTTACAAGAATGCTATAAAATAGGAAACAGAGTTGTGAGTGCTTATGCTGATAACTGAGATTACATTAATTAATACAAATTATTTCATTTTTGGAGCTGCAGTTGCTGGACTGCACATGCTTCAAAAAGGACTCAGGAAAACACTTTGATCCTGACCCCAGCACAGGGGTGGGTGGGGGAAAAAGGTTGCTGTAAACAGAACAGAGAGATGCTGCACTTGCATTCACAGGAAATCAATCAAGCGCCTCCTTCAAACCTTTGGCAAAGCCCGCAGGTTCCTAACAACTCTGAGAGCCATACTTCTCTGCCTACTCTGGAAAAGCCATTTCTTCTTTACCACAGAATATTTATTAGAGCAGCTCTTTGGAGAACTTCCCACGGGACCAGTCTCAAATAACTCATGGAAAGAATTCAATTTGTGTTTCCTTGGGATTTTTTTAACCCACAGAAGAGGAAACAAGAGTGCAACATTACTTCAACAGGTTTATTTTGTTGGTGATTTTTCTTGGATATTGACATGTAGTTATTGTGTGTCTGATTGTACACACACACAAACACACATAGATGTGTGTGTATGTATGTACTTTATGTATATGTATCTGTGTGTGTGCATATGTATATGTGTGTGTTTTTGTAATGTAGTAATCAAGAAGTTGCCCATCTGATTAATAATTGCCTATTAAATGAATCCTAAGTGGGTCCCACACAGTATGTTTTGTGTGGGCATCCAAACATGCATACACATTATACATGTGTGGAAACTAATAATCAAGGAGTTACCCATCTCATTAGTAATTATTAGCTGAATTGTATAAGCCTCACAAAGTATGGGTATATGTATATATATATTCCTTAATCAAACTAAAAATATGAATCCCAGGCATATTTAAATCAGGACAAGAAATCTGAACACTGGGATAAGGTAGAAAACTAAAAGTTTTTAAAAAACTGTATGTGTGTGTGTGTGTATATATATATATATATATATATATATATATATATATATATATATATATATATATATATATAAAATATATATATATATATATATATATATATATATATATATATATATATATATATATATATATATATATATATAAATATATATATATATATATATATATATATATATATATATATATATATATATATATATATATATATAATGCCTCATTCTGCTTCTTTTCTCTGATGCCTTTCTCAGAGAGTTCAAACTTAGATATTCAGCTTGATACAAAGATCTCACCTTCACACATGGAAAAGTATGTTCACCTTGTCATATTTAAACATTTGATAGCATTTTTCTATTTTTTCAGTCTTGCCCAAGACAGCATCTTTATCATAACAGTTTCTAGAATTTCCAGCTAGCCTACTTTAACCCATCTGGCTGGTATCACACTGAAGACGACTGTATTAAAATTACAACAATTAATCAGTGGAACGACTTGCCTCCAGAAATTGCGGGTACTCCAACACTGGAGGTTTTTAAGAAGAGACTGGACAGCCATTTGTCTGAAATGGTAAAAGATTTCATGCCTGAGCAGGGGGTTGGACTAGATGACGTCCAAGATCCCTTTCAGCTCTATTATTCTGTTATTCTGTGTTAAATATAAAAGATGCTACTGATCCATTTTGGGCTTTTTCCTTTTTTCTATATGAAAAGAAAATGACTTTTTACAGTTGTATGAAGAACCATTTCATACAGCTATGGGTAGTCGTCAACTTATGGCCACAATTAAGCCCAAAATTTCTGTTGCCAAGCATGACAGTTGTTAAGTAAGTTTTGCACCATTTTATGACTTTTAAGTGAACCACTGCAGTAGTCAAGTTAGTAAGTGAATCTGGCTTCTCCATTGACTTTGCTTGTCAGAAGGTTGTCAAAGGGAAATCACATGATCCCAGGACACTGCAACCATCATAAATATATGACATGCTGTGGGGATGCCGCAACAGTTGTAAGAGTGAAAAATGGTTTTAAGTCACTTTTTTCATTGCTGTTGTAACTTTGAATGGTCATTAAATGAAAAGTTGTAAGTCAAAGACTGTCTATATTTACAACCATTATACTTTAAACAAAATATGAAGCCTGCTTTTACTTGCTAGTGTAAAAATAGGGGTGTGGTGACTATGTATTTTTCCCATCTCCAAAGAAATGTGAACAAATCAATATAATATGCTGTTTTTCCTCAAGGGAGGGACATTCCATTCCTTCACTTAACCCTCATAACAGTCATGTGGCATAGACTAAGTTGAAATAGGATTCTGGTTCAAGTTTGAACCTCAATTTCCTGTTCAATAATCTTAATTCCAAAGTGAAAGCAGGTTGGAAATCTGGATGAAAAGAAAGAGGTGACTCGAGGCTAACTCATGAAAATTGGGGGATTTGATGATAAAGGTAAAGATTCCCCTGCACATGTGTGCTAGTCGTTTCCGACTCTAGGGACCGGTGCTCATCTCCGTTTCAAAGCCGAAGATCCAGCGCTTGTCCGAGGACATCTCCGTAGTCATGTGGCCGGCATGACTAGACGCCAAAGGCGCATGGAACGCTGTTACCTTCCCACCGTAGTGGTCCCTATTTTTCTACTTGCATTTTTACGTGCTTTCAAACTGCTAGGTTGGCAGAAGCTGGGACGAGTAACAGGCGCTCACTCTATTATGCGGCACTCGGGATTCAACCCGCCAAACTGCCGACCTTCTGATCGACAAGCTCAGTGTCCTAACCCACTGAGCCACCGTGTCCCTGATTTGATGATACAAGGGATCAATTTGATTTTAAGTAAAACTTCTACCTTTTCCCTTATACTGTTCAATTCTAGCATCTCATGCTAAGTAATTGGTTGACCTCATGTTCGGGGTGAGACTCTGCAGTATATGAGGTTGAGGTGAGGATCGATCATTCATCGGCCTTGGAAAGCCTCTGAGAAACCCTGCACATTCTGTTCATAATCATCCAGAAAGTATTTTCTTTTGAGCCATAAGAATACTCAGAATTTTCCAGAGACTTCAATAGCTGTTTCAGCATAACAGGCACCATCCACTAATAAACACAGAACATTAGATTTTAATTGGATGAAGTCATTTGCACAGCAATAACATGGAATAAGGCGTAGATGGCACCAGCTCATTTTCATAATGTCATAAGCAGCTGGTGTCCTGGCAGGAAAGGAGGATGCCTTCTCCAACTTTATGCTTTGCAGAAATTCCAATTTTTTTTTCTTGCATAAACGAAACAGTATATTGATTCTTTACAACCCTTGGCAGTTTTCATGATTTCATAACCTGCACTGACAATCTTTTTCCCAAAGAGGAAGCCCAGTGAAAGTGATTAGCTGAGAACACTGTATCCAATATCACCAAATAAGCTTAAGGGCTAAGAACAGAACCAATCCAAGGCTTCTCCAGACCAAATGCAATAATCCAACCACTGCACTGCAAAGCTATGGAGCAAGACATTCACAATTACCTGGTTGCATTTGAGATCTGCAACGCAACTGCGCAACGCAACGTTTGCAATGTATCTGCAGCCTTCTTCGTCAACTGCTACCATACAATGGAATGTTTCAAAACAGCAGGTAATCTTCATTTTCATGCAATTTTAGAATTTTCTGTCAAGGCCAAAGTTCTAAGCTTTAATGGAACTCAATGGTGTATCTGTGGGAAGACTTCATCCTTGGATTCAATGCAATCTAAACTTCTAGAAACAATTTATTCATTTACTTCTAAAGTTCTAATATGATTTTTATCTACAAATTTTACCAACTACTGCTTTCTTTTATGAGAGCCATATGCAGTATTATACTCTCTAATAAGTGCTTTGCTATACCTCACAAAAATACAGTGATGACACCAAATCCCCATTAAAATGAAAAAATATTCTGCTATTTTTTATTATCTGCTTTAAACAAACCCTTACTATTCAACTAATAGATGCTCAAAAACCATTTGAAAAATACAAAGAAATTATTTTCAAATGAATGTGAATTTTACAATCTAACTGAAATATTTTTCTATTTCAAAACAGATTATATTCCAACAGAAAGGATTAATAAAAAATAGAATTTGTTTGGGGTTTATTGTGGATAGTTTAATTTGTACTATACTTAGGTTTTATATCCTAGTTAGCTGGCAGGAATCTCAAGGCAGGGGTACACAACCTGTGGGCTGTGGCCCACTACCGGGCTATGGTCTATTCGCGAGTGGTGCCCCAAAGACGTCTCTCTTGCATGAGTGGAACTGCATGTGTGCTCGCACCATCCCACCACTCATGCAGCCTGGTTTCCCTTTTCTCCATTCCAGCTGGGACACCAAATCACCTGCTCCCTATGCTCCAAAAGTGGAGCGGTGAGAGCTGAGGCTGAGTGGGATGAGCATGCCCTGCTCAATTTTGCTGACTCACCGAGGCTGCCTGCGCAGGACACCCGATCCACTTTTGGAGCATTGGGCAGCCTCAGTGAGTCTGAAGGAGCAGGAGACCACGTCCCCGAAGCCTTCGCTTCTCCGTGCCAAAAGCTTTTGCAAATGGACAAAAGGCTTTGGGGACTGATGTCACGTTGCTTCAGGTCTTCCTTCCCTTTGCAAAAGATTTTGGTGTGGAGAAGCCTGAAGAAGCCAAGACCATGCCCCAAAGGCTTCTCTTCTCTCTTGTGTGAGTGTAAATTCAACAAACCAGCAAACATTTCCTTCTTGAATATATAGATAACTTAACATAAATGTTCCTGACCTCACTAATAATAACAATAATTTAAAAACTGTCTTGAAAGGCACAAGGGGGCAAATAAAAATAAAACTTGTATTCCAAAATCTGCAGCAGTTGGAGGTTCTACAAAGCATTTTGAACAATCCTTATGAATTTTAATAATCTAATTATTATTAGTCATAATATATTACTGTTAATATACTACTAGTTAGATGACTTTGAATACATACCACATGCTTCTTTCATTATTATGTTAAAGAAAAGGTCACAGGTTCAATTCCATATCTTTGAACATTTGCTTGATTCTAAAATATCCTACACTTTCCTTCTATACAAACATAAACTATACATTCCGTCATAATTTCATACATGTTTTCATGGATGAAATCTCATTTTTAAAAAGAAAAAAAATGGTGAAATAAAAGAAAAAGACATCTAGGACTAAATACCTTCAGAAGAATTGAATGACAGTAAAAAAAAACCAAATGCTCTATAGAAGAGAGAAAAAAATTCTTCAGGAAAGAGAAGCAGGATAAGCCCAACAGTTTGACAGACATCAGGCAAAGCCACTTAACACCGAGGTTTTTCAATTTCAAAAACAGTGGAATTGCCAGAAACATCAAACAGTCCAGACTCCCCTAACAAACTCCAGTCCAATGCATAAAAATATTCAAAGACAAACAGAAAGAAAATGCTAATTCTATGCTCCATCTAGTTTCTGATTTTATTCCAAGTTATGCTAGACCTTCTGAATCCAAAACTCAGGATCCAATCAGGCTAAAATAAAATGGACTTTTAATCCATTTGTAACTTTCTAACATCCAAAAGTCTAATTATCCACTTGCTCTATGTTCTAAAAGAAAAATAATATTTCCTTAAACATATTTAAAACTTCTTTCACTAAGGACTGAAGGAAACTCAACCAATGTTATAAGGCTTGTTAATCCTAATAGCTGAAAAGCAGTTAGCAAGGAATTTCTGAATGTGGTTAGAAAGGGAAGTACAGAAGGGAAGTACAGATAGAGCTTGATTTATGTCCACAGTTGAGTCCAAAATTTTCATTGGTAAGCAAGACAGTTGTCAAGTGAGTTTTGCCCCATTTCATGACTTTTCTTGCCAGAGTTATTAAGTGAATCACTGCAGCTATTAAGTCAGTAACATGGTCATTAAGTGAATCTGGCTTCCACATTGACTTTGCTTGTCAGAAGGTCACAAAAGTTTATCACATGACCCCAGGATACTGCAACTGCCAAAATGCATCCCAGTTGCCAAGTGTCCCAATATATATATATATATATATATATATGGATCTTTGGTTATTCGGGTTTTTCCCCGCGTAGAACTAAAGGTGTAGGGGCGACGTTTCGACGGAATCCCATCCGTCATCATCAGGCTGGTGGCTTCTGCTTCCTTCTTCTCCCAGATATAAATATATATATATACATATACATATACATATACATATACATATACATATACATATACATATACATATACATATATATATATATATATATATATATATATATATATATATATATGTTTTATTGATTTTTTTAATATTTACATATACATGTATTTGTGAAGCAATACGGTGGTTGGGTAGTCAAGGTAACAAATAACAAGTTGTTTGTAAATAGTTCAGGTTGTATCAACAAGGATTCCCTCTCTGATTCCCTTAGTTATCACATAGTCAAAATAATCAATACATTTCTAGTTGTGACCTAATCAATTAACATAATTTTCAATATATTTTCACTAATACATATCAATACCCTGTTTTTAAGTTTTATCTAATTGCAATAAAATACTCTAAAGTAGCCTATAATATAGAAAAGAAAGCTTAATTTTTGGGTAACCCACAATTCCCTATTTCAATAAAGAATAATTCTCTTACCTACAAAACTTACATTGTTCATTACAAAACATTCTTATGTTTTACCAGTAAAGTCTAGTTTTCATCTTAACAAATCACCAATTATTAGAAAAATACTTTTTGTCTTAACCGTTCAACAATTATTACAATACTATCTTTTGTTATAAAATTCTAGATTCTATAGTATAGTTCAAAATTATCTTCTAGAAGCTTAATTTTGTTTTCCTTTAAAGATCTAAAACCTAAATATAAAAACATAAGAGCCTTGGTGGACCAGTGGGCTAATGCCTCCTTAAGTAACACCAGCTGCCTGCAATTAGTGCAGGTTCGCGTCCCACCAGGCTCAAGGTTGACTCAGCCTTCCATCCTTCCGAGGTAGGTAAAATGAGGACCCAGATTGTTGGGGGCAATAAGCTGACTTTGTAATAATGCCGCTTGGGGGGGCCCAAAAGTCCTAATAAGCAGGCATATACACCATCCAAATGACAGTTTTGCAAAGCAGGTCTCCCCTTTATAGTATTGAAATATTGCTTTAATAGCTCAGTTTTTGATGTTTGATGTAATATAATTGTCATTAATTCAGTCTGATCTTTTTCTTCTTCCATTTCCATCTGGCTTAGGTAGAAAGTAGTAGCTTATGTTGTTATTGTTTGATTAGCTGAATCCTCAACGTACTGTATTTGAAGGCCTTTGATATCTTCGCTCTTAATGTTGCTTTCTTCGGGTAATGTTTTTTTTTTTTGAGTTGTAAATTTTGTAGTTGAAGTAAGAGTTTGGACTTCAAGGTTCTCTGTAGGCTGCATTTGTTGCTCTTTGAAGTCTCCTATTTTGATGTTAGTTTCCACTTCTATTTGTTTTTGGATTGTCAGTTCATCATTTAAGGTCAAAGTTTGATTTGGTGGCTTTGAGTTGTCAGGTTTATCATGCAGTTTGGCTTTAATTTGCTCAGTTATTGCCAAGATTGTGTCCAATATCAGTTTGTAATTAAGTGGTGGGATATAGTCATCCATTTTGTTGGTATTTACAGCTAAGTCTTCCATGGATGCTATTTTAATAGGAGTCAATAATTTTCCACCTACAATGTTCCTAAAAGTTGTTTTCAGTGCCAGGTGTTCCCACACTTATATTTGAAGATAGTGTCAAGGACAGCTCTCTTATTCAATCAGCTCTCATAATAGGCAAAAGGTTTACTTGCTGTTCCAGGTTTAGCCATAGGATGTCATTAATAGCATATAGAATAAGTTGTGAAGTTCTTTTTTTTCCAAATTAATATAAAGCTTTTGTATAATTAGTCCATTCTTTTTTCCTTAATTCACATCTTAAACAGCAAATAGGGTAGTAGATCCCAACCAAAAATAGGAGCTTTTTAATAAGTAGAAATAATATTGCTTAATTTCTTTGCTTAATCAGTTTTTTTCTTCGAGGCTTTAAGGCTTAAAATGTTATTCCCCAAGTATACAAATGCCGTTGTTTTTTTTAAAAAAAGGGGGGGAGGAAATTTTTGGAAAAGTCCCACAGGAAGACAGATAGGGGGATAAGAAAGGTCTCACCCAGGTCCTCCAGATTGCTTCGTTGTGCTAGATGGTGCTTTTGGCTTTCGGCTGGGAACGGCTTTATGATCGGCCATCTTGATGGCCAATCTCTTCTTCTTCAGGCCAAAGGAGCTGCTCCGGATTCAAGCGGAGGGCTGCTGCCCTTCCGTGATCACAGGGAGGGCCTCCTTGCGGTGGTTGCCCCTCCAGGGCAACTTTTGACCCTTTTCAGGGTTCTCCAATGAAGAAGCATTGGACGGCAGGGAGAGAGATCTTCCTACACATCTGAAAGTGCCGCGTGCACAAATCAGAAGCCCCAAGTGTCCCAATTTTGATCACGTGACCTGGGGATGCTGCAAAGGTCATAACTGTGAAAATGATCATGTCACTTTTTTTAGCACTATTGTAACTTCAAAAGGCCACTATATGAGCCGTGGTGACGCAGTGATTAGAATGCAGTACTGCAGGCTACTTTTGCTGACTGCTGGCTTCTGATTGCCTGCAGTTCAATTCTCACCGGCTCAAGATTGACTCAGCCTTCCATCCTTCCGAGGTCAGTAAAATGAGGACCCAGATTGTTGGGGGCAGCATGCTGACTCTGTAAACAGCTTAGAGAGGGCTATAAAGCATTTTGAAATGGTATATAAGTGCTGTTACTATTGCTATATGAATGGTTGTAAGTATGTAAACCCAGTGATCTTTCAAAAGTGCCAAACATGATTTTGGCATTATGGCTCTCTCATGTTCCAGTGCTCTAAACCCACCTGACACTGATGTCTTGCGGTCTTCTCATGAGATGCAACCATATGGAGCACTTGTGGACAATCTCAAGTCCTCTCCTTTCCCAGAGAGGAATTATGAATAACCATCCTACTCTTTGGCTCTTCATTCTACCATGGTCATCAGCTCTGCATTTAGCAGAGCAGTTTTCAGTTCACTACTTCTTCCCACAAAGCATTAAAAAAACCATTTTTGAGAGAACCAATTTGGTGTTGTGGTTAAGACATCAGACTGAAAACCGAGAGATTGTGAATTCAAGTTCCACCTAAGGCACAAAACC
Source organism: Vipera berus (assembly GCF_964194415.1). Taxonomy (NCBI): domain Eukaryota; kingdom Metazoa; phylum Chordata; class Lepidosauria; order Squamata; family Viperidae; genus Vipera; species Vipera berus. The sequence continues at coordinate 136,275,210 of NC_138202.1, forward strand.
AACTGCTCTCTCTCTCTCTCCCCCCCCATCCCCGGCAATGGTAAACCACTTCTGAAAAACCTTAACAAGAAAACTTCAGGGACTTATGCAGGCAGTTGCCAGGACTCAACACTAACACACACAAACACACACACAATCATTTTGGTGCAATATTCACTTCCAGACTTATATTACCTAGTCTAAATTAAATATTACTTCTATCACACTATTTTGAATTATATTTCCTTTCTTAAATCAGTTTTCATATACATCTATAGAAGTGGTATATGCTTACATATGATACATGTAATTATTTAGTATTTATAACTAAAATAATTCTATGTATCTGAGGAAGTTGTTATGTGTGCAAGAATTCCCTGTGCATATTTCCAAAATGGCAGACAGCAGATCTATGTGAGTTTAGAATTTTAAAAAATGATATTTCTGTAGTCCAGAACTTTTATTTAAAAAGTGAAAAATTAAATGGATGTGTCTGACTTTGGGTCTATCAGTCAAATTGAAGGGGTGGAGACAATACTAAAAAGATTTTTAAAGATTTTATTTTTCATATCTGGTGTGGTCTGAAACATAGCTGGATGCTGAGAAATTCTTTTGTGAAATTTGCTTTTCCTTCTTTGTTATCAAAGGCAAACTCAATTATTTCCTCTTTGAGATAAAATGTTAGTGGGAACATCTTTTAATAAAACTCCAGTGATGCCCCCAAATTGTGTGCCTCTTTGTGTTCTTTCACTTTCATGCTGCAAGAGATAGATTGAATTTTCAGTGAGGTAGAGCTGATTCCGAATACTGAATTAACAATATGGCAAATGCTGCCCCCGGCCTTGAAATATCTCCTCATGATTTATGGAATGGTTTAGAAAGTCTGCAATGACTGGGAAAACCTCCAGATTTCAAAGAGGAGAGAGAAAAAAAGGGTGGTTGAAGGGAAGGAGAGTTGAACTACTTTGCTCCTGTAATATTTACAAAATGAGAGAGAATAACTATAATGACCTCCATAACCAATGTGTTATGAAGATATGGTTCAATCAAGATGGAATGGAAGCACCAGCCCCCTAATAAATGGACGAGGAGGATTCTTGTGCCTGAAATACCTAAAACCTTGACTCAAAAGGGTTCAGCAAATGCAAGTTGACAGGCTACATAACTTTTCTTGGAAAGTCTTGTAATTATACAGTAGTTATTAAATGGCATGCAAGGTACCACATTCTTCAACAAAAACTAATTTTGATTATATTTAGTTTACACTTAGGTATATAACCTTGGAAGTCCTATCCAAGGCAAACATGTTAAATGCAGATATTTACTCATTCTTATACAATCATTTCTTCCGGACAATATTCTTCATCTCACATGAAGCAGTTGCAGTTACAAAATGAAGCAATCACACATGGAAATTCTTAATACCTTATTTATATTTAGATCAGATCTGGGCAAAGTGTGGTCCTCCAAATGTTACTAAACTCCATGAGTGGAGGTAAAAAATGACAGAAACTGCAATCCAATAACATTAAAAAATGCCTGTTGCTCCCTCAGTCTCTTTAATGCTTTAATTTTCTTTCATGTTTATTGAATATGGTTTTTACAGACAATCCTTGTATAGTGACCCCAGTAGGGATCAGCAACTTGATCATTAGGTGAAGCAATTGCTAAACTGTGAAAATGCTTATCATCTTTAGTTTTTCTTTCCTTTACAGACCTGTGAAGGCCCTAAATGCAAAGATTAGCTGCCAAGTTATATTTTTATCACTGTTATAACTGTAAATGGTCCTTATCTGAGGCAACCATTCACTTAAATGAGGACTACCTGTATTTTAAAATCAGAAATGAAATATATATATATGCATTATAGCATCCCCGTTAAAGCTTGGACTTAAGGAAAAAAATCAAATCATGGTGGCGCAGTGGTTAGAATGCAGTATTTTAGGAAACTCCGCCCACAGCCTGGTGTTTGATCCTGACTGGCTCAAGGTTGACTCAGCCTTCCATCCTTCCAAGGTCAGTAAAATGCAATGGTATATACTGTAAATCTAAGTCAGAGGTGTCAAACTTGCCACATCACGTGATGTGTCATGACGTGTTGTGACGTTTTCCCCATTGCCGAAGCTGGGGTTGGTGCAGTTTCGGCATGATGCATCCGGCCCGTGGGCCGGCAGTTTGACACCCCTGGTCTAAGTGCTATTGCTAGTGCTATTATTCCCATAGATCAATGGAATTCAACTTTTATTCAGGGTGAAGGAATGCAGCTGGATGTTTTAGTAGCAAGCCAGGCAGTGCTTTCCCAAAATGAGTGAGGTCAAGCCAAAAATTAAATTTGAAGCCTTGCATTTTAGAAATTCTCTGTTCTGTCACCTTAAAAAAGATAATTCAATAACAGTTTAAGGATATGCTTTGTGGGAATGCACCCAGGCTCTGGCTCCCATAAGTAGACCTTGGCTTACACAGATTGGACTTCTTCCTTAGCATAATAGGCCAATGACTTCCATACTAAGAGAAACATATTTACCCAAGCTGAATTCTCTGTCATTATGCAGGAAGCCTCCCTTTCACCCAACATGGTGGCCTCCAGGTTCCCAAGATGACTATCTGCTGAGTGAGAATTCTTTGAGTTGTATCCCAGCATGCTGAGAAAATCAAGTTAGGGTTCATTGATGTAGAGAAATGTTAATTCTCCTAACCGCCTATTACTAACTCTTGAAAGTAAACCCTGTGACAAGTAGAAAAACTGGCAAATTATATACTTCCCAGCATTATTTATGAGAACAGCCCAGCTTGTTTGGTTTTTGTAATACTAATTATTTTCAAAAGTGGGAAGCTGTTTCCCCCGCAGTCATGTTCTACATATCTTCTAAAGCAAATAATAGGAACACAGATCCTATCAAATATATTGTAATTACAAAACTGTTATCTCAGCGCCAGCAGCAATATCAAAAACACAAGAACAGTGTTTCTTTTATTTTACTTTTTTAATATAACCATGCTACCTGGAAAATCTGTATGTATGGAAGTTTCCAGTTGACATGCAATTTGTCAGATGCTGAAGTGCTGTTAAATCCGGATATCCCTGCATGATCCAGGAGTTAGAAGCTCAGAGGGCCCACAAAGTCAAAATCCAAATGTAGGGGTTTGTTGTTGGTTTTTTTTTGGGGGGGGGAGTATAAAATTTGTCATCCTCTTTCTCTGTCCTTCATAAGTCTAGAGAAAAGAAGGACTAGGGATGACATGATAGCATATTCCAGTATTTGAGGGGCTGCCACAAAGAAGAGAGGGTCAGCTTATTTTCCAAAGCACCAGAAGGCAAAACAAGAATCAATGATGGAGAAGCAACTTAGAACAAAGGAGAAACATCCTAACAGTGAGGACAATTAACCAGTGGAACGGCTTGCCTTCAGAAGTTGTGGGTGCTTCATCACTGGAGGTTTTTAAGAAAAGACTGGACAGCCACCTATCTGAAAGAGTATATCCTGAGCAGGGGGTTAGGTTAGAAAACCTCCAAGGCCCCTTCCAGCAATATTCTGATTGATTGATGAAGAAAGGAAGATTCTGAGAACAATTACAGCTTCAGTTTGTATTGTAACCAAATCACCTAAAATTTTAAGAAGAAATATGAGGGGGAAACTGGTTAGGCCATAGAATGAGGAGTCCTTGGTGCTCTCTGAGCCTGGTTGTTTTCTTGCACATTTCGTTACCCAAATCAGGCAACAAAATCAGTGCTCTAATTCAGTGCTTTTCAACTTTTTCGCAGATTGTACCACTTTTAGGGTATGACAATATTCGAGTATCACCAGTTGCCTAGCAAGGTGTTAAAAACTTGATGACCAAAAAAAAGGATAAAAGTGATAAAATACAGGTAGTCCTCTCCTTATAACAGTTCTCTTAGTGACTGTTATAACGGCACTGAAAAAAGTGACTTATGACCATTTTTTCACACTTATGACTTTTGCAGTATCCCCAGGGTCATGCAATTTACATTCAGATGCCTGGCCACTGATTCATATTTATGATGATCACAATGTTTCAGGGTCATGTGTTCCCCTTTTGCAACCTTCTGACAAGCAAAGTCTCAGCAGAGCTCAGCAGAGCCCTGGCCAACACCACAGCCCCAGCTGATTCTCCCACAGGCCTGTGCGGCATTTCTGCCACTTTAGCTCATCCCCCCCCCTCCTGCTACACTTTTATACTTTTGTTAACAGTGTTTTTCAACCTGTAAGGGTCAGCAGCTACCTGAAGAACTTGAGGTTCCAAGAGGGCAAATCAGGAGATTCAAGTGGAGGCTTCCTAGTCAAACAGAACTTTATTTGGCCAAACACTGGCAGCTGCATTCAGAAGTGCCACACATGGTCAGTTAGGCACTTGTATTTATATACAGGGAACAACCAATCACAAGGTGACACTTGTTGGCACACAGAATATTAATCAATCATTTTTCATTACTTTCCCGCTCTTTCCCCAGTCTCTGGGTCTGTGTATGTGATCTTCCTGCCTTCACAAAATGGCGTCCCTAATGCAAGCACAGTGTACAGAAGCAAAAATGGCAGTTATTAGGCTAATAACAATAATACCCTTTCGTACAATCCCTATAAACTCATTGTATGCATACCATCCGCCAGGTGCCGAAGTACCCCCAGTGATACGCATACCACAGGTTGAAAAGCTTTACTCAAATCTACAAGCTAGGCTTGTAGAACATCCTGAGGCAAGGGGAGGGTCAAATAGCATCCTGAACAAGGCTCCCATCAATCAATAGTACCATTAAAGAATTCCAGCATAAAAATGTCCCTGCTTTGGAATTCTCATGGAGTCAATGTTAGAATAGGTTCACACAACCTTTTAAATGCTATATCAGATTTAAGAAAATGTAGTTGCAGTTTTTATGTAACAAGTGATGCTGAAATAACCTCTATTATGGCTTAATAGCATGATTCAAACAATCTGACACGCTAATGATAGGGTTCACACAATATGATGAATTATTATTCATCCAACTTCTATGCCGCTTCAATCAAAATGGTCACATAATGCAACAAAAAACAATAACAATAAGCTTTAACTAATAACATTATAATAAGAGTTCTAATATTCATAGGGTATTATGTTCCTCTCATCTAGAGACAAAACAAATCATGATGCTTCTTAAATTCCTGGGGTCTTAGCAGAATAGGTTTTGATCTTCGCTAATTTCTGTATTGTTGGTAAATACAAAAACAGCAACAATCCCTCTAAGAAGATAAGCTGTTCCAGAGGTGGGGAGACCACAGAGTATCCTTGCTTCTCATCTTCTTCCTACCGCACCTCACAAGCAGTGGTGGCTTTTAACACAGCATAAACATCGTTGATAGGCAAATTCTAGCTGGAGTCGGTCTTCTAAAAAATGACTAGACTTCCAGATACATAGATATTAACCAGCACCTTGAACTGCACCCAGAAGCAAACCAGTTTGTCAAGTGCAGTGTAAACCTGACATTCTATCTCAGGGAGACTGTAAAGTTTCCAAAGGGTACTAAGTAATCCAGACAGACCCTTGGGGACAGTGTGGTCACAAATAAGTCCTTATATAAGTGGCTTCAAAAAGGACATTGGGTGCATGCATAAACATCTCCTACAGAAATCATTTTAAAGTGATTAATTGGGGCTAGAATACACTCCTTGCTCTTTCTAAAATAAAGTTATGTCACTCACTGCAGGAGAAAGCTTCAATAAGCAACCACTTTTTCATAACCAATTAAGGCAAAAGAAAGTAGTCACCATGGATTATATGTATTAAATATTCCTCCTAGGCTTTTGTAAAATTGAATTCTTCTTTACTGAAAGTAAATGGAACTGCTCCCCCCCCCCTTTGCCTCACCCAAGGCTTCGTGCCAAATTAATTCATACAGCAAAGCATTAAGAGAATTACATCTCCATTAATGCCCGCTCCGGCACTTCACAAACCTGCTTCCTCCACCTAAGAAAGTATTCCTGCTCATGGATAATTCCACATGTGCACCAGTGTATGTGTGTGCTTCTGTTATATAAAGTTCAGTGAACTGACATTATGAGAATCATCTATCTTAAAACAAGAGGCTGCTAAAGCAGATCTGCCAAGCATAGCAGAGGTTCACTTAAAATACTTAATGTTCTTAATCTACAACCCCTGCAGAAAAAGAGGTTACTCAGTGAGGTCCTGGCAGGTTTTAAATATTTATTTATTTTATTAGACTTATATACCGCCCTTCTCCCGTAGGACTCAGGGCGGTCAGTCTTCAACATGTTACAGGGGAATGATCAGGAAGGATCCTTACACTGTGTAAAATTCAAAGGTTGAGGCTGAACAACCACACAATAACAACTGAATACAGACAGAATAAACCTTTGAGGGTGGATGTTACAAAACAAGGAAATTTAAATGTGAAAAGAGAGCAGAAGTGTGGCATTTAAAGATATACCTTGTGCAACAGAAGTAGGTAAGATATTGTTGGCCATATACCTTGTATGTTTCCTAAATCTGAAGGCTGCAGTAAACAGAATGACCTCGCACTATACATAGCATTGTTAAAAATGTTAATTCGTCACAATCTCTTTTAAAACAAGATAAAGGATTCTACACTCTCCCTCCTTCAGAGATGCATTCATCATCTCTTCTTTCTAGCTATACAAGTATAACACCTAGCCATCTGGGGAAACAAGGTGAGACATGGATCCTGTCCACAAGACAGGACAACCTACCTATGTCCACAAGTCCCAGAGGCTCAAAGGAGTCCCTGGACATTGTCCCAATCATACTGTCTAGTCAGAATCAAAGGGAACTGCTGGGGTCTATGAAGCACTGACCATTTTATTTAAGTCCAATAGCCACCAGGATGAAAATTAGGAAAACTGAGAACTAGAGATCTGGTTCATAATATCCAATACATTCACCAATTCCTGAAAAAATGGAGTAGGTTCTAATCTAGATTAACCAACTCAGATACATCTTTCAGATACCTTATTCATTCTCAGTGAATAGTTGTGCGTTATTACTCAAACCATAAACATGTAGCTGTAAACGCACAGTTGAGTCCTCATGTTTTCCCCTGAAGCAAATGCAAGCAAGATAAGACAAAAAGGGCTATATCAACTTTAAAAATACAACAATACCTTGCAACAAAAAATGTCCCAGGTTTGCATCGAAAGGACTTCATTTGTTTTCTTCAGTTACAGATCTGTCCATAGAGACGGACTTGTATTGACAATCAGAAAGGTGAACAGTGAGAGAGAATCATGAAACTTCTTTAGTTGTGGGCTTCCAGTCTTCCTAATAGGGCAACAATAAAATGAATTCCAGGCAAGAATGAGAGTGACCTCATTAATGTGAGAATTTAAAACCGCTGCAGACAGTGATACAAATATAACAGCTGCAAATCTGCTCATAATATTTGGAGTTTAAACCTCAAAGGCAGACTCTACAGAGACTTTAGATATTTTCCATTAAATTATATATACATTTTTCGCAGATATTTTCTTCCAGACTTCTTCTGTAATCATGTAAAAGGTGTTATTTTCATGCCAAAGTAATCTCAGACTTTCTCTTCTTTTTGGATGATTTTGCACAGCTGTTGATTGAAAATCAGGTTTGTATAATCAAGGCAGTGAAAACTTGTTCTATTTCCTAAGAACTGGATGGCCTCAGGATTTGCTCCCAAACACTTACAAAAGATAACATTCAGAAAGGAAGAAAATAAAAAAACCAAGGCATTTTTGGATTACTAAAATGCCAAGTTGTACTAATTATTGATAGGACTGATAGATAATTAAGCCGACTGACAAACCATTAGGCAGAATTAATAGAGGGATTCTCTCTCAGTCTCAGTCTCAATCCCAATCTTGCAATAGAAAAATATTTTCTGGGGTAAAAAGGAGGAATTTGACAAGGAAAGTGGGCAGAATATTGTTTCCATAATAATTCTCAATCGTGCTTTGGTTTCCACACCATAAGCAAATGTTTCCTCACCTTGATATATATATTCCAGGTAAAAATAGCATAACAGCTTAAACAAAAAATGGAAAATGTATCATTAAGGGAGGCCAAAAGAAGAAGATGGGTATATATTATATTTGCATGTGTCAGTATATGTTAAATATATACGTTTGATAATTCTTACCATCATATAATTATATGGTAATAAATTCACATAAAAATAGAAAAGTGGGCAATAAGAAATTAAATATTAATTTTAATTAACAATTGTATTAAACTCCTAATTTCTATCTTTAGTGGCCTATACATCTGTTATACCTGAACTGATTCCCAGATTTAAAATATTTTAAGAAATAAGGGTCTCAAATAGATAGTGTCAGAATAAGGCAAAGAAAAGGACAGTATGAAATAATAGTGCCAGAATACCAAGAAGTTGGGGAAAGAATTAGGAAACTGCAAAAATGATTTAAACACAAATATAATAAATTCACAAAAATTTATATAATGAATCCTGAGATTGGTTTGCTGTCTGAATTGCCTAATGAAGATAAATCAATCCTGCATAAGAAATCAATTCACTTCTGTTTAGTATTACCTTTATAGTTGCAAAGTTGGAAAATTGAAATATGTATTTCATTGGCTCAGTAATACTGAAAAGCTCAGGAAGTGGCCTTGGCTGAAAAATTAACAAAACAACAAAGAAATTGGAAAGTTTCACACTGAAGGATAATTTCAATTCAATTTGAACACTATTGTCTAAATAATTTAAAATAATAAAATATTAATTGGCTACACTAATACCTTTTCCTAATGGATTCTGTCAAGGATTTGTGTAGCAGCTTGTCCAGATGAAGTCAGAGACACTAACACAAACACACATATATATTTAACATTCAAATTTACAGCAATCTTTGTCATCATCCAGAAGGAAAGAACATAAGACAGTCAGGAACACAGGAACGTCATGAGGTAAATTAAACAGCATGCAGAACGCACAGAAGAAAAAAGGAGGGGAAAAAGGGAAACTCCCCCTTTACACTTATGGCAACCAATCATAGCATAGATTGCCTCATGCAGGATGTCAGTACTCTCTAATCAACTACAACTTTGTGTTCTGGCCTAGTGTACCCTTTACTGTTCCAGCTACTAAATTCAATATCCTAACAGATTCCCTAGATTTTACAAGTCTTATTTGGAACAGAGGTATTGAATAGGGATATAGTTTACCTTATTTTCAAAAATTGTATCCAAGTTATTCACTGGATTGTAGGCATTTTTAAATGTGTAAATTTAATTTACACATTGCATATGTTTATATGAGCTAGATATGATATTACTTGCATGTCACTAGTTTTAATTACAAATAGTAAAAACACTTTATTTTCCATGAAATGTTATTAATGTGTCTGTGCCATGCACCCAAAATAATTGATGACCTTGCTCTGAAGTATACATATACAGAGATGTATGTATATATTTTAATGAAAACAAAACATTCAGTGTATTGATTTTCATTTTCTGGGTATGGGAATGTGTTTAATTCTAACTGAAGTCCAGCATTTGTGGAAGCAGTGCTACATTCAGGATTGTATAAGTATCACTTGAGGAACAAACATATGGCAGTAAAGAAAACTTCTTTGTCTCTACTGAATCAGTTTGTGGTGTCCAGGGGAGCTAATGTGGGCTAAGGAATTATTCCCTCTAATCAACAATAACTCTCCTGGACACCAGTAAAGACAGAGAAAGAAGTAATTCATTAGTTTTGTTAATTAATTTCAGTTGGGATTACTGAAGAGGTAGTTGCTTGGAAGGATGAAAAAAGGAACCTATTATAGGGATTGTACAAAAGGGTATTCTTATTATTAGCCTAATAGCTGCCATTTTTGCTTTTGTACACTGTGCTTGCGTTAGGGACACCGTACACAGATCCAGAGACTGGGGAAAGAGCGGGAAAGTAATGAAAGATGATTGATTAATATTCTGTGTGCCAACAAGTGTCACCTTGTGATTGGTTGTTACCTGTATATAAATACAAGTGCCTAACTGACCACTGTGTGGCACTTCTGAATGCAGCTGCCAGTGTTTCAGACAGTGTTCCGCCCAGCAACTTCACTTGGCCAAATAAAGTTCTGTTTGACTTGGAAGCCTCCACTTGAATCTCCTGATTTGCCCTCTTGGAACTTCAAGTTCTTTGGGTAGCTGCTGACCCTCACTGAATACCAGAAATTGCTAGATAAGGATTGCTGAGTGGGGTCTGCTGTTCCATGAGACAAGGACTTGATTCAATGATTCAATTCAATTCAATTTTAAAAAAGAGCCGTGGTGGGGCAGTGGTTAAAATGCAGTATTGCATTTGCCCACTGCCTGGAGTTCGATCCTGACTGGCTCAAGGTTGACTCTGCCTTCCATCCTTCTGAGGTGGGTAAAATAAGGACTCAGATTGTTGGGGGCAATATGCCGACTCTGTAAACCATTTAGAGAGTGCTGTAAAGCACTATAAAGTGGTATATAAGTCTAAATGTTATTGCTATTGCTAATCTTGTTGAAGAGATTGGTGGTAAATTCTTTAATAAATCAATTATTATTTACTCTTCATATCCTTGATCAGTGATTCTCAAACTTTGCTGTAGTAAAATAACCTATGGTGGCCACTGATTTTAGATGACTTCTCATGAACAATACCAATAATTCCACTGTGGTTAAAGCTGGCCAAGAAATAAATTCACCACATTGCAGTACAGCAACTACACATTTTGCACTTTGGTAGACAAAATGAGCAGCAAAGTCCAGAGTAAATTTAGATCCAATTTCCATTTGCTTTGCTCAGTCATGATTAGGGTTTTTTTAAAAAAACATTGTAACCCAACCTTAAATTATTTGCAACTTTTCTTCCAGTTGTCTTAATTCACTACTTGAGAACTCTTGCTCAAAATAATCAGTGATCACGATTCTGGGTTCTTTCAATGAAGCAGGATCTGTTTGGTCTAAGTTCCTACTTATAGCAAAGATATGCAGCTGAAGCAGGGTTCCCCCAAGTGGTCAATATTGACCCCCAAGGGTTGATGTAACTATCTATTACTGTTGTTGTTGTCATAGTATTATTAGTTAAAGTAGTATTTATTAAATTATTTTCATATACCGGTAATAATTTTTGGGGGGTCCTTGAACAATCTGAAACTTTATGAAGGGAGTAATGAGCTGAAGAATTTGGAGGTTCCTGAGCTAGAGGGTGTTCTTATTCCTGGAAGGTTAGATTAAAAGTGTGGCAATTCCTATCTCCACCATCACTTATTGTGAGAGCTATACACTTTCTTGAAGAAATGGCCACTGAGGCTCATCTCTGACTCATCCCCCATTTCATTTAATTTCATTCTTGTTTCTGTAATATACAACATTTGGGGCTATCCTTGAAAAACTGTTTGAAATTAGAGTAAAAACAAATTGAACTTGCTCATTTTTTTCCATATTTTTTTAAAAATAGTAAAGCCACCCATCACTTCAGCAAAAAAAACCTGGCCTTCTAAATTTTATACAAGAATGAAATATATATATCCAATTTTATTACCTTTGAGTAGCTTTATGATGACATCTGAATCAATTTACCTCCATTAGAATTTGAAATTCATCTATTCTCTAAGCTCTAGTGCTGTACTACTGTACCTTACATTTTAATGGACAAATGCATATCAGATAGAATTAAACTTAATAGAGTCTGAGGATATCAGGTATTTGAGTTAATCTGGAAAACTGTACAATAAAAGACTGTTAGAGAATTGGAGAGGACAGACATGTTCTGTAGCCAAAATTCATTTTGTCTGAAAAAGACATGGATTTCTTTCAATATATTCAAACTGTCACATTAATTAATGGAGGTCGGAAAGCAAAATTCCATTCATAAGCATCACTGAAGGTAAAATGAATTTGAGAACACAATATTCACTAACATTGGTTAGGAATTTTTGCAAAATACAACAAAGGTGGGAAAGGACATTCTGAACTAGTGATAAAAGAGTCTCCACAAACATGCACATACATGAAAAATCCAATAATAATATTGATTTACTATATCAAAGAGGGACAGCTGCTTCAGTTCAGTATTTCTACTGAAGCTTTGCAAGTCAATGAGAATTTGTAGATACAGGTAGGAATCTGTAATTCTTCTTTGTTATTGTAAGAGGTTATGGGACTTGACAGTTAAATCTCAGAAAATTTACAAATCCCAACTTGATTTCATTTCAGTATTAATAATACCTGTCCACTTTCTTTTTATGATATCTGTTTTTATTAATTACATTTCTTTTTATATATCATAACAAAGAAGGAACATCTAATATTTCATTTAAAACAGTGTTAATTTACAGATTATTTTACACTGCATGTAAATATTTAAACTAAACATTTTAAATTATAGAGAGGATTTTTCTTCCTTTATTACAATTGTTTTAAAACATTTCTATAGTACTATAGTCATCACTTCCCATTTGGATATTGCAAATCCAATAATGGATTTTCACAGGACTGCCCTTGAAAAACATTCAGAAGTTTCAATGAGTCCAGAATGCAGCAGCATATACAGCATTGGGTACACCTAGTTTTATCCATGCAACATTGCAATTGTATGAGTTGCACTGACTGCTCATAGCTTCCATGTTGAATTAGGCATGCTGGCTTTCATTTTTAAAGCCCTATATTGCACAGGGTTGAGTTTCTTGTGACCATACTCTCTAGTAGCTTCTGCCCATTCCACTAGATCTGATAGCTGGGCATATGTTGGATCCCCTTCAGTAAAAAAAAAATCATCTTGTGGGACTTAGGAGATATCCCTTCTCTATTGCAGTGCCTGCCCTATGGAATAGCATGGTCCCTGAGATCCAGATAACCCCTAACACTGCTGGTTTTTTCCTCAGACATTAGGGCCAGATTGCAAGTGGTGCCTGATATGCATGCATCACTTCTGAGATGCTTTGGCTCTTATATTCTGTTATGACTGCTTTATTTCTATTTTTCTGTTCTGCTTTTATATTGAGTTTTATGAGGTTATAAGATAACCCTTTTAAAACATTATCTGGGTGTCCAATAACCATGAAAATGAATCATTTATTGAATTACTCTCATGTAAAAATTATAAGAAGCATATTTTTGTTCTTTATTCTTTAAGATCTTAGGCATTGATTTTTTAAAATACCTTCCTTGAGTTTCTTGTAAACTCATGCTTATATAATTAATAATTGTATCTAACACAATGGTCTTCTGTTAGACTCATTTAAGCATCACATTCTTTTTCAATGAGTTTTGACGTCATATTTCCTGACCAAAATATTTATGCTTTAGCTTCATTATCAGTGTTTCCAGTGAGCAGTGCCTTTTCCCCCCTCCTTTCTCTAGTATTAATTGACTTGTTCCTGTGCTCCAAGGCATTCTCAAGAATGCTCTCCAACCTTAGAGTTCAAAGGCAACAATTTTAATTCTGATGCTCCCACTTTTGCAGCCAAATGTTGCAACTGGGAAAACTATTTATTAGTTGTCATTATTACATTTTACTCTTGAATACTTATTCTATATATGTTACAGCCGTTCTTCTAAGTAGCAAATATATGATCATCTTATGACTAGTCACCATGCCCTGAATTTAGGATATAAATTCTGTTAATACTTCAGCTTCTTCTTCACATATTGTACTGGATCCACTACTAATATCATCTTACTGCTGTTCCTGGGGGTTTTGTTGTTTAATACTCAGCATAGTCAGGCTTTAACATTCCTCTTTCTTTGTCAACCAGGCTTTCACTTCTAGCCAGCAATTTCCATTCCAATTTATATTTCTTCTAGTCCAACATTTCTCTTGATATATTTTGCATATATATTCAGCAAATAAGGTGATGATATTCAGTCCTGGCCCACTTTTTCCCCAATGTTGAATTAGTTCTTCTGTATTCCATTCTAAGTGCTACTTCCTGGTTATCATACAAATTGTTCAATAGATGAAGTGGCCCAGCATATCCATGTTTTTGAGGTCTCTCCACCTTTCTTTCTGAATTGATTTGTACCTCTAGCACTTCTCATGTATTGTTGATAGCAAAACCTTCACCATTATGTTAATAGCATCTGAAATAAGTGCAATTTTTTAATACTTTCAGCATCATTTGGCTGATTTTTTAAAATATAATCTATGTTGTTTTGAGGTATCGGAATAATAACCTGTTCTTTTCTAATACTTTGGCCATTGCTGTGTTTTCCATGTTTGCTTACAATCTGTATGGAGCACCTTAACTGCATGATCTGGCAAGGTTTTAAATAGTTTAGCTAGTATTTCAACTCCTGCAGTTTTCTGTTAACAGTATTTTCCAGGACTCATGTAACTTCAATCTGCATACTGTCTAGCTCTAGTTTCGAGATGAAGTGTTTGTTAAATATAATTGATTTTGGTATCTTTTTGAACTTTGTTTTTAGTTTAGAAGAACATAAGTTCTTCTGCATTCATACCATCATTTCTTTATATTTTCTTTCTCCTTTGGCTTATTTGCTTTTATTGAGCCTATCTTTCCAAAAGAGGATACCTTGATTTCTATAATTTTCTTAAATAAATTTCTTGTCCTTTCACTTTCATTTTTATACTGAAAGTCTTTGCATTGCTTATCTAGATATATTACCTTGTCTCTTCTTGCTTTTCACTGGAATTCAGATTTTGTTGGACAAATTTTCCTGTTTTTGTTTTTCTTCAACTTTTTCAATTATTAAAAAAAATAGCCATTGTACTTTTTTTTTGCATTTTTGGGCCTTTGCCTTGTTTTACTCTTACTGATATCATGAATTCCAACAAGGCTTTTCTGGATTTATGAAATCTAATCTATTAAATCTATGATTAATCATCTAATATAATGAAATATTGCTGAGATGGTATTCTGTTGCTCTGATGAAATTGTTTTTTTTTCTTATTTTAAGTTGTAATTTTGCAAAATAACACTCTTGATCTCAGCTATGTTAATATCAATTCTTGGTTTTATTCACCGAATAAAGGTAATCTATTTTTTCATGCACAGTATATAGTTAAATTTATTTGAATGGTCCATTGATTGATGCTGATATATAAGAGACACCTTTTATAACAATAGAATGAAGTATTTATTATAAACATGTATTGTTTTGACAATTTATGCTTCTGCTGCACTAAAACTAAATTTTCTCTAACATTCCAAATGCTACTTTTACTTCCAAAGTTATCATTCTTAGTTGCTCTAATGAAAATGGTGTAAAAAAGAAATGTGCTGCAAGTCATAACTTACAAATCATGTAACGTTTTCTACATTTGTGATTGAAGAATTAACTTAGATCATTGTAATATTGGTTTAGACTGAAATTCAAATCATGCTATTATTTTGGGATTGTATCTGATCACTGATATAATGATGATAATAATAATAACAACAACAACAACAACAACAATCCATCTTTTATCATTTTCATGCCACAATAGGTAATCCAATGCTCCTCTAATTGAAATGGCAAATGATCAGTCTATTTCAGTTCACTGATTCCCAGAATTTCAGTATTCAAATCTGATATTTCTGGTCTGACAACGTCAAGATTGACTTGCTTTGGTTCATGGTTCTGACATTCTACTTGTCAATGGTATACATACACATACATATTTCTCAGCACTGAGCTTTCTATTTTCTTTTGGGCACATCAGATGTCCTTTCAGCTTAATCTAGCCACTTCATAAGCACAAATAGTTGTCATTCCTGCCCTCTGATCTTCCCCAACAGCATATTTGATACCTTACAAATTGGGGGGAGGCTTGTTCATCATGTTACTATCATGTTAATATTCTCCTGAGTTGTCTCTGGCCATTAAAGTCAAAGAGTGCAGTCAGAAAAATCAGAATACAATTAAATGTAAAGAACATCAAACTAATGACCACAGGCATAGAAACCAGCTTAGATCTGAAAATAAAGATATTGTAGTGATGGATGGCTTCCGGCTTTTAGGGCAGATTATAAACAAGAAGAAAAGGAAATAGCAGTCAAGAATATTGCTGCAAGTTAACACTTGGTATGGTAACAAGCACTGCAGCTTCTATCACAGTTTTTTGCAGTTATGACATTGACTTCATAAAATGAAATCCAGAAAGAAGTCCATATTGTGCATGTTGGTTTTTAGGGATCAACATCCACGCAGTATCTATTGTTGGGATTTTTTTATTTATTCTGACTCCTCTTCTATGACTTTCACATCATGAGTAGCCTTTCTGAACATATACATTTTGACCAGTATTGTCCATACATTTATTTGTTTGTTTGTTTAAATTTCAAGGTGATAGAGATTTTAAGTAGCTTACTTATAAAAATTAAAAGAAACAAAGCATTTCAGGAAAAAAAGACAACTGATCAAAGATTCACAACTCCCTTTGCCACTACAATGTAATGATCCATAAAGGAGTCATAATGTTAACCCTAACCCTAACCCTAACCCTTTCATCTTTCATTTAAGTTAATGTTTTGTTCTGATGTTAACCATTGCTTTGCTTCTTCCCCAGGCATCCATCCAATTTTTTGAAGTGCTTTCCTGACACTAAATATGCTTTTTAGTCCATTGTTCATCTCTGCATTAGGCCTTCAAGAATCACTTTGAGTGTTTTAAATTCCATTTTACAGAATCTGATCAGCCCTAGGATTGGATCTATACAGAGAAGATGGTTCTCTATACAAAATATTCTATAGCGGTAAATGATGCCCTTTGTCTGCCAAATCAAGTTAAATAGTATCCAAATCTCATCAAGTCACCATGATGCCTGATATAGAAAATGGCACATGACCTGTCTTTTCCCGAGCTATGAAAGTGTAAATATAATGAATCCAGCGTCTGATACTTGCTGCTTAAAAGTGAAAAGTGAAATTCACTTAGTATTAGGAATTGCTTCATGTGTCTAACAGAAGGCATTCCATTTTTTGAATACATACATCTTAGGTCTCAATAAAAATGTACAATAATAGCATAATTTTCTTATGCATCTGTGATGGAAAATCATTCCATATGTAATCAGGATAGAAGTTGCATTCAACCGGGTGAATAGGAATATATGCCTCAATGGTTAGTAAATCCTGTCAGCAGAATGAACATTGTTGTGTTGTTTTCTTGAAGGCATTGGAAGAGTATAATTTAATAACAGTGAATTTATGGTTCATACTTATGATTATAAATTCAATCTCTTTGCTTTTTGGATCTGGACATTTCTATGTTTACCATTTCATTCAATCTGAGTTTTTTTAAAAATATATATCCTTTAGTTTTCAACTCATATTTTGTTAGTTTTATGAAGAATCACTATATAACTAGTTGTACTATATAAAATACCTTGTTTTGAAAGGCATTGATATAAAACAGAAGCATACCCTGCTGTGATTTAATGTTTCAAAACATTATTTCTCTTCCAGTAATGCAAATATATTTCAGAATATCGGCATAAGAAAAGAAGGAAATGAGGTCTTATAAATAATTGTTTTTAAATTGCACGCTAAATTGGAAAAAATGCTTCCCAAATGCATTCCTTTTGATCAGAGGTGATAATTGTGCTCCACATGACATTCTTGTAGTTTTAAAAAAATAAACTAAAATGGACCTTTATTCATAAATTAATATTCATAGGTTATTACTTTTAAAAATAAAATAAATGTATAAGAATTTGCTTTCTAAATGCCTTCAAGAATCATTCAGAATCTTGTATGTGAGATAAAATATGTAAATTACACTTTTGATGAAATAAAGGCTTTTAGAAGCTTCAGATATCCAGAGATCTATCTATTGAGTCCCACATAATCAAAAAGTAACTATGTAAATCAGAGAGCTGCACCCCACTAAGGCCAGCTCAGAGAGAATGACTGTAGCATTAAAGATTCAACCATCCAGTCCAGCTACTTGTTTTTTGAAATCTGCAAACCTCACCATCTCATTTGAAAGCTTAAAGACTGGGATATGAACATTTGTCTTGCAAAATTATCTGCAAAAGGGTGGACTAGGTGAAGGAATTTTTAAGGGACTGGGAGAAACTTGACACACTGTCTTCCCACATACAGTGGTGGTATCTGGATTAGAATCTTGCCTGCTCTTCTCAAATAAAATATTGTAATGTCTTAAATAAGAGAAACAACCTTTTTTAATAACCTGGGCAGAGATCTGCTGCCCGTTAATATGTGTGAAAATGAAATAAATGGACCAATAGACCAAATACAAGGCCACTGCCTATATTATACATAAAAATATGCTAGATCAAATAAAAGCTTATCTAATCCACCACTGGATTCCTAACCAAGCAGATATCTCTGGGAAGCCATAGGCAATGGCACTTACAATATCCTGCAATTTTCCTCCACTTTATTCTCAAGTTCACATTTTCATAGTCTGGCAAGACTCAGGAACTACTAAGCCAGAGCAATCTAACATTAGTACTGCAATATTTGACAGACTACTGGGCTATTTCTGGGAGTGAAGAAGAAAGAAGGGAGGAAAGAACTATGTTTGCTGCTCTGCTTCCCTTGTTCCAGCCTCAGCTTTAAAAGGATACCATCTAAAGCACGGGTGTCAAACTCGCCACGTCACATGACGTGTGGCAACGTATCATGACTCTTTTTGCATTGCAGCAATGGGGTGAGCGCAGCTTCAGTATGATGAAACCGGCCCACGGGCCAGCAGTTTGACACCCCTGAAAGGGAATAAATCTACAAGAGCTCCAGATGCAGGTCATTAAATCTACTCATCCTTCTTTATCCCACTATCTTTTGAACCTGCCATTGGGATTCTGTTAGTAGATTTCTGCCTTTGAGATCAGGGTGCATGTTCTACTGAAGCAGTGAGAAGCAAATCCAAAATATAGTCTCTGGTTAAGGTAAGGTTTATAAGGTTTTCTCTCTTTAAGTTGGAGTGAAAATGTTCATGCACAATGGCTTTAAATGTTAAGTTCTCCTCTGAGTTGAGCTAGTTTCCTCATAACTTCATGTTATTTTCTTGACAATAACTAGTGTTTGACCATATGGTTAGCTAACTGTGTAGAGAGGGATGGAATCCTCAGGAAGAATCACAGTTCAAAATGGCTTCATAAACTGGACATGCAAGTATGTAGATACATATCCATTATTATGTCTTTGGCTTATAATTTCTTAAATAGTTTGTCCTTTTAATCCCTATAGCGCACAAGATATTCTAAGTTCTCCAAAACCTGCCCTCTCCTATTTGTTCCCTAGATGAGGATACTCCCTTTCTCCTTGGCTCTTAACAGAAATGATTTTCAGTTCAAAGGCCCCCATCTCTGGGTCATCCAGCCAAAGAGAAGGCAGATGTTGTATTTCTAGCTTCTCAGTTTTGAAACATTTCTCCACTCCCCTCTCTACCCTTTCAGTTAATGCAAATACAAACAAGTTCCTTATTACTTTTTCAGAATGATATATTTGAATAAAATATGCGAATACATGGCTTGAGGGAGAGAGAACCCGTGTTCTTATTAAGATAAATAAACAGCTAACTGGCAGCAACTGAATAAACCACAAACACTTCTAACAGCTTAAAAATTAAAGAAGTCTCTGCAGAGGAGTCCTTTGCTCTGGACCTGAATACATTTAATCAAAAGCCATAAAATTGTAGACACAAACATTCTCTTTGGTTCTTCCAGGAACCTATAGCTTATCCAGATATACAAGCATGGCATAACTTTAAGATAATTTAATTTAATATAATCACTGACCAATACAACAGATATATAAAAAAGTGAAATAAAATGCAAGTCTATGGAATCAAAAAACAGAGAAAATTAACAAAACACAAAATGACCAATATTCATTATCAAGAGAAAGCCATTGATATTAAGTTCACATGAATTATGTAAGCTAGTGTAAAAAAGCTGACTATGTTACACGGGACTACAATGCTGAATAAAGTGACACAATGCTTCCTTCTGATTTGCCCTTTCTAATATCATATCATAATATCAATTCATTTTCCAAGCAATTACTCTTTCCATATATTTTTCAGAAGTAGCATTCTCTACCTAAATACCAGTTCATTGCTCTAATCTTTCAAGTTGATTTTGAATGTTATTTTTATTTTCTGGATATTAGCTATTCCATCCAATACTGAGTCAACAACAGATTTGATAAACAAATTAACCTTGTGGCATTACGATCAATACCTCATTCCAGGTTAATGAGAAATTTTCTAAGTATGATGTTGAAGCAGCTATGTATCCATTTAATTGTCATGACACCTAGCCCCCATTTAACTAGCTTGCTAATTACCATGTCAATGCATTTTGTCAAATACTTAACCAAGGTTTAAATATACTATGTCTACAAAATTCCCACTATCAATTAAAGAGTTACTTCCTTAAAATGTTTATACATAAAGTTCATTTGGTAAGATTTGTTTTGGAAAAATCTATGCCAATTTCTGAAAATTACTGTATTTTTTCCATATACTACAGATGAATCTCTTTATGACATGCTCTAGACACCTCCTGGACAGTCATTTTAGAATAATTGGTCAGAAATTTCTTGGATCCTTCTTGTTTCTCTTTTTGGCGATAAGAATCATATTTGCTCTCCTCTAGTTATTGGGTTTGTCATCCATTCTCCAAAAGAATTTAATCTAATACAAAAATGTTCAGACAAACAATTAGCTAGTCTATTTGGACTTGGAGATTCAAATTTATTCAAAGTAAATTAGTATTCTCTGGTTATGCTTCTGTCAATCTCAAATTTCAATCTTGTCCCTTTATTCTGCTCTTCGAAGTTGCCTGATGAAATATAGTTTCTTGAGGGAGAAAACAATAAAAGTAGAAATTGGGTTGCTCCAGGCTTCTTTGTTGATTATGATTTAAAATCTTAAAATCCTTATACAGTCAAGGTTGATGGAAGTTAGTTTTAAACCATTTCTGGATCCTCTATTTTCCCTATCCTGCAGTAACTTGTTCTTGCTTCTGATATTTATATTTTAATATAAAATAACTGATGATGGCCTAAGTTAGTGACAATTTTTTTTTTAAAAAAAAGCCTATTTAAATTAACAGATTTGCTGCCACTGTGTCTCTATCTGAAGATTGCTAAGGGAACATCTATCACTCCATAATATTGAGTTGCCGGAAAACAAAATTGCATTTTTCCCTACCTCTTGCTTGGGCAGAAAATTCTCCAAGCACATTCTGTTACAAAACATTTGTGTAAGTGACTCCAGTATCTATTGCTAAAAACTCATGTGGAAATAGTAATCTATTCAGAAGGTACACAATTCAATATTTTCTCGGAAATTTTGACAGCACACAGTTTGTCCAGATGAGGGAAATGGCATAAGTAAAATGTAATTCATTTTTATTGCAATGCTTGACTTGTAAATGGTTTTGTGGACAGATCATATTTAATTGATTCTTGCATGTGTTTTACATTTCTTCAGCAATTTGTATTCAATGCTTTTCATTTTTGCTTTCACAATTGTGTTTTAGATTTCGCTTTTTCTTTTCAGCTTCTCAGTCTTATCTTCAGATAGGCTTTATTGACAGAACAGGCCATCAAACATCTCAGGCATGTCTGGTTAAGTATAGATAATGTGCTGAACATTCTGACTGAATTTCAAAGTGCTTATAAACAGATTGTAACCAGCTTAGTTACAATTTAAAGGAAACTCAATGATAAGCACTAAATTTGCTTGTGTGACAGTTGCAGAAGAAGGTGAGTTAGAAAAATGTATTTTCATGACTTTCTTCTAAAACAAAAACAAAGAGCTAATGGCATGTTTAACTGAAGAAATTTGGTGGTGGTATTTGTGTAGTAGAATTTTACTACATGGTCAGTGAATTAACTTATTACCTAAAGCAGTGGTTCTTGACCTTTTCTTCACCATAGATCCCCTATAAATACCTTTTGGGGCAACAGACCACGGCCACGGATGCCCAAGACTTAACATTTAAATCATAACATTTCTTCAAGCCTTTGGGGACCTCCTGTGACAACATCACAGTCCCCCCCCCAGCAGTCCACAGATTACAGGTTGAGAACCACTGACCTAAAGGAATGTTCCTCTTTTTCAAACAAAGTGTCCTTTATTAAATTACTTCTTCCCTGCATGTATCGTTGACATTATTATCTTGTTCCTTCATCCTTCTTCTATTATCACAATAACATGGTTTAATATCTTCAGAAAATGTGATTTCAGCAGCTCCTGCCATGGGTCCACAGATTAGGTTACATGATTTGATCAAATCTCATTCATCATTTTAGCATATTTATGATATGATACTTTCCTCAGGCGTTAAAGATAAAAGTCCAAATATTTAAATCAAAAGAATAGGATTATACTAGATCTTGGATTCAGTAATTGCCAAATTTAGGCCTTTGGGGAAAGTTGCTTTAACCTGAGTCTGGGAAGACTCAAGCTACTTTAAAAATGATTGGCACCATGCTGATATTGCTTGCCTCAGCCTAGATTCCACGTAGAGCCATACTCCAATCATTTCAAACAGACTGGAGCGGAGATAAAAGTGCCATCAGAATATTGAAAATATTTCAGCTTCTCCTTATTTATTAACCTTGCAACCTAGATGCTATTGAACCAAAGAGATAAGGTAGAATCAAAGATAGCAAAACAATAACTCCCTACTAATTACTACAGCCCCTTCGATCAGGAAGGCTTATCTTCTCTTCTACTTTCAAATAAAAAGTCTACAGTGGTTCATTCCTTTTCGAGGTGAAAAAGGAATGATGGCAGAATCAGTGGATTTATAAAGCAACTGCCTAGAAGAACCAGCCACATGATCAAAGATGGTCTTTGGATGACAATGTGAACATTATGTTTGCAGTGTTCTTCTTTTTCTTTTAATCTTTTTTTTTTTTTTTGCTTTTGGGCTATGTATGTGCTATCTTACTCCATAGGCAGTTCTTTCTGTTTAGGGAATTTATGTTCAGATGTCATACAAATAGTGTACGTTCCGCTATTTATCATTTGCTTTGCTGGGCTAACTGGATTCTAGCATGGCAGCTCTATGCAAGTCTACTGAAACATAGATCATGTGAAAGGACTAGCTCCTAGGGGCAATTGAAGCCAAAAACTGAAAACACATTTGTCTTTCTTGCAGCTGTCAGAGCATTTCAGAAAGCAATAGAAGCTGTAAGAAAAATACCAAGCATCTCTATTGGGACAAAATCTTTGCTAGAGCAACTCACAGACACCAAGCACTGAGCAAACTTTTACATTCGTTGGAAACCATCTCTCAGGATAGTATTCAAGAGTTGAGCATTCTGGTCAGTGGAGTGCTGGAGCTAGTTCACACCAATTTATAAAACTTGATTGTTAAATTTTCTGGAATTTTGCATACCAATTGACAGCAGAGGTGAGCCTTGATATTTAGTGTGCCAATCAGCTGTTCTGTAACTAGATGTGGTGGCATCAATGGAGCCAGAAAACCAGTACTGAAATATTTAGCAGCACCACTGGTTCTGGAACTCTTTGCTATCATCTAGAGGTCATCTCAACATTTTCAGGGCAGCTATGAGAGTACTAGTAAAATCTTAATTGTAGAGATCAATACAACTCACAAAGTCATCTACAGTACCTATATTTTGAATTGCACAAAAACTCTGCCACACAAAGCTTCCTCCACCCATCCAATTCTAAATATGCTTTCCATCTAAAAGTCATTTCATTCCTGCTTAAACGGTTTCATTTTATATGATAATAAAGAAGCTACCAATTTAGTATGGTATACTCTTATCACATCCCTGAAGGATTATGTTAATAAACTTATAAAGAGGCAGTGCTGTTTAACAAAAAGGTTAGCCTTTCTCAGATATGTCGGGGAAAATGGCAGCAAAGCTAAAGTGCAACAAAATTAAGACACATGCTTTGTTTTCAAGATGTCTTCAAGACAACTTCACACCAAGCATTAAAAAATAAATTACTCTAAAGGGTAGCTATTGATACTGCGTGCTGAGATGAGAAGACACCTAATTTCAGACTCAAAACACCTGCAGCATCCCCAGTATATAGCAATATAGATATAATTCTGCTTCTGTGATAATTAAAATAGAAGAAAACATTATTCAGGACAAGGGATAATAAAACCATATGTGGATCCCCTTTGAGCCAGTATAGTGGTTCAGGCATCAAATTAGATACCAGGAGTCTGTGAGTCCTAGTCCCACTCTGAGCCAGTCACTTTCTGTTGACCGTTGGAAGCAAGCAAGGGCAACCCACTTCTGAAAAACCTTGCCAAAAAAACCTGCACAGGGACTAATCCAAGCAGTTGCCACTTGACTCGAAGGCCCACGTGCACATATGCACTCAGACAAATCCCTTTCAATCAGAAATCAGACCAAGACATAAAACTGAGATGACATTCATTGCATTTTCAAGTAATCTTTGGCAGACCCAGGACAGGAGCAGTTCTTCCCCAGAGACCTCTATGGAACATCACCTTGAGAGTACTTAATACCTCGGACTTAGGTCTAGAATGGGAGGCAAACCCGTCATGAGATGCTTGATTATACATTTCTAGCAGGGGCTCTGGTGGAACATTTTATTGTCACTTCTAAAGTGGACATGTCTATCAACCAAGAGCTTGTTGCAGTTATGAAAAGCAAGTGCCAGAATAATTTGGGTGGGACAACAAACTACTGGGTGCAAGTTCCTACTTTTTGCTGATGCCTTAGAATAGTTATGACAAAGAAATTCTATCTTTTTTGGAAACTGTATGTAGTTTGTGAGGAGTTTGCTGACCAAATACATTATGAGATGGGATTGTTTTCTGCTTTCTGGGATATATAGATAACAAGCATCCTGAGCTAGATATATTCTCCTTTATTGCAACCGTAAACATATTGAAGCATATTTTTCAACAATGGACAAAGAAGGTAATTATAAAAGTGTCTGCCTCTATAGTTATGCTGCATTTAAAAGATATTACAAAAAAGAACAAGTCTGAGACTGATTTGAAAGTGGTTTTAAAAATGCCGGGCTATAAGAAAAAGTCAGTGAAGACTCAGTCATCCAGGCCAAAGGTGTCTAAAGGCTGAAACAGGGCAACTGGACCCATCTTTGTTAATCTGAGACATTTCATTGCTCATCCAAGCAAGTTCATCAGTCAGAGCAAAATTAGTTAGACAGAGAGTTATTGGAGTGTACCAACTCTTGCCACGCCCACTTCAGGACTTCCTTCCCAAAATGCATTGCAAGATGTTAATGAATTCAACGATTCAGCCTTTAGACATGGAAAATGATGTTACACTGGACATACGAAAGAAAGTGGCTGATGTCTTAATAATTAAAAGGGATATACAAACAGCAAACCAAGAGAATGATTTGGATAATTTTCCTATATTGGATTTACAGTACAAAAGAGACTTGTTAAATATAAAATTGGTTTATTTAAAATATAATATCTCATTATATTTGTAATCTTTAATGGCTATTGTTGATACAGGACTGAAATCAAGATGCTTTATGGATTTCTTTATAGAGATGGGATGTGGGAAGACGAGACCATTTGTTGTATTTTAAGAGGAGGTGATAAATTACAGTACTAAAATTGTTTATACTTGTAGTGAAGGTAGAAAATCATTTTTATATATTTCTGTTTTTTCTGTAGTATATGCTTATTTCTTTTTCTATTTCTCTATTTTTCCTTTGTTTGCTACATTTTCTATCCTTTTACCCTATCTTTTTTCAGTTTGTATTAGTTTTTACTGTTGTAATTATACTCTTTCACAAAATTACGACACGCCAAAAAACCTGCTATGTTTCTGTAACAGATTATTCCATGACTGGTCTTTTGAGATGTTGCAGGGTTCAAAACGGATGAAAGACATCCCAGAGCTTTGCTACCAACTATTTAAGTGATGAAAGAGTAGCTGTATAAGTTGTACCTTTTTATTCTTAACAGTGGAGCTTAACAGTGGTGATTCAGTGCCTGAGTTTGTGATAAATTCTGAACAACTTCGAAAGTTAGTTTATTTTAACAGCATGGGAAAGATCTGTTAGATTAAAGCTACTGGCTTTATGGGAAACCATGTCTTTATCAACAGTTTATGGATTCTTGCATTGTCATCTTCCACAGGGGTCTCACAAGGCTGAGAATATTATTGCCTGCATACTTGTTTTCAGCACCACTGATTTCATAGGTCTTGTAAAACGAGTTCTTATTAAGCAAAGCCCTGACATGACACTGTAAGTCAGTGATGTGCACCCTCAGGTCCCAGGGACATGGGAGGTCATTGAAAGCTTTGGCTGTGATCCTCAGCAGCTTGAAAATTGCCAAAAGATTATAATGTTTAAGATTAGGGAAATTGTAAACCACTGTTTCTAATTATAGTCATTTCAATTAAATGAAATGAATATTTTTTTTCCTCCTGGCTGTGCCTATTTCTTGGATTAATCATAATGTGCTACTAAAACACCAGGATAAATTAGCTCTAATAAGTAATTCTTGCTTTGTATCACTAATTCCACAAGGCTGCTTTACTTTTAAAACACACACACACACACACACACACACACACATATACACATGTTTGCAAATATGATATTAAAGGAAAGTTTGCTTCTGCTATGTACATGTTTTAAAGCCCCTTCAAATGCTACTATGCTGGAGTGGCCTCAGCACAATTCTTTCTTTTAAAAATGATGGGTCCTTTAGTAAATTCAGCAGGAAGACAGGCCAGTGGCATATCTACAGGTACATGTGACACATTTTCTGATCAATGGTACAGTGTGTAAATATATCTCGCACTTACAGCCACCCCTAAATTTGGATGTCACATGTTTTTCAAGTGATTTATTGAATTAAACTGATTGATTGAATCAAGGGATCCCAACTGGCAGCTGTCTTTGAGCTGCCACAAAGTATGCTTCTCTTCCATTTCATTTAGCTTGGAAGATTTAATTTTAATTTAATTTAATAATATTTATATACCGCCCTTCTCCCTGAGGACTCAGGGCGGTTCACAGGGCAGAATAAAATACCAAATACAAACATTAAAAAGAGATTAAATGATTGCCCAAGTTAAAACAATAGGAATACAATTCTAAAAACCCCAAGATAAAATTAAGACACCAAAAATAAAACAACCCCACCGATCCCCATCAGGCTAGGCCGGCTTGTACAAACAAAAACGTCTTGAGATCGCGACGAAAGGAGCGAAGATCGGGCGCCATCCGGAGCTCTACCGGTAGCTGATTCCACAGCTCCGGAGCGCCCACAGAGAAGGATCTCCCCCTGGGGGCCACCAATCGACATTCTCTGATCGGTGGCACCCTGAGGAGGCCCTCTCTGTGGGAACGCACAGGGCGCAGGGAGCTTGATGCCGGCAGCAGATGTTCCCTAAGGTACTCCGGCCCCATGCCATGAAGATGGCAAATATTCAAACAATTGTCCAGAGAATATGTCCTTTAGCAGTCGCCAGAAGGCTTTTTAGAAAGGAAGAGAATAACAGGTTGGCATGGCCAGATTTACTTATTTATTCCTTCATTTATGTCCTAAGGGAGGATTGAGTCACATGCTTTCTTTTCTGCTACAGGGAAGCAGCAACTCGCTCAAAGAGCTAGACCGCCTTAGATCTTTGCTTTGATTTAATTGCAGCTTTAATTTTTGAAACTTCTTTCTAACCACTGGGCACAGGATCACCTCCCAAGATTCTTTTTAAGGGAACTACTGGGTTTAATTGAAGCAGCAGTAAAAGGTATCATTTATTCATGACCAATTTTGCTTAAAATCCTGTCTGAACAGTAGGACCCTAGTTTTGCCTGGCAGTGCTCTTCAGTCTGTAGATGTCCTGCTAATCATTGCTGTGTAGCTCATACTGTAGAAAAATACCCACAAAATAAGAGCAGGGAAGAAGAAACACCAGATAATGAAATTAATTAGGCTATCATTCAAGTGCTTGGTCAGCAGGTGAGCGCTTGACTTTTCGATGCTTGCCATAAAATTGCAGTGCTGTAATTTAATAGGAAAATTAAGTGATTATCTGAACCCTTCCAGCCTCTGGCTTTGATAATTGAATTGATCATTATGTCCCAACATCCCCCTTATCAACAAAGAAACTGTTTGGGCTTTTATGAATGTTCTTCCTATAACTATGAAAGTATTTTATACAATCTAAAAGTATTTTAATTAAACCCTTTAAAGAGTTGACTTCCAATGCTTGTTTAATTCCAAATACTGGATGCTGAAATTAAATTCACTATATACAGCCGGAGGGAGCAAATCTGCACAACCAAACCTGGAAGGAAATTCCCCTGACTTCAGGATGACTTTTTTCCAAGAAAATGCACATAAGATTGTTTTTGTTCACTTTTAAACCTTCCACTAGGTACAACTTGGGGGTGTTCCCATTTTATACAATATAAAAAAAATAATAAACAAGTTGCTACACTGATAAAACACCATGAGGTTTATAATCTCCCTATAACTGAAATGACAAGGGATCTGCAATACATGATACAAAGACAGCTTTTAAGCAGCTATCTTGTTAAAGCTGTCAAAAATGTTACAGTAGGAAGAAGAACAAAAATGATGGCTGCCAAATAGCTCTGGATGTCTAAGGCTTCTATACTTTCAGCATCAAAGCTTTTGACCTACACCGTATTCTAATTTGTCACTAAAAGAGGAGGTGATACTACAAGGCTGGGATCTTTCAAATACAACATAATATAGAATATCCTCTGAGATGTAAATATTTCCAAGAGGTATGTTTTGGTTTCTCACAGACATTCTTAAATTTATGGCTAGCAGGTTGTAATCTAGGGATTTACACTCTTATACTAAGTGTCCAGTGCAAAACAAAGTATATTAAGGTGGATTGTTTATAGAGAGAGGATGATTTAGGGTTGAATAGCAGAGCAAGTATAGGAAGGAAGAGCAAATGGGTCAAGAGGAAGGCTGAAAAAGTCACAGCTGGATGGAACTGATGAAATCCTGAAAACCAGAGCAATGAGAAGTTTAAAGAATAAAAGGGGCTTATGCGTGTGGTAGATATCAAAACGACCTTAGCTTAGTTTCCCTTTCTTAATTTTCTTTTCGTTTTGCCTTTAATTTCTTCAGTTTAATTTATTTTCCTACCCCTTTTCTGTACTGTGCATACAATTGCTTACCTTGAAAAGGGAGGAAAATGTTTATGTATATGTACACCTTTCTAAAACCAAGTAAAATGAGGCACACGCATATTGGCTGATATTTGCCCACTCCGGTCCATCTCCAGGTTTTCCCTAAAATGGTTGAGTTGGGAGGAGCGGTTTAGTTTGAGTGCAGAAATTCAAATTGAACAACAATGGTGGCTATATAACCTCTGCCTGAATATATCCAGCCAAAAGAAACTGATCACATAATTAATGTCATAGTCAAAGTCCTCTTAATGGTAGGGTGTGTGTTTTTTCCCTAACATTCACCAGGAATTGATGTTCCTACATCATAAACCGAAGTCTATGGCATGGGTCCCCAAACCTGGCAACTTTAAGACACATGGACTTCAACTCTGATCAGCCATTCTGGCTGGAGAATTCTGGAAGTTGAAGTCCATGCTTCTTAAAGTTGCCAAGTTTGGGAACCCATGCCATAGACTTTGAATTTTGGTCACATATTTCTGAAATACACAGAGAATAAGGCTTGACTTTTTCTGGAAGCATTTTGCTATTGCTAAGCACATTGATTTGTGCTTTAGATTGTAAGCCGCCCTGAGTCTTCGGAGAAGGGCGGGATATAAATGGGATTTTTTTAAAAAATGTTCTCTTGCCTTCTGGAACTTCTATTTTGAAGGACCGTAAAGTCCTGATTAACTTTAACATTAACCTTGTGAACTCTCAGGCTTTCTCCTTCCATTATATATTCAAGATGGACAGTTTTTAATATTTTATTGTTATGTATGTGTAGGGGTGTGGGTCTATACATATGCTGTATATAGTATGTTTTAGGTGTGTTTCACGTATGTGTTTCACTTTGAGAGCGGGCAACTAAAGTTCATTTTTGATGTGTGCCATTGTGCCCACAATAAAAAAAGTGATAATAAAGATTGTCTTGTCTTATCTTTGTCCAGGCCTTTGGAAAGGATTACTGATGCTCCACTTTTCTTTTCCATTCCCCTCTGGTTTTATTTTCTTTGCCGTTCTTGTACTTTGTCATGTGCTGTTTTGCATTGTTTTTTGTAAATGTTTTAACCATTGTAAACTGTCCAGCATTACTGGGAGTCTGGCAGCATGCAAATTTAATAAATTACTATATACTATTCTTAAAGCTTGAAGCTTAAATAACCGCTTTTCTATCCATCTTTCCAGCCTAGTTATACTGCTCTCTCATATTCAGCCTGTGATCAACTGAAATCCCAATACGAGTAGTCTTCTACTTACAACTGCAACGGAGCCAAAAATTTCCATGGCTAAGTAAGACAGTTGTTAAGTGAGTTTTGCCCTATTTCATTATCTATTTTTTGCCACCATTCTTAAGGGAATTACTGCAGTTGTTAAGTTAGCGACACAATTGTTAAGTGAATCTGGCTTCCCCATCGACTTTGCTTGTCAGAAGGTCACAAAGAGTCATCACGTGACCCTGGGACACTGCGACGGTTATACATGGGAACCAATTGCCAAGCATCCAAATTCTGATCATGTGACCATGGGGATCTGCAAGTGTAAAAGCCATCATAAGTCACTTTTTTCTATGCTGTTGTAACTTCAAATGGTCACTAAACAAATGGTTGCAAGGTGAGGACTACCTGTATAATTTTCACACTTACTACTGTCAAATCAGATGAAGATATCCTTCATCTATAAATGAGAATAATGTGTTACGTTTGGTTTTGACTAAGAATAATACGTAATCCCAGTTGTTGGTGGTTCAGTAAAATATGATCACAAGTCACGACTCCTCTCAAGGTGTGGCTCCAACCCATATCTTAATGGTCAAGACAAAGAATTTGTTTATACACTAGAGAAAGCATTGGTTGGAATTAGTAACACCTGTGTGTCTTTTGATGGTTGGGATATTCCAATTGCAATTTATTTATCAAAGAAGGTTGTCAAATATAAAGCTGTGCAAAAGATTAGAACAAAATAATAATAATAAAAGAAAGACAGTTTTATTTTTTTAATAAAATATAAAATAATTGGTTTTGCAAGCAACTTATTCACCCAGCAGCTGATTTGGATAGGTTAAAGGTTAAAGTCAGCCTCTTTGGTTGGCCCCAGGTTTACTGAATGGGAAAAACAAAGCTCTCCCATGATGCCACTTTACTTTTCCCAAAGTGCTGTTGTGCTGCACCAGGATATTATGGGCAATTACATGACTTGTGCTGCAGATGACATGTTGCTACTAAGAACCACCAATAATAAACCTGTCAGAGGGCACTTAGCAGAGGAGTGGTCCATCTGTACTTGTGTATCTAAGTTGTACTTTCAGCGCTCATACAGAGTCAGAAAATTCCTGCAGCAAAAATAGCTGAGTGAATAGACAATTAATGAATATTAACATTAACTTTTTTCTCTCTCTAATGTTATTTTATGGGAGCTTTTAAGGAATCTGCTCATTGCAGCAACTCTTTTACCGAATACATTATTTTTCCAAATGGATCAACATACAGCAGCTTTAATGAATAGCAAAGAGTTGTTCTATCCACACAGGGTGCAAAGTACTTCCTTTAAAACATTTTCCAAGCATGCACAAGCCTAATATGTCTATATGCACACTTGAGAGAGGAAAAGATATATAAATAGAAAATATATTGCCAATTTAGATAACATATTACCGTGTGTACCTAATAGCTAATCTTATCCCACAATTGAAATATATTTATAAAAATATTGCACTGACCTTATATAATTCTCATTTATTTGAAATTATTATTCATAACCATATCAATTTCTATTATGTTCATAAAATTGTAGAAATTTCAGTTGCCTATAGATTTGGATTTTTACAGTCAAATTCAAATACTCCCTGTCCACAATCCAGCATAAAGCTAGAGAGACAATGAAATTAATGTGCTTTAATGCTGCGCTCTGCAATAAAATGTAGATATGAAATTTCTGAAAGACAAATTATAATGGCATTGAGACAGTTGAAGGAATTTGCTAATGAACTCTTCATTGTTTGACATTTTTATAAGATTACCTAAGGCTGTTGTTGTGTTCACCTTAGCAGAAAAATTTGTGTTTTAAATAACACTCTCATTTAGGGTTACTGTTCAAAAGTATTTCCTTTCATTTAAGATTGCAAAAACAGGAAATTGTACCTCAAGCTTTACAAGACTTTAGTGTATTAATATTAATTTCTGGTAAGAAAGTACCATCTAGTGGGGAGTTTGGAAACTGCACTTCTCTGTAGAAACATTCAATTGGATCACTTCACCTACTGACTGGCAAAGATTTTTCACAACCCATTCTAGTACCTCTCTTTGACTTACTCAAGGTGTCACGCTTTTGGAAAGATGCTCACACTTGCTTCAAAATTAACCATGGCTCTCTCCCTCCATAGGTGTGCCTGCAGCTACTGTCTTTTGCAGATCATCTTAGCAGATGTGTTGTTGTGCAGGCAACAAGGAACAACCTTTGAAACAAGCACACACATCATACTAAAGATATGCCGTAGCTGCTTTAGGAATTCAAAGCAAAATTGCCAAGGGTCAGTTTTGAAGACTTTGCATATATTAATTAGGGAAATGCCATATAAAGGATGGCATTCATTCTGAAATGAGAATAAAGTTGTGTGACTTACCACTCATCTGCTTTTGCTAAAGATTGGTTTCTGAACTGTCTCCTCCTGTTTCACAGGGTGAAAGGGATGGATCCCAATTGAAGATTTTTTAATCCTCAGAAAACTGCACCCACAAGGTGGGAATGAAGAGTGTTTCACTCCTACTTCTGAAACATCCTCCCCAAGGAAAATGTTCTTCTTTTCCTACTGGAAAAAAAATAAAACATTTTCAGTTGTACTTAATTAGTAAAGCAAGACAAAAAATATATTGATATAAAATAAAAGTGCTCTGGGACATTAGAATTCAAACTGCATCTCCTGCATAACACACCAGACTTAACCATTGCCGATAAGACAGAGAAGAAAAAAATGTCCGGTTAGTGGATATAGCAGTACCTGGAGACAGCAGCACAGAAGAAAAAGGAAGGGACTAGATAGCAAAATACAAAACCTGCAGATAGAAATAGAAAAACAGTGGTGGAGGGAGGAAAAGGCAGTATGAGATTGGCCATTGGATGCAAATGTAAAATATCTGGGGTATCATATTGACAAAACCACCAAACAATTGCAAAAGGTAGCTTTATTCAGCTTACATCCTGAGAGTTTACCTCTAACAACATCAAACAACATCTGCCTATCCCAGCTAGTTGGGAAAGAATCAATAAATGGATTAAAAAGGCTAAATCAAGTGTGAACATCTGGCTGACTGTGTAACACATTGAAATAAATAAATAAACATTGTTCCATTGTTCCTTAAAATAGATATTTGTGAAAAACTAGATACCAGAAATAAGAAATGGGCAAAAAATTACTTTTCCTTTTTTTAAAATATATTTTATTGATTTTTTTTCCACTCAATAACTGGTGAACAGTGTGTTGTCTGGGTTACATTTGTAAAAGAATCATTAACAATTAATTTCTATAATTACTTTTCCATTCCCTCTACAGTTCATTTTTAATATGCCGCTTCAGAAAGAAATGCAGTATATTGTTGTTGTTGTTTTTGTTGTTTGTAGTTGGTTAAATGAATTTGCTTTAAACTTTGATTAAAAATTATTTTTATAATTATTTTTAATGCCCAAATAGATATCAGTTTTATTACTGATTTTTTTAAAAAGTAATATGCAGATCCAACACCTTAGAGCAGGGGTCCCCAACCTATGGGCCACAGCCCACTACCGGTCCATGGCCTATTCTCAACTGGGCCATGTGAGTGGCCGGCTGGGGCATGTGGGCAAGTGAGCATTGCAGGTGCTTGGCGCTTCATTTGTGTGAGCATCACGGGCGCTCGGGGCCTCACTTGCACAAGCGTCATGGGTACTCTCGGCCTTGCATGAGCAATGGGTGCTCGTGTGTGCCTGCCCCTCCCACAAAACCATCCACTCTTTTTCCCCTCCCCCGCTCCGGGCCACCAACCCGGAAAGGTTGGGGAACTCTGCCTTACAGCATAAGCAGTAAATATCAATATACAAGACAATCCACTGAAGGAAAAAGCAAAAAGGTTTTTTATGATTCCTTCATCCCCTGGATATCTCTTGGAGACTGTTTTAAAATTCCAAAACGGAAAACAGTCTTCTCCTTTTTAACTCTTTCTGTAAGTACCTTTCAATTCTAGTGCCCACTGAAGTTGGTCTTCAAGGATTTGTTTTCAAAATTTTCAGGAATAACTTGTTATATATATTTTTCTATGGCTTCTATTCTTGATACTCCTAGGAAGAATTCCATCCATTCTGCCTTGCAGAGATAGAGTGGTCACACCATTCTTTTTGTTCTATTCTGGAAAACCACAATATGACATTTTTTCACTTACAGTATGCCTTAAATTCAAGTCATGGAGAGACGATAATTCTAAAATAGGGGCCTCCAGAATAAACAGAGTAGCTATTTTGCAAACATTAACTACCAATCTTTCATGAATCCTTCTTAGACACTGCAAAGGATGAAGTGGCTAATTTGCCAGAAGTTACCATTTGGCTTTCATAAAGATGAGAGATGCAATTAGATGCAATTTTCAGCATACAACTTATGGGAAATAGTTCTAGCAATACTTGTGCAATAGTATACTTCAAGGGTACCCAGCAATATATTCATAGGAGTTCATTTATAGTTCAGGATGCAATAGGAAAATCAACACTGACAATCTGTCATGGTTCTGATAGATGAGACTAGCAAAAAGAACTCCAAGGCAAAAATAGTTTCCTTAAAGAACATATTTATTTGGCTACATAATATCGACATGTTCAAAGGTGAACCCAAGACTGAAATATCCCCCCCAATGTTACTAAGTTACAAGTTTCCTCCCCAGTAATACGTCATAAATCACATTCTCCAATAACCTCCTTGTGCGGGCTTTCTAACAATAGTTACAGCCCATCAAAAAAAGTTAGCAATGACCTTGATTCCCACAAAGCAATTTATTGTTATGACTAAAATATAACACTCATCCCCCCTCCCAATTCTGTGGCAACCGGAAATGAAGGCAAGACGAAAGAGATGGTGTTAGACTTCCGGAGAAAAAAGGAGGAACCTGCCCCACTTTACATCGGGGATGACTGTGTGGAGAGAGTTTCCTCCTTTAAATTTCTGGGAGTCTACCTCTGTGAAGATCTGACCTGGAAAGTTAACATAACCCAGGTGGCTAGAAAGGCCCAACAGAGGCTTCACTTTCTTAGGGTCTCGTGGAAGAACAGGGTAGAACAACGGCTTATGACCCTCTTTTACCGGTCTACTATAGAGAGCGTCCTCTCGTATGGTATTGTGGTTTGGTATGCTGGTCTGACAGCCGCGGACAGGAAAGTATTACAGAGGGTAGTGAGCACAGCACAAGACATTGTGGGCTGTCCCCTGACACCACTGAATGACATTGCCAGGGCCCGCTGCCTTGGAAGAGTGAGGAAAATTCTCAGGGATGACTCACACCCTGGACGGTATCTCTTTACTCTCCTACCATTGGGTAGGAGATACAGGAGTATAGCCAGCCGTACCAACAGGCTGAAAAACAGCTTTTATCCGTGGGCTGTTAGGCTTTTGAATGGGATATAATCTCTGTGAACTTATGCAGAATTGACTTGGGAGGCCGGTGTGTGGTGTAGTTGGTTCACCTGGTGTGGTAGGATGGAGGGTTTGTTGTCACTGTGTGAGGGAGCACGGGGGGAGGTTCAGCTAATCTCAATGTACACATGTTGTACTTTGACAATAAAGGTTTATTATTATTAAAATGGCTTCAGCTAATTTTGCTGCAGAGTTGACACAATAAATTATTAAAAAGTCGTGTCATGTTCTAATGCCTAGTGATTTAGCCAAAGTTAAACTAACTAACTAACAAACATGTGTGTCTTTGTTTATTTAGTTATATCAATGAGGAAGTCTTAGAACTGTCCTTAGTTAAATTTCTATTTATATATTAATCTGAGATCCAATGTGGTATAGTGGCAAAGGAGTTTGACTGGGACCTGGGAAACCCTGATTCACATCCATCCTTAGCCTTGAGAGCACATTGGATGGTTCTAGATTAACTCACCCTCTTTTAGCTCAATCTGCCTTGCAAGGTTGTTGATAGATGGCAGGAGTGCTGTGTTGGCTACCTTGAGAGCTCCAAGCTAGAAACTGTACAACTGTGAGTTCTAGTCCTGCCATAGACATGAAAGCTGGCTGGGTGACTTTGGGCAAGTCACACTCTCTGAGCCCAATTCACCTTTCAGGGTTGTTGTTATGGGAAGGAATATTAGGTACATTTCCTGCCTAAGATATCAGATACCTTGTTTCCCCAAAAACAAGACTGGGTCTTAGACTAATTTTTGCTCCAAAAGACACATTAGGACTTATTTTCCAGTTAGGGCTTATATTTGGGGAAATACTGTACTAAATGCGCCCGTCTGGCTGACAATCTTAACTGGGGCTTATATTTGAGGTAGGGCTTATATTACGAGTATCCTAGGAAATCATGCTGGGGCTTATTTTCCATTGGGTCTTATTTGGGGGGAAACACGGTATATACAAACATGGATAAACTTGGTACAAAGTACCTTCTCTAGAAATATAGAAACTCACACTGGAGACCAATCAGGAATTTGTTTCTGAAACAATATTTCCATAATAGTTCATATTTCATAGATAACTTGAAACAAACTGCCGAAAGAATTCATGTCGTGTAAATGAGTTATTTCTACCTGCTGCAAATTTTAAGTGCTGTAGAATGCTACAAATTATGTTATGCTAATGAGGAAGGCCTTTTAACTTTTGATAGATAGACCCCAATTTTCCTTTTTTTTTTCATGGTGCTATTTTCCCTAACGTGATTACCATGCAATGATACAGATATCAATTACACAGAATTTCATGTGATTAATTTCCTTGTTCAGATATAAGTGAATTGCCCATCTTGTGGCCTCATTGTGAAGATTAGTGAAATACTGAAGATGACGTTGTTGTTTTTTCCAGAATGTACAAACAGGGGTCTGTGGCTCAAGCCAGCTAATAGCTTTAGCTTACATTAATACAATTTAATTTAACTTAACGATTTATTTAATTCAGCCGTGACCTGAGCCATGTTTACACATACATTACACAAACAGGGGTGATAATGCCCCAAAGCAGTAATCCAGCCTATTACTTTAATGGTTACTTGTCTGCCCAAAATGCATTTGAGCTTCTCCTACCGAAGCTGATGGTTCTCCCTTAAGCAAAGAATACAGTAGAATTTTCTGGTTTTTTTTTAAAAAAGGTAAGATTTAATATCTACCTTTTTAAATATAGTTTCCTTACAATATAATTAATGGGAGACAATATTTGCCATTCCACTATGCCAGACATGTCAAACACAAGGCCCGGGGGCCAGATCCAGCCCGCTAAGTGGTTTCATGTGGCCCGTGAAGCCATCCTGGAAACAGTGAGGGAATGGCCCCCATTGCCTTGGCCCTGGCCCAGAGACCCTCCTTCTGCCAGAGACCCTCAGATCTGTCCTACTCCTGCCCAGGCCCCCATAGGCACCCTTGATGCGAACAATGTAGAACTAGCCATGCCCACCCAGTAGGCCATGCGCACTCTAGCCACGCCCACCCAGTAGGCCACACCCACCCAGGCCATACCCACCCGGCCCCCTGAGGGCAACTGCAATGCTGATGCGGCCCTCAGTGAAATTGAGTTTGACACCCCTGCACTATGCCATCCTTTCCAAATTATTGTCTACAAAATGAACTGGAACTATGACTATAAAGAAAGGTAGATTGTGTATATAACATTCTGATTTATTTATTTATTTGTTCCATTCAATCATATCCAGTTCTCAGGGATTACTTGGAGAAGCCTGTGCAATTTTCTTGACAAGGTTTTTTCAGAAATGATTTGCCATTGCCTCCTTCAGAGGGCTGAGAAAGGATGGCTGGTCCAAAGTTACCTAAAGGGGGACTAGAACTCACAGTCTCCTGGTTTCTTGTCTGATCCTTAACCGCTACACCAAATTGGCTCTCACAGTTCTGATTTATTTTATATATCAATTCTTGCAATACTGGTGAGTATCAGAATCTCAATATCTCCTAAATCAAATGTTCCACATATAGTCATCTAAAGTGCAAAGATCTTGAGACTCAAGAAAGAGTACAGAGAAGAGCAACAAAGATGATTAGGGGACTGGAGGATAAAACATACAAGGAACGGTTGCTGGAACTGGGTATGTCTAGTTTAATGAAGAGAAGGATGAGGGGGGGGGAATGATAGCAGTGTTCAAATATGTCAGGAGTTGCCACAAAGAAGAGGGAATCAAGCTCTCCAAAGTACCAAAGACCTCTAAAGGTCTTGTTATTATCTGCTTTCCCAGCTATTTTTTTAATGTACTGGCCATGTAGTGCTTTGTCTTCCCATGCCTCTATTCTGTTCTTCCTTTGGTTATTCTTGTAGGCCAGTTTGGTCTCTCCAGTAGTCAGTAAGCCTTCCTGATATACTAATTTCAGTGCATCTTCATCATTGTCCTTCAGATATTCTTCCAAAGCCATTTTTTTCTTCTTTAACCATCTGATGTACTTGCAGCATTCCACCTATTTGCCATGGTAGATAGAGTCTGTCAATGTCACTGCATGGATGAAGGGCATGATTCATTGCCAGTCCACTATTCCAGCTGTGTATCTAATGACTGGAATTGCCCAGGTGTTGATTGCCTTCGTGGTATTTCCTCCATTGAGTTTGGACTTTAAGATCTTCACTCTCTTGATGTATTCACTTGCAATCTTTTTCTTGACTTTTGATGTTGTCAGCTTGAAGGATACCCAAGTATTTGTAGTAATCTTCCTCATCCAGGCTCTTAATGTTATTTTCATGGGGCATCTTGATTCCTTCAGTTTTCACTATTTTTCCTTGTTTGATAGTAAGTGTGGCACATTTGTCCAAGCCAAACTCCATTGCAATATCTTGGCTATATATATGGACAGTGTTGAGCAGCAATTCTATTTCAGACAATGTTTTTCCATACAGCTTCAGATCATCCATGTAAAGGAGGTGGGATAGTCTGGCAGATTTTTTTGATGTTTGATAGCCATGTCCTGAGTTATTCAGTATTGTTGACAGAGGAAACAGTGCAATAACAAATAGTAGTAGTGATAATTAATCCCCTTGAAATATTCCTCTCTTGATATTAACCTCTCCCAGTCTCTCACCATTGACCTGTAACTGTGTCTTCCATTGTGCCATCGATCTTTGCACAAATTTTCTGATGTTTCTACTGACTCCTGTTATTTCTAGGCACTTGATTATCCAGTCATGTGGCAG
This sequence comes from Vipera berus, assembly GCF_964194415.1. Classification (NCBI taxonomy): domain Eukaryota; kingdom Metazoa; phylum Chordata; class Lepidosauria; order Squamata; family Viperidae; genus Vipera; species Vipera berus. The sequence continues at coordinate 136,314,611 of NC_138202.1, forward strand.
AGAGTCAAATGCCTTTTTCTAGTCAGTCCATGCCACTTTAGGTTGGTCTTCCTTTTCTTGCAGTTTTCCAAGATCATTTTGTCTATTAGGAGTTGATCTTTTGTTCCTCTGCTATTGGGGTGGTTTTCTTTCTGCTCAAGTGGAAAGAGATTGTTTTCAACTAGATGCTGTTGTACTGCATCAGCTACCACACACCAGTTAGCAATTTGAAAGTTGTTGGTAAGTAGGTAATTGGCATGTAGTTGCCTGGTGTTGCCCCTTTTGCTGGTTCTTTTCATTATTAGGTAGGTTTTCCCAGTTGTTAGCCACTTTTCAATTTCTCCTCCTTGTAGTGTTTTGTTAAACTGCTTGGCAATGAGTGTATATAACAGTTAGATGTTTCAACCAAAACCCATACAGTTCATCTTCACCTGGTGCTGACCAATTTGTGATCTTCCTTGCTCTTTTTTCTACCATTTTTGTTGTTATTACTAGTTCTATAATTTCAACTTCTGTTTTATTTACATCCACCTCTTTTAACCAAGCCGCATCCTTGTTGTATTTCTTTGGGTTATCCCATATCTGCTTCCAGAACTGCACTGTCTCTTCCTTGTCAGATACTGATTGATTCATTGCAGTTTCTCCATTGATGGATTGGTAGAAACATTTCTGATTGGATTGAAATTGTAGGTTCTCCCTATAATTTGCAATTCGAGCTTCATATCTACTGATTTTCCTGGCTATAGATGTTATTTGCTGCTTTATTATTTCCAGTGCTTCCTTGATCTTCCTTGTTTCTAAGTGGTATTTCTTGATTAGGTATTGTTTGGTCTTCTTGTTCTTCAGCTTCTTTTCTCAAAGTCAGTGGGAGAGCCAGATTCACTTAAAAACTATGCTTCTAACTGCAATGATTCACTTAACAACTATGGCAAGAAAGATTGTAAAATGGGGCAAAACTCACTTAACAAATGTTTCACTTAGCAGCATAAATTTTGTGCTCAATTTTGGTCATAAGGTGAGAGTTTTTAATGCACGGGGTTTTTTTTAAAAAAAATCTAAGCAACTGGGCACACTGCCAAACAAAGCTCTAGGCTGCAGCCATTTAACAGTTTCATTTTCTAAAAATGCATGGAATCTTGAAGTATTCATGGAAATAAAGATGATGCTGAATACCACAGCAAGTTCTGTGTGGTGGTGTCTTTCATTTAGTTGAAAAAACAGGTCTCAAATTAAATATGAGCACGACCAAACTAATGACAACAAGTAGATCAACCAGCTTTAGAATTGACAGTGAAAATATCAAAGTGATGGATAGCTTCTGCCTTTTAAGGTTAACAATTAACAATAAAGGAACAAGGGCTTCCGGTGGCGGCGCGGCGCCGGAGACAGCCCTTTCGGGCTGCCCGCGGCTCAGCTGTGTTATTTCCACCCGAAACAGCGCCGATCAGCTGTTCGGGTGGATTTGAAGCCCCCTCCTCGGGAGAAGAGGAGGGGGTGAGCCCCTAGGTAGGGGTTGAGTTCTCCGGGGCCGCCTGAGCTTAAAGCTTGGGCGGCTGAAGGATCGAACTCCCCCGTAGCCTGGGCTGCTCCCAGCTGGTCAGCGTCTCTGCTCCGTGATTTCTGGAGCGGAGCCAGGCGTTTGCGACCACCCCTGCCAGAAGGAAAGACCATGGAATAAAAGGAGCAGGCAGAGCGGTACAGGAGGAAAAGGTGAAGAGGATTTTTATTGCTGCTTTCTAGCTTAATAAATTTTATAAATTTAAAAGTGAAAGTGCGTAGTAAGTGAAAGTAAAGATGGCGGCTAAATCTCTCCCAAAAGCTCTTTGGAGTGCTGGAACTTTTCCGGTGCAGCAGTCATCATTGCAAGCGCTGCTTCTTCCTGATGTATTGACACCGAAGGATTTACAAGATGCTCTTGGAAAATTTGCCCAGGTAATTCTGGAAGCAATGGGTGATAAATTTGCAAAGATGGAGGAGAAGTTGGAGAAATTGGAGGAGAGAATAGAAGAGAGGATGGAAGAGAAGTTCAGAGTGATGAAGGTAGACATTTTGTCTTCAGTGTATAGAGTGGCTGAATGTGTGGAAGATTTGGATGAAAAAGTGGAAGACTTGACTCAAAAAAATGCCATATTAGAAGCAAAAGTACTGGAAAATGAAGATTTAAGAGACAAAATGGACAAAGAATTGAGTCTTGCTCAATATTACCAGATGCAGTATGCTGTTAGAATCAGAGGTTTAAAAGAGAATATTAAGGAAGATCTAAAGCAGCTGATTTCTGAGGCTTTGGAAGTAGTATTGAGGCAGCCAGCATCTGAAATAAAGGGAGGCATGGCTAAAGTGTTTCGTGTGAATTCATGGATTGCCAGACAGAGAAAGCTACCTAGAGATGTGGTGGTTTATTTTGCAAAGAGGGAAATTAGAGACGAAGTTATTCAAGCTGCTTATGGTACTAAAGTCGTGATTGCTGATCAAGAAGTTTTGGTTCTAAAAGAAATTCCTCCAAAGATTTTAAGGAGAAGGAAGGATTTTACATTTGTAGTGCAAGAGCTCAAGCAACGAGATATAAGGTTCAGATGGGAGATTCCAGTTGGGTTGATGGTGATGCATGAAGGTAAAAGGTACCGTTTGGCTACTGTGATGCAGGCGCGTGATTTTTACAATAACGTTTTAAAAGCAACCCCACTATCACTTTTGGAAGCTGCAAAGGGATCTGGCGAAGGAGAACACCAAGAGGCTGAAGATGGACAGACAGAGGAGAATGGTGCTGGAGGAGATCAAGCTACAACTTCTTTGGATGATTCTAGAGAGCAGAGGGAGACGCGTGCTGCTTTAAAACGATCAAAAAAAAATAAAAGAATAAGATCAGCAGAAGTCTATGGAATTTCTAAAATGTATTTACAGCCAAGTAGTGGGAGGAGCACGGCCTAAAACAGATAGTCCTATTTAAGCAAAGGATGCTTTTAGTTGGATTATATGCTCCTAATCAACAACAAGTTGACTTTTTTAGTTTATTTCATACAAAGTTTACCTAGTTGGATTATAAAAATTTTATTTTTATGGGGGATTGGAATGGTGTTTTGGATGTACAGATGGACAAGGCTGGAGCTTTTAAGCGCGGCCCAAGTCATGCTAGACTGTCTAAATCCTATTTTGAAATGAAGGATGACTTGGAACTGCGAGATATTTGGCGTGAAAGACATTCGCATGAAAAGGATTATACTTTTTTTTTCTGACAGACATCAATCTTTTTTCAGGATCGATTTTATTTTGTTGACTAATGACTTTTTTTTAAGGATTAAGAAGGTGAAGATATGTGCAAGAACTATTTCTGATCATAGCCCAGTTTGGCTAGAGATTTATAAGGAGAATAGAGATAGGCGCTCGTGGCGCGTAAATGAGAATTTGTTTAGAAACCAGAGAAATGTGGAAGAATGTAAACAGCGGATGAAGGGGTGTTTTTTTTTTGAAATTTATATGAATAAGGGCACCTCTATGGATATGGTTTGGGATGCTAGCAAGGCCTATTTGAGAGGGGTGTTGATATATATGAACAATAAACATAGATGTGCTGTGGAAGCTAGGAGGGAAGAATTGGAGAATGAAATAAAGGAAAAGAAAAGGCTTTGATTTTGAATTTAGAGGTTGTGAAGTCTAAGGAGGCTATTAAACTGTTAAGAGGAATGGATTGAGTATATCCAGAACAAATATGGGACTAAGAAGTTTCATGTAGTATTTGAATAAGTCTTCCTTTCTTTTTTTTCCTGTTTTTTTTATATATTCTATATTAATAGTGTTTGTAGTTATCCTATGTGAGCTAGAGAGTGATAGATTCTAGAGTCTATGGTTGTTAGCATATGGTTGTTTATGATTCTTTTTTGTTTTTTTATACCTTGTACTTAGCTCTGGGAAGTCGGGGGGTGGGGGGGTGGGGAGGGGGGAGGGGTAAGGAGGGAGGGACAGGGGAGGGGTAGGGGGGACTGTCAAAGATAAAATGTATGATAAAACTTTTCAATAAAAAAAAAATAAAGGAACAAGCAGTCAAGAAATACACTTAATAGAGCAGTCACGAAGGCATTAGAAGAAATATTCAGATGCTGTGACGTCTCTAAACCTATAAAGAACAGAATCCTGCAAACCACAGTATTCCTGGTAATGAAGGTTGGACTTTGAAGAATCAGCAGAGGAGGAGTATTGATGCTTTTGAATTTGGTGTTGGCGAAAAATCCTGAGGCAAGAAAACAAAGCAAGGGATCTTCAAACAAATCAATCCAGAGTTGCCACGAGAGACAAAAATGACCAGGCTTCATTCAAAATTATCCTTCTTCACACGCATTAGGAAAAAATCTAGCCATCTGGAGAAGACTCTAATACTGGGAAGCCTCGAAAGAAGAGGGTGACCAGAAGCAAGGTGAATGAATTCAATTACAAGTGTTCTGTACCAGCCTGCTACCGGCCCTGCAGAAAAGGCAGGGACAACCCCTTTTACAAGAAGGCAAGAGGCTGGAATTACGCCTGCCAAATTTATTGCTACAAAAACAAATAGAACAAAACACAAACCAAGAAACGAGCTTTTCAAGCGGTTGCCTTCAGCAAACCAGCCCTCCCACGCATTCCCCCTTAAATACAGTTCAGGGCGTGGCTTCTCTCTGCCTCCTTCCAAGGAGCCCCATTGACTTCCTCTGTTTACTCCTGATTGACTGCCTCCTGCGTCGGGCGTCCTTGAACAGGGCCAGCTGTGGGTCATCTTCATCCACGCTGTCAGGCTCACACAGCTGGGTCTGCGTCGTGACCAGATGAGAGGGGCCTGGCTGAGGACTCTCATCAAGCTCTTCAACACCCTCCTCCTCCTCCTCCTCTGAGTCATCCGACCCAACTGCCGAACCCACAGGCTGACCCTGAATCACAACAACAAGGGAGATAGATACACTGTTGGAAGACTGAAAGGGAATCTGGTTAGGAACAGGTCCTATTTGCTGTTGTCTATTAAAGAGTACAGAGACCACAAAAGATACAGACAGATGCCAGTAAAGAGTTTTTAAATATTCCCCTGAAGAAACTTTTAAAGAATTAAGGTATTCGTCATTTTGTCACCTATAATGAGACTCAATCAGCCATTATATAAAGGTTTAATCATATCCTAAAAAATAAAAACTGGAGATATTTTACAGCTAGAAACAACCATTGTTAGGAAGACATTTTACCTGCTATTCTACAGTGGTACAATAGCCCTTTCCATTGTAACATCCATACTGCTCCTAATACGGTAAACTTCTCAAACAAGAGGGAGATATGAATAAAGCTACTTGAGGAAATGTTAAAAATGTTAAAAAAATATTAAAGTGGGAGATCATTTAGGGCACGAGTGTCAAATATTTATTTATTTATTTTATTTAGTTACATTTATATACCGCCCTATTCCCTGAGGACTCAGGGCGGTTTACAGGAAATTAAAAAATCCACCATACAAAAGTTAAAAAACCAAATTAAAAAATATTAAATTGACCCTGTATACTTAAAACCCCAATTAAAATTTCTCCTCAGCCTGGGCCCGAGAGCTCAAAGAGCCAGGTCTTCAGGCCCCGGCGGAATGATCGGAGGTCGGGGGCAGTCCTCAGCTCCACCGGCAGCTAGTTCCAGAGGGCAGGCGCTCCCACTGAGAAGGCCCTATCCCTGGGTGTCACCCGCCGGCAATCTCTCACCGGCGGCACCCTGAGCAGACCCTCCCTGTGGGAGCGCACTGGGCGAAGGGCGTTTGATGCCGGCAGCAGGTGTTCCCTCAAATAGCCCGGACCCAGGCCATGTAGGGCTTTATAGGTAATAACCAGCACCTTGAATTTCACCCGGAGGGCAACCGGAAGCCAATGCAGCTCGCGGAGTAGAGGTGTTACATGGGAGTATCGGGAGACCCCCATTACAACTCGCGCGGCCGCATTCTGCACCAGTTGAAGCCTCCGAGTGGTCTTCAAGGGCAGCCCCATGTAGAGAGCGTTACAGTAGTCCAGATGGGAGGTAACAAGCGCATGAGTAACTGTGCGTAGGGCGTCTCGGTCCAGATAGGGACGCAACTGGCGCACCAGGCGAACCTGTGCAAAAGCCCCCCTGGTCACGGCTCCTATGTGGTCTTCAAAATTGAGCCGTGAGTCCAGGAGGACGCCCAGGTTGCGAGCCCTATCAATGGGGGGTAACACCTCACCCCCCATCGTTAGAGGTGGAATAAGTTGGTTAACTCGAGATGCCGATATGCACAGCCACTCAGTCTTGGCGGGATTGAGACGAAGCCTGTTTCTCCCCATCCAGACCTGAACCGCCTCCAGGCACCGGGACATCACGGAGAGGGCATCGCTGGGTTGGTTCGGGGTGGAAAGAAAAAGTTGGGTATCATCAGCGTACTGGTGATACCCCACCCCGAAACCACGAATGATCTCGCCCAGTGGCTTCATATAGATGTTGAACAGGAGAGGCGAGAGGACCGACCCCTGAGGAACTCCACAAATGAGAGACCTCGGGGCGGATCTCTGCCCTCCTGTCAACACCGACTGCGAGCGGCCCTGGAGGTAGGAGGAGAACCACCGTAGAACGGTGCCTCCCACTCCCAACCCCCTGAGACGCCGCAGCAGGATACCATGGTCGATGGTATCGAAAGCCGCTGAGAGATCTAATAGGACCAGGACAGAGGAGCAACCCCTGTCCCTAGCCCTCCAGAGATCATTCACCAGCGCGACCAATGCCGTCTCCGTGCTGTGTCCGGGCCTGAAGCCCGATTGGTACGGGTCCAGATAATCAGTTTCCTCCAGGAACAGAGGGAGCTGATGCGCCACCACACTCTCAACAACCTTCGCCAGAAAGCGAAGGTTGGAGACTGGACGATAGTTGTTTAAAACAGCCGGGTCCAAAGCAGGCTTCTTGAGAAGGGGCCTCACCACCGCCTCCTTCAAGGCGGCAGGGAAGACACCTTATGATAGCGTCATGTGGCATATCATAAGTATCACAAAGTTTTTTGCTTTTGTGGAACTGGGGTGGGTGTGGCCTGCGCATGACGCATCTGGGCTGCAGGCCGCCAGCTTGACAGCCCTGGTTTAGGATATGCAGACTGAAGAACAAGTTTGAAAAGGGGTACGAGCAAACCTATATGGATGAAATATTCAACATCAAAGAACTGGAAGGAATGAAGAATGGGTGATATATAGACTAAACGATTACGGCAACAATCCTATAAAGGGATCTATTTACCCCGAGAACTCCAAAAGATTCCCAATGTCTTCTGAATTGAAAAAAAGTGATCCAAAAGGAAGGATATGGGAAACTTGGAATGATTCTAGTTAAAGGACTAGAATTCTCTGGTTAGAGAATTCATCATTTGGGTTAAGAAGAGTGAAGGCAGGGTTTTATATCACCTTTCCCAGCAATGCATTGGCAATAGCTTTCCCCTGAAATAAAAGTTCTAATTTTACTACTCATCTAGTGAGATATCTGGACCTTCCAGGCTCATGGGAAGTAGGACGTGTTAATAGTAGGACAGTATCCACATAGATGGAATCTGTTAACTTCAGATGGGCATTTTGAAATTTCTATGGAGGAAAGAGGTGGCATTTTTCTTTGAAAAGTGGGCAATGTGACAGCATTCAACAGCTATTAGAAAATATAAGCAAACGTACATCAGGCATGTTCAATGCATCCAGGGTGACCTTGATGTATGACCTGGTGGTCATCTCCACATTTAGTCTGTATTAATAAGCCACTGGATTCTGGACTACCTGGAGACCATCCCACAGAGAGGAGTTCACCCCTGATCATTTTACATCAGACAAAGCATAATCAGAGTCTGCCATATTATTTTTCAAATGCATGCAGGAATTTTGAACCATAGTTGACTATATCAATAACTCAATGCCTGCACAGAATAGCAGATTACTGTATAATAAGTCTAAACATGTTGGTAAATTCATCTTACCTGTCCCTTTCTCTCTCTTTTTAATAGATGTCACAATCACACCTTCACAAAATCATGAGTCTGGTATTATTATTTTACTACCAGCACAAATGGGTGGCAACTGATGACATCATTTTGTGAGGACCAGAGGTGACTGACATCACTTCAGGTGGCTGGCTGTGACTGATGACGTTATTTCAGGCTCAACCTGATGACGACACTGGTTAAAACCGCTGATAAGTCTCCATCAAAAAAGTATGCATGTTACTACTAAGATATCTTAAGTATAAAGACCTAGTCTATTCCAAAATAATAGTGAGTGCAATTTCAGGACTGTAATAGTTAAATGCTGTATTTTTAAGGCAGAGCTGAAAAGCTGGAGCCCATGTATTAGTTCTTCAAACTAATTATTATTCCAGAACATGCTGCTTTTGTAATACTTTCCAGTGCTATATTTAAATAGCTCATGTTAAGTTATTCATTCCTCCGCCTGACATGCTACTTATGTTCAATTCTGGAGAATTTCTTCAAGATATTAACATTTATAGATGTGAATCCTTAATTTAAATATTTAGAAAATTTTGTCCTTCCAAAATGACCCCAATTAAAACAGGCAGGGGTATAATATCCAAGGCACAAATTCCCAGTAATTTGCTCAATGTTTAATTACAGAAGGCAGTTTTAAATCTATAATAAAAAAGCAGCCTTATGAAATAAAGTCCCTTCTGTTTTATCGGTGCTTCTGCATAGCTGATGATCTGATATTAGACAAAACAAACAAAAATTGTGGTTCCATAATGCTCTTGTAATGGAACAGTGCTTGTACATACGTGCACAGGTATGTGGTGGCCTCTCAGACTCCTTCAAGTGGAAATCCTGTTCTGCATGCTGCCAGCTATCCATTCTGAAAATTCCTTTCTGCATTTTTACTCTGGTAATACCAGTTTTAAAACCAATTTCGAAAACTCTTGTGATGCAGAATGTGGCCACTAAATCCCAGAAGGACAATGCAAAGTCTGTATTATAATGGTGGCTCTGATTATCAATGAAGTTTTGAACCCAATTTAAAATGAGATGAGGATATCCGAAGGACCAGGAACCTCTCCTTATTTGAGTTTTGTTGCAGATATTTGATTTAGAACATGTCTAACATTGAATATAGTTCATCACCATGTATATGTGTTTTCTAGTTTTGCTAATTTGAAACTTTCTATTTATAGATACGAAAGCAAACTTAACATTTATGGCACAATTTAGGCTTATTATTAATTTATTTATTCAACTTTATGATGATATTTAAGCTTCTTAGTGTATTTTGATAATTTTTTTGAAAACAGAGATAGTAGTAGCTTAAAAAAGGAACTTACAAGCAAGAGAAAGCATTTATAAAGATGAGAGTTGAAGTGGAAAAACTCCTTAATTCCCACAATGGGTGATTGGCTGCAAAAGCTGATGGAGTTGAAAAAATGCAACCAACTTCACTTCTACTTAGAAACTGCTTCTGGACTTTATGCTTCAGGTGGCAGAAAAAATGAAACTTTGATTTTGAGTTTTGTTGATTAAATTGGTTTGTTGCTATAGAAATGGCTAGTATGTATTATTATGCAAAAGTAAGAGGCTGAGGCTGTATATCATTATCTTATTCTACTGCATTAAAAAGAGTTCAAGGTCAATGCTTTTTTTCCTTTCCCCTTTTACCCTACACTTTTTCCTCTTTCCCCTTTCCTCCCTCATTTTAAAATTATTTTCATTTCATTTTTCTTTGTATTTTATACTTCGATAAACTAATAAAAATTGTAGAAAAAAAAAGATGAGAGTTTGAGACCTTGTTAAAACTTAGCACATCAGTTTCAGCAGGAAATGCACTTGAAAGAATTGAGACCACTATAGAGGATATTCAGTTCCAAGTATAAAGAATCACAAGAACAGTCACAGCAAATTTAACTGACTTTCACCCAATGATCTCATGAATGGCCAGGTTTGGAAATAGCTAAATAGAAAGAGGAATTACTCAAGCAACATAGATCCAAGCATATATGGTTTTAAATGCAAGAACCAGTACTTTGTATTTTACCAAGAAGTTGGCAGCTTTTAGCACTTATTCCTGTTATCTGCCTAGTTCTGTATCAAATGTATTCTTATTTTTATTGCCCTGTACACCGCCCTGAGTCCTTCAGGAGAAGGGCGGTATATAAATCAAATAAATAAATAAATAAATAAATAAATAAATAAATAAATAAATAAATAAATAAATAAATAAATAAATAAATAAATATCCACTCTATATACACAAGAGCCTCACAGAGTTCATTATACTAGTGAAACCTAGAGATGAATGGCCCATGTACAGTACTAAAGACATTTCCTTCCAGAAAGAGATACGGCCGGTGTATCAAAAGAACACAAAGCAGTCTTGATTGTTGCTTCTGTCAAAGGAACCAGAGAGATTTGGATCCTAAAACATCACAAACCACATATAATCTTCTGGGAAATAATCCTCAGAAAAATCTACTTCTTGTCTGGAACTGTGACTCTCATAAGAAGGGAAGAATCATTCATTCTTTAACTCACTACTAAGAACAAGCAGACATTTATGAAAAGTATGTCATGAAGTGGAGATTTCAGAACACGGCTGTAAATATTATGAGGTTTTAGCATTTTCATGTAGATATTGAAAAGCGCTGGAGATACACCAGAGCCCTGACACTTAAAAAAAAAAAGATTTTCAAGTAACGTTGTCTGAAATCTACCTGAGAAACAGTAGCGTCTCTTCCCAGATCTCTCTAAAGATTCAGCAGGACACCACATTTGATGGCATTGAAAACTGCTGAGGAAAAGCGAACCATCAACCATCTGCCTCCCATCCTGATTCCCATAACACATTCACCCTGAAGCCAGTTTTAGCAGGATGAAATAATCAAAAATTCTTTTAAGGTCTGCCTGCAGTTTACAAGTTACCTGTCTCTTATGAATTATTCCTTGAAGAACAGGTAAAGATGCACACTAAGTACAGTGGGAAAGAATGTGGGGATCAGCATGTTTTAAGTTGTTCATAAACATCTAAAAATTAAGCAGAGTGGCCAGCTTTACTGATGACACCTTAACAGGACTAGCCCAAACAAAAAAACTCTGAAAGGATCTCTCCTGATTGTGGGATTAGGAATTAATGCACATTACTCCAAGTAAAGAAAGATAAAAATTCTGACAATCTACTCTAAAGAAATCTCGGCTGGCATACAGCAATTGATTAGGAAGGGAATCTTGGAATGGTGGTGAATAAAAAATTATACCATGCATCGTCTATTACTCCCCATCAGAAAGATTGGATACAGCTGGAAATTGCGTATCAATAGGCAACCAAAGCAGCCAAAGACTAAAATAACCTCTTTGTGTTGGTTTCAACATCTGAACCTTGGAAATAAAAAAGGAAATAAGTACAGAATTGATCTGACAAAGGTAGGTACACTTATATGCACTATGAAAAAGGGAAATGTTCTCTCATATTAAAGCCAATGAAAATGGGAAGTTCAGGACAGATTAAAAATTTAACTCTTCAGGGAACTGGGGAATGAAGGATAGCATTTTTGAATTGACCCTTCCCAGTACTTCCAGACTATTATTAACAAGTATTAACAGTCTTGGCTAAATAATCTCAGTAGGTAATTATTCTGGATCACTTTGTGCACGTATTTCTTTTCTAAAAAACATGAATCATGCATATCAGCATAAGTGATCAGCTGGATTATACTTTTGTGTAAAATAATCATTAAAAAGGGAAAAAAACAGCTATGCACACACTGGATCATATTGGCTTGTATTCCAGAATTATACATTATACTTTTATTAAGATAGGCAAATTAGGTTTGGAATAACAAGAGCTTTTACACAGTATCTTGAAAGTTGTACAGAAAAGCAAATTAAGACATAAAATGCAATTGAGAGACAGCCAAAGGGTCAGTCCCAAAAGTGAACAATAAACCTAATTATGATCCTAAGTAAACCAGAAAAAAACCACAGTAAAATGAGCCTCACAGTTCTATGTTTACACTTATTTAAAATCCAGATTGTGTAGCTGATCAAATGACAAGGCAAACAGAAAACTGCCCTAAGAGATGGAATCTTTGTCTCTTCTGTGCTTTCATGTTAATACACTTGCTCCCCAGTTAGTTAAACAGGGATGTAGCCACATATTTACCACTTGATGGTATCTACATTTAGGATTTCTATCAGGATAAAGATTAACACATAAGGGCAGTGGGGCCAAGATATTTAGTAAATGATTCATACTTCCAATTATAGAGCACTGACTTTTATTTTCTGACATATTAAGCCTCTTCAGAAATGGAAGAACCTATTCAGTTTCTTTGTGAGCTGTTAAAATATCAGCCAACAATGATAGCACATTTGATGGTTGGTACTATTGACATAAGGGATAGCTTTGAAGCATGCACATTCTAAAAATTCAAGACTAATAATCACTATCTACAAGTTATCATCGACTTGGACTGACTGGAGTTCTGCGTTCTTTAGCCTTATGTTGGAAGCATGCTTTAAGAGGCTTATTCTGGTTGTCACTATAATAGACAGATGTATTCAGATTCCAGTTTCATTATAAAGTCAGAGCAGATATTGGAAAATATACATTGCAGAAGCGCATAATATTCCATGTATAAGCAGAGGATTGGCTCCAAAAACTGATGTAAATCACTACTTCTGATTTAATAACTACTGATTTTTATCTGCTACTTCAGTCTGAAGTTATTTTATAATAATGCTGAAATGAGAAATAATGTGTACAGCTAGTATAAAGATCAGTATTACTGGTTCTAAAGAAGAAAGAGATTGGCATAGATTTAATTTTTTCGAATCGTGTTTTAAGGACTTTAGAATACATTTTTCATTTTTTAGAAATGCTCTTAGAAACACTGGAGACGAGTTTGAACGTACAACATAAAAAGACGTAGTGTTCTATGTCAGGACTCTATCAAGTTGTTCATTATTATAGTTTAATACTATTATATCAATGTCTAGCTTTGAATTTCATTTTCATTAGATACCTAAACAGCAATTAACACATTTCTGCTGCTCAATAAATATATATAGAATAGTTTAAGATGGTAAGCATACCTGCATGTGTACAGTTGCAAGAAAAAGTATGTGAACCCTTTGGGATTACGTGGAGTTTTGCATGAATTGGCCATAAAATGCGCTCTAAACGTCATGTAAGTCACAACAATAGAAAAACACAGTCTGCTTAAAATAATACTACACAAACATTAGCTGTTGTCATGTTTTAATTGAACATAAGATGGAAACATTCACAGTGCAGGGTGGAAAAAGTATGTGAAGCTTTGGACTTAATAACTGGTTGACCCTCCTTTGGCAGCAATAACCTCAACCAAACGTTTCCTGTAGTTGCAGATCAGACCTGCACAATGATCTGGAGTAATTTTGGACCACTCCTCTTCACAAAACTCTTTCAGTGTGGCAATATTCTTGGGATGTCTGGTGTGAATCGCTCTCTTAAGGTCATGCCACAGCATTTCAATCGGGTTGAGGTCAGGACTCTGACTGGGCCACTCCAGAAGGCATATTCTGTTCTGTTGAAGCCATTGTTTTGTTGAATTACTTGTATGCTTTGGGTCATTGTCCTGTTGCATCACCCATCCGCTGCGGAGCTTCAGTTGACGGACAGATGGTCGTACGTTTTCCTGCAAAGTGTCCTGATAAACTCTGGAATTCATTTTCCCATCAATGACAACAATCTGTCCAGGCCCTGAGGCAGCAAAGCAGCCCCAAACCATGATGCTCCCTCTGCCATGTTTTACAGTGGGGATGAGGTTTTGATGTTGGTGTGCTGTGCCTTTTTTTCTCCACACATAGTGTTGTGTGTTTTTCCCAAACAACTCAATTTTGGTTTCATCTGTCCACAGCATATTTTGCCAGTAGTGCTGTGGAACATCCAGGTGCTCTTTTGCAAACCTCAAATGTGCTGCAATATTCTTTTTGGACAGCAATGGCTTCCTCCGTGGTGTCCTCCCATGTACTCCATTCTTGTTTAATGTTTTCCTTATTGTAGATGTGTCAACAAAAATGTTAGCATGTGCCAGAGATTTCTGTAGGTCTTTAGCTGACACTCTAGGATTCTTCTTTACCTCATTAAGCATTATGCGCTGTGCTCTTGGTCATTTTTACAGGACGACCACGCCTAGGGAGAGTAGCAACAGTGCTAAACTTTCTCCATTTGTAGACAGTCTGTCTTACCATGGACACATGAACATCAAAGCTTTTGGAGATACTTTTGTAACCCTTTCCAGCTTCATGCAAGTCAACAATTCTTGATCGTAGGTCTTCTGAGAGCTCTTTTCTGCGAGGCATGGTTCACATCAGACAGTGCTTCTTGAGACCAGTAAACCCAAAACAGGTGTGTGTTTTTAAAGGGCAGGACAGCTGTCAGCAACACATCCAATATCATCACACTGATTGGAGTCAAGGTTGGCTCACTCCTGGCTCCAATTAGCTCTTGGAGAAGTCATTAGGCTAGGGGTTCACATACTTTTTCCACCCTGCACTGTGAATGTTTACATGTTATGTTCAATTAAAACATAACAACTGTTTGTGTAGTGTTATTTTAAGCAGACTGTGTTTTTCTATTGTTGTGACTTACATGACGTTTAGAGCGCATTTTATGGCCAATTCATGCAAAACTCCACGTAATCCCAAAGGGTTCACATACTTTTTCTTGCAACTGTATATACAATACAGTATTACCATATATTAAATTCCAGTGCAATGTGACTACTTTTAAAAAATAAAAGGGGGGACATTATTATAGTCAAACAAATCATACTTTTTAATTATTTGTTTTGAAATTGAAACTGCAGGCTAGATGCTAGAAAAAGAGCATTTTAAATAGAAATTTGTTTTCAGTACCAAGGACACCTTCATAGGCATCCATCCTTTTGTTTTTAGACCCAACTGGTAACAGAGGTAGAAAGACAGATGCAGAACAAGGTCTCCCTACATGATATTCAAAAATAAACACTACACATAATCTGAACTTGACTGTCTTCTTTTTACAGATTTGGGGGACAGATCTGGCCATGCAAGAATCTCTAGATATCATTCCCTAATTCTCTGAGCTTAAAAACAGCTTCCCAAATTAACATAAATGCTTCAGTTTCTCTTAAACTTTCTTAAAAACAAATTGGTACAATTGTGCTGGGGAAATTAAGGTATTCCTTGGTAAAGCAGCCTCAGTGTATCACATTAAATAAATACTACCACAAGAGAGGTTTACTTAGCTGTCAAGACTTTGAGCTGCATTACAAGGCCAGCAATGAACGAATGAACCTTTATTGTCAAAGTACAATCATGAATACATTGAGATTGGCTCAGCCTCCCTTCGTGCCCCACCACAACTCACAGTGACAACAAACCCACCATCTTGTTACACCATGTGAGCTAATTGCACAACACACAAATGAATCTCAACAGGACAATCATGTAGAGGAATCTGTTGATTGTTATGGTTCCTTAGCTAGTTTGCAAGGCAGTAAAAGCAGAGGGCCATAATTTGGAACACCATTTCCTCCCCCAATGATTTGGCTATTTAACAAAGTCAGTTAGAATGGAAATGAAAAACACTAATAAGATAAAGCCCATGTTGACATTTCAGAAAATCTAACCATGAGATTTTGCCAAAAATATTTAGCCTAGGCATATCTATATTGAAAGGCACAATCATAAGGATGGGGGTGGGAAATATTTTCATTTTATATGTGGATTTAAGTTGCCTAGAAAACACCTATCTTAGATTTGAAGGCTCTGCACTCAAGGAGTCTTGAAAGCAAGTTACAATGCCCAAAATTACACTGGTATTGTTTCATGATCATCACAGGCCTAGCCTAATTCAGACAACATATAAATTAGTCCTCTCTATTAAATAGTGTCATGCGAAAAAGACACATTCTATATAGGTACATCAAAACAGAAATTCTAGTATTATGATTCTACACAAAATTTTAAAAAAACACAAAATTAAAAAAACCCACAATTTTAAGTTCTCCATACACAAACTGACAGAATAGTTCAATAAATCAAAGGCTATTTTAAATGCTGAAGTTTAGGAGATAAGAACCAATATTTTGTTCAGAATTTTGTCTGCTGTTTCTAGAAGACAGCAAAAGCTTTTATTAAAGATTTGAACAGTACACATTATATATGTAATCTAATATTTAGCAGTTACATGCAATATATTATTTTCAAAATTGTCTTTCACAATTTTCTGGTAATGCCAATTCTTTATTATTACACAGGATTTTCATATAATTCTTCAACAAATTTCATTTTAAATAGAAAATCCATACATATTCCTTACAATGAGTTTATTAAGTACTAAGCAGAGGCTTTCATCTATAAGTAGTATTTCATTGAAATTTGGATTTTTTTAAAAAAAATAATTTAATGCATTCCAGTTACTACAAAAACAAGTAATTATCCAGTTCCTTTACAAGTCACTTAAGAGTAAGTAAATTCTTGCCATTAACCTTTTACTTATTAACACACGCAGGATGGACTGATAGAAGTCATCAAAAAGAAAAACCTTATTTTATTTTTAATTTCTGTAATAAGCATTTAAATAATTTTAACTGGTATAAATACAGGTTACTACCAACTAATCATATCAGCTGGCAACTAAAAAGAACTGTTTTACAAACCAGTATTATAACATAAGGTTTGAGGAACTGGAGATGAAGAACAAGTTTTAGCATCATCTCTACAATGCAAAAATAAGCAAGATTATTTACTTGAAGACCAGGACTGCAAACCTGACCACAATTAATTCCACTTGAGTCCTACTGAATTACTGTGTAGCATAGAACTTACTTCTGTACATATCTGTATAGGATTGGTGTTTTATACCATTGATTTTTTTCAGAATCAAGAGCTGACAGTTCCTGAAGTAATGTACTATTTCTCCAGAAGTTAAGTAAATCATTATTCAGTTTGATGCAAGGTTTTATGAATCCGTTCAGACAACTTCAGATGCAAAGTCAACTCATCTTAGCCCCCCCAATGTCCACTGTAAGCAGTTCAGACAAGTAACATTACATCAAGTTCCATAATTATGTAACTGATACAATTTACTTGATCTGCATAATTAAGCAATTATATCACTTCCATAATCATATAACTGACAAACATACATCACTTATGTAAACATAGATTTAATGGACATCCCTTCCCCATAACTGGCCTTAAAATCAAGATTTTATATAAATATCCTTAATTTTTAAACTAAACTCAGTGAAAAAAATAATAATTGAATCTAAAATACATAGAAGTACAATTACTTCTTTCTGGTGAGTTTATTTGATAATCAGAGTTAGATACCAAAAGGCATCTTTTGGCACAAATCTATGGCAATTTGCTAATCCTTGATTCTATGAGGAAATCCACAAAATAGATCTTGGTATCATATATGATACTTCACTTCAGGCTACATATAGTTCAGTCTGTGATACTATGAAGAAATCCTATTCTTTAGACAAATGCTAGGTTTTGTAAACAGTAAAACAAAAGGAATCCTGACTTGTGAATGAAGTCACGTATGCAGCTTCCAATTTCTGCTTTACTTTTTTCACATCAGCAGGTAAACCAACCAGGATGGGGATAGTTTCATGGGACATCCAAATTTGAATTATTTTTTTATTTCCTTCCCTCCTCTGATTTTTTTTCTATCTGCACTTTTTGTTTTTTGTATTTTTCTTAGTTTGCATTAGTTTTTTAATCTCTGCATTTTTAAACTTCAATAAAAACTATTTTTTAAAAAATTAGATTTTAAAGTGGATTTGTAAGCCCTTAATAAACCCTGGTTCATAGCAAGCTTATTATCCTGCATCGTGTGAGCATATCTAACATAATTCTAGATTCAGATGTCATTCTAGGTTATAATTTTGTTCATTCAATATTTGTAAACATGGATCACAGCCAGGGTGCACTTTAAGACCCAGTCTCCTGTTATGACCACCCCACACTTACCCAAAAGTTTAAGATGGAAATTTATTATACTTCTGAATGATCAGAAACTTTCTCTGCTCAAGGTTCCCAGCCAAGGAGAGCTTTGTCATGACATTCAGTTAAATATAGCAATATTTCTATTTTTACATACTCTACGTACTTGATACTCAGCCCCACCAAGTCTGCTTCTGACTAAACATACCATCAGTATAGTTCTTATACTTGATTCTCTTGAGTTACAGTATCAAATCTGTGAGACAAGACGCCAAGAATGCAACAGCTTTATTTACCAAAATCTCATGAAAAACATATATTTAATTAGAATTACGCTTCTAAAACTGCATTATACTATTAAATAGATAATACACCACTTGCATACATGTATCCCCTCTCATCTTTTCCAAATTATGGAGTGAGAAACTGTAATTGCAGATTAGAAGGACCTTCACAAATGATTAAACAACGAAATTGAAAGGCCTCACATGAATATTAAAAAAGAATGTTGTGTCTTTATTGGAATGGTGGAATACACCCATTTTTCATAATCGGAATATTTGGTTGCAATTAGAAATGACACTACAGAACTGCAATACTTGTCCAACAGTCTTGTCTTTACTTTCCCGCCCCTTCCCCAAGCAAGAAATAGAATGAAAATGCACCGAATAATCAGAAAGCACTAGCAAACATCACTTAATCCAAGATTCTAGCCCCTCATTTCCAAAAGCATTTGCCAAGTTGCGTTGTGTATGGAATGCAAGTGGAAGATTGGTCATATTTTGACATTATTAGCGATTTACATGATGAGACTCCATGGGGGCATTATTAATTTTCACATTCCCCTCCAATTGGTCACTGGTGTTTTTTCTTGTCAAATATTAACATTACTTTCAATCACTGATATTTTTTTTCTCAATGTATAAAAAAGTAGGAAATATAAACAGGCTCTTGCATTGTACACAATTAAGAGTACAACAGAAGAATTATAGAGCTGACTATCTACATACCATCAAATCCCATCAAATCTTGGATATTCCATTAATATACAAAATATTAGGGCACAAAAAGAACAAAGACCAACTTCTTTTGTTTGTTTATGCACAGCTTCAAATATTCAAAAGAAAAAAACACTTTGAATTGTTTTGGCTTCCCTCTATATCAGCA
Organism: Vipera berus; assembly: GCF_964194415.1. Taxonomy (NCBI): domain Eukaryota; kingdom Metazoa; phylum Chordata; class Lepidosauria; order Squamata; family Viperidae; genus Vipera; species Vipera berus. The sequence goes on from NC_138202.1 coordinate 136,333,704, forward strand.
TGTTGAGACAGTTATTAAAATATTCCTGTTTAATTGTGTTTGGTCTTTTTTTCTTATTTTCAAGTCATGTTTCTTATCTTAATACCGACCATCCAGACAAACAAGCACTGAGAAAGACCATTTCCTTGCCTCGCTAAACTCAATTAATTAAATGTCAGATTTAAGACATAACTCCAAAAACTGGGTTGTGACGACAGATGCTAGGACCAATTTCTTCATAATCTTTTTTGGTGTGGCATACTTGGTAGAACTCAGGCTGAAAAAGAAAACAAGAGAGAAAATTAAATTAATGCATTGGATCCTATTGCAATTTTATATTTATTAAAATAAACATTTTGGAAAAGGGATAATTTCCATTATAAAGATGATACCTTTGTCCTTATGTTATGTGTATAACAAATGATGCAGTTACCCTATAAAAATAAGTTTCCAATCTTTGAAATGAAGATATAAGCAGTAAATTACTGGTCTTGAATATTGTGTTCAGTTTTTAATGCATTTGAAGGCTAAGGGCATGGGTCTCTAGAATAAATGGACCTGAACTTTTAATGTCTTTTCTGGTATTCTCAGGAACACATCTCAGATGGTTTGAGGCACTCACTACTCCTATTAAAAAATCATGAACTGCTCAAGGGGTTCAGTGTTTTTTTCCTGTTTCAAAAGTCTGGGTCTGACTGCGTTAAGTTCTTTATCTCCTGTGATGTCCCGTTGCCTGGAGGCGGTCCAGGTCTGGATGGGGAGAAACAGGCTTTGTCTCAATCCTGCCAAGACTGAGTGGCTGTGCATACCAGCATCTCGGACTAACCAGTCTATTCCACCTTTAATGATGGGGGGGTGAGGTGTTACCCCCCGTCGATAGGGCTCGCAACTTGGGCGTCCTCCTGAACTCACGGCTCAGTTTTGAAGATCATAAAGGAGCCGTGACCATGGGGGCCTTTGCCCAGGTTCGCCTGGTGCACCAGTTGCGGCCCTATCTGGACCAAGATGCCCTGCGCACAGTCACTCATGCGCTTGTGACCTCCCGATTGGACTACTGCAACGCTCTCTACATGGGGCTGCCCTTGGGGACCACCCAGAGGCTTCAGCTGGTGCAGAATGCAGCTGCGCGGGTTGTGATGGGGGTTTCCCGATACTCCCATGTAACACCTCTGCTCCGCGAACTGCATTGGCTTCCGGTTGCCCTCCGGGTGAGATTCAAGGTGCTGGTGATGACCTATAAAGCCCTAAATGGCTTGGGTCCGGGATATCTGAGGGAACACCTGATGCCGGCATCAAGCTCCCTTCGTCCTGTGCGCTCCCACAGGGAGGGTCTTCTCAGGGTACCGCCGGTAAAAGATTGCCGACGGACAATACCCAGGGGGAGGGCCTTCTCTGTGGGTGCGCCTGCCCTCTGGAATCAGCTGCCTGTAGAGCTTAGGACTGCCCCTGACCTTCGCTCATTCTGCCGGGACCTGAAGACCTGGCTCTTTGAGCTCTCTGGCCTGGACTGAGCATATTAATTGGGATTTTAACTGTTTTTTAACTGGGGTTTTATTGCAAGGTTTATATTTAATTAATTTAATTAATTTTAATTTTATTAGATTTATATACCGCCCTTTCCCGAAGGACTCAGGGCAGTTTACAGGGCATTTTAAAATCACACCAATACAAAATATAAAAGTTAAAAAACAATTAAAAAGATTAAATTATCCGTGAAAATAAAAATAAAAACCCCAGTTAAAAATTCTCAGCCTCCCCATGATCCTGTCCACATCATATATAATTCTTTTTAATTGATTTTAAGTTTTGTAATTGTTGTATCTGTTTTTTTTTTTTTAAAAAAACCTTGTGAACTGCCCTGAGTCCTACGGGAGAAGGGCGGTATATAAATTGAATGAATGAATGAATGAATGAATGAATGAATCAATCAATCAATCAATCAATCAATCAATCAATCAATCTCTTCCTAGTCCAATGTTGGTCTGAAAGTTTAGGACAAGGATAGGTAGAACTTTTATCTAGGATAAGCTAGAAGATTTACAAATTTGTAGAAGCTTACATTATTTGGCCTTAAGACTTTTCAAACAGGAAAAAACACTGAAACCTTTGAGTAGTTCATGATTTGTTGATAATCCTATTGTATTTGGTATTCTATTTACCAAAAATTATTTATATATTTAAAACATTTATATAGCCATGCATCTTTCAGCCAACTCAGGGCAGTTTACAATCAAACAAATCTTAAAGAAACTTCTTCCTGAATATTTTTACAACATTTATTATAATGCCAATTACCTGTAGTAATATTACAATAAATGTTGTAGTGAACAATCTCTTCATATTTCTTTTCTATTTTTGTAAACTTACTGTGGAAGCCAGCATTGATCCTCCAAACCAAACAGCGTATCTTTGCATATGATGAGTAATAACTTGTACATCAATAGGTTTCGGCTATAGTGGAAAACAAAATCACATTAATTCCACAAAAATGTACAAGTTTACTTATACAAACTTTACTATATTACAATATTATTTTGTATAAAAATTAATGCTTTAGCATTAATCTAAGGAGCAAAACAAGATTAAAACACAAAAACCTACCACTGTGCCATCAAATCTATTAAGAATAGATTTACACAACCTTAATTGAATTTTTATTGTTTTATTTAACTTTATTTTTTGGTTAGTTTAACAAGAATCACTTGACTGATTAGCATGATCTGCACAGTCCTAGAGATGAGAAAGATGAATTCTCTGATTATTTGTAACCAAATTCTCATATAGCCTCATAGCTGGATGACTTCAAGAAATAACACTAAAAATATAGTTTACAGATCAATAGATCAATTGCCTAATTGAAAAATATACTTTTGATACATAATTTCTACATTTAATTCCTGGCATTTCTATGTAAAAAGAATGAGCTAGCTTTCTAGCAAAAAGCTTACTGGGAAATAGTAATAATAATAATAATAATAATAATAATAATAATAATAATAATAATAATAATAATAATAATAATAATAATAATAATAATAATAATAATATAAATAAGCTTCCAATGTTTTACCTCAAAATTAATATTAACATATTGTATTCTATCATTGTGAATATTTGTTTTAATTCCATTGCAATTCCATGTTAAAAGTAGTAAAAATAATTTAGCAGTTAAAATTTAGCAAAGTACCAAGCCACCTTTATTAAGTTCTTAATTTCTTAAATTCTAATAAATCTCTTTTAAGCTCATCACATTTTTTATTGTGATCACTATTTATATATAAAATACAATTGAATATTAATAAATATAATATTGGTCATTCCTAATGTGCAACATGCAGAGTTGAAGCAAAATAACACCTAGCTTAGTACTAGTTAGTAAAGACCAAAATAAAATTTTAAACAAGAAAAAGATTCTCAAAATTAGAGATGTGCCAAAGATTTCAATTGAACTATCTGAACTTTGAAAAGGCATTTTGAGCAGGTAAGGGATTGTTCAGAGTGTTTGTAGCTGGCTTTCAAACTTGAAATACTTTCAGAATATACAGTGTAGAACAGACCTTATTAAATCATTTCTGATACTTGCTTCTGATGCTTACAGTACTAGGGGATAGTACTGAAGCCTCTATGGCTACTTCTTGTTGCCTCACCAAGCCCAGAGGATCTGTATCCCCATAGTTAAGTTATTGCCAATATTAACTCACTAATACTTGCAGGTCCAAGCAATATTTAATTGCAATTGTTCAATAATATTAAAAGGGATATGCTTTTAGTATCTGCTTTTCATGTTTTTAGTATCTACACCAGCCATCAGAGATATTGTAGGGCCGATGAAAAACACAGTAGTTAACTAAAATAATAATCAATAAAATACTTTATTACTTTATTTTACCTCAAATAATGAGGTAAAATGAAACTGGGCCAACTGGGATGATGAAGGACCCAAACACCAGGCGACCAACAGATCAACTGCCTATGGATTTTTGAAACACCAAGTACTCAGTTGCCTGCATTAGGTGATAAAGATTGCCACTACATCATAACTGTTCATTTCAAAAGCACAGATCTGAGTGCTTTTTCTACGTTAATAAAAAGGTACACAGATAACAAGGAAAATCAGATTAATACTGTTCTATTCAGTAATATAAGGAACTTGTTAAAAGTTTCCATTCCAAGCAAACATTTACATCAGAAAACACTGACCATCCACATCAATGCACTGTATTGTCTAGGAAACAAACCTTCAGTCTGCCACCACTCAGTTCTTCACTGAGTTTCAGTCTAGCATCTACAGTCCTTTTCAAGTCCCGCTGCAAACGCCGTCCAAAGTCCCTGAACATTGTTGAGCCTCCAGAAAGGACAATATTCTGAAATTGCACAAGCAAAATTAAATCATTTATGCAGCAATGAAAGTGAAATACTCATTTCTGGAATTAGGAATAGTGGTAATAATGACATTTATAGCCAGTCATAAGAGACAGAAAAATAGTTGCAATTTCCATACATGCGAGGTGTTCAAAAACTTTATTTCCTACACAGAAGGGCAAAGTTGTACATTTAAGTAACATGTTGAGCACCCTAAGAAGGGAGAATAGCATTGCCCAAATATGCTTTCACCAATCAACAAAATTTAATAAATTTGAACCAAACAAACTTACAGAACAAAAGCAAATCTTAAGAGGCAGGCAGCAGCTGAGAGGATTCCGAGGAGATAAAATGACCTTCTGTTGACAGAAAGCATTTCCAAGCTGGCTCAACAGAGATATCCCCAAGGCCCAAGGGGATTCCTGTGCAAAGGTCTCCAAGGAGACATTTATTCTGGGAGGTCACAAAAAACTCCTTTTCAGTTTCACAAACTAGCCTAGCTTAATGATCACATGACAACCGACTTCAGCATAATGTCTACGTTTTGACTAGGATCAAAATGTTAATTCCTCACACTGATAAGTTGTACTACATCAAATCATGTACAAATCCCATCAGACATAGTGGGATAGCACAAGTAGAGCGATAAGCACAACCAGCTAATACCATGTTCACTTGTTATTATCACATTTATATCAAACGATAAATACAACCCCCATGCTTTCAAATATTATTTTTAGTTATCTCTATTAACACTTGTTTTAACTCTGCTTTCATCTAAAAGAGAGGGAGGGGGATTTTTAGGAAATAGAAAAAAATAGATGCTTTGCATCTAGCGATACCTTTTTACATCCATACTTTATCTTCTCTCGCTTCACTAACCTTATACAGCGGGCGTCTAACATCAATAGGACAGTTCTGAATAACTTCATCTACTACTTCTGAGATGGGCTGTGTGAAGTCTGGATTAGCAAACTGAAAACAGAAGTAGGTATTACTATTATTATATTTTTACCTTGCTATATTTCTCTCTCTCTTAGGATGGTGAACATACCTAATATTCCTACTTCCTGTTTTCCTTACAACAACCACCCTGGCCCAAAGTCACCCAGCCAATTTTCGTTCCTAAAGCAGGCCTAGAACTCACAGCTTCCTGGTTTCTAGCCTGGTGCCTTAAGCACTAGCCCACATATGTTTTTTTTTTAAAATGGATTGATTAGTAGATTATTCTAGCATCCTCAACAACATAAGCTGGAAGATGGAATAAATTTAACAATTTAGAGATAATTAATCCACACATTAAATGGGAAGCAATGTATGAAAAGAAATAGTGATTTGGCTAAAGATTTAGGGAAGAATCTTTTTCTAATTAAAAGGAAACTGAAGTTAGAAAAGTGAAGCAAAACAAACATCCACAACTTCTGCCTTGTTTTCTCTGTTATAATAGGCTTGGACAAGCTTTTTGTGATTGTATTTAACATGTCCATAGATGTCTAAGACCATTGTGGTGAGTAGTGATAGAAAATAAATAGGACAGGATTTTCTGCAGGCATAGCTTTGGGTTATGAGAAAAAATAACCTGAGCTGTGGTGGTGCAGTAATCAGAACGCAGTATTGCAGGCTAACTCTGCCCACTGCTAGGAGTTTGATCTTGAAAGGCTCAAGGTTGACTCAGCCTTCCATCCTTCCAAGATCAGCAAAATGAGGACCTAGATTGTGGAGGCAATATGCTGATTCTGTAAACCTCTTAGAGAGGGTGGTAAAGCACTATGAAGCAGTATATAAATCTACGTGCTATTGCTATTGCTAAAATTTGAGCATTTCTCTCAGTTTTTAAAAAACTCTATTAAGGTATTTTAGTGCTTATACTAGACTTACTGTTTTCTTACCTCAAAATAATGAAAACTATGCCAGCAATTGTGGGAATTTTGGGTCAATATAGCCCTGAGATATCCAGTTACCCATCTCTAAGGTATGTATAAATGTAGAGGTAGGATTTTTCAAACATGTAACACATCAGATAAACTTATCTTGATCTAGGAGGATGGAATTTAGCCCTTCAATCATATCACATCAAAAGTGACTAACAATATCATTATGATTTAAAGCAAAATATTCCAACTTCGTAATATAGATAAATGGACGCAATATGCTTAAGCATGCACACTGAAGAGGATCACAGGGCCATATAGAACTACAGAGGGGAAACAGAATAGAAACATTTGTTCTGAGAGAAAAAGGGCACTTGTAAAGGCCAGATTCAGCCTACTGAAAGCTAGAATGTGTCCTCTGATCACTTTTCTCTTTCTAGTTTGCCTGCTGTTATTTTATGCTGAACAATTTAGAGTCCACCTACACATCTCAAATGCTAAGCAATGAATCAAGCAGTTTAACATAAAAAAGCATCAGCTGGGAGAAGCATTTAACCTTACAGCTCAACATAAAAACTACATTGGTGGTATAATTAAACTAATTCACAGTGGGAAGAAAGGTACACCATTGGTGTAGGTTTAAAATGTTACAACCATCCCCTCTTTTACTTCAAATATTATTTAGGAAGAGATCACACACACATAATATGCTTCAATTTACCTCAGGATGAAAGAAAATTTCTGGCCCTAAAAATCTTTCATAGCCAACATCAATGGTAAATTCTTTCTTTGAGATAGCATTGATTCCAGTATATTGTTTAATCCACTTGGTACCATCTGCATCATATTTATTAAATTCTTTCACTAAGTCTGGACAGACATAACTAAAACGTTCCTGGAAAAAAAAGTAACACATATTTATTAACATGACTAAATATCTAAGCTTTCCATCTCATCATTTTTTGATAAAACAGGACTAAAAGCTTCCTTGAAAACTAAGATACAGATTAGTACTTATTTATTTATCAAATTTCTACATTGCCTAAGTCCCCTAAGTGACTGTGGGCAGTTTACAAATGGAATAAGTGGGAAGATATCAAAAATTAATATTTACCACCTATGTTTAGATAATTATTACTTGGTATTTAGTGCAGACACATTTTTATTCCCCACTATCAAAAATTATAGAAACCAGAGAGCCTGAACTGTTTTAGTTCTTTCAGCACCAAGACAGTAATGGAAAAATGCAATCATACGCATTGTTGCTATAGTAACATACTGTACAATCATATAACCAAAAACCTATCAATAATACTGTGTTTCCCCGAAAATAAGATCAGGTCTTTTTTTTTCCCCTCCAAGAGGCATCAGGTCTTATTTTCAGGGTAGACCTTACCTCACCTCTGGCACCGACAGCCCCACCCAGCCGGTCTACTTCTTCTGGGGCCGAAGTTCTGCAGCTGCATTTGGGCCTGCATTTTGCAGTCAGACCTTTCCAGAAGGCTTAAGCAGCCGAGTACTGAGCTACAGATTCAATCCATAGCTTGGTGCTCAGCTGCTGAGGTCTTGCAGAACCGAGCTATGAATTGAATCCATAGCTCAGTTCTTGACGGCACAGGCCTTCCGGAAAGTCCTGTGACGGAAAAATGCAGGCCTGATTACAGAAGAGGTCTCAGAAGAAGTGGGCCAGAAAGGAGAGGCCTGGCTGCAAGGTAAGTGGGTGCAGGGCAGGTGGGGCAGCTCTACACCCCAGCTTGATTTTTAAGTGTGTGTCTCACCCTAAAACTAGGGCTTATTTTGGGGATAGGGCTTATATTAAGCCCACCCCAAAAAATCAAGCTAGGGCTTATTGTTAGTGTAGGCCTTACTTTCAGGGAAACACGATAATAGATGTGTTTGTTGAAAAATGTAGACAAAGAACTTCCAGGAAAAGAATTATAGGTCTTTGCAATGTAGAACCAGAAGTCTATTTCGAATTATAACATACAGAAGAAAAAAAAGTTGCTAGTTATCCTCTCAGTTCCTAATATCAACTATTTTACATTTATTCATGGATTAGCCATAAAATCTACCCTAGTTGACAAGTAATTAAAATTAACTTGATGTGAAACAATTACTGACTTACAATATAGGGTTAACAAATTCTTGTAGCCTAGAATCATACGAATATTCAGTCATCATTTTGGATGAAGATACTGAACCTACTAAAATTTCCACTCTTCAAAGGCAGCTCTAGTTAGAAAGTTGTAATATACCCAAGCATGAAGGGAATCTTCCTACGGGGATGCAAATGCCTTGAAAGTATTCAGCAATCTAAATAGTACACAACTGTGAAGTACTGACTAGACAAAGAGCTAGTTGTTTCCAGACCTTTCTAACATCTTCCTCTCTGTTGCCATTGGCTTTATTAGGAGCTAGAGAAGAAACTCTTTTCAACTATTGATTATCTCTGACATTTTCCTTCCATTTCATTACTCTCTGCTCACACTAGAAATAGCTAACCTTCAACAAAAGCAAAACAGAAAAGATTAGATGTCCATTTTGAGGCTCTGGATTATGGAAGCAGCAATCAAAGCCATCTAAAGAGCACCAGATTGAGAGTAACCATTTCTGGTGTTATCACAAAATCTTGATGCAAGTGCATAATTGTAGAGAGGGTTGCCATTTTGGGGATTCATTCCAATTTGCTGTGAAGACTTCTGGATGGTACAGAATATACATATGCAAAGTCAGGGTTTGAATCTTAATATATTAATCTGCATTTGGGTCTTAATAAATAAATATTCATTAAAAGTATTGTTAATATATCCATTTATGTTAACTAAATATATTACCTTGACTGCTTTAGCAGTTTCCAATGATTGCTCAGGAGGGATTCCTACTTCTCGCTCTCTTAGCAGCTGCTGAATAAAGTAAGTTATATCTCGTCCGGCTATTGGAATATGTTTGATACAGCTACCAATTACATAACCTTCAGCCTGGAAATAAAAGAAATGTCCTCAATGACAATCAGAAAGACTATCTTTGATCTTCTGCTTCCCACTGGTGCACTCCTGGGCAAGAAAGTACCTGACCACTGTACCTCATCAGGTACACATTAAGCAGATGAAAAGATAAAATTCTGCTAATCTAATAATCCTTCTCCCTTCCCCCCACTCCCTAATTTATGTTCAGAGTTAACAAAAGTAGCAAGACTTGCATTTTTCAGGGTTACAGACCACCTGTAGAGCATTTTAATAATGCATTTATGTCCTGCCTTTCTATTTATAAAGGCAGCCTACAGCATGATCGAATAATAATGTCTAATATCACTTTCTCAAGGGTGAGAGAACCAAAACAAGTATTTCAATGTTAGCATTTTCTATGTCATGAAATCTTTGAAGGGCATATCTTTTCAGCAGGTATAACAAATGGTGTCTTTCTGATGTTTTAGACTTAATTCCTAGCAGCCACAAGTATGGAATTTTAGGAACTGTTAATGAAGACACCAGGTTAGCTATCACTGAATTAATTTTGAATAAAATAAATAAAATAAATAGACTGTTTAAGTGCCTTATAGTGTATATATATATATATATATATATATATATATATATATATATATATATATATATATATATATATATATATATATATATATATATATATATATATATACATATATATATATATATATATATACACATACATATATATATACATATATATATACATATATATATATATATATATATAAACATATATAATATATATATATATATAACATATATATATATATAACATATATATATATATATATATATATCTCATATATATATATATATATATATATATATATATATATATATATATATATATATATATATATATATATATATATATATATATATATATATATATATATATATATAATTTTATTTTATTTTATTTTTTTATTCCATTTATATCCCGCCCTTCTCCGAAGACTCAGGGCGGCTTACAAGCTTAGCAGTAGCCTTCATTCTATGTATATGCCTGCTTATTAGGGCTTTCACACACACACACCCAAGCGGCATTATTACAAAGTCAGCTTAATTGCCCCCAAACAATCTGGGTCCTCATTTTACCTACCTCGGAAGGATGGAAGGCTGAGTCAACCTTGAGCCTCAAACCATTATGCTTTAAGACAGGGGTGTCAAACTCAATTTCATTGAGGGCCACATCAGCATTGCAGTTGCCCTCAGGGGGCCGGGTGGGCGTGGCTAGAGTGCGTATATATATATATATATATATATATATATATATATATATATATATATATATATATATATATATATATATATATATATATATATATATATATATATATATATATATATATATATATATATATGTTAAATGCTTGTTAACTATTTAGATTACCTTGGTAGGCCCCAAACATAGGACAAATCTTTATTTCCTGTTTCGGACTAACCGAAGGCCATCGACAGGCAGTAGTCACAACAGTGACAGCTCATATTTGTGTAAATTTTAGATTGCTAACAAAGAATTAAAGGGAGACTGATATGCATTTCAAACTTATTTGTTTTCATCAGTCAGCCATACCCTTCTGAGATTCGAACCTGGGCTGATTACACATTAGGCAGTTGTTTTAACCTCTAGGCCACAAGCTCTATCTCACTTTGTTAGCTGAGAAGCAAGGGAGATATGTGTTAAATGCTTGTTAACTATTTAGATTACCTATATATATCTTTAACACTAGTTAAAAATAATAAAAGTGTTAAAATTTTGCATACTTTGTAATTTGTAGGGAATAATTATAGCACTGAACTTAGGAAAAGGCTGAAAACAAAAGATTGTGCTTTCCATAATAATTACAGTATTAAGAATTGTACTTTAATAAATTAATCTGTGTAATTGTATCTTACCACAGGAATGACATGAGTGACACCATCCCCGCTATCTATAACTGTTCCAGTCAGTGTCCGTTCACCTACTTGTCTTGATGTCCAAGATGCAGCTAAAGCAAGGACAGCCTACCAAGGAAACAGTTTGAGCATAAGTGTTTCATAATATCCAAAAATGAATGCTACATGAGACAAAATCATTCAATATATTTATACTGCATTACATAGCCCAAGAAAATTATCCATATTACAAGAATAAAGTGCAAAAGAAAATAAAGAACATATAAGAACATAAATACAGTTTGTTAAGTTTTAAATAATTGCAGCAGCACTATAGAAAAAAAGCTAGAACTCTTCTGAAATTCCACTCAAGCACTGAGACAATCTGAGTAGACAAAGTATTGATGGAAAGCAGCACTATCCCACTGAAGCTACATTAATTTTAAACAGGCCAAAAATACAATATTATTTTTCATCTTATCTTTCTGGCATAAAGTGATTGCAAATATGATGAGTTCAGGTATAAGAAAAACTCAACAGGGTATCGTGTTAAGAATATCCTTTCCTACTTGTACTGTTCACTGTATTACAGTGGGTTTCTTACTATGTAATCTTTCCAATATAGAAATCAGGTATATTATCACTCCTTTGTTAAGAAGTATAATATACATATTCAATAAATATTGAAAAGAAATGTTAATAAATCAGAATGACTTAATGATTTTCTTCAACTGCAAATATCAAATGTCTTGTAAATGTTAAACAAAAAAAAATCCTATCAAAAGTAATACTGTGGTAGTAAACCATGGACACACTATGAAAGAGTTAAGTGTAGAAACAATAAAACTATAGGCGCCATGCTGCTCTTTCATCCAATAAACTCTTATTATAAGGTGCTCTATATCCTGAAAGTAGACAGGAGAAGCAGAGTTCACAATTATAGATCACATAAAACAAAGACAACTATACTTTATGTGATGATTTTGCTATTACCTCAATTTGATAGAAAGTTAATTTGTATTACTTTATGAAATTCTACATTAATATGATTTGCACATTGGTGATATTTCCACATCACACCTAACCATAAGAGGCAGTTGGTGCATTTTTATCTACAAAACTATTAGCCACCCTCTCATACAGCATCACTAGTACTCGTAGTTTGTTAAGCAAGCTATCCAACGACAGAAAAAAAGACAGGACCAAAGGTCCCATACCGGGAACAGTGATTTACATATACCAAATTAACAGTCAACAGCAGTCAGAAGGAAACAAAGATCATAAAGAAGGGCATTTTAATCGTTTACAAAAATAGACTTTACAAAAATTTAGAACATATTTGGAACATTTCCAAATGCATGTGTTTCATGCAAAAGGCCTCTCACTCCAAACTGGGGTGGACTCACTGTTTGACTAAATCTCAGTGGGCCAGCTGGGACATAGCAGGAAAGAAGTGCCCATAAAATTACCATCATTTAGGTCAAATGCCAGAAGAAAAGCTCTAAATCCAGCTGATGCAGAACAGGCTAACTCAAGGGCAACTGATGCAGAATCCACACAGTTTCTTTCTTAAGGAGTATAACTTAATAAAAATCAGAACTCTACATCTCACCTGAACAGCAATGTAAAGCCCGGGAACATTGAAAGATTCAAACATGATTTCAGCGGTATATTCCCTGTTTTCTGGGGTATTTAGAGGAGGTTCAGTCTGTGGAGGGAAAAAAACAACAACTATCCAGCTCAATCTAATCTGTAGGTCATGTTATATTTTTAGCTGAACAATTAACTTCACTTTACTCATTTTGATAGCTTTACAGGATCTAATATATCCAACACCACAGAATGAATGATTTCTTACCAAAAGAACTGTAAGTTCTCTCTCTACTGTATTTTGCTTGAATTGAGTTGAGACCTTTTTTAACTTCCTAAATATGCTTACTTTTCCCCCCACAAAAAGGAAGTAGTGCCTGCAAATACAGAACATTGTTGTCCCATTATTCCCAGACATTATCTTCCCAAACAACAGAGGAACTCTGCCAACTCTGTTAATTCTGTTAACTCTCTTAACTCTATTAATGAACTCTATATAAGAAATTTGGAAACTATGTTAATGTCAATGAGTGAGGAAAAGATTTAATAGCAAGACAAGTTATGCGATAAGCATCCCCTAGTGTCAAAAAATTATGAATGTTGCAACACCATGGCAGTCATTCACCCTTCTGAAGGATTGCAGAGGCCCTGCAACTTTCACCCTGGCTATTCCCTCCCCCTCCCCTTCACAGGGTCTCCGTAGGGACTAGGCCTGTGGATACTCACCTTGTGAAGATCTACCTTTGCTTTCTTGGCCTGTTTTGCTGCTTCGAGCCTTCAGTGCATTCACAGAGAATGGAGGCCTAAAGTACTGCAAGATCACACAAGATCAGTAGCGCAAGATCACACACTACTGATCTCACGTGATCTCACAATATTTTAGGCCTCTATTCTCTGTAAAGGGAGGCCTGGATGAGATCTGCGGCAAAAGGCTTTGCAAATGGAGGGAAGGCCTGAAACATCAAAGCCTTCCTTCTGTTTGTAAAGCCTTTTGCCAACTTGGCAAAAATCCTCTGCCGCCGAGAGCCCCAGGTTGACATGGATGTCGCCCCAGGTCTCCATTTTTGCCAGCAGAGGCCCTCAGGAAAGGCCTCTGCTGGCAAAAACAGAGGCCAGGGGTGATACGCTCGTCATCCTGGGGCGATGTTCTCAGCGGCAGAGGCCTTCAGGAAAGTCCTCTGCTGGCAAAAATGGAGGCTGGGGGTGACGAGTGCATCAATCCGGAGTTCCGTTCTCAGCGGCAGAGGACTTTTCTGAAGGCCTCTGCCAGAGAAAATGGAGGCCAGGGGCAACGCGCACATCAACCTGGGGCTCCATTTTCACCAGCAGAGGCCTCGACAAGGCCTTTGCTGCCAGGAACGGAGGCCCGGAGCGACACGCGCTCCCTCCAGGGGCTCCGTTCTTGGTGGCAAAGGCCTTGTCAAGCCCTGTGGGGCTCTTTGAATCAGTGCTCCATAGGCGCATAAACACTTTTAGGCCAGAGGCCGAAAGCTTCTGGGACCAGGATCTCGTGTGACTTCAAGCACCCATCTGCTTTTGAAGAGAATGGGTGCCTGACTTCCCGCAAGATCAGGTCATGCAAAAGCTTCCAGTCTCTGTGTGAAAAGTGTTTGCACACCAATGGGAGGATTGAAGCAAAGTGATTTCACTGCCCCAAACCTCCCTTCAGCATGCAAATGCTTTTCCGTGCTGAGCCTGGAAGCCTTTGAGGGAGACTCACCAAGGCTACCCACCACTCCAGTTGTGGCAGGCAGAGAAGCTGATCAGGGCGCGCTCATTCTGCTCTCCCCACTCACTGGGAGCAGGCAAAGAAACAGAAAAGCTGGAAAGGAGACAGATCTTCACAAGGTAAGTGACCCAGCGCAGCAAGATTGGGGGGGGGAGAAATTGTGGGGACCCCCAGGGGAGGGAGAATGAGATATCTCAGGGGTTTGGGGGAGGCCTTGGGTGGTCTGAAGCAGGTGGTCTGTTCCATCACTAGGCTCCCCACCCTGAGATACCTCATGTGCATTTAACAAGCCACATATTCAATTAGCGAACATATGGGTGAAAGCAGGGAGTGATTGCATTCAAAGTACGAATTTCACTCCTACGAGTCCTTGAGTTTGCTCCTGAAGAATTCTTTAGTGAGCTAAATGAGGTCAGCAATTTTACATATTCTTTCATATACTGCAATTATGTATTTTATTATAATAACCTTACAGCCATTAGATAGGTAAGCTCTAACTTCCTTCTCTCATCTGGCTTCAGAGACTACAAATATTATTTCAAGATTTTAAAGCTATAAAATGCAGAAGCATTTGAGGCATACTTTATTGTCACAATAATTGCTATAATTATAGATATGGAAGGGAACAATTGGGCTACTGAGTCCAACTTCCTTCTAAATGGAAAGAATCCAAATTCTCTGATTAAAAAAGGAATCCAACCTTGACAAATTACCTACTAAACTTCTGCTTCAACAGATTCATCAAAGGGAAGCTCCCTGAACTGGGTTTGTTTGTTAAACTCTTTTTGTGATTATAAATGTCTTAATAATAGATACCTTCAGAAACAGTTTCCCCAGATAATTATTTTCCCCAAAGAATTATTCCCCTGGTATCTGTTTTATACAGTGTTATAGCAATAGCAATAGCATTTAGACTTATATATCACCCCATAGTGCTTTTCAACACTCTCTGGGCAGTTTAAAATGTCAGCATATTGCCCCCAACATTCTGGGTCCTCATTTTACCAATTTCGGAAGGATGGAATGCTGAGTCAACCTTGAGCCCAATCAGGATTGAACTCCAGGCTGTGGGAAGAGTTTGCCTGCAATATTGCATTCTAGCCACTGCGTCAGCAGGGCTTAAGCAGTAAGCCAGACAACCACCTTGTTTTATTTTGCTGTACTGCATTTAATTTTTATTACAATGTAATTCTGTATTATATATCATATTTTTGTGGTGTACTGTATTATCAGAGATATCACTTTTCAGCTTTTAATCAATTATATATTACACTTGTTTTTACAAATTGAAGGATTTGTTCTACTTTGAGTAATCAGAATCCTAAGTGGCCAATATTTCAAATCAGATTTTATACTCACCAAAAGAAAATAATGGTCTTCAGGTTCTGCCCTTAAATATTTAAAGATAACTTGTTCCATAAATCTCTCCATCAAGTCCCAATCTTCAATTATGCCATGGCGAATGGGCCACTGTTCAAAATGTGCACATTGTTTTTAAAAAATACTAAATTAAAATTTATGGTAGAATCACATAGATATGAATAAACATAGAAGAAGGCTTTAACTATGCTCTAGCTTATTTATACACTGTTTAGTAAACAGTTTACATTTTTATATGATATTGCTCTTTTTAAATTAAATTGATTATCATAACTTGTTTTAAAATATACTGGTAAGCATTTTAAAACCTTATCTTAACCTGAAATATTAACATACTGCTGTTCATAATAAATGATATGACACAGTAAATAAAACATTAATTTGTATAAGGAAAATTAAATTCAAATTGCTACTTATCCCTGAAAGTTAGACAAGTCTTTCTTTCTTCGCTTAAGAAAGAGGGGAAAATGCGACTTTTTATTTTAAATACCTTTGTTGCATATGTGGGTTTTTCTATTGCTTCATCCCCAATAAAGAAGTCTAAGTCATCCACTCCTTTCATAACCCTTCTCTGTGCCTGATCGACAACTTTGGCCGATTCCTTAATGGCAATACCTTTATTATAAGAAAAATGGGCAAATTACAGATAGAATTACACCCTAAATTTTCACTAAAATATTTATTCTTTTACAAAGATTACTCTGAATGATATTACTGATTCAGTTTTCTAGAAAAAATAAATTTCAAATACAAGTAAACCCTCTACTTAAAGCATCACTAGAATGTGGAGGGGGAGGGTTGTTAATGCAAATGTCCATGTACACAAAAAAAGTGTAGAGTTCATAGATATGGGTAGAGTGTTAAATGTTTGCCTGAAATCAAGCAGGGTTGAGAGATAAGAGCATTCTGCACAGAAGTATCAGACGCAACAATACAGAAAAACCTCAGTAGCAATGGACTTTAAGGGATAAAGCCAAAATACAAATTTGGTTCTCTATATTAAACATTCAAATTTTAATTTTAATTTCACTATTTCTGATTCAATAAAAAGGGCTTAAATGCAGTGTGCTTCAGCTATATAAACGAAGTAGGAATTATCATATTTTTAATGCCAAGCACAAGACATTATACTAGAACCACAGCCTCATATATAATACCAGTTATTTTACAATAAATTCTTGGAATATTATTTCATGGAAGTTTCTTCTTATTTCTTAACTTTCTTTCTTATAGCAAATATTTATTATCCATGCTCTGTTTAACAAAATGTTCACTTTACATTCTAAATATGCGTAATAATGCAGAATTATAAATCAAAAAGTACTGGAGTAATTTTTACCAAAGAGATCACTGAGGATCGACAACCTGACAGTATATAATCAATTGATCACTATAACCAGACAAAACTTTCATCTTTAACCCAGAGCATTAACACTCTTTGTGAAAAGATGTAAACAATAAATAATATTCTGCAATGGAAAGAGAATAGACTAGAAATAATAGAAGTAATAATAATAATAGAATAGAAATAATCAAATGATCACAACACTTGATAAGTGAAATATCAATGGAAGGACAGACTGCCTAAAGCAGATTATAAACCCTGTGTTCCTTCTTCTCCCTTCCTTCTTGGTCCTTCACCAATGCTGAAATATCAGATTTC
The DNA here is from genome assembly GCF_964194415.1 of Vipera berus. Taxonomy (NCBI): domain Eukaryota; kingdom Metazoa; phylum Chordata; class Lepidosauria; order Squamata; family Viperidae; genus Vipera; species Vipera berus. The sequence goes on from NC_138202.1 coordinate 136,351,164, forward strand.
TGAAGTGCACTACTAATAACACTTGTCTATTTGTATACTTTCTGATTCTGGATTACAGAAATGACAAGCTATCATATATAAAATATAAAATCTGGCTGCTAAATCTGCAAGATAATTGGCTACTTAAAATATTAAAAAAGAAAATAGCACTTAAAAAAAGCAATGCATCTGACACTATGAACTGAAAATTACGTATATCTGGATAGATTTTTTTTAAAAAAATAGGTTACCATGGTGTTTAAAGACAGAAATTATTCCTGCAATATAAAATGACTGCCTTGGATTTATGCTGCATAATAATTTTTAAAAGCTCTGAAAAAAATATGATATTTTAAGCACTTTTAATCATTACCCCAACCTCTTAAAGATAATTAGTAAAAATGTAAAGGTGGTTTATTAAAATAAGTAAACTAAACAAAAGACTACATATATTACTGATGATTTTACAAACTATAAATGCTCAGTGTGGTGAATAAATTAGCATTTTCAGTACATCGGGGACAAGTTACTACCCCCTGTTGATAGGGCCCGCAACCTGGGTGTCCTCCTAGACTCGCAGCTCTCCCTGGAAGATCACATAGGAGCTGTGACCAAGGGGGCCTTCTCCCGGGTTCGACTAGTTCGCCAACTACGGCCTTATCTGGACCTGGATGCCTTACGTACAGTCACCCATGCCCTTGTGACCTCTCGCCTAGACTACTGTAACGCTCTCTACACGGGGCTGCCCTTGAGATCCACTCGGAAGCTTCAACTGGTGCAAAGTGCAGCGGCACGGACACTCTTGGGAGCCTCCCGATACGCCCATATCACACCTCTCCTCCGTGCGCTGCACTGGCTTCCGGCTGCCTTCCGTGTGAAGTTCAAGGTGCTAACAATGACATACAAAGCCCTACATGGCATGGGTCCGGACTACCTACGGGAGCACCTTCTGCCAATGTCAGCACCCCACCGTCCTGTGCGCTCCCACAGAGAGGGCCTCCTCAGGGTGCCACCGCTCAAGGAATGTCGGCTGGTGGCCCCCAGGGGGAGGGCATTCTCAGTGGGTGCGCCAGCCCTCTGGAACAGCTTACCAACCGAAATCCGGATGGCCCCTGACCTCCGCACCTTCCGGCGCGACTTAAAAACCTTCCTGTTCCAGCAGTCCGGCCTGGCCTGATAGCTTTAATTGGGGTCCCAGTTTGTTTTTACTATTGTTTTTTATTGTTCAATCTGTATACCTTCCTTACTCTGTACACCGCCCCGAGTCCCTCGGGAGAAGGGAGGTTTATAAAAACAAATAAATAAAATAAATAAATAAATATACTAAGGAAAAATATCGAAAACATAACAATAGCAAACAGGCCATAACAAGAATATTCTAGACACTTTTAAATTTCTTGTTAACGAATGTGTTGTTTCTGCAGTACAATATATATCCTTTTGTAAGGTAAAAGGTAAAATATCTCCCAAATCCAGCTTTATCTGATGATTGCACAAAGATATTCATACTGACTCACAGGCAATATGGCAGTGATTTGTTACTGCCTTTTTCCAGTGTATTTTTCCCAACACCCCAGTTATGGGATTTCAAGGGTCCTTGTCCTTCAAATATCAACTTAGTCCAAACATGTTTAGATTTAATAAAATGAGTAAAAGTGGATTTGAGCCTGCCACTTGCTGTGCCATTTATGCAAGGCATTATTTAAGACACTTACGAAAAATGATATGTTACAATGAGTCATGGAGACAGAAGGGCCATGGAATAAAACCCTCTGCCCACTACAAGTATCCAAATTAAAGCATCACAATGTAGAATCTGCCACAAAATATTGCAAGCAATCTTTACCCCATAACAAGAATGACATTTTTAGGCCAAATATGCTTTTTCATCATTTCAGAGTTTGAGGTAATATGGGTGACTACATAAATGTTTAAATAAAATAAAGTAAAGTAAATCTAGTATACTGTAAGAACTAAGTTATGGGTATCAAACTCGCCACGTCACATGACGTGTCACGACTCTTTTCCATTGCCAGCCATAGGGTGGGTGCGGCTTCAGTATGATGAAACCAGCCCACGGGCCGGCAGTTTGACATCCCTGAACTAAGGGGTTCAACCAGGTAGTCATTACTTATACACCCCAGTTCTCATTTTCAAATATCCTGCAGTTTATAGTAGCACTGATCCTGTTCAATTCTCACTTTATTTTTCTTTTATTTTGTTTTCTGATTTATTTTGGGATGGTCTACATTCAACTTAACCTTTTGAACCCCAGTATCTTTTACTACAGCACTGTTTCTTCTGTCTTGTTTACCAATGGCCACATTCTGACTTCTTTCAGCATTTAATTACTTCAACTCACTATCAAGGAGAATACTATTTATTCTTCTAACTACGACATGACATAGCCCTTCCTCTTATACATAAGTTCTTCACTGTATTTTTAGAATTTATTTTGACATGTTTAATAATCAGGTCTTGGTTAAATTAAACTGTTATTAAAAACTACATAGAATAGTATCTCTTTAAGTTCATAGTAATATATTAGTAGTGTATTTATAGGGAAAATTTATAGGGAAAATTAAGGAAACATTGAATGAGGAATTCCACATGAGGCATTTAAAACAGGAACATGGAAAGAAGTTATCATTTCACTGACAATCTGAGAATGCTGAAGGAACAAGATATTAAGTACAGATAGTCCTCAACTTACAACCACAATTGAGCCCATTTATGTTAAGTAAGAAATTTGTTAAGTGAGTTTTGCCCCATTTTACGACTTTTCTCACATTTGTTAAGTGAATCACTGTAATTGTTTAATTAGTAATATGTTAAGTGAATCTGGCTTCCCCCATTGACTTTGCTTGTCAGGTCACAAAAGGGGACCACATGACTATGGGTCACTGCAATTGTCATAAATGTGAGTCAATTGTCAAGCATCTGAATGTAAATCACATGACCATGGGAATGCTGCAACAATCCTAAGTCTGAAAATGGTCAATTTTTTTTAGTGCCACTGTAAATTTGAACAGTCAGTAAATGAACTGTGGTGAGTCAAGGACTACCTGTACTTGTATTCTGAATGAGAGAATGAAATAAGCAATGGAAATTAGCAGAAAATTTATTATTAATGTTTTGTAACAGTTCTCCTCAGAATACATCCAAATTTCACCTGGCATTTAGAAAGGAAGAACCAGGAAAGGCTTCCAAAGATAAACTGCTATGCAGATAAGGGAAGAGAGTCATACAAGGCAAATCAAACCAGCAATTTAATAACAGCTGGTTTCCATGGTAGAATAATGCTGTTACTAATCCAGAATAGCCAAGCACCAAACAAAAAAGGGAGGGGGGAGATAAAATTTTGGATCAGTATAAGAAAAAAAATTGGAGTTCTCTTGACAATTGATAAAACTTTCTCATTTAATCATCTTTTGTTCTAATCGCACCTGCTTCTACTTGTCAGTGAAATGAATTGTCCTGCTCCAGTAAGACTCCACTAATCATTCAATCAGTGCCAAACTACCAAAAAGGATAAAAATTTCCAACAGTTAATTTTGTTCTATAACCTAAAGGGCGGGATATAAATGGAATTAAAATAAATAAATAAAATAAAATAATCAGAGTAACTTTAGCTAAAAAACATAGTTTGATAAAACAGCAAAAAACGGCCTGAATGATCTAATGCTGTTACATATTTTTAAAGGTTCTCCATTAGCCAAATAATGCAATGATCAAAAGGTTCATTGGCAAGGTTCATTGACTACCTCCTTATAAATTCATAATTACTGTAATTTCTAAGTGTACAGTACCTGGTAATCTGAAAACACATTTAAAGTGGTTTCAAAAATAAATCTATCATAAACAGGACCTCATTTAAATGGGATTTCAAAAGTATGAATATTCTTCAAACTGTGAGCTAAATTAGGTAATGAAGTAGTTACATCCTTAGAAACCACAACAGTGTACCCCAAAACACTTACATGAAGGAATGATGAACTGTGGCTCTGTATTGCCAGCATATCCCAGTTTGGTATACCTGTAAGATAAAGCAACATACACAAGCTTCTTTAAAAATGATCAGCAAAACTGCAGTATTTACAAATCAGTGACATGAACAAATACTGTTGTATAAAAATATTAATCAGACACAGTCTCCTCACTAAGAGTCATTAGCCTAAATCTTTCAGGACTGTACTGAAAAGGTAGTGCTGATGCCATCTATACATCTGTCAGAACAAGGCCCATAAGAATTGTGAAGTCAGGCAGCACAAGGTAATATTTTTGTTCCAAGTGACAATCCTAAGATATATTGAACACAAATACAGAACTAATACAATACATTGTACTGATTAGTTATCTGACCATAAAAAACTATAAAAACAATACAGAGAAAATAGTAGGGCATATTCATAATAAACTGTCAACCTTCCAATGAATCCCAATCTCTTCTAGTCTATTCTCTTCCAGTCTTTGCTATAAAAAATGTTGTCTTGCTAGGGATATGCAGGTTTGTTTCCTGTAATAATTTTTCAGTTTTCTTGAGTGAATACAATTTGCATTCAAGCAAGATATGTCTTAACAGCTAGTGCAGCACTTACGCCAGGCATGTCAAACTGCCAGCCCGCGGGTCAGATGTGTCATGCCGAAACTGCGCCCACCCCATTGCCGGCAATGGGGAAAAAGTCCCAAAATGTCATGTGACGTCACATGACGTCACAAGATTGACATGCCTGATTTATGCAGTCTTTCTTTAATCAGAACTCTATGGAACCTTCCATATCTTATCATAGAGTCTAATTGTTAAAATGTGCTCTAGTGAAGGCTGGTCTAAAAAGTTGTTAATACTTTTCTATCTGGGAGGCTAATTTGTGACAGATGTGATATCTTGGGCAGCAACATTGAAGACCCTTTCTTTGAAACTTTTCTTGCACTTGAGATCTTATAGTACTGGGAATTGGTCAGAGAATCCATACTGTGAAATGATATTTGAAAATTGGGCAGCCCAGGTCCAAGGAAACATATTAAGTGCTCTCTGAAACAGAGCAATAATGGATAATCCATCTCTCTGGGTCCAAAAGTAAGACTGTCAATCAATAATTGATTATTTTAATTGCTAAATGATTTTCTAGAGCAGGGGTGTCAAACTCAATTTCATTGAGGGCCGCATCAGCATTGCGGTTGCCCTCAAGGGGCCAGGTGGGTATGGCCAGGGTGGGCGTAGCCTATTGAGTGGGCATGGCTAGAGTGCATATGGCCTACTGGGTGGGCATGGCCAGCTCTACATCATTCGCATCAAGGGTGCCTATGGGGGCCTGGGCAGGAGTGGGACAGATCTGAGGGTCTCTGGCAGAAGGAGGGTCTCTGGGCCAAGGCAATGGGGGACGTTCCCTCACTGTTTCCAGGATGGCTTCGCGGGCCACATGAAGCCACTTCACGGGCTGGATCTGGCCCCCGGGCCTTGTGTTTGACATGTCTGTTCTAGAGGATATATCCAGTTCTGTCTTCACTACTAGAGTTACTATGGGTTTATCCATCCTCTAAGACACATTATTAAAAAAGTGAGCTATATCTGTGCCAATAAGGGAACATTTATATATTCCCACAGTTCTGACTATATATAATCATTAATGATTAGAATTAGGGAACAGGATAGCTATGGTTGCTAAGCTGCCTTATGGCACTGACACTGGCTGCAGCTGTTAAAGAACTCCTTGATTCAGAAGTAATAAGGCACACCCACCCAGCAATGTTTAAAGCTTCACAGCAATTGAACATTCAAGTTAAAAAAAGAAGCCTTTCCATTTAGAACACTCGTTGGATCAGCCATGTACAATAGTGGCCAAAATTGTGGAAGCCTTTTGTGTACACAAGAAATGCCACCTTTGGTTAGGTTTTCACCAATTTTTCTTCTAATTTCTTTATAACTGTAGCCTTGCTCGCTTAATAATACTATTTTACATCGCTTTCTGGGCAACCAGTCAACTCTGCACCATTACTTTAATTTTACAAGCTCACTAAATGAAAGAAAAAGAAAACTCAACCAACTTGATAAAAATCACGTAACACACTGACAAATGTCTTCTCAGCTTCTATACATGACATCAATAACTGAATCCTACTGTGATCTGATTGGCTCATTGCCAAAACAAGATGACACCTGATTGGCTCTCTAAACACTCATGCTCATTGGCTACAATCAGATGAAGGAAAGCTACCTGATATCAACCTAAGCAAGTTGTGCTTCCTTATTCTGGTTATTTGGCTATAACTTTTCATAGAATACAGTACAGATGTTGCATTGCCTTGATTAAATTATCTTTCCATTGATTTATAATCTTATGATAGTACTCCAAAAAAAACCCTCAAAAATACACTTTTCTCAAAAGGTTTCCACAATTTTGGCCACTACTGTACAGGTAGTCCTGAAGTTATGACCACAATTGAGCCCAAAAATTACGTTGCTAAGTGAAACATTTGTCAAGTGAGTTTGCCACATTTTACAACTTTTCTTGCCACAGCTGTTAAGTGAATCATTGCATTTGTTAAGTTAGTAACATGGTTGTTAAGTGAATATGGATTTCCCATTGATTTTGCTTGTCAGGAGGTTGCAAAAGTTGATCACATGACCCTGGGACACTACAGCTGTCATAAATATGAATCAGTTGCCAAGTATCTGAATATTGATCATGGGGAGGCTATAACAGTCGTGTTACTCAGCCTTCCATCCTTCCGAGGTAGGTAAAATGAGGACCCAGATTGTTGGGGGCAATTAAGCTGACTTTGTAATAATGCCGCTTGGGGGTGTGTGTGTGAAAGCTCTAATAAGCAGGCATATACATAGAATGAAGGCTACTGCTAAGCTTGTAAGCCGCCCTGAGTCTTCGGAGAAGGGCGGGATATAAATGGAATTAAAAAAAATAAAAAATAAAGTGTAAAAAACAGTCATAAGTCACTTTTTTCAGTGCTGCTGTAACTTTGAATGGTCACTAAATGAAATTGTTAAGTTGAAGACTAATTGTAATTAAAACTACTCCCTTATGGATTGTTGTGAGTCATCATGTGAAATAGGCAACCACATACAGGTAGTTTTTTTAAGGGATCATTTGGAATTACAACAGTGCTAAAAAAAACCTGACTTATAAATAATCGATCATGCATTAGAACTGTTGGGAGTGTCCCTGGGGTCACATGATCACCATTTTTTTATTGCAGCACCTGGGGGGGGAATCACACAATCACCATTTCTGACCTTCCCAGGGGCTTCCAACTAATGAAGTCAATGGGGGAAGCCAAATTCACTTAAAAATTGTATGATTCACTTAAGCAGAGCAAAAAGGTCGCAAAATTATGTGTAACTTGCTCAACTACCACATCTCATAGTGACAGAAATTACGGTCCCAATTGTGTTCATAAGTTGAGAACTACCTGTAAGTCCTGCAAATAAATAAATAAATGTGTCTCAAGACCTGCCTGATTTTATATTTCTACCCTCACTTTATCAGCTGTTAAGGAAAAGAAAAAAGAAAAATATCTTACCCCCTAAGAAATAGAGCAGGGGTGTCAAACTCAATTTCATTGAGGGCCGCATCAGCATTGCGGTTGCCCTCAGGGGGCCGGGTGGGTGTGACCTGGGTGGGCGTGGCCTACTGGGTGGGCGTGGCTAAAGTGTGTGTGGCCTGCTGGGTGGGCGTGGCCAGCTCTACATCGTTCGCATCAAGGGTGTCTATGGGGGCCTGGGCAGGAGTGGGACAGATCTGAGGGTCTCTGGCAGAAGGAGGGTCTCTGGGCCAGGGCCAAGGCAGCGGGGGCCGTTCCCTCAGTTTTCAGGATGGCTTCGCGGGCCACATGAAACCACTTCACGGGCCGGATCTGGCCCCCGGGCCTTGTGTTTGACATGTCTGAAATAGAGGAATCATTACTACATTATTGAAATTAAGTATTTCAGATATAGCTTCATCATTTTCTGTCGTTATTAAATGCCATTTGAGTGAAACTTCCCATTCAACAATGGAGTTTGTGAAATGAATATGGGTCAGTTGCTTAAAACAACTTTCCTCACAGGGTACTTGATGTAGTGATAAAATGAGAGAACCTATCTTTGTGCCTTGAATTCCCAAAGAAAAGGTAGGATAAAAATGTCTTAAACAAATACCATATTTTGCTTTGAGGCTGAAAATTTAAATAATTGTGTCCAGAACCGCTTGAGATTTAACATTATATGTTATAAAGCCAAAAATTCTCAACATGAATCCATAAGCAATGTACCTTACTATACTAGCCACTATATGGATTCTGTCACATTTACTACTGTTCAACCTAGCAAATCTATCTCTCATTCCAACTTTGTTGCCCATCCATATAATGTATTCAACAGTTCATTTGTCCTGTCTTTGTTCTCTGCATCAACTTTCACCTTTCTCTGTAAATATCACATCTTTTCCCATTGCAATAGCTGCACCATTGATTGCTCTTGGTTCTCATATGTGCCATACTCCCTAATTAAAAGCAGGAGATTTTCATGGAGATTTTTGAAATGCCTTTTTTACTTGTTATTTTTCAGAATCCAATTTGCTCTCACCATCTGGCATTCAATGAAGTGTATGTATGTTGGATCTGAATAATTTGCCTCCTCCTCTTTTTCCTGTACCTGACATTTTTAAAGATCAATCATAAAAGTGGGTTAAGGTTATTATTTGTATGTCATGTAGCATTTAGTCATTCAAGTAATGATGCTATGAAAGTACAATACTATTACATCCCTACCTAAAAAGCTGATGTGAACTATATATTAAAAAAACAGGCAATATGTTTCTATGGTAACTATGGACACTCTTAGTGCTTGTCAGGATCCCTGCTTATATTTTTTTTTTTATTTTAAAGCTTATTTTAAAATACTGATTGAGAAGCTGACATCCTAGAAACCAAATAACTAGGTTTTGGTTTCATCTCTATTTAAGAGAACATCTCTGAATTCCCCAAAGATGTTAGAAAATAAAACTGGTGAATAGACATAGTCCCAAGGCTTATTTGCATAACTCTTGAAGTTTGGCAGGGTTCTACACTTCTAGACTTCTGAAAAGACCTGGCTTTCTCCCCCAGGTATGGGATACGGTGAGGTGGATGAGAGAATTTAAAGAAGACCACATAGGAAATCGTCACTTTGGTGTCAGGTTTTTGTTTGTTTGTGTTTCTGTGTGTATGGATATGTCTGTCTGTCTGTCTGTCTATGTATATTTGTTTTATTATTGATGTTGTACTGTTGATCTGAAGCCACTTAGAATTTAAGGAAGGAAGGAAGGAAGGAAGGAAGGAAGGAAGGAAGGAAGGAAGGAAGGAAGGAAGGAAGGAAGGAAGGAAGGAAGGCCCCTCCCAATCTGTCTGGCATAGAGATCACTAGAGGCGAGCAGCTGCCTTAGCTAGGTGCACCTCATCAGCAGTGGGAGGAAAAAGACAGTGCAAGGGAAGGCAGAGGTGGTAAAATGCAGGGCTGCCCAAAGGGAAGAGATGGGGGAGAGGACAGGTGGGTGGGGAAGTTGAACTGCACTCTGAGGTCATAAATGTGGGCAAGCGGCCAAGCACCCAAATTTTGATCACATGAAGGCTACCTGTAAAGATGAAGATGAGAAACCTTATGCTAGGAAGTACAGGTGGTCCTCACTTAACAGCCACAATTGGGAACAGCAGCTCCATTGCTAAGTGACACTGTCATTAAATGAAATATCACTCGATCATGCCAGACTTAACATCAGCCCCATTATGGCTGTTAAAAAAACCACCCACAGTTAAGTGAGACATCCCATAGCTGCGACTTGCAATTTCATGCCAGGTTCTTTATTGACTTTGCTTGTCAGAAGCCAGCTGTGACACTTCCAAATTGCAATCATGACTTCCAGATGCTTCAACAGTCATAAACACACACTGGTTGAAAAGCCTCTGAATCGCAATCACATGACTGCAGGGATGCTGCAATAGTCATAAGTTTGAGGACTGGTCATAATATTACTTTTCAGCGCCATCATAACTGAACAGTTGCTAAATAGGACAATTGTTAATCAAGGACTACCTGTGCTAGTAAGCTTTGAAATACCCTAAGAAACTGAACATTTAGTATTTAGTTCTACACTTGCTCATCTGGATGATACAATACCACTACTGAACTAATCAGGAGTTACTTTAAAGAAAGACACTCAAGATCAGACTGTTAGTGCAAAAGAAGTTCCAATAAAAGAACATAAGTCAAGCAGTACTCCAACACCCAGAAAGGATAAATTTGGAAAACCAAAACAGAATAATATTCAGTATATAGAATTTAGTATCTCGTGAAGGAAATTATCCTCTGCAAAGTATTTTAAGAATTAGAAGAAAAATGTTATATATATTTCCAGTAAAGCCTATACTTTGCACAGTTCAGCATATCTAAAAATATTCATAGCTACTCTAGCAAAAATGTAGAAGAATGAATCATGAAAATAAACAGTTATTGGCAGACACTGAGGACACCTAATACCAAGCCTACTTGTTTGCTCTTTTGCTACTTTATTGTTTGAAAATTTAAAGTTCATTTTAAACAGTAATTTCTCATTCAGAATAAGATGGCTATCAAGTTATATTGTGCAGCAAAATAATGGACAAGTAGAACAGGAGAAATGATACTCAGCAATACATAGATTTAGATTTTTTTCAAATAAAAAGGATACACTGAATGAAATATATTTAAGGAATTTTTTAAGGTAAGGATGGAATGAACCGAAGTAACTGGGAAAAGACAGTCCCTCAAATAATCCAATCCCAATAATAAAAGACTTTAAAAATCAAAAACAGCACCTTTAATTGAACCTGGAAACAAATTAGCAACTAATGCAGCTCAGAGTGGAGGTGTAATGTGTCATTCTAGCTGTACATATCACTATATTTTGTACCAGCTAGACAGCAAAAACAGTACCCCACATACTAGGGCCAAGGGTGAGGCCTCCCTTCCCTAATCACCACCAACTGGAATTGACTCTGGAGGAAGTGAACCAATACAACACTATGCCACTACGGGCCATCAAAAGGTCAAGCAGTGTAAGGATGGATGCAGGTCCCCATCCTGTCCTTGCAAGAGGTCACTGAAAATGAACTAAGGCCATTTCTGTCCCATACTCAGGCCTGAATCCTGACTGAAATGGTCCAAATAATCCATTTTATCCTGGGTCCCCTGAAGTTGCTCTGTAACTAACTTCTGAATTATCTTCTCCAGAAGGAGGATACACAGCACTAAAAACTGCCCAGTATGGTAAGGTCCAGTTATGATTTCTTGAGGAGAGGGCAAACCAGTACCTCTTCAAAAGGTGGAAGAACAACCTCCTCACCCAAGGAGGGATTCATTGCTGTTAGAACGCATTCCCTTGACTTCCCATCACTACCAAGCAGCTTTAGTTAGCCAGCAGAAGCATGGATCTAGAAAGCTCATCCCAACAGGGAATATTGGGCATTTCCCAGATGCTAGAGGTGCTAACTGCAGAGGCCTGGAAAAGGTTTTTCTCTGTGGTGGACCACACCTTAGGAAATTGCCTCACTTCCACAGAGGTCCAGTTAGTGCCCACCCTTTTTAAAGTTTTTTAAGACAATCTCCACTGGGCTTTTAAAAGTTAAATTGATTCTTGGGTTGGCACCAGTGATAATACCGATTAACTTTTACTTTTTAACTATAATTTTTACTCATACTATTAATGGTTTAGTATCATAAACTGGATTTATAAGATACTGTGGTATGTAACATAATAAATACATTAACATTCTCCAACATAGCTAGTTAATAAAAAATAAGACAAATTACAGCTAAGAACATTACTGAAGCAATAACATTCAAATGTTTAAGTATTACTAAACAGTAACAGATACCTGCTCTGAAGTTATTTATATATAGGACAAGGTGATACAACTCAACCAGTTGAAAAATTAGGTAAATGCAAGATTCATATAAACAATACAAGAAAAATCTACTTCATTTATTAAAAAGTAGGTTTTCCTTTAGAACATTCAGCAAAATGTGATGGTGTGTACTGGTCTGCAGGTTTCTTCTTAGTTAATTAAGTACTTAAACTAATGATTTAAAATAAGGAACTTCAACTCTGTAACTGCCATTTGTGAAATTTGTGAAGTTGGAGGAAGAAACTGATACTTCAAGGTTGCAGACAAATAACCCTTTGTTAATTTACAAAGAGGAAGAAGGAATAGAGGCGACAATATGCAGACAAACCACAGACTGGCTTACTCAGTTCAATAATTACCGTTGCAACAAATATTAGTCTTGTCAAATAACATTTACACATAAGCTTATGGTCCAGTGTATGTATGTATGTATGTTTGTGGGGGGCCAATAAACACTCAAGACCAAAAACTAAAGCAATAAATTATCAATGGGTGTCACTGATCATTGTTATTAGCAAATGGTAGCATTGCCACATCTGCGGTGGCATTTGGTTGATTTCCTGGATTTTTAGAGTCCAGATCTGGTAGTCCTAGCATAGGGCCTTTCAAATCAGTCAGCTCAATTGCTTTGAATGTAGACTCAGGCTGACACTGAAGCAGGAGAGATTTTTTTTTGGGGGGGGGGTTGTTATAATTTTTTAGAAGCCTCCAAAATATATTTTCATTGGAATTAGTAACTGAGAAAGACAGTAGATAATGTGCATGCTAAACTCCTTCCACATATCAATCTATCACAAACTGAAATATGTCAGTACTATAATGAGAGAATTGTAAAGCAACAATAATTCAAGTGACATGAAGTAACAGACTTATTCACTTCCATAGGTGTGGGTTTCATCTGAATATTTGTCCATCCTGACGCATTTTAACATCTTCCTAACTTGCTGCTGGATTACAACTTTCACATCCCCAGCTAGCAAATAAGAAAAGGTTCATCACATAAAGCAGTGGGGATACACATACAGAAGTCTACCAAGTGGAGCCCCAGTATCATTGTACCAGATCTGAAATCACATGGATTATTTTACTGCTGAAAAAGTGATGTAAGCTCAGAAATGAGCCTTGCAGAATGCTTCATTTACTTAACACTTTTTATTATGGTTATTCACCCTGTAATAAGTTTTACTTGACTCTATATACTGCACTATGTATTCTAATTGTCAGTTTTTAGAACAATTAAGGAATTCTATGCAACAAATCAATGTTGGGGAATATTGGCAAGTATTATTTGTTGATAAGTAATATGGACAAATAAATTGTTTAAACGGCTTTAGCTGCTTCAAAAGGTACTCCTAGTTGATTCCAAGTGCATGGATGCATAGAAACACTGGTTTGTTCCCAGCAACCCTGAAAATATAGCAGCTTTAATAATTCAAAATTAATATATGTTTAAGTGCCTTCTTCAACTCAAGACAACTTTGAAGCAATAAACTTTGCTGATATTTTGCGGGAATCCCTGTACATAAATATAATGCATTACATCCACTTAACACCCACTAAACGGGAGGGGGGCTGCTAAACAAAGAATTTATTGTACTGCATAAAAGAGAGGATATAAGTTTGTTACGTTTATACCCCAACTTCTTCCAAACACTCAATGCACCATAGAAACACATGCTCTTCCATTTTTCCCTATATCCATGCCCTGAGGTAGGCTGGGTGAGGAGTGACTAGTTCACAGTCTCAGTGGGGTACATTTCCTATTTTCAACATGAGATTATTCATTCTGTAATGTTCAGTAAATGCAATTTAGCAGGAGACCTATGCAGTTCATGTTATCAAGTTCTGAGTGTCTTCCTAAAATAAAGCACTTTTTTTGCAATAATTTTTAAAGTTATAACGGTTCAGGCATAACAACTGAGACTAGTTCTTAGTAAGCAACATTGGGAAAACTATTTCTGACTAGCAATCGGCACACTACTCTACATAAGATATTATATGAACAGATTTCCAGACACACAATGAACTTTCGTGTCTTCTGTCCTCCTTCCTTTCTGTGTACAATACCCCTAAAATCATCCACACAAAGTCCAGAGTCCTAAACCAGAGGCAGATTTTGATTATGTGTAGAGACTGCTGGGAAGAAATTAGTTTTATTAGAAAGCCCAAATAATAACCACTCAATATGTTTTCTTTCAGTCTTATTTTAACCACTTCATATTATCTATTGGGAATACGTGTGTAGCTTTATATTTATATGGGCCATTAAAAAAGTTCTGAGGCCTAAAGCAGGAATGCAAAAAGTGTGCCCTTAATGATGAATTTATAAAGAAGCTTTATGCACTATTTTATTCACTGAAAACCCTGAAGTACCATTTACAACACTGAGGTCCTGCCCTTTCTACTTCTGGAGTAAGGTCTTTAGCATACATTGCAACATCACTTGTGCACCTTGGCCTAAAGATACAAACTTATAAGACTTTTGATTCATGTTTTTACAGATTCCATTTCTGGTGCAGCAATTATTTTTATCATGGATAACAATTCTGAGCTTGGTCATACATAATTAAAAGGCACTAAAATTAGTGGAAATTGTGCATATGGACCCAAGCGCACAATTTTTATAAAATGTATTGATAAATGCACATGTAACATATTTTCTCATTTAATGCAACTACAATCTTAACCACATTTAGTAATGTATCACATAGGATGTTTCATCTCAAAAGTAATTCAAAATATTAATCAACAACCCATAATAAACATTCACTTAAACATCCTGATATCCTGATGCAAAAGGTTACACATTTAAAAAATATGGTAAATTCAGAAATATTAGTTTTCTCTAAAGTAATTCAATAAGCACATTTTTGGTACATACTGAAATCATTCACAAATCTTCAACAATAACAAACAGCATTCTGCAACCCCAGGATTCCAGAATTGGAGGCAGACTTTTATGTCAATGATCCCCTGATTAATGCAAGCTTCCAAATTAAAGCAGACCAGATTAATATCTAGTACATACTTAAACTCATATAGTAAACCTGATTTAATATGTTTGAATTAAGCTGTACCAACATGTCAAGCCAATCACATACTAACTTTACTTCAATAGACACTGTGTCATATTTTAATACTTCTATTCTAGAAAAAGCTTCACATGCACTCAATTCAGGAACTTCAATATGTTCCTGATGCAATAGGAAATATTTTAGTTTTGCTGTTCCCCAATACACCTCTTGGACATAAAGTGAATGCCGCAAAATATAAGTGCCCTGGAAGCCACTATAGATAGACCTAGACTTACAACAGTTCATTTAGTGACCGTTCAAAGTTATAACAGCACTGAAAAAGTGACTTATGACCATTTTTCACACATATGACCATTGCAGCATTCCTATGGTCATGTGATTTACATTCAGATGCTTGACAATTGATTCATATTTATGATGGTTGCAGTGTCCCGGAGTCATGTGATCCCCTTTTGCGACCTTCTGACACGGAAAGTCAATGGGGAAAACAGATTCACCTAACAACCATGTTACTAATTTAAGAACTGCAGTGATTCACTTAACAAATATGGTGAGAAAAGTTGTAAAATGGGGCAAAACTCACTTAATGAATTTCTCACTTAGCAATATAAATTTTGGGATCAATTGTGGTCATAAGTTGAGAACTACCTGTATTTCTCCTTTGCACTTTTAACTGCAATCATTAATGTAATAACACATTTGCAAGAAGTGTACAATACTATAATGAAACATTTTAACCAACAGTGGACACTAGTTAATTCAAATCTTTATAGTTATACCAAAGTTACTAAGGTATAAATATATATGGCAAATTTTCTAAAGTAATTTAAAACATTTTAATATTGCATATTATATTAGCATAACAGGCTAAATGCTAAAGTCTAACCCTTTAACATTCCAATCTTCTCTTATATTTTGAGACAGATATGTAAGGGTGTCTCTATATAGTGATACTAAAACAGATTATAAAAGACATATATCCTTAAAACATATTGGAATTCTAATTCTCTAATGTTCAGATCTAATGTTTTACAGCTTGTGATCCTAGAGTCCAGATTTTTCAGGGCCACTGACACATTTCAATTTAGTAATTGTGTAATCATAGTTACTAATTAAAAGATGTTGTGCTCTGCACACCAATGACTATGCATTCACTGATAGCCCCCTTTGCAGAATCTAAAATTAAATCCTTTTCTCTCTTGAGTATTTCCTATCATTTTCATTTATGCACAAATTTACATTTAATGAAACATGTCACCAGAGATTCCTTAGTACAATTAGCCTCTCACAGATGAACAAAAAAAGCTTCGTATGAAAAAAGTACATGTTCTTAGTGTATTGCACTAAACACTGTACAGTACTGTAATTTCTACATATGTACACATAGCTTATAAATTACTAAAGGCAGCAGAAAAGCAACCAGTATAAGTTATAATTTACTGCAGTTTTACACCCAACTGTATATTCTGTGCTCCATTTAAGTGAACTATCACAATCATATTTCTTATGTAGATGTGTTTAGGTTTTGGTTTGTTTTTCAAATGGAAAGGTAAGGCCACAATTTCTACAGAATGTCGTTTGATGGCACATTTCTCAAAATAATTTTTAAATGTAATTAACCATTTTTAAGCAGAAAACTAAGGCTGATGAATGATTACTTAGAAGCATTTTACTTGCAATTATATTGAGCTACTGCTGCAAAGACCAACTTGCATGCACAAATTTCTGTGAAACCCACCTTTCATTAGCATGAAGTAAAGTGAAAGCACAAAATGAAGTCACCTCAACCCAGTTCCTTAAGAAACTGTAATGTAGGACATAAAGTACCTACTTAGCTACTGCTAAGCTTGTAAGCCGCCCTGAGTCTTCGGAAAAGGGCGGGATATAAATGGAATTAAAATAAATAAAAATAAATAAATGTACCAGGAATTCCTTGCTTCCTAGATATACCTCCAGTGCTATGCTCCATGCCTGCTCTTCATTGAAAGAAATGTCACTAAAGTTCTTTTCTATAAGGAACATATTACAAAATAGCAACGTTGAGCGCCTTTTCTCCACATTAATTAGTAATTACAGAATAAGAAAAGTGGTTTCTCAAAGGGATTTGGTTTAGGTTTGACACTGAAAACTGCCTTATAAGGTATAAAAGCCTGAAAGGAGGAAGCGCCTTTGACAAAACTAAGGAAGTTCCTCTGCGCTTGCTCATTAGAGGGCAGATTTTTTTTTCCACCCACACAGAAAGAAGTAATGCTGAATAAATGGCACATATGGACAAATCATGGCACTGCAAAAGGAAGCCACCAATCTGAAGGCTCCCTCGTCCCAGTAAACTGAACTCAGTTGAAAATTATACACAGGCCAGTTTGACCCGAGAAAGGCTGGTGCTAATTTTTCACCCCCACCCCCACCCCGAGATGGCTATTTTCGTAAATGAAATGATGGCTGCAGAGGTTCTTTTCCAAAATTGCATCCTACTAGCAATGCAGGAAAATGCCTGGACCAATGCAAGAACAAAAATCCAAATCCAATCTCCTGCAACCCTCTTCCCCCAGGTCGAAAAAAACAAACAAACCCCCCCCCCCAAGCCCAAGGATATCGGGAACGCTAAGAGTCAGCGGGCCAAGGGTCTCCTTCCCAGCCGCGGAAGGTGCTCTGTCATCTCCGCAAGCACACAATGAATAAGACCGCCGGCAAACCTCCGACACTTTTAACAGGAGGAGACAATGAAAAGCCTTTTCCTTCTGCAAAGGCCGAAGCCTCCCGCGGTATTGAAAACGGGGAGGAGACGGTTTGAACCCGGGCAGTTTTAGGGCGTGACTCGCCCTTCTGCCCACAAAACGCTCGCTTTTGACGGCCGACGCCGAAAGGCAGAGAAAGAGCTGCCGGGAGAGCGGCTGCTGGGAAGCCAGCCAGCCGGCCTGGGAGTTGGGAATAATCTTTCCCCCCACACACACACCTGCCAATAAAGGGGGGGTGGCTAGGTGAGGGGCAGGAAGCCCTGCCATGCCCTGCACTGGGGCAGAAGAGACACGAGAGGAGCCCCTTTCTAGCTCCAGGGGCGAATCCCCGTCCACGCGCCCCAATGAAAGGCAACGGCAGCCCGGCCGCTTCCCTTCCCCGCCCTCTCCAACTGTCAGCCGCCGCCGCGCGCCCCGTCGCCCATTCATCCCTCTCGTCTCTCTCGCGCTCTCGCTCTCTCTCGCTCTCTCTCTCTCTCGGCTCACCCGGTGCCACAGTCCACCACGCAGGCCGGGAGCCGCCCTGCCATCCTCCACGGATTTGAGACGCCGCTGAGGAAAGGTGCCGACGACCCCGCGGGCCTCCCTCTCTCTCTCTCTCTTTCCTCCTTCCACTCTGGGGGAGTGAAGGCACCACTTCCGCAAAGGAGCGAGTCACTCCCTTGCCCCAGCCTTAGCCTGCCTCCCTCCCCCCCCCACGCTCGCACACGCACAGCCCCGGCGAGGGAGCCCAAGATGGCCGCCTCTTCCGTCCCTCGCTCGCTCGCTCTCTCCCTCCCTCCCTCCCTCCCTGAACGCGAGCAAGGGAGGGGCGCCGCGGAAAGAGGGAGAGCGGGCGGGCGCGTCAAACCGAGGCCTTCGGAGAAGCGCACTGTTCGGGGGCGCAAGAGAGACGCGGGCGGGCGCGGCTCTCGCGTTTCTTCCTTCTTTCACTTTGTTGGGGTTGGGAGGAAGGATCGGGGTACTCGCCGCCTTGAGTCGCCCTCCTCGTTTTCTCCAGTGACAGAGGTGGCATCTTGGGAAGCCATGGTTTCATTTTACGGCATTCAGCACGTGACGGAATCCTCGTTTCTTTGACCACTTTCCTAACTGGCTGGCTGCCTTCGGATTCCCGGTTATAAAAGGCAGGCGTTTTGCAGAGCTGCGGTAGGCTTAATGCTTGCATTCTGGGCAGAATTTGCACGCCTCTTTCAGAGCGAAAGGAAGCCCTTTGTCGGATGCTTTTTCGACTTGGCCGGGTATCCGTATCTCTAAAAGCATCTCACCCTGAAAGGCCCAGGATACACGTGAAAGGGTGGGGAAGGCGGAGGCGCCGGCGTCATATGCAACCAAGTATATATAAAATTAATGGGAGTGTCTCATAAAATTTCTTATAAGAAAATTATTAAATCTTATGGGATTTTTTCTTACGTTCCAATATAAACAAACATCAGATTTCCTCGTGGTCTTTCATCCAAAGATTAACAAGATCTGACTCTCAGTGGGGTTTTTTGAGTACAGACTATAAGCTAGGTACTATTTAGTTATTAATGTCATATAACAACACCAAACATACAAGTACCTCAAAATTACATTTCTTTAGATTAGCATATTGAACAATTCTTTCAGCCTTTACTTTTTCCTAAACAAGCTATTATTTACCTACTTGATTTATACCCCATCTTTCTGCTAGCCTGAATCCTGTACTGAAGCTTGCCAACTGTAAAGATGAAATAAATGAAATACAAAAAAATAATAAAGTAAATATAAAGAAGTAAAAAATCTGTCAGAATACTTTATTCAGCATTGAAAGCATGACAAAAGAAATGTCTTGACTGCTTTTCTAAAAGCAGAGAAAGTAGATACTAAATGCAATTCCTCTAAGTCTAAGGTATATTTCAAAGCCAGGGACCAGCATACTCAATTTCATTTTTATAATCTTGTTTATAGATGAATCTTGAGCATGTATTTGAGATTAAGAGGTAGAAGAGATCATCCAAGAACAGTGCCACAGACCACACATCCGACTTGTGCTTCCATAAATGTATGTCAAGGATTCATTGACCAATGATTTACTCAATACCTCAATTTTCCTGGTCCAGATTCCATCTGGACCACATACTAACCACCCTAGTTAGTTGCTCACACACATTAGCTCAAAATGTGGTTATCTAGTTTCTGATTCAACATAAAACACTAACACCTCCTTTATGGCACAGATGCCTTTTTGCTTGCTTGAACACGATGATGTTATCCATTCAGTGTTGTTCCAACACTTGGTGATTCTATGGGCCAGATCTATCCACATCTTCTGATCTTGCACTCCTCTGAGTTTTTTGTGCTCTGGTGGTGTCAGCTTTGATGGTATCCAGCCACCATATTCTTTAGCGGCCTGGTTTCCTTTTACTGGCAATTCTTCCCCACATGACATAGCCACAGTAAGTCAAATGCAGTTTCATGATTTTTCCTTCTAGTGACATGTCTGGTATTATGCGCTCCAGTACTTGCTTGTTGGTTACCTTTGCTATGCAAGGAATATGCAGAAGCCTTCTCCAGCACCACATAGTCAAACAAGTCGTTTTTCTTCCTGTCTTGATTTTTTAAGGTCCGACTTTCGCAACCAAAGGTAGCTACGGGCACCACAGTAGACTGGACTAACCTACATTTGGTTGCCACTCTGCTGTCCTTCCTTTCAATATTTG
The DNA here is from genome assembly GCF_964194415.1 of Vipera berus. Lineage (NCBI taxonomy): Eukaryota > Metazoa > Chordata > Lepidosauria > Squamata > Viperidae > Vipera > Vipera berus. The sequence goes on from NC_138202.1 coordinate 136,371,510, forward strand.
CCTCATACTCATCAGTGCTGTGGGAGCCAGTGCTATCTGACTTGAACATCTCCTCACAATTACCTACTCACTGTTCACCTTTGGTTCAATTGTGCAGTTATGGCCACTCTCACACTTGGTTACAGGTTTTTGCATTTTCTTTTGGGACTTGAGGTCATTCCACTGTGGGATTTAGGCCTGTTTCTAAGGAGCAGAAATATGTGAACTAAATGACATGGTAATTCTTTTTTTTTAATCTTGTACTTGCAGCAAAAGTGCTGGCCTTTACAAATGATAATCTGGGTAAACACAGGCTAGTGCCTAAAGTCAGTCTTTAGAGGTACATAGATTAATATGCAAGCTTCCCAGTAAAGTATATGAACGGTTTTTCTCATTTTAGAAAATGTTTTGATAGGTTTTAAATAAAAACAACCAAGGAGAGATTGGAATTGCTTTTCTGTGTTTGCATACCTCTTCACAAGCCACAATAGGTATTTTTTTTTCTTCACCTTTGGCCTCTAAATGTTTGAAAACAGCGGGCCAATGAAGCATATCTATTGGACAGTTTCCACAAACTGCATTAGTGTAAGTGCTGTTGAGGTCAATGATGGGAAGCAATGTTCCTCTAATATTGAGAGTCAGTGTGTTTCAACTGACAGCAAAGAATCTATTCGAAATTATAGGTCTCCTTCCTCCATCTCAAGTCATAGCCCTTTGATGAGTAATTATCATAGGGGACTCTGACAAATGACATTGCAAGGTGGGGCAAGTAGAAGAAAAAAGCTCCAGCCATCTTTCTTTAAACTTCTTGCATTTTATGCATCCAAAGCCAAATGGAACAAGTAGAATTCAAATTCAAATAGATTCAAATCCATTAATTCTTATTAAAACTGTGAATTTCTGGACTATCTATTTTTGTTTATTGCAAAATGTTTAAGTTGCACATATTTAAAAAACTTTCTTTTTCATCAATGATCATGTATGCATTTTTTTTTAAAAAAAAATCTATAACTCAGCCATCCTTCCGAGGTAGGTAAAATGAGGACCCAGATTGTTGGGGGCAATAAGCTGACTTTGTAATAATGCCGCTTGCGAGGGGGGGCCCGAAAGCCCTAAGAAGCAGGCATATACCGGTACATAGAATGAAGGCTATTGCTAAGCACATTGATTTGTGCTTAGATTGTAAGCCGCCCTGAGTCTTTGGAGAAGGGCGGGATATAAATGGGATTAATAAATAAATAAATAAATGTCTCTTCCCCAGCAGTGCTATACATTAATCATTACAGATTCCCAATGCAATTATTCCATTTGTTTTCTTCCCTTCAGTTGTTTCCTCATGCTGCTATCTGGTACCTTTTACTTCATATATGATTTTGGTTTTGGTTTTTTTGGTGCCATAGAGTGAATTTTGACTCCTGGCGACTGTCTGGACAAGTCTCTGAAATTTTGTTGGTAAAGTTTTTCAGAAGGGATTTTTCCATTGCCTCCTATTTAGGATTGAGAGAAAGTGACTGGCCATAGGACGCCTAAGATGGGACTAGAACTCAGTCTCTCAGTTTCTAGCTCAGCAGTCCCCAACCTTTGCAGCTTGGCAGCCCAGCTGGGAGGAGAGGGAAACTGGGCCACATGCACGCAGCTCTTGCATGAGCAGAGGGCCGGCGCACACATGTGCAAGTGCCTGCCAACCCACTGCTTGTGCAAGTTGAGTTCGGTGTGTGCACACGCTTCAGCCAGCCACTCGCACAGCCCAATTCTGAATAGGCCACGGCCCAGTAGTGGGCTGCAGCCCTGGAGTTGTTCTAACCCAGGGGTGTCAAACTGGCGGCCCATGGGCCGGATGCATCCCATGCAGGCCACGCCCACTCTGGCTCCACAAAGGCAAAAAAAGTCACGATGCATCCCCATACATCACGTGACACGATCAGGTTTGACACCTGTGTTCTAACCTGTTGCCTTTATCACTACACCAAACTGGTTCTCACATCCATTATACCAAAAAGGAATATAATATCCTAGAAATTTGTTTTGTTTAATATGTGCTGATTTTCAAAAGCAATTTAAATATATTTACAAGGCTGTCTTGCCTACTGCTCCTACATTTATCTTTAAACAACTGCTGTATTGAATGCAGTGCAAATATATTGTAGGCAGTGAGCTGAATATTCTGGCCCTGCCCTTGATCACACAGTTCTCTAGTTCAGGGCTTTTCAACCAGTGGTACAGGTACCACCTGTGGTACATTGGCACCTGGCAGGTGGTACGCGACCATCCTAGAAAAGTAGCGGGGGAGGGGAATGAGCTGAACCGGTGGCAGCACAAGCCTGAGCGAGAGATGGCTGGAGCTGCAGGGTTGTCAGGGCTCAGCAAAAGCGCCAGGATCAGTGCTTCTTCAGGGCTCTCAGGGCTCAATGGAAGCACCAGGATCAGCGCCAGGCTCCAGCTGGAGCTCAGCGCTGATCCTGGCACTTCTGAGCCCAGAAGAAGCACCGATCCGCTGGATTGTTGCAGCATCTCCAGGGTCTTGTGATTTACATTCAGGTGCTTGGCAACAAATATAATTTTTTTAAAATTTGTTTTTAACTTTTGTATCTTGGTTTTTTTAATTACCCTGTAAACCGCCCTGAGTCCTTCGGGAAAGGGCGGTATATAAATGTAATAAAATAAATAAATAAATAAACTGATTCATATTTATGACGGTCACAGTGTCCCAGGGTCATTTGAAGTGACCAAAGCCTGCTGCAACCACCCAGAAGACGGGGGGAATAAAAACCAAACACCCCACCCCACCCCTGCTGCCAATCCTCAACAGAAATGCTCACAAAAATGAAAACCTCGGACAGGAGGAAGAGCACCGCCGGGCGGGCAGGCAGGTGTGTTGCTCGGCTGTGGCTTGGGAGGCACTTTTTTCAGTGCCAGTGTAACTTCGAACAGTCACTAAGAGAACTGTTGTAAGTCACTTCCCCCCCCCCCTTTTTTTTGGTCACCAAGTCTTTGACACCTTGCTAGGCAACTGGTGGTACTCAGATGTTGCCATATCCTAAAAGTGGTACAATGGGTGAAAAGGTTGAAAAGCCTTGCTCTAGTTTTCTCTGATAGTTGCACTATGAATATGAGTGCCTGCACAGGGGAAACCTGCACACATATATGAGATTATGTTGCTCTTTAGCAGACTCCAATACTCAGCCAGACCAAGTCAAGGAAATCTATACTGTACAACCAGAGTGTAGACTAATAGCATCTTTCTTTCCAGGCATTAAATGAAGATATAAAGGCTGAGATATGTTATTTTCTCCCCCCCCCAAACAAAAATTAAAGTATTCTCTATCTCTCCTCATTTAAACCATCCTGAACAATAGCTCTTGACAGTGCCAAGGCCTGTAGTAGAGGTCGGTCCCTTGATTTCAGGCCTAATGCCATCATTGCCACTGAAAAGGCTGCCTCACAGCATGACCCATGGCAGTGAACCTTGGGAATGACGTGATTGCTGCCACAGCCTGACATCCCCAGGATCTGCTACATATTGCTTATTTTCTCTTTCTGTTAACAGGCTCCTATGGCTTATCTGAGGCTGCTCTGGGTTGCACAAAGTCTTAGTTCTTGAAGCAGCTTTAGAGAATGCTCATCCATAGCCTCTGCAGCCTCCGAAAAACACACAAAAGGGTGCCCCATCTTCCTGTGATTTTTGGAGGCTCCAGAGGCCACAAGAGAGCATGGTCCTCTCATGCAACTTCCAGAGAGTCCAGAGGCCGTGCAAGAGCAATACCCCATTCTTGCTCAACCTCTGCAGATTGCGCAAGATCAAGGCATCCTTTCAAGAATAGTTGTTGGGTGTTGGTGAACACTTGCCTGTCACCCAAAATGTCTTAGTGTATTACCTTTGACATGTGTGTCACAGATTTGCCTTCATCAGCCTAGAACCTGGCAGTCCTTGACTGTGTATGTCCTGCTACCGTAGTAATTCAGTGAATAGCAGTCTGACATAGATTTTGCAATTTTGGCATTTTTTCTCCTGATCCATTTTGGCTATTCCCAAGCCTTGTAAACTTTTGCCTATCACTTGAAAACCGATTTATTCTCTCAGGCATTTAATCCTGCTAGATCTCGTATTGTCCTCATTGTTCAACGTTGTAATTTCTGATCTATCTATCTATCTATCCATTTGTCTTCTGCATTGAACCTTTGTCAGTTGATTGAAGCAGCAGCCTTTCTTTGCCTTCCCTTTTTTTCCCTCTGGATTTTGCCTGGCTAGATTTTGTTTTCAGAGTGCTACCACTCTTCCTGTTTTGCTACTGTTGGCTCTGCTTCAGCTGAAGGGGATCCAGCTATCTGAGAAGGAGGTTGGAAAACTTGGCTGAAGGTATCAGCAATTTTTTTCTCCCATCCCATAACTTTCCCAAATCTAATAGGCTGCAGCAGGGTTAAGACTACAATTTCCACCCAACATGTGCCCTTGCTAAGACTTTGGAGAACTGGCAAGGTATTTGGGAATTCTGAAGACTGTGATCTCAAGCTAAAAGTACTCAATTAGGAAACAAATTAGCTGGAGAAGGATTCTCAGGAGCAGAAGGCTTTTCTAGTATCTTCTAGAAGCAAGATCACATAAAGTGTTAGTATCACTTTATAATACCTTGGAAGGACCACGCTTTGTTCGCCACAATGTAAAAAAGATGTTGAGACTAGAAAGAGTGCAGAGAAGAGCAACAAAGACGACTAGGGCAGGAGTCTCCAACCTGTGGGCCACAGCCCACTAATGGGCCCTGAGGGGTTTGCAACTGGGCCGTGGAAATGACCAACGATCATACACGCACGTACATCCTCACTTGTGCAAGCAGCGGGCAAATGCATGTGTGTACGCTCCATTTGCATGAGGGACAGGTATGTGTGTATACACCACTCATGCAAATGGAGCTGCGCACCCATACATGTGCTTGCCTGCCACTTGTACAGAACTATCCCCACTCCCCACTGGTCTGCAAATCCGGAAACAGGAAACTCTGTATTAGGGTACTAGAGCAGGGGTGTCAAACTCAATTTCATGGAGGGCCGCATCAGCATTGCGGTTGCCCTTAGGGGGCCGGGAGGGTATGGCCAGGGTGGGCGTGGCCTACTGGGTGGGTGTGGCTAGAGTGTGTATTGCCTACTGGGTGGGCATGGCCAGCTCTACATCATTTACATCAAGGGTGCCTATGGGGGCCTGGGCAGGAGTGGGACAGATCTCAGGGTCTCTGGGCCAGGGCCAAGGCAGTGGGGGCCGTTCCCTCACTGTTTCCAGGATGGCTTCGCAGGCCGCATGAAACCACTTCGCGGGCCGGATTCGGCCCCCAGGCCTTGTGTTTGACATGTCTGTACTAGAAGACGAAACATATAAAGAACGGTTGCTGAAATTGGGTATGTCTAGTTTAATGAAAATGAGGATGAGTGGTGACATGATAGCAGTGTTCCAATATCTCAGGGGCTGCCACAAAGAAGAGGGAGTCAAGCTATTCTCCAAAGCGCCTGAAGGCAGGACAAGAAGCAATGGATGGAAACTAACCAAAGAGAGAAGCAACCTAGAACTAAGGAGAAATTAGAACAGTTAGAACAATTCATCAGTGGAACAACTTGCCTCCAGAAGTTATGAATGTTTCAACACTGGAAGTTCTTAAGAAATTGGACAACCAATTGGCAAATAGAAGGGATGTTCTATCATTATTTTGACTGTAAAGATTCTGTTAATACAACCATACAATAAAAATATAGCACTCTTGGGTGTGCTTCTTGTCTTGATTACCTCACAAGGCTAATAGGGTTTTTCAACCCAACTTACCTCAGGGTATTGTTACAGGAATGGGTGGGACAGTTCATCAATCTAAGCACATATCAAAAATATATATATACTGTACTAAAGACTTTGCTGTTGACCTTGGTATATTGTGCCTCTCTCCTTTGTAGGTTAAAAGCATAAAAATAACTGGGAACTTTGTAGGGTAATTTCTGCCTTCCCTCTTCATATGCCTTCCAGCTACCCATTTGGGAATTGAGGGTAGATACCTTACTATATTAATATCCCCTTGTGCATATATTAGTACATTTGCACCAACCATAGCTACCTGAATGGCTTATTAGCAAATACGTCCTGAGGTAACTTAGCTCATGTGCTCCCTTCTTCGTGGATGTATTGTTGATCATGATTTGAGGGTGGCAATGCCAGTAGGTGCTGGTTCTGCTTCTGCTTATTGTCTTCTATTACTGTGTTTTTCTGAATAGAAGCATTATTGCTTACCCTTCTGTTTAATCCACAATCTTCAAACCTTTCCACAACCCAAAACCATAATATAAAAGCTATTGTCTTAAAATAAATAATCAAAAGGCTTTGTAAACTTCCAAATGGCTATTAAAAACTCGGATTCTAAAGGAAGTTGCTCTTGACAATTTCTCTTTCATTTCTATAGCAGAATTATCAGCAACCATCTTCATAACTTCTTCCTTCAAGGACTTCTAAGGAAAAAATATCAGATATTGTAATAACGAGAGAATTTAAGCCCCCACTGCAGCTTGAACCTCTATCAAGGATTTGGCTGCTGAAGGTGGAGAGGAAGGAGGTTAAATCTAAATCCCATTTCTTTCTTCAATTCAAAAGACAGCTAATATTTGGCAATTTTGATCCTCTGTTCTAGAACAGGAAGCCATAGTGTGCAGGGCCTTTGCTGAACCAGTTCTTTATATTCTACTCAACAATTTACACAAGGGTGTGCTGTGTGTTTACCTAATGTTTGTGATAACTTCTAATAATCAACAAAGCAGAATCTCATCAAGCCAGAAGAAAAGAAAAATGAGTCACACATTTCAAAGGAAGTAGACTGTGAAGTAACTGCAAGTCTTGAGCCACGTCTGCATGTGGTATAACTGATCAAGTTTTATAAATGTCCTCAAAACTCATTACAGACTTACATTATATGTGATGCCGCTCAGCCTTGTATTCAACTCGTTGTTTTTCTGCAACTTGATAGGTAGCTCATCCTTTTGGCACACAGCTTATTTGCTCTGAAAGCCACAGCAAATATCTTATACAAAAAGAGAGCGTAGCAAACACTTTCATAAGGGAATAAACTAAACCCCAAAGGCATCCTCAAGTAAATGCAGAAAGAATTTATAGCTAAGCAATTCAGTTGTCTCAGTGATGGAATATTTTCTAGGGGGGGGGGGGAAGCACATATAGAAGCATGCAAAAGTCTTCATAATGGCCAATGTGAGGTTTTGAAGCCATTTTTAGAAAAGCAAAAAAAAGCATTTTTCAGTGTCGTTTTACATCAGTAGAATTTGCATAATCTATTTTGTTTTCATTAGCATCTCAAGGTCCGTCAACCAGAGCCAGAAAAAAAAATCATCCAGAAGTCTAGGGAATTTACTGAGTATCAAAATAAGTAGAGTTCAGAGACAAAAATAATCCTGTTACCCCATATATTCAACATGTCAGCTGTATAATTTTAGAACAGGAATAATTTATAATTAAATAAAGCAGGAATAATTTATAATTTTGCTCTTGTTTAACAACTGTAAGCTGGAGATTCTTGAATACTCCAAATTTGCTAGAGATTATTAGCATATCACAATATCTCCATTTCTCCTTTAAAGTAGTGGTGTAGGAGCTTGATTGTTGCATGTCAGATATAAGTACTCAACTTACAACCTTTCATTTAGTGACCGTTTGAGGTTACAACAAAAGCTATGACCATTTTTCACACGATTGTTGCAGCGTCCCTATGGTCACATGATCAAAATTCGGATACCTGGCAACTGGCTCATATTTATGACCGTTGCAGTGGCCTAAGTTCATATGATCACTTTTTGTCATCTTCTGACAAGCAAAGTCTGTGGTGAAGCCAGATTTCTCTTCACAACCATGTTACTAAATGACTGCAGTGATTCACTTAAAAACTGTGGCAAGAAAGATCATAAAATGGATAAAAACTTACTTAACAACGGTCTTGCTTAGCAGCAGAAATTTTGGGGGTCAACGGTGGTTGTAAGTCAAGGATTACCTGTAGTTAGTAAACCAGATCTTGCAATAAAAATGTATTATTGAAGATTGAAAGGAAGTTATAGATTCTGAGTGACCAGCTGATAGCAAACTCTCTTGCATAAATGCAATTTGGGAACTACAAAAATATAAATGCTATAAATTTGCCATTTTTTCTGCTTCCATGACTGCAATGTCAAGTTTATACAAATTGTTCCTGTTCTAAATATTTCAAGGAAATCCACAGATGGTATCTCTTTAATCCCTGTCCACACTGATGTCATTCCCCATAACACAGGGATAATTATGAACATGTGTGTGATTGTTTTACACAAAGCTACCTTGGCATTAAAATACATTTTATCTTTATCTTTAAAACTTTTCAATAAAAAAAAAGCTACCTTGGCATTTAGCATCATTTTTTAAGCTTTGGAATTCCAGAACTATCAAATATCAGGGTGCAGTTGATTATGACATCACATACACCATTGGTGGCACTCATTATTGATGTCTTGTGCTTCTACATAATGCTTTCATCCTGTTACATCCTCAAAACGTCCATGTTTGATAGTTCTGCTCTGGAATATGAGAGCTCTTCCAGATTTGGGGACCTATAGCAGGGTTGTCAAACTGCTGGCCCGCAGGCCAGATGCATCATAGTGAAACCGCATTGCCGGCAATGGCAAAAAAAGTCGTGATACATTGCAACACATCACGTGATGTTGTGAGTTTGACACCCCTGACCTATAGTGTCTCCTTGTGCTGCTATCTTATATCTTTTTCTTCCAAATTGGATTTATTTTGTTCTTTTTTTGGGGGGGGGAGTCTTGGAGTAAGTATTGCCTACTGGTGACTGCCTGGACAAGTCTCTGCAATTTTCTTGGTGAATTTTCAGAAGTGGTTTGCCCTTGCCTTCCTCCTATTGTTGAGAAAGTTGAAAGATGAGTTGAGTTAGAGAAAGAGATTTTGACCCACGATCACCAGCTGTGTTTATGCCCAACGCAAAACCAAAACTCATAGTCTCTCAGTTTCTAGTGTGGTGCCTACCATTACATCAAACTAATTTATAGCTGGTAACGTAGAAGACCTTGACTCACCTCAAAATGTTATGCAAGTTAAGTATTAAATTGGAGAGCACTGGAAAATTCTGGGGTTTGGGCTAGACCCAGAAATTGAACCACATCTCAGAAGGTGGCCAATCTTCTAATGCTGCTGAAAACTGCCCAAATTCAAGCACTGGGAATTGAATTTGGCTTAAAATATTACTTCATGCAGAACAAAACCTTTTAAAACTTGGGCTTATAAGACTACACATTACTGGGCCGACAAAGAAAAATACTCAAATTCTGGTTGTGAAAAATGAACAATGCCCAAAGACACGAATTCTGCAATTGTGGAATTCTAATACTTAAAAAGTCATAAAAAAGAAATATGCAAGCAGCTTCAGGGGTTGAGCAGTTAGGGTACCTGAACTGAGGAAAAAAGAGAATTGTATAGACTAGTAACCAAAGGACAAAGATGGCATCTGGATGTTCAATGAAACTGCAGTCAATGAACCATGATTATATGCTGAAAGGTCTGATTGAAGACAACCTTATCAACCTGTGATGGTTGCTAAAAGAACTTCAAACCAGATATACCTTTAAGTTTAGAACATAGAAAAACAACATCGGAAGAGATCTTGGAGGTCCTCTGGTCCAACCCCCTTCTTGAGCAGGAGACCCTATACCATTTCAGAGAAATGGCTGTCCAGTATCTTCTTGAAAGTGATGAGGCACCCACAACATCTGAAGGCAAGCCATTCCACTGGTTGATTGTTCTCACAGTTAGGAAATGTCTCATTTCTAGGTTGTTTCTCTCCTTGACTAGTTTCCGTTTATTCTTTCTTGTCCGTCCTTCTGGTGCTCTGGAAAGTAGGCTGACCCCCTCTTCTTTGTGGCAGTCCCTCAAATATTGGAACACTGCTATCATGTCTCCCCTAGTCCTTCATTTCACTAGAGTAGGCATACCCAATTCCTGCAACTGCTTTTCATATATTTTAGCGTATTTGTTCTGGAACCAGCTACTTCTGTACTTAAAACACAATCACTACCCATTTAAACTAAATTTGTGTTGAAAAAAAGAAAAAAAAAGATTCTCATTATTTTTACTGCGCCTTTTGTGCTACAGTCACAACACCAAAGATTAAAAAATAAGAGAAATCCCCATGAAACACAACAGCTACTAACCACAGTTAACACTCTTACACTTGCATAACATCAGAAGTAGAAATACATCAGTTGCATGGACACTGAATAGAGGTACAGCAGAAAAGCATGCAAGCAGAAACACAAAATGAGGTGCCAGAATGAAAATACTAATGGTAGAAATGTAAAAACAGAACCAGAAAAAGAACAGGTAGATGACAAACTGCAGACTCCCAGTTTCCCAGAAATACCAACCTGTGCCCACACTGGGGGAAGGATGCTGTCCGCATCTGAAGTGAGTCAAGAAAGTCATGGCACGTGTGCTGCTTATTACCATTGTATATGCAGGAGAAGAAATGGCAGAACCTGGCAATGGAGTGAAAGGGGGATCAGCCTAGAATCCCTACATAGCTACAAGTGGATGAAATCCAAACTCCTCTCTTAAGTATCGTTGACCCTTACTAACTGTAATGAGATGCTGACCATTAGTTGAGAAGATTCCTGTGCAATAGGCTTTTAGCAATAAATCAATGTGGACCTGTTTTTTCCTGCCTGACAATGTATCCTTATATCACTACACCAGTCATGTATGACTCCAGTAGCCCAAATAGCACAGTGGCCATGAGCTCACTGGCGTGCCACACTATTATTGGAGTCAGATGACGATGGAAATGAGTGATGTCCTCTGCTTGTAAAAGCTTTTACAAACCACTATCTTCTTGCCAAGTCTCTGAGGCACCATTACATTTATGCTGTGTTGTAGCATTAACAAAGTTAGGATAGTAGGGGTAACCATGTTTTATTTCCCACATCCCATTGTTGAGAAAGGAGAAGAGTTATTTGCACCAAATCTGATATTTTTGTAAAGCTGCTTTAGTAGATACTGGTGAAAGAAACAGAAAAATACAAATGATCTTACTTATTTTGTTTTTATGCCATGATGGCCCCACCTGTTTTAATCATTTTCCTCCTGTGTCCTTTCCAGCAAAATTGAATTGCCAACAATGCCCAGCGTATCTGTTATGCTTAAAACAGTGGTGGAGCATCTAATGATTTATCAACTGTGATGGAGCATCTAATGATTTATCAAAATAGCATAACTTCTAAGTAGAGGCTAGTAAGCCATTGCTAGCTATACCTTATTTGAAATTTCCATAATCCCAAAATAATAAAATATTGTTATTTTTTTAAAAAAAATTAAAAATTTAAATTTATAAATACAAAAGAACCCAAATTTCAGTCTTTCCCTGGAACTGAAAAGATGACAAAGAAACAAATAGGTGAATATATCTGGACAAAAGGGTCCATAAACTAGAATGTTATTACAGAAAAGGCCATCTCTCCACTGACTACCATTGTCTAATTTCAGACTGTTTGGAAGATAAACTAAGTCTAGGGTGATAAACTGAATTCTGGAGCAAACTAGAATCTCTCAGAGAAATTTCAACAGCTAGAATGATATTCTTGACAGTCAGCCAGTTAACCATCTGGCTGCCACATTCTGATTGCGACAACTAAATGTGGAGCCAAGTTCTTCCATCTGAAGAAGATACCAATTCAATTGAGAGCTCCTGTTAACGGAATGGGGAAGAGAAGATTCTTGGATTTCTCTGTTCTTCCTCAAAAATGTGCTTTGGATGCTTGTGTACTGCAAAGATCTCTGTGGCTAAGGGCACTAGCTCAAGAACTAAATAGGTTCAGGACAAAAATTTGAATTATTTTAATTAATACAGTGTTCATTTAGTTATGATTGCTCTCCATATCTCTAATATTTTTTCCTTCTGCCTCTCACTTAAGCCTGTGGCATCACTAAACTAACCTTGTCAGTTTCTTCAAGTCAGTATTGACTCCTGTTGACTACCTGGACAAATCCCTGCAGTTTTCTTGCTAAGGCTTCAGAAGACGGTTGCCCTTGCTTCCTTCTTCCTAAGGCTGAGAGAGACCTACTAGCCCAAGGTCACCCAGCTGGCTTTGTGTCCAAGGCAGAATTAGAATTCAAAGTTCTTCTGGCTTCTAGTCTGGGGCCTTAAATCACTATACGAGGGGTCGGCAACCTTAAACACTCAAAGAGCCACTTGGACCTGTTTCCCAGAGGGGGGAAAACATTGGGAGCAGCAAAACCTGTGTGCGCGCATGCACACACACAAGGAGGGGAGCTTGAAGAGTTTAACTAAAAAGAAATAGAGGCTGCTGTGCATGTTCTCTCTCTGTCCCTTTCTTTCTCTCCCTCCCTCCCTCTCTCCCCCCCTCTCTCTCCCTCTCTGATCTTCTGCTCACTTAGCAAGCCGGCTTCACACTGTTCTCAGACAAGCTGACACACATTCTTATTGGGCAGGCTCTCCTGCTGCTTCCTGCTTCCCGTGGAGATGCAGCAAAGGCAGGAGCCCCACCCAATAAGCTTGTCAGCTTCTTGCGAGGACAGCGTGAGGCCACTCTCTTTTTTGCACACGCGCACACACACACACACACACACACACACAGAGAGAGAGAGAGAGAGAGAGAGAGAGAGAGAGAGAGAGAAGGAAGCACAAGTGCCTCTCTCTCTCTCTCTCTCTCTCTCTCTCTCTTTCTGCAAATGGCGGAGGATGACTGGGAGCCGCAGGAGAAGGCTGAAAGAGCCGCATGTGCCTCCAGAGCCGCAGGTTGCTGACCCATGTGTTGTGTAGTGAGTACTTTGGAGGCAGTAAGCGAGATGAGAAGTTGCAAACAGGAACATTGCTTTATTGTGGCAAACAGGAACAGAACTGAAACAGAGGTTTCTGTGCAGCTACTTATATGGTTGGCCACTAGGCGGCGGCCAATAGATCTAAAGGAACCAATTCCCAACCCAAATCATCCAATGATCTTGGAGACAACAAGTCTGGCTTAGTCAGTGACCATTACACAAACACACTAATTGAGCAACCCTAAGCAGCATTCAAACAAACACGTGAAACAGTTCAAGTAAAATCCCAATACATTACACCATGCACTATACCAATCTGGCTCCCAAACCAACTGTAGCTGATTAAAACAACAACTATAGATACACACACATAAAAAGACATACAAGATCAAATCTTTTTAGAACTTGGGTGGGAGACCACCCAAAAATCCAAAGTTTGTATCTAGACTGGTAAATTTAAAAACAACAGCAACAATCCTTGTAGAGGAATGTAATCACCAGGAATAAAATTTACTATGATGCTTTTACAGAATGTGTGGTGTCATAAAAATATCATTTTTTTAAAAAAAAGTATTAAGTGAGCAACTTTTTATACGTTTCCCCAAAAATAGATAATTTGAAAATAAATGCATAAAATATACTTGGCATCAGTGGCTATTTTTTCATTTGCTACATCAATATATCATATCAAAGCTCATAATAATTATATTCACTTACTTATTAAAGTGTTTTTAAAGTGTAATGCTTTAATTTCAGAACGACCAAGCAATGAAACTGATTTCTTTTTCCTTGCAATGTGACAGATTGGTCTGAATAAGTAAATTGATTGTTCAAGTGTGGGAATTACATTACAGTAATTCTATAAAATTGCCATATATTGGGGAAGCAATCAGAAGGGACTGTGTTTCAGGTAACTAAAGGTCATAAATCTTGGTTGGTTGGGTTTTTTTAAGGTACAGTAGCTGTAAGTAAGAACTAAGTTTACTGTTGCAACTGCAGGTTGTAATAGGACAACATGAAACAAAAAGAAAATTAAAATGATAGTAATAAAAAGAAACGCAATGTGCATAACAAGAAACCAATGCTACAACTAAGAACATAAAAATGTATTTCCAAATGTCAAGGAGACCACAGAAAAAAATATTATCCTGACTGCTAAGAAGCAGAAGCACATTTGTTAACAGATAATTCCACCATTCTGTATTTAACTCCTTAGCTTTATCTATGTTTTCCTCTAACCTCATCATAGTTATGGCAAGGGAGCACATATTGAATGATGCTCTCCAGTTATCCAGGAGGACAAAATTGCTGTTTTCTTAGCTATTCGAAAAATCTCCTTTTCAGAAATATATGAAGGCAATAGGCTGTAAGTGGAGGAATGCGAATCTTCCTGAGCAGATCGCCAGCAATATTATCCAGATATATAGGCAGTTCTTGATTTAAAACATTCATTTAGTGACCGTTCAAAGTTACAACACAACAGGGAAAAATGACTTACGACTGGTCCTCGCACTTGTGACTGTTGCATCATCATCATCATCATCAAGGTCACATGATCAAATTTTGATTGCTTGGCAACCGGCATATATTTACAACAATTGCAGCATCCTGGGGCCATGTGATTGCCATTTGCAATCTTCCTAGCTGGCTTCCAACAAGCAAAGTCAATGGGGGGAGATGGATTCACTTAATGACTACATAATTCACTTAACAACAGCAGCAATTTGCTTAGCAACCAAGGCCAAAGAAGGTCATAAAATTGGGCATGACTCACTAAACAGTCTTGCTCAGCAACAGAAATTCTGGTCCTAATTGTGCTTGAAAGCCAAGCACAATTGACTACCTATACTGGGGTAAGACATCAGAATAACATTTTGTACCACAATGGCATCTCTTGCATCATGCTATTCAAGAAACAGATCTCTAATGCTTTCCAGGCCCCAAACTAAAGTTTCAACACAGGAATCAAGAGTAGAGCTGTTAATCCATGTTAATGTCATCCTGAGCACACCTCTTATTCTATTTATTCTATAATAGATGTATTTTGTGTGTGTGTGTTACCAGTAGGACTATTACAGAATAAACCACCTATATCGATCGCAGGGGTGAAGAGTCTGAAATACATCTCCCAATGGTATTAACCAGCAAGACCAAGGCTTTTTTTGTTATAGAACGCTCAGAACGGAGTTCTGGCACCTTTTTTGGATGGAACCTTGTAGGGTAGGCAAGGCGGGTTGCATGACATGTGTGAGTTCTGGCACCTTTTTCTTTTACAAAAAAAGCACTGAGCAAGACCAATAAGGAGTGACGTTGGGATCAGCAGGTCACAAACTTAAGGAACAACAAATGAATTGCCATCTTTTTTATCTACTTGAATTAATTCTCTCCACCAGATAATGTCAAAAGGTTGGGAATAGGACACCTGTAGTGTAATCATATAGTCAGTGCGACCCACTTCTAAAATACATATAGCACTGCAGCCTTGAGGATTCCTCTGGAAGTCCATCTATGGAATACTTAATATTTATATTTGTTTTCATTAGACAAAAGTTCCCTTCACTTCTCGCAGCAGTGAAATGTTTAAAACATTTAGCAAATAACTAATCAGTACAGGAAAAGGAGCTTCCCTGACTGCTGTGGACAAACATGAAATTCACCCATGTGAAGAAATGCAATTAATCCTAAACAGAGCTCCTTCTTTATTCTAAGCTTTCCATGAAAAAGATTTTATTTCCGCACTGCCATCTTGTGATCGCTTGCAGCAAATGCTTCCTTGCTCCTGGGTGAAATTGCAACGGCCAGAACAATAGCAGTCGTTCACTGATTCATATTAGAACAGACCCAAGGATGAAGTCACTGCTGGTTTACACAGAGAGAAAAACCGCCTGTTCAGAATTTCCTTTATAGGCAGAAAATCAACACTTTTTCAAGAAAAACCTTGGGAAAGAGAAGAGAGGTTTTTATCAAAGTACTAGTGCCTGAACTGAAGAATTAAGAGCATGCATTCATTTTATCTTTTATCAATAAAGGTTGAACACTCTTCCTCAAATGTGATGTTTGTGCAGAAAAACACATTCACTTCAGTTTTTAGCAAAGGGGCTTCTCTACAAAATGAATACCATGTTACATTAACAAATAACAGATTCATGCCCTTGATACAGGTAGTTAAAATTAAACCCGCTTAATCTTTAGTCTCATATTCAGAACAATAAATTGGGCAGAGATCATGTTTAATGATTAACATTGATGAAGAATAAGCAGATAGTCATACAGAAAACTGGGCATGCCCAGATATTATATTCATTAAAAAAAAGAACTTTAGATTTTAAAGGGGCACTGTTGTGTAGTCAGTTCGTTGCGCAGGAATGAAGACGAGGTGAGTGAGTTCAGCAATGAACATGTTTATTTGCTTGCAGGATCTGAACAGGGGAACTAGGCTGCAGCTTGCAGCAATTTATAGCCTGGCCCCTAGGCGGCAGCCAATAGGTTTAAAGCAACCCATTGCCACCTAGGGGCAGCCAATAGCAGCACTGGTGACGGGGTGTCTGAGGTGCTGGGAGCTGTTAGCTAGCTCCAGCTTACCAGGTGGTGTTTCAGTTAAGCCCAATACATTACACCCCTCCCCTCTTAGAATGAACATCATAGCAATAATAAAGTGATTACAACAATACAGTTCACAAGATTTAACAATAGTATGAATAGGGTCCACTTCATAGTACAATAACACAATTAACATTAAAGCTCCATTATTTTTAGTAGTCACTAAGTACATACAACATTATAGCTCTTATTTTGTCACAAAATCTGCTAAATATGCAGGAGGATTTTGTGCCCTTGTGGAATGCCTGAGGGATCCATTCACTTTCTGGTCTACCAGCTTACCCACCGGGCCAAGCAGACCAGTGTCCTTCAATGCAATTAAGTCAGAAAGATTTGGTGCTCTCTGGATGGCCTCTCCAGGTTGGCCCACCCCAGAGTCAGTTTGTTCAGCAAAATTGGCACAACGGCTGAGAAAGTTAGGTTGGCTTGCTCCGTCAGGGGACCCATGTTGCACTTCCGGACTTCCCCCCTCTATGGCCAACTCCTCATTGCTTGTGCTGTGAGAGTCTTCAGAGTCTATGCATGGGCTGGTCTGGCTGTCAGTTTGGAACCTTTGGGAGGGACTTATGACGCAGTCCTTGCTTAGTGGCCGTTCTGGAAACCGCTTTCTAAGTTGATCAATGTGGCGTCTGACAACTCGCCCTCCCTCCAGCCCCACTTCATAAGAGAGGGGGCCAGATGATTTAGTAATTTTTCCAGGAACCCATAGATTCCCATGCCCATAGTTCCTAGCCCACACCCCATCTCCCACTTGCAGTCCCCTCAGGGGTTTTGGTCGAAAGGCTTCTGCTGCCACTCTGTCTGGATGCAACCTGTCCAGTTTCGTGATCAGCCGTCTTCCCCAACGTAGTTCTGCTGGGCTTTTCACAGTAGCAGTGCAGGGCGTGGAATACTGGCAAAGTAAAAATTCTGCCAATCTGTGATGCCAGTCCCCAGTCACTATTCGCTTCAGTGATTCCTTCGTTGTCCTTACCATGTGTTCAGCTTGACCATTACTGGACGGATGAAATGGGGCTGACATTGCGTGTCTGATGAGATTTGCTCTCAGGAAAGCCTGAAATTCAGCTGCAGTGAATTGGGCCCCATTGTCTGATACTATGACATCAGGCAACTCATGCTTGGCAAAGAGTTTTCTAAGCACCTGGATGGTCCTAGCAGTAGTCATGTTTGCAACTGGAATTACTTCAAGCCATTTGGAGTGGCTGTCTACCACTATAAGGAAGAGCTGTACCTGAAAGGGCCCAGCAAAGTCTATGTGAATTCTAGACCAGGGAGTATGTGTTTGTTCCCACCTGTGAAGTGGGTCGTGCGGCATTTCAGGCCTTGCTTGCTGGCATGTATAACATCCATGCACTTGTGCCTCAATGGCCTTGTCTAATCCAGGCCACCATAAGTAGCTTCTAGCTAAGGCCTTCATGTGGACAATACCCAGATGGCCTTTGTGCAGTGACTGTAAAACTCTATCTCTCAGTGAAGTGGGAATTATGACCCTGTTTCCCCATAGGATAAAACCTTTGTGAGCTGATAGCTCATGTCTTCTTGCAAAGTAACTCTGGAATTCAGAGCCTGGGCTTTTATCTAACCACCCCGTGTGCACCCATGAAAGCACTCTACTAAGTGTTTTATCGGCTGCTGTTTCTGCAGCAATGTCTCCTGCATGGAGAGGAAACTCTGGCAAGTCCTGAATGGACAGGACTCTGGCCACAAGGGCCAGATCTGGTTCGATTAGTGGCTGTGGGAGTCTGCTCAGGCCATCTGCATGGCCCATTTCTTTGCCAGGTTTGTGAACCAGCTTAAATGTGTAGGCTGATAGGAAAATAGACCACCTCAACATTCTTGGGGAGAGTATGTGGGGTGTTTGTTTGTCTGTGGTGAAGAGTCCCAGTAGTGGTTTGTGGTCTGTGAAGACCATGAAGTCCCTGCCATATAAGTAGTCATGGAATTTTTTAACTCCTGCTACAATGGCTAAGGCCTCTTTGTCTATTTGAGTGTAATTACGCTCAGCAGAGGACAGTATCCTTGAATAAAATGCAATAGGGACTTGTGTTCCATTCTTTTCTAAATGACTCAATACTGCCCCCACCCCGTATAGAGACGCATCACATGCTAAACAGACTGGTTTAGACTCCCTGAAATGTGTGACAGTAGAGCTGGCTGACAAAAGTGCCTTTAGGTCTTGAAAACTTTTCTTGTGAACGCTGGTCCACTTCCATGAAGATTTTTTATCTAAAAGTCTGTGAAGGGGCTCCGCCATTGCGGCCTTGTTAGGCAGGAATGCATGGTAGAAGTTGAGGAGGCCTAAGAATGCTTGTAGCTCTCCTTTTGATTTAGGGCTAGATGCCAATTTAATGGCCTTCACTTTGGACTCAGCTGGGTGAATGCCGTTAGCATCAATGCGAAATCCCAAAAATTCAGTTGAAGGAACCCCAATACTACATTTACTCTTTTTCAATTTTATTTTATTTATTTTTATTATTATTTTATTAAATTTATATACCGCCCTTCTCCCGAAATGTCGGCCCCATTTCTCTCTCTTCTTCACACAGCCTCTGTAGGACGGCTCTGAGCCTCCTAGCTAACACCTCTGTGGATTCTCTGGCAATAAGCACATCATTGAAATAAGGGCAAACACCCTGAATGCCTTTAAGCGTGCGTTCCATGATTCCCTGAAAAATGCCTGGGGCTACACTAACCCCAAATTGTAATCACTTCACTTTGAAAGCCCCCCTCTGAGTCACAATTGTTTGAGCTGCAGCCGTGGCCTCGTCAACTGGCAGTAGTTGATAGGCCTGTGCCAAATCTAACTTTGCGAAAATGGTGCCCCCTTGCAATGATGCCAAGATGTGGCTCAGCACTGGAACAGGGTATGCGTGTTGCTTAAGGGCCTTGTTAATTGTGCATTTATAGTCTGCACATATTCTAATTTCCCCGTTGGCCTTAAGTGGTGTTACTATAGGAGTTTCCCACTCCCCACCATCAACTGGTTGCAAAATGCCCTGTTCTACAAATTTGTCTATTTCTGTGTCAATTTTGTGTTTGAGAGCAAAGGGAACCCTTCGAGGCTTAATTCTAATGGGGACCACGTAGGGGTCTAACTTTAACATTATAGGTGGCCCTGTGTAAGTTCCTAGGGCTGAATCAAATATGTCTGTGAAGTCCTCGCAAATGACGCTAGACTCACGACTTGTGTCTGGTTGATTCCAGTGACTTGGATGCCTAATGCAACAAACTAATCAAGTCCAATTAGACTCGTTCTCTGGCCCCCTACTACTGCGATATCCAGGTGCCCAAAAAATCCCTTAAATTTAACGGCCAAGGTAGCTTCACCCTTGACTGTGACTTTAGCATTTTGAAAATCTGTTAAAATTATGTTGGAGGGCCTTAGCTTGGCCCATTTTCTACTGCGACTGCACACGAAATTAAATGTGTCCAGAGAAATAATAGAAAAGGCTGAGCCTGTGTCCAACTCCATTTTACAGGGGACGCCTTGTAGCTCCACCTGAAGTCTAAATTTTGGTCTGAGGGGGCGTCGGGCCCCTGTACGACAGACACTTCTGCGGCTTGCACAAAACCCCACACTGAACGGCCCTGGGGCCCCAGTACCTCTCCTGGTCAGATCTTCTGACTAGCGCTTCGATGGCCGGTCCCTCTGGCGAGCTCTGCATACTGCTGCGATGTGGCTGGTTTTGCCGCAGGCCCGGCACGTGGCTGACCGGAACCTGCAGTCCGCATGTTGGTGGCGGCTGCCACAACCTGGACATCTAGGTAAGAGATCTGCCTTGTAAGGAGTCTCTTGTTGCTTGCTGTTGCGGTGCTGTGTGTCGAGCTGTCTGCGCAACTTGTCGACTTCGGCATCTTCTTCTGATTCCTTGGTGCATTCGGTGTCCTTGTGGTGGACGGCTTCTTCGCAATGTGTTATTTTGGTGGGCTGGATTGTTCGGATGGCTCCCCTGGCAGCTTTGTCTACCATGACTTTGTCCTGGGCCTCAGCGAACAACAGGTTTGCTCTAGTAAAAAGTTTTTGCTGCAGCTCTTGATTGCATAGGCCACAGATGAGCCGGTCTCAAAGTCGCTCTTTGACATCCGAAAATCGACACAGGCGTGTGGCCTGCCTCAAGGCCGCGATGTACTCCGATGCAGTCTCACCTGGCTACTGTATTCGTTGTTTGAAGGCATAGCGCCAAGCAATCACTGACATCTTTAGTTGGAAGTGTTCTCCGAGCTTCTTTAGATCAGCATAGGAGACTGACTCCAGCAGCATTGGCACGAACAGGATTTCAGTCAGATCGAATGTTGCTGGGCTACACACACAGAGCAGCATGGCGGCCTTCAGTCCATCCTCTGCAACCTGGTTCACCCGAAGGTAGTTTTCGACCTGGGACAGGTATGAGGGCCATCCTTCTGGTCGCTTGATGTCGAACTCTCGCAGCCTTCCGATCTTGGGCATTCTTCTGGTCTTCGCGGCTGGTTCCTGCATCTTCTGATCCTGCTCCTCCTTTGCCCAGGGACTGATCCACTGAGCACGTGGTCACTAGCGTGTCTGGCTAGCCGACCGTAGGGGGGGGGAATGCTTTCCTGCCAGGCATGCGCTGCCTCTCCCCTAATGACTTTCAGCTCCTTTGGAGAAGCAAAATCCCATCTTCGTCGCCAGTGTTGTGTAGTGTGTTTGTTGCGCAGGAATGAAGACGAGGTGAGTGAGTTCAGCAATGAACATGTTTATTTGCTTGCAGGATCTGAACAGGGGAACCAGGCAGCACTAGTGACGGGGTGTCTGAGGTGCTGGGAGCCATTAGTTAGCTCCAGCTTACCACGTGGTGTTACAATTGAGCCCAATACATTACAGGCACTTTATGGGCCTATATCCTTTCTGAATCCCATCAGAAATCTTTGTCATTCCAATGGAAAGAAAGACTAAGAAAAAATGGACTGTTTTTTTCTTCTTCAAACAGAATCATGACCGTATTATGCTCTATAAATAGTTGAAGCAGATCCTAAGAATGGCTTTTACATGCATATTAGTCGAAGGAATTTTTCTCACCTCCTCTTCCCTATCCCAGACCATCTCTACTGCACGCAGACAGTGGCTTTGGGAGAAAGAAATTGTTCAGAATTGAACTAAGGTTTTAAATAGTAATATTTCAACTGAAGTACAAAAAAAGATATACGTCATTACAAATTATCAGGGTTTGCAACAGACTGAATGGACTGTGCAAACAGATTCAGTGGACTTTGAAGACAGAATTCCTTTCTTATTCAAGTTTTTAGAACTAGCTAAAAAAAACAAGAAGAAACTATGAAAACCGGATGGGAAACATATCCAGCCAATGTATTTGTTAAGGAAACTTAACAGGGAACAGAGTTCTGATTACAGAGCCTACTGTTAGAAAATTATAGTCATGGAATACTATTTGACAAGGCCTATGTTAGAGCAGCCATGGACACTAACATTCTCTGCGGGCTTATTCAGACTCATCCAAAATACATTAACATGTAGGCAAGGATAATAATAAATATGGAAGCACTTTATCCTAAGTACAAAATGCAAAAGTAAAATATGAAAAGACAGTTAATCACTAACTAATCCTGGTAATTACTGTATAAAGATGTTTACATAATCAGCCATGTACATATAATGTACTGTTAAAAATATGAAAGGCAGGTTTAAAAGATAAAATATGAAAGCTAAGGGGGATATGGCTCAACTAAAGCACGTGTGTAAACCATTCTCCAGTGTTGTTATTCACTTCCTGTTGTGTTAGATAGTCTTCAGGGAAATGAAGAGCAGTAAGAAATAATTACAATGGCCATAACTATTAATTAAAAGCTGGCAAGGCCGGGATGAGGAAGACAGAGAAACAATGAAGGTTCTCAGAGGAGTAAAATATCCTTTAAGGTGTCAGACAACTGACGGACAGCTCCTCTACTTAAGGAGAAAGATTGGGGGAGAAAGAGAGTAGACTTGATTTGGAGGCCTCTTGATTCAAGTCAATCCACTTTGGTAGATTTGGTATCCAGATGTCATTGATAATTGCTGGATTGATCAAAAATGATAAGTTCCTTCTTTATATTCATTATACATTGGTGCGTACCCTTTGACTTCTCCAGAAAAACTCCTGGGAACTTTGCCTGGTCTTTCTCACCAATACTCCAGGGACTGCTCAAGCAACTAACTTAGGATCTGCAGCCAAGCATTCAGGCTGTCAAGTCTTTCTGGCTCCAATGACTACCAACAGCTGAATCCAGACACTGTAAGCTAGAAATTTTAAAAAAATAAGCCATTATGATCTGTTCAGGCATAAGATGAAGCTAAAGAGCAGCTTCATGAATTTGTGCTGAACTAAAAGATGCCACACTGTCACTTAGCACAATGTGTGGCCCCAGACATATTGATTCTGCTGGAACTTGTGAGATGGGTGTGATTCATTCATAAATGAGATTCAGAAGAACAGAAGGAATGAGAAGCAAGAATCATTCCAACAATACTTCTGAAAAGTCAAAACTGTAGGCTCTTTCTCACATGCAATTGTTTTTAGCTGTCATGTGAATAACCACAATTTAACGCTGAAAGCTATCTAAATTGTGTCCGTCCGTCCCCGTCCCCCCCCACCAGCCACCTTCTCTTATTACCCCCTTTTTTCTGTATCATGTCTTTTAAACTGCAAGGTTATTTATAATTGTTCTGAACCAGCCCTCTTCTGGCCTTGTAGTAAGGCAAACCCCTATTCAGAAAGAAGAGACTGGAGAGCGTCCAAGGCTAAAAGGCGTCTGCCAGGATTTATTACTCAATTAACAAAAACACTAGAGCTTGTCTCCTCAAGCGGAAGAGTTGCTTTCAGCAACCAGCCCCTCCCCAAACACTCCTTTTATTGAGAGCTCAGGGCGTGGTCTCCCTGTGCCTCCTCCCGAGGAGTCCCACAGCCTTTCTTTGTTTGTTCCTGCTCGACTGCCTCCTGCGTCGGGCGTCCTTGAACAGGGCCAGCTGTGGGTCATCATCCTCCGCACTATCGGGCTCACGCAGCTGAGAAGAGGTCCCCGGCTGAGGGCTCTGCAAAGCCTCCAAACCATCATCAGCCGGTTCGTCTCCCTCCTCCCCCTCATCTGAGTCATCCGATACATCGGAGCCGGCTGTCGGACCCACAGGCTGGCCCTGAGTCACAACAATAATGTTGACTTCTGAAAGCTGCTCTCAAAGAATTTTTGCCCTACATCCTGGGGAAAACAATACTTAAAAATTGTATGAATGCAAATTCTGGAAAAAGATATCTGAAATGTTCATGTATTTATGGAATATTTGAAAACCAATGTCAGAAATATTATTTAGCCAAGTAGTACAGAAATAAAGGCCAATGTCAGAATCACTTACAAAAAAGCCACAAAGTAACCAAAGTACTTCCTCCTGAGTTGTGTAATTTGTAATCTATCCCTTTTATTTAGATGCTGGAATATAGCTGCCATTTGAGATAATACAGTTATTCAAATAAAAAGTCAAGAGTGGAAAATAAGAGGCTAGATCTGTCTTTGTTTCTGATAGACCGAGTTACCAGATTTGGCTATCCAAATTCAGAATGACCATAATGTGGTAAACAAAGTGTTTCACACAATATGCTTCCATCAATATCCTTGTATTTGCAACGCAGCTCAGCCAGTACAATTCTACCTGTTTGCTTAGAGTTAAGTCTCATTGTTATAAGTGTGTACATATTTGCAACTTTAGGACATGACACAGCATGATTTCTCAAAAGACCATCTGGGATCAGAGAGAGTTGTTCATAGGGTGCAGTCACTGCAGCTGAACACACCTTGACTTACCTTTTGAGTAAACATACAAAAGGACTGGTTGCTACAGGTCATGCTGCACTCCAAAGTGTGTTGATAGACTAAGAGAAGGAGGTTCACACAATTCTCAGAAAAGATTCATGATGAGAACTAATTTTCTCTAAGATAACTCAAAGCCAGACAAACTAGATTAGGTCCTCAATCCCTACTGTTCTGAAATATTAAGCAATAACCACACCTTGATTTTTCAAGGATAGCACCAGCAGTTCATCTATTCTATTTTTTTTTTTACTAAATGGCTGGCCTTTGAAAGAGAAAAAAAATCTAACCTTAACCTCTTATTTTGGAAATTAAACATTTTATTACTGCCTTACATCATACTTCTTACAGTAAGCTAAAAACATGAAAGAATTGTGCTTTGATGAATACTTACCATGTTTTCTATATTATATATACACACACACATATCCATATATCCATATATCCATATATACATCATATATATATATATATATATATATATATATATATATATACACACACACACACACACACACACACACATTCTCTCCAAAGACCTACAATAGGTCACAAGTGCTCTATATTTCTTTCAGGAATCTTGGTAATAAAGAAATGTGACCAGTATCCATTGTCTTGTTTGTTCTTTGCATTCCAATGGAACTTTTTCTAATATAAATTCATGACCCATACTGATAATTTTATTTAATTTCAGAAACATAGTGCTATGGTCTGTACAGGCTCTCCTCAACTTACAAGAATTCATTTAATGGCATTCGAAGTTACACCAGCATTGAAACAACTGAGTTATGATCATCTCAGGATTTGCCACAAAGAAGAGGGAGTCAAGCTATTCTCCAAAGCCCCTGAAGGCAGGACAAGAAGCAACGGATGGAAACTAATCAAAGAGAGAAGCAACCTAGAACTAAGGAAAAATTTCCTGACAGTGAGAACAATTAATCAGTGGAACAACCTGCCTCCAGAAGTGGTGAATGCTCCAACACTGGAAGTTTTTAAGAAGAGACTAGACAACCATTAGTCTGAAATGGTATAGGGTTTCCTGCCTGAACAGGGTGTTGGACTAGAAGACCTCCAAGGTCCCTTCCAACTCTATTATTATTATTATTATTATTATTATTATTATTATTAGTAGTAGTAGTAGTAGTAGTAGTAGTAGTAGTAGTATTTTATTATTCACACTTAAGATTGTTGCAATATCCTCATGATCATATGATCAAAATTCGGATCTTTGCCATCTGGCACGTATTTATGACAGTTGCAGTGTCCTGGGGTCATATGATCACCTTTTGTGACCTTCTGACAGTCAATGGGGAAGCCAGATTTACTTAACAACCATGTCACTCACTTAACAACTACAGTGATTCATTTGGCAGTCATAAAATGGTGCAAAATTCACTTAACAACTGTCTCACTTAGCAACATAAATTTTGGCCTCAGTTGTAAATCAAGGACTATCTGTACTATATTTCTGAAACTGCAGTCTTCCTTATATATATATTTCCAAATGTGAGGAATATATTTTACTGCAAATCTGATCTGAGATCACCCTGATACAAAGTTAGGTATCATGTTTGGTAGAAAGCAGAGGTCAACATAGCCCCAAAAGGCAGTTCAAATCTTATACTTTGTAGGATGTTTCTTCTAAAACCATCCACTTAAGGTTATTATTTCACTGAGCCATTTCCTTCAGACACCATAATCACATGCTAATATCTCATTCTAGGGAAGATGTAAATTGGGCACTATAGCATGATTATCTCCAGTTTGCAGGATGTCAAATTATTGTGAAAAAAATAATTTCCTGCTGTTGGGGATGACTGACAGCTCATCCAAAATCCACATCCAGCAAATTAACAAAAAGCAAATGTTGGTTACTTCATCTGACTTCTGTCCCGGCACATAAGGCAAAATCAGTCATAATATGTTTTGGTTAGAGCGCTGTGTAAATCTATCTGCTCTGGTTTGTGAAAGTAGTAAAAGTAGTGGGTAATCTCTTAGTACCCAAGAGCAACACTTGAGCAGCACATTTTTTTAGAAGTCCAAGGGCTGCAAACTGTTTCAGGCTAGAGAGGCATCAGCAACAAATCACAATGATGTCATAATGATAATGTATCATTGATCATATCAATGATCCAATAATATAATTGTATTATGCTGTCATTGGTAGGAAACGAAGTCGTCAAAGAACATGGTGACTGGACACTATCAAAGCTGACACCAGCCAGAGCATAGAAAAATTCAATGAAGTAGTGCAAGATTGGAAGATACCGAGAGACCTGGCCCATAGACTTGCAAGAATAGATGACAGAGTGAATAGTAGATGGTATCATCATCATCATCATCATCACATCATTGGTAGGGTGATGTTGCAACACAAATGTGGCCTTCTTGACTCCCCCCATCAGTTCACAGTGCATTCTTGCCTTTCACCTAATCTGTACGTTTACGTTTTGTTTAAAGAATCTTTAAACCTCCTTTTAAAAAAAAGTAACATCCATTAAATATAGCAATAAAAACAACATTTTAACACATCAGAGTGATGTTATCTTATTTTGAGATGACCCACTACTGGTTTTGCTTCTGGGTTCAAATGTAAGCATGTAGGAGTTTTCTCACCACCCACCCCATGAATTTTACATGCCTATGCCCCCAGGGGTGTTCCAGAAGTTCTCACCAAATTGTAACGAAATAGAAGGGGGAAATCATTAAATGCATGGTTGATATCAACCATATTAACTCTGACTAATTATACTGCAATCAAAGTGAAATGAAATTTTAAACCAGTTTTGATTCTGGCCCACCCAGTTTCGGGAGCGGCATGGTATTTAAAAGCAGTGTGACCTTTAGCCTAGAAAAAATATGCAACAATAGAGGTAAATTGCCCAACTTTAAGCTCCATCTAATTTTATTTTAATTTACAATCTTTTGGAGGTAAGGATGACATCTGCCTCCAATTTCAACTGGGAACAAAGTCTGTCATCTGTTAGAAACTGGGAAAACACAAGCTACTAATGAAAAGAATCATGGGACGGTGAGTCATGTGTTCTGCCTCTCTTTGCTGCTTAACTGGCTACTGAATCTTGGCTTCTCACATATGCAACTGTTCAGTGACTCACTTTAGCCTCTGGAAAAGAGCAGAAACCCTAGCAGTGTGGTCAAACTCTCATTTTAAAAAGCCGTATCACTAAATCTCCATTTACATTCAACTTCTTCTCCACTACTTTCTCAAAAACGTATTCTGATCTGTATTTTCAAGCCCATAGTGCAGATGAATTCAACATTTATGAGAAGTACCGCTTTTGTTTACATCTTAACAGAAGTTTTAAGATTAACCCCAAAGCTTGGAGTACACACAAAACAAAGAATGCACTTTGTTTCAAACCTGGAACAAAAGATAAAATGCTTCAGTACTTTGAGCTTCAGATAAAACAATATCTGAAAAAACTCAAAAGAAATTTTATGGAGCTAGTAGGGCAAGGCTGGTGTATGCCTCCTTTAAGACTGATAGTTATAGGCATGGCATATCCCACCCACTCATTTTATGATTCTGGGTGTCTCACCAGCATTTGTCACCTGATCCCTGACATTCCAAGTGCCATCTTCTCTCTCCCTCCCTCTTTTTAGCCATGATATTCTTCGGCCAATCTAGACTGCAATGCATATTTCATAAAATGTCCTAGATTAGAACATCAAATCTTATAGGGTTGTTGTAGAGAAAATAGGAGTGGGAGCATTAGGAATGTAAGCTGCCTTGAATGGACCGAATCAATCAATCAATGCAGGATAAACCAAGTAGAAAATAAAGAGAAATATTTGAGTCTGACAAGAACTACTTTTGATTGGTATGGCTTGGAAAACTCACTCAAAAATGTTTAAAATTACACTACTTGATTCTGTTACTCTATTGTAGGCTATAAGTGGCTTTCTATTCTCATTTAGTCCAACCCCCTGCTCAGGCAGGAAACCCTATACCATTTCAGACAAATGGCTGTCCAACCTCTTCTTAAAAACTTCCAGTGTTGGAGCATTCACAGCTTCTGGAGGCAGGTTGTTCCACTGATTAATTGTTCTAACTGTAAGGAAGTTTCTCCTTAGTTCTAGGTTGCTTATCTCCTTGGTTAGTTTCCATCCGTTGCTTCTTGCTTCTGCTTTAGAAAATAGCTTGACTCCTTCTTCTTTGCGACAGCCCCTGAGATATTGGAACACTGCTATCATGTCACCCCTCATCCTTCTCTTCATTAAACTATTTTCTATGTTCATCATACTCAATTGACAGCTCTAGTAATGATAAACAAAATAGATTGTATTTCTTATTGCTTCACAGGTTTATAAACACAAGGTTTGCATTTTTTCTGACATTTTTCATTTTATTGCTATTGAATTCCATGACCGATAATTTCTAATGTTTGAGATAAGAGTACAACCCACTAGCAATATTTTAAAAATTCTGGTAATTTTTGAAAGACTACTGCGGGATTGTTTTATTCTTTCAAATTAAGTATGTAGGCAACAACTCATGTAAAATGTATTTTTACATTGGAGGTGTACCAGTGGCAGCAAATTGTATCTTATTTCATTGCGTAATACAGGAAGACACTTTTTAAGAAAATATTATTAGACTAACTTATTTCCTTAACATCTGTTGGAAG
Organism: Vipera berus; assembly: GCF_964194415.1. Taxonomy (NCBI): domain Eukaryota; kingdom Metazoa; phylum Chordata; class Lepidosauria; order Squamata; family Viperidae; genus Vipera; species Vipera berus. The sequence goes on from NC_138202.1 coordinate 136,400,403, forward strand.
CCAACATTTGTCAAGTGTGGTTCCTCCAGGATTTACTTGCCTTGCTGATAATTTTCTCCTTCAGGGGGTAGATGGTGGTACAGGAAGGCACAGGAAGATCCTGACTTTATTCCAACCAGGTAAGCCTTAGTAGATGGTGGATATAGTTCAAATTTTGTATTAATTGATTTTAAAGGAAACTAAAGACAAGTGTAGTCAAATATGTACTTTGAAAAGCAGTGTGGGATTCCATGCAGGAGAAACAAAATGGGAAAGATTCTAATAGTCTTCTAAAAAGAAGATATCAAAATCTCAATTACAAGCAATTTTAAAAAAGGATAATAGTCGAAGGCAACAAACGATTAAGCAATGTTTGTGATAACTTGGGGGGGGGGGGGAAATCACTGCCTGGCAAGAATCAGCATGGGATTGTCCAGGATAAACCTTGCCAAAACCACCCCATTTCCTTTTTGTGACAGCATAAACAGTTTAATTGGTCGTGGAAATACAGTGGATATACAATAGCATACAGCAATATATTTGACAGTAAGCAAAACAACCTGGCAGTTGTACTTTGTTCTTTAGCATATTAAGGGGCATTGTTAATTCAAGATATTATTGAAGCAACGCATCCTTCTGAAGCTTTGTGAAGCCTCCCTAAAGGCTCCTTTAAATTTCGTAAATTGCAGTGAATACAAATGCCTTCCAATGACTGCGTGCGAAACACCACTAAGCAGCCAACCCCACTGTAGCGCAGTGTTTCGTGTGAATCCAGCCCAGATCCTGTGTATGCTCGCTGATCTGATGAGCCAATCCGTTCCAACGAAGGGATTCCCAATACTGTAGTCCGTATAAGATCAAAGCGCCAAGTTATTTAGTGCAGGACTACTATACCTGTCCAGCAAAAATACAGACAGCAGCAGCAGCAAAAACAACAACAAAAAAAACACAGAACTTCCTGGGCGTCTCTGCTGCCACCTAGTGTTTTAATCCGGATTTTTGCAGCCTAGGTATAGTAGCTCTCATTTTCCCCCCACTCCCGTCATTCCTATTTTTTTAAAAAATGCAGTCCTCCAAAAGACAGCTCCTTCCCTTCCTTACGACCCTCCCGTGTCTCCTACTTCTCTCTCTCTCTCCCTCCCTCCCTCCCTCTCTCTCTCTCTCTCTCTCTCTCCCTCCTTCTCTCTCTCTCTCTCTCGCCTCTCCCCATCCTCAACGCTCTACTCGCTACTCTCCACGGGCGAGGCAAGCAACGCGGGAGCGCGCGCCGAAGAGCGCGAGAAGGCCGAGGGGGCGGAGGCAGCCAATTCAGGGCCGCCAATGGAGCTCCGAGCGAATCGATGACAGCCGGAGCGAGTGGCTCCTCCTTTCGGCCGTCGATTCGCTTCGGCCCAGGCAACAAGCCGAGTCCTCGGCCGAGTCAGTTGGGACGGCGAGAGCGGGGCAGAGGAGAGGGGTGGCCACCATTTTTGGGAAACGGGGCTCCGGTCGCGCTCTTGCGGGCGGGTGAGCGGGCGAGCGAGCGAGGGAGGAAGCCAACACACAGGACGCAGGTACTCCGCTGGGTCAAACTTGGGCTGTGCATTTCGGTGGGATCCCCGGAGCGTCAGGTGAAGGACGCTGGAGTCTCTCCAGCCTCTTTCCTGTCAAGCTCCCGGCAGGGTTTTGGCAGGAAAGCCGCCCATCTCGGAAGCGCCTCGCCGCTTCCTCTCTTTGGGGTTGCTGCGCCTGTGGCAGCCGGGCTGAAGCAAAAGGGTGGAAAGGGACAGTTAGGAAAGGCGGCGGGACAAGCTCCGCGGACCTCGGGAGCTGAGCAAACGAACTTTTTTTTTTAAATAACACCACCAGTCGTCGTCCCCCCCTATCTGCGACCACGGGTGCACCCACTATTCTCCGCGTCCTGTCAAACAATAATGCATGCCCCAGCGCACTTGGTCTGGATTTCTCTTGCAAATTTCAAGCCGTCCCGCAGAGGGGTCAGAGATTACCTTGGTTTGACGTGTGTGTGTGTGTGTGTGTGTGTGTGTGTGTTTAGGGTGCGTGTAAAGTCTATCTGTACTTCCTCTTTGGCCGCGAAGAGCGTATGGGTGGGAGAACTTTCTTCCTGTTCAATATGTCAAAGCAGAGGTGGACAGCAGACTTTTGGCAAGCTGGATTTTAAAGAAAAAAGAAAAAAAAAGAATGACAGGCTCAAAATCTGCTAACTTGGAAAGTCAAGGCAGCGTAAGAAAACATAATGACAAAACGTTGGTTGAAGGAAAAGAGCCACATGTTTGGAAGTTTGGTTCCTCTGAATAGAGCCTCCTTATCTAGGCTACAAAAATCTGGGTTGACCATTCAAGCATTAACCGAGTGATATAGAAAACTCTTGAAGGAGCTGGTTTTAATTTGGGGGAGTTTGTCTGGCTTCTTGGTTCCTGCTTAAAGTAAGTGGAAATCAGGCAGCCTTTGCTCAAAACTGGCTGGTACAGTTTTTATTGGCTGTCTTGGTGATGGTAATCCATCTCTTTCTCACCTTTGGAGAATCTATAGTTGCTTAGACTCCTGATGGACTATCCTGGCAAGCTACAATGATGCTTATTTTGAAATTATTCCATGGGGCTTCTAGGCCCAGATCAGACTGCTTCAAACTTTAAAACCCTTTATGGTGCCGTTCTAAGATATTCTAAGCAACATCTTGCGAAAATTTAACTCAACGTTGGATCATTTGAACCTGGTCATTTGTATTCTGAATGAGAACTCTGGGTTGACATGTTCAATTAGCTTGTTTTCTTGGCCATCCAGAGTATTAAGAACATTGTTCAATATCAGATTTCAGAAGCATCAATACTTTTTCTATCCTGCTTTTTCAAAGTCCAACTTTGGCTTCCATAGAGTTTTACAGGGAATACCATGTCTTCCACAGTTCTGGTCTTTGTAGGTATAGACACTTCACAGCATCCAAATGTCTTTTCCAAAGCCTTCATGGCTAATCTACCACACGGTAGTCTATGGTGTATTTCTTGGCTGCTCGTTCCTTTACTGCTGGTGGTTGATTCTATAGAAGATATTTCCCATTTCCATAGCTTCATTGGTAGCTCTAAAGCTTGCTGTTGTACCCATTGTCATTAGTTTAATCTTCTTTATGTTTAATTTGAATCCCACTTTTTTCACTTTGCTCCTTTATTACTCGAGTTTGCACATCCTTTGCTTTTTTTGTCTGTCAGAATACAATAGTATCATCAGCAAACTGGTTGTTGATGTTTTTTCCTTCAGTTTTAAAACCATACTGCTTTTCTTCCAATACATCTTTTCTTAATATGTATTGAGCATATAGGTTGAGTATATGAGGGGAGAGTGAACAGCCTTCTCTCATTTGCCAACTTGAAGTTAGTCTGTTTCACCGTGTTATATAACTATACTTTGGCTCCCCAATCTGTGTAGTATATAGGTTTTGCATGAGGAAAACAAGCTGTTGTGAAGTTTCTGTTTTTCTAAGCACATTCTACAGCTTGATGTGATTGACACCATCTAACACCTTTCTATATGTCATGAAGCCTATAGTGGTTCCTTGGAATTTTTTTAGCTTTCTGAGTTATCCAGGGTACATCAGCAATAATGTCTTATTTTCTTCAGCCTTTCTAAAGCCAGCTTGAACATCTGGCATCTTTTCCATGTAAGGCTCTAATCTGTTTTGGATGATCCTATGCATTATTTTGCTAGCATGGGAAATTCATATTGTCCGTGAACTCTGATATTATTCAGTCACTGTTCGCATTGTAGCCAAATATTTTTCTTGCTACACCCTTCCTAACTATAAAAACAGTGCTGTTCCTTCTTTTTGTTTTGTATCCTAAGCAAAAAAAACAGGGTAAACTTCTGACTGAAATTGTCCAATCTCAGTTCATTGATGCCTTAGATATCAATCTGTAGTTGTTTTATTTCTAATTTATTGTGTTTAACTTTACTGGGTTTGTTTTATGTTTTGTGTGCTCAGTGTAATTCTGGCTTTGCAGCCTGGTATTTTCTTTTCCTGTATGACAACTTCAGCAAATAGACATCCCAAAGACTTTAATTTAGACACACCACAAACACCATTAGAACTCAGCTCTTCCTCAGTAGTGTCATCTGACCTGAGGGGCCCAACATCCAAAGCTATTTTATATCTTTTAGCAGGAAAACCACTAAAAATGTGGTTTTCTTGCTAAAAGTAAAAGGCTGGCTTACTATTGCTTTTCCCATGCAGAGTGAATTGATGCCTTTGGTACTAAAGTGATCATCTACCTCCAGCATCTTCCTGTATCATTGTTGCCCAATATAGATGCACATTTGATTTAGCAGAACAGCTGGGATAACCTCACACCTTGTGTGACCCTGCTGGAAAAATATACTCTTGGCAGATGCCTGCCAATTTATTTGTCTACCCCTCCCAAGAATACTTCCCACCATGATGAGGATGGTGAAGACAAGCACAAGAGGATGGGAAAGGAGGTGACACTTTGATACATCTAAAAACTTGCATCTTGTTGACTACAGAATGAAAATATTTTGCTAGCCATTTTAAAAAGACATGTCACTTTTATCCCATCACCAGAGGCAGAAGCAGTTATAGTTCTGATATTACAGTTATGTACTCTTGTTGTGTGAATGATCTGCAATAGCTCAATTCTTTCTGGGAGCTTGACATTGCATTCAATGGCTATTTTTTAGCTTGGGCTGAAAGATAGATCAGGCATCTAGCTTCAGTGTTATGCCTAGTGCCAATTTCAAAGCGTTTGTTATATGTTGAATGGGCTCCTTACTAAAATAGATGTGATGGTCTGCAAGAACATGGAAACTGTTTCCGTAAAGCCCTTGTTCAGCAGTCATTAAGAAGAGTGTGAGATCTGTCTTTAAGAGATGCTATTTCTGCCAAATGATTTTTATTGGTATACACAGGTTTTCTGCTGCTTCTACAAAAAATATAAGCTTCACATGGCCAGGTCCATTGCCATTTTACATGCAGGTAGACCTCATTTGTCAGTGCTGAACAAGGGGATTTACTACCATTACTTGTATTAACAGTTATTATAGTTTCCCCACATTCACGTATTCACAATTTTAGCTACCAATTCACAATTATGTTGCAGCATTTTGCAGTCATACAATTGTCATTTGTGACCTTCACTGCCAGTTCTAACCAGCAAAGTCAATAGAGAAGCCTAGAAGAAGTCACAAATGGTGATCACCTGACTGGGACCACAAAGGTGTTTTTTTTTAAATTCCATTTATATCCCGCCCTTCTCCGAAGACTCAGGGCGGCTTACAAGCTTAGCAGTAGCCTTCATTCTATGTATATGCCTGCTTATTAGGGCTTTCACACACACCCCAAGCGGCATTATTACAAAGTCAGCTTATTGCCCCCAACAATCTGGGTCCTCATTTTACCTACCTCGGAAGGATGGAAGGCTGAGTCAACCTGAGTTCACCTAATGATTGCAGCTACTACCCTCGGAAGTCAGTGCAGTCAGCTGATTTCATACTTTATGACTGTGACTAAGTTGCTGGTCTCAATTACCATCATTAAGTGAGGATTACCTGTATTTTCAGGCACTGTGGGGCTTGGCTGCTCATTTCTGATATTGCCATTTCTTGTAGCCCTTATTGATTTGGAATATATGAGATGGGGGTTGAATTGACAAGAGGTTTGCCTGTTCTCTCTTTTACTCAAATGATAGGTAATGGGTGTTGCCAAGGGAGGGATTAAAGTGGAAGAAAGTTATTCGAATGTTCTGTAGAATCTTTCTGTTAAATATAAACCAAATATTTTTTTAACGCAAATAATAGTTCTATTCCAGAAAAGTGGTAGGCATGTGTTTAAACAAAAGTGTCTAGCATTCTTCCAGGAGACCATTAGACATTTGTTCAGAAATAAACCCGCTGACAAGTACCAATGCAGAGTACTTCTAGTCTATTAACCTGTCATTTGAAAATGATAAACCTCCATCGCTCAACCCCAATTCACTTATTCACTCAACCCCACTTCACCATATAGTAAGGAAAATTATTAGTGATTTATTTTCACATGTTTCGGTGATAATGGGAAAGGCGGAAAAAAGCTACCTGGATAATCCACCAATTGCTTTTCTTAGCTTATCCCACATCAAAGCTTCAAAGACACTATTGTGTGTCAGTGTCACTTATTACTGAAGTGTTAGGGCAGTATACTGTAGTTATGTCAACATACTTTTCTGCCAACTCACAAGACTGGAAGAATATGGGTTAGTATGACCCTGATAAAGAGTCCAAAGTTATTGTGGATCTGGAATTTTTACCTGACATTGAACTGGCTAACAGAATTACACCAAGATCTGGGCCAATTTAGTCTCAGCTAATGCTTCCAGATGTGTTAAAAACTACAATTTGAATAATTGGAAATAACAAAGAATTTCAGTCATGGAAAGGAATTTTTTCTTACATTTGTTTTTGCAGCTGTTAAACAGTTTGTAAATTGGAAATCCTAATGATGTATCAAAAGTAACATGGATTGCAGGCAATTCAGCCTTAAAATATAATCCACTCCCTGGGAATTCAAACATACTGTCTACCTATTATAATTGTTCTCTGCTTCAGAATGTATATATTATTTATTGGTATTGGAAACAAAGCCAGTTTCCAAAACTTGAGTTCATATTTGTTAAATTCCAGAATGAGACAATAGATATACAATAGTTTGGATGTTTATTGACTGCAATTTTTAAGCTTAGTTCTAACCCCAGCTGTCTCTATAACTCTAAAAATAAAGTCCTCTTCAAATTAAGCTTGACTTTTTTGTTGATTATATAGATGCATCCATATAGTTTTCTTTGCAGCTGTAGTTTGCCATTGCCTTATTCCAGGATGATCTTTTTTTCCAATTCCCAAGCCTAGTGTGTGCCCCTTAAGTTTTTCAAATTCTTCCAAGTTACTACTACATCAGTTCTTGCTTAATTTCCAAGCTACATACTAAGGGGTGTCACATGCTATGAGGTGTCTAATAAAATATGTTGCTTTCTTCTGTATAATTGAATAGTTTCATTCCTCTGTAAAATGGTAGTAGTATGTCACAACAGCATGATGTTTTAGGTTGTAGAAATTTTGTATCAGGTTTGAAAACACATCTTCTAAGCTATCTCAAAGTGTAGAAGAAATAAAACTACTATTTAATATTCATATCGTCATAAACAACTACAAGCCCTGGGACTAGGCCTAGCTTACAAAAGTGAACATTCTGATTCAGCAGTAGCTTATTTACCTGCTGGATTTTGAATGTTGCACTTTGGGAGAATGAGATGTCACCATAATTACAAGTTGGGCAGTAAGTAAAAACTTTCTTGTTGCTCTTCAGCTTAACATGCCATCCTCTGAATTACCTTTGATCAAGTGTATATAGAAGCTTGTGATGATTTATACTATAAAGACCTTATTTTATTTAACTATATGGTAATTCAACTATAAGATAATTGAGGCATGTAATAGGTATTAAAAATTAAAGAAATGTGAAGTTAAATTTGAGTGTTGATAATTTCAGAAATAATATCAAGACTTTTATCTTCTTTTTTTAAAAATAGACATTTGAAAATAACTACACCAAAGAATACTGCAAACCTGCCACCACCATGGCAACAAAATATCTTGGTAAGCATGAATTAGTGATTTTTAAAGATGCATATTTTTAATCAATGTACTGTGTTTTCTGATTTTTAATCTGGGCAATTGTAACAAGATTTACAGCTCTGAGAATTTTTAGAACTTTTAATAAAATGCAGATGAAAGGTTTGTGTTCTAAAAGTGATGCCTTTGTATAGTTGTGTGTCTTTTAATTAGAAAGATAATCATCAGTTATAAATGCCATTGTCAGTAGGAAAAAAGACAGAATTGCCACTGATTATTCTACAATACAATAGAATGCTATTACTTAGTTCTTCAGGTTAATCTTTCAAATTCTTATCTTTGAACAAAATTTATTTTCTGGGATTTCTCATTAAAAGATAAAATTGGCTTTCATTCTTAAACTTGAGACATTATAACTTGTGAAAAACAAGTTATAATGTCTCAAGTTGGCCTAGTTTGCCAGATATACATTAAGGCAGACATGTCAAACTCACGATGTCATGTGATGTTGTGCAATGTATCAGGACAATTTTGCCATTGCCAGCAATGGGGTGGGCGTGGCTTCTACGTACTGCATCTGGTCCGCAGGCCGGCAGTTTGACACCCGTGCATTAAGGGTTTCTTTAAGCTTCAGACATTTTGACCAGTTGCTATGGAAGTGACTTGTGTACATTCCATTCTTTGATATCACTAGGGATTGATGGCAAATTTGAGTCCATTTCTGCACAATCTCAAGATTGTGGGCCATCTCTATCAATATTTGAGGTTAACATCTATCTTTAGTTGTTAAAACCTAAGGTGTCATTTCAATTCTGTAAAATTCTGAATTTGTGGAATAGGATTAAAAATTTAGTATTTAGTAGTGCTTAATTTATGGTGAGTGTGATTTATGACATTAATCAGAAGAAGGTAAAGAAAAATCTGCAGAAGTTAAAAATTTTCATTTTAAAGTGATATTGTTTGAATAATATATTTTTAAATGTAAAATGGAACTGTCATCAACTGAAATACATTCGTATGTTTGAGTAAGTATATGAAAGCCATATGTGTGTCTATATAGAATTTATCTACTCTATCTGATTCACTGTAATAAAAGACAGAACAATTACCATTGATAAGTGGTGGAAAATGCTAAGGGTTTATTTCTTCTTGAATTTTTGCAGAAAATGCTCAAGAATATAGATAAAAAATGTTCCATGGGATACGTCTGTGTCATACTTATAAAAATCTAGAAGGTAAGGAAAACTCTATCATACCATGTATATCTAATATAAATAACAAAATAAATATAAATCTGCTTTATATTTCTCGAATAATTAAATTGTAAAACTACAATTAAAATAATAGAGCATATAGTAATTGGTTTCTCTTCATCCAAATAACTATTATTTTTTCCAATTTTACTTGGGAGTCTTGCAAATGTTCATCAGTTACCTATAATGTGCTTTTTTGACCAAGAAATCATTTAGCTTGATGTGCCTTTTTTTTTTACTGAAACTGAACAAACTGATTTATTTGGGTAGCGTAGTTAGAACTGTAGCTGATAATATTTTAGAAAACACACATAGCCAGTTAGTCCTGTTTTGCATGCTTCATTAAATTCTATCATATAAAATTAATTCTGTCTCCAAAAAAGCATTTTGTATAACTAGCATGAGGAAACTACATAATTTTTATAAAGAATTATATTATTGGTTCACAGCTGTTTAAATTTATGTAATATGTTGCTGATGAATGCAATTGTTAATGATATTGAGTAATTATTTTATAGCAGAATAAGGGATGACAAGAGGAAGGAGATCCTTTATTCTCTTTGCCACTTCTAGGAACTATGAAAACAGTATTTCGCTTGCAGATATAATTTGTGGGCTCTGTTAAAAATAAAACCATTATTCAAAGCAATGCTTCTAATTCTAGCCAGCTTAGGGCTTCTCCTTCCTACATTGTCTAAAGGGTTATTATCTCATACAACTAATCAAATAATGTCCATATATGGCACGTAACACATCTTTCTTTTGACTAAGGATCACAGTTGGCATGCCAGTGTCAGCAGTCTAAAAAGCAGTTGAAAAGAAAGGAACAAAAGAAAGATTACTGCCCAGTCATATATTTAATAATTTTACCCTGGGTCACATCAGAAATGGCAATTTAGTTACTGCTTTTGGAGGTCTCTAGAAGTTGTGTTTGGTGATATGCCATGCTTATGAAGCCTGCCACTGAAAACAAACCCAATATGATTATCAGAATGTACAGATCATTTGGAAAAATATAATGAGGATCATGTACTTTGGATGCAGAAGTCACTACCTGGTCTTGGTGATTGTTAATGTCTCCTAGCTGGAGGAGGAATTATCCGCAGTCTTGAAGTAGGTTATGGTATTTTCACTTCTGAAGAAACTATTCTACTGTCTGATGTCCAGCCTCCCTTTTCAGAGAAGATTGTTGAGACAGTGATGGCAGAAGAAATGGATTATCTGGACCCTTTTCATTTGGGTTTCTTGCCAGGAGATGGGACAATAGTAGCATTGGTCTCTTATGATGGCATGAGTCAAGACCTGGATGGAAGTAGTGAACTCTTCCTCATACTTTTGAATTCCGTGGTTTTGATACCATCATCTGTGGTATCTTACTGGACTCATGGGACTTGGTTTTGGCAGCTCTGTTTTGCAGAGATTCCACTCAAGAAGAGCTTTTGCCTGGCTTGGGCTGTTCCACCAATTGGTACAAGAGGATCTGGATGTAGTAATTAATGCACTAATTGGATTAATGCAATGTGTTTAAAGATCTCTTGAAAACCACAACTAGTCCAGAATGTGCCAGCCAGCCTTCATATTTCCTGGGGGCATGAATTATTAATTCTGTGAGCCCTGCACTGGTTGTTAATTGGTTTCCAACTACAATTTATGTTGTTTATATTGACTTAAAAAAACCTTCATGGCTGGGTTCTGAAATACATGCAGGACTACCTGCTGTAACCAGAAGTGTCCTGTCATGCTACAGGGAGAAACTGCTTGAGCTCTGGGAGATGAGAGATATTTTGATTGTAATCATATTGTATATAGACTTTAAACTGCTGAGAATAATCAAATTGTAGCTGAGTATAATTTAATAAGCTTATATGTTTTTGTTTGGTTGCATTAATGCAGGCTACTGCTTTATACATAGTTCATAGGCATACTTTATTAACAAGATAATTTTAAGCCAGCTTGAATTCTGCCATGTTACTTTTGTTTTTCCTATGAGTCTGACCATATAGATTTGGCATATTTCCATGGAAAGCATGTTCATTTTGGCATGCTTTTGTGGAAAAATTAAAAAAATATTGTATGTCTTCTAATAATTACTGCATACTGGGTGTCTGTAGTTGATACTCTGATACAGTATATCTCTGAAATCACATATTTAATGTTGATATTTATTCTCCTGCTTTATCTAAACTCTAGTTTTTGATTAATACCCAAATTCAGCTGGGGAGGAGGCTGTTATTATATTACTATCGTACATAACTATAGGCATTCACAGCTAACTAAAGTTTGCCAAAATAAAGAAACCTTCAGAGTGCAATCTCTTCCCTTCCTGTATCACAACATTGCATGCAAATACATAATAGGCAGAATTGCATTAAGATGTCACAACACAGGCTTTGTCAATTACACCCCCACGTCCTATGTATGCATATGCATTGTGCATATCACATCTGTGTTTTCAAAGTGGGACTCTTGGATTGCAAAATAGGTGAAATGGCAGATTTAAGATCTGATGGAAAGTTGGAAAAGCCTACTATCCCGTAGGCAATTGACGCCCTTTATTACTTTTTTTTTAGAAAATACTCTTCATCTTTACATGATGCCATGAAGCTCATTGAAGTCCAGTCATCATTTTATTCTTAAAAGGTTACAGAACAGGTATGAAAATCCTGTGAAATAACTGGCATTCTACAGTTTGCTTATCCAAAATACAAGGCTATTAGAATAAAGCAGAAGTCTCCAAATTTGGCAGCTTTAAGACTTGTGGACTTCAGTTCCAATAATTCCTCAACCAGCCATGTTGGCTGTGGTGTATTCTAGGAGTTGAAGTCCACAAGTCTTAAAGTTGACATGTTTAGAGACCCCTGGAATAAAGTATAAGTAAAAAAGGATTGATTTATTTAGATGAAAATAGATGCAGTTCAAAATGTGCATGCAGTGTATTTCTTTTATTTTCTATGCTTTTATTTTAATCTGGACATAAGTAGTGTGGTATTTAACCTTTTCCCCAATTAAATTCAGGATAATCTGTTTAAGCCTTTTACTGTTCACATTTCCGCTATTCATATTTAATTTGCTTGTCAGCTATTTAAAAAGACAAATGTTTTTGGGCTGCAAGCCTAAACATTGTAAGGGTGTTTCAGTTTCACAGACTTAAATGTGCTAGCAGTTGTCTAGCATGGAGGCTCATAAATGGCTTGTATTTGTATTTTGTTCTGATGAGGCATCAAATAAAGTTTGTCATATCCATATCAAGAGATACTGGTGCCATCAACATGCAGATGGCACTCCAATTTCTCTTTTGCTTTCATATTTCAATCATCAGACCACTACTGGTCTCAGTTCTAGCTTTATTTGAATGAAGAGGAACAAATTAAAGCCTATCATGACAAGATACTTGCCAGAGATAAAGGGAATAGGTTTTTAAAGCAGCAGTTTGTATTTTAGGAGTGCTTTCTCTCAGTTTCATTTTTTGTCAAGTGTGGGCGGTGGGGGTGGGGGGAAGAGACTTTTTTTTGGTGAAATCATATTTTACTTGAATTGCCCGTGCTTTAATCTAAAGTTCTCAAATTCAGACTATCACAAAGGCCACCTCATAATAACCCCATGAAGACTATTTATTAACCTAAGGTCTGAAGCACTGAAATATTTTAATACGGTGGCACAGTGGTTTATACTGAGTGGGAGGTGAAAAACATCACAATGGACCCTCAAATGTATTAGCTATTTTTTTTATTACAAAACACAGAATCTTGTGAAACATCTGCAAAACAACCATTTCACTAAGGCTGCATAGCTGGATAGGTTTTCCATTAACAAAAATGCAATGATTGGCTTTATTACTGAATTAGAGTCTAATATTTTTTTTCATGATCATATCTACGATACTCTAAGAAACCCCTACCAACAAGAGCTGACCAAATCCTTTTTATTTTTTTCTCTTCTTACCAAGCGAAGAAATTTTCCTTTCCTTTTCTCATTACTGTTCTGTCTCGTTAATTCTTTTGCCTAGTGGAAATATGTGATTTATTGTTTTTACATGGTAGAGAAATCCTGACAACTAAGCATCCAGATGTGTAGTCTCTTTCTCACCCAACTCCACTTCCTCTCCTCCGTTGGGCAGCCATATTTTCCTAGCTCATACTAGCAGACCAAACATTATCTTTATGCAGTACAACCAATGTTCAGAGAGATCAGGGCCATCAAAATGGATTGCCTGCAACAGAGTGGGCAAGAGAACAACACTGGATGCTGATGGTAGCAATGTCAATACAAACAATATTTCAGGGATTTCTCTGCCAGTATAGATAGTAGTTGGGGGGGGGAAAGGAATTTTAATATTTTGCTTATGAAATAAGATAAATTGTTTCCAATTTTGTTTCATACCATGCAGATTGATCATTGGTTTACATTTTTTGCTGTACTTTTAACATTTGAATGCCTGTCCCACCCAGTTCCTGGAGGATAAAGCCTGTTTCAGTTCATTTAAAAAACTCACTTTTCACTGCTGTTGTTTGATAAGTTACAAATGGTTTGGATTTTTATCATGAATCGGATGAACCCACAAAGCAGTTCTCTGACTCAGCGTAGGCGAATGGCTCTTGGCATTGTCATTCTTCTTCTGGTTGATGTCATATGGGTTGCTTCTTCCGAACTCACATCGGTAAGAATCTTGCTATAATGCAACAATATTGTGATCTTAATTATTTATTTATTTTTACCTAAGTGAAACTAGTAGTATTTGACTACAGGGAATACTGCCCATCTCACTGTTAGCCACTATTTGCTAAACTAATTAATCAAACCTTGTAAGGTTTTTTAGAACAAGCTTTAGATTATACAGTCATGTGAAAAAGCAAATGCACCCCATTGAAATGTTTCAACTGATTGAAACATGTACATACAACAAATATCATGCACTAATTACATTTTGTAGATCATTTTATAATTCAATGGTTCTGAAATGGACAAGTCAAAGACTGGACCCAATTCACAATACTAGATAAGTAATTGTTGTGCCAGTTTCCTTTGAATAAAACTAAAACTGTGGCTATTTTTGAAGTAAAATTGATTTTCATGCTAATGCAACCCACCTTTAGAGAGATGGTAAGTTTTGTAAGTTCCTTCTGCCCCCTTCCCCCCCCCCCAAAAAAAAAACTGCTTACCACTTCCAAGTGATTGTAATATTCAGGTAATCCTTGACTTACAAGCATTCATTTAGTGACCATTCGAAGTTACAACCGCACTGATAAAAGTGACTAATGACCACTGCAGCATCCCAAGGTCATGTGATCAAAATTCAGATTTGTGGCAGTTGGTTTATATTTATGACAGTGACAATGTCCCGGGGTCATCTGATCACCTTTTGTGACTTTCTGACAAATCGATGGGAAAGCCAGATTCACTTAACAACCACATTACTAACTTAACAACTGCAGTGATTCACTTAACTATGCCAACAAAGATCATAAAATGGGGCAAAATTCACTTAAGAACTCTCTTGTTTAGCAACAGAAATGTTGGGATCAAATGTGGTTGTAAGTTGAGGACTGCATAGATATATCACATTTTGATATCTAGCTGCATTTTTTTTTCCCTATTTACCTCTTGATTGATTGATTACGTGCCCTCAAGTCACTGTCAACTCTGAGTGACCACATAGATAAGCGGGTTATCCACAATCATTCCTTCTCAAATCCATGTACTAGGAATTTGGTGTCCCATCAGTTGTCCTGTAAAATGTTTACTTCAAGAAATTACCCTAAAATGTGATCCATCAGGCTTGTCCATTCTCTTGGAATTTCAGCTGCAACAGATAACCTTGCAAAGGATTTGCAAGTAGCAAAATTGCATACCATCATATGTTAGAATATTTAATAAATCAGTACATTTATTTTTGCTAGCCAAGAAATATGCTAATAATTTATGGTATGGAGAACAGTAACCTAATACAAATCCTGCTCTTGACTGAGATTGAATACGAATCTAGGAATGCTGTATTTCTAAAATCACTTTTCCATGTTTGAAGGTCCATGTATCTTAATGAGTTTATGAGTGATGGCCTTTTTCTCCTTTTCTCTGCAGTATGTTTTCACTATGTATAAAAAACCATTCTTCAGTACGTTTGCGAAAACATCCATGTTTGTTCTTTACCTCTTGGGATTCATCATCTGGAAACCATGGAGGCAACAGTGCACACGTGGGTTTCGTGGAAGGCATGCAGCTTTTGTAAGTGTTGTTCTATTTATTGATTTTTATCAATATTGTGGGGGATTTATGCGCAAGATCAAAGTGTAAAATAGAGACAAAAATCCACATAAAGTCATTTCCAAATATTCAGTCTGTACAATAATACTTTCATAAGTCTAGCATTTCAAAATGAATCTTTGCATAAACAAAAACAGTAATGCTACTTAGGGAAATTAATATGAACATCTAGCTTGTCTTTGGAATCAGTAGTTAGCATGTGGTTTATATTGCTTCTGATACTCTGCCTCTAGCTGAAGTGATATTAGTCCATTGCAAAGATGTCACACTAAATGTTGTCTTAAGAAAAATTGTTTTGTGAAAGTTTATTTCTTTATTAAGATATCTGTAGTTTTTCTATTGATAAAATGCAATAAACCCAGTCATTGTGCTACTTACAATATCCCATGAGAAAATGAGAGCTAATTCAGTTTTTTTCCCCTCTGAACTCTCATAGCTAGATTCTTGACACATCTTGCTATATATGAAAATGAAGGGCTCTATAATTATATTCATCTATTTGTTTATTTATATCTCACCTTTATTATTTTTATAAATAATTTAAGGTGGTGAACACACACACTATTCTTTTCTCCTCCTATTTTTCCCATAGTAACAACTGTAACAGGTGGGTTGAGAAAGAGTGACTGGACCACAATTACCTAGCTGGTTTTCATGCCTAAAACGGAACTAGAACTCACTGTCTCCTGGCTTCTAGGCTGGTGAATTAACTATTAGCTCATGAACTCAATCAGAAGACTAGTTAGATTTCAGCGTATTACATAGAATTTTATGGCAATTTCACTTCCTTCTTAGTCTCTTTATTTTGCATCTTAAATACATGTTTATTTTATTCAGATTATCATTTGCCATGAAGTGTCCTGGCATCCAAATAGCTGGAGATAAGCAAGAAGGCTATACAAAACTAAAAATTGGTTCCTAGTGGTACTTTGGAGCATGCATGGGCCTTTGTCTCTATCTCTTTAAAGCAGCCATGGCTTTTGCTGGAATCACAAAAGTGCCCTCTGCAGAGGCTGCATGATCCTGAGAAGAAGTGTAGATGCCTTAAAGAGGTGCTTTTTTTTAAGATTAGAATCCAAGCACCAAACAGCCCAAATAATAGAATATTTTATAGCTTAATAAGGGCTTAAAAATGATTCTGAGCTCTTGTTTATAGTTACCAAATGTCCCTTTTGAGATCTGTGGTTACTTGCAAATGATAATATGGAAGGTTGAATGCTTAGATAAGCATTTTTAACTTAAGTTTCTAGCTGGAGAATGGACAACAATTATAATGCCCAAATGGCAGAGGCAGTGATTATTGCTAATGAAACTTGCAAGCCAGATGTGGGAATTCAGGGTTAGTAAATGTTGATTTGAAAACCATTTATATGATTTCTTATGGAAGAAAAAAAATGTTAAACTATTCGATAAAATGTGTTATGAACAATACATCATAGCCTGCTTTTTGTTTATTTTTGACTGGCTTCTAGACTAGTGTTCAGCTTACTTACTAACAACTAGATAATTGGGAAAAACATCCAAACTTTATAGTCAGCTTGCCATATGCCCCTGATCACATTTGGTTTTATTGCAGTGACACTGTTTATCATCTCTTATTCTTCTCTTGGAATAGCTTTTTATGCCATGGTAAGTTTTGGCTTTGAAACATGTCAGTTCAGGATCAAGATGGAGGAAGAATCAGAATGTGGCTGTCAATGGGCCATTTTTCCTCAATCTGTATCTCAGTCAAAACTATTTATGATAATAATATTCTCTAACTTAAACATACTTTTTAAAATCAGAGCACTAGGTATATATTAACAGAATCTGAGGTGTCAAATTTCTGCTTAGTTTGCAGATGCTGAAAGTTATTTTGCCACTTGTACAACTGACAATACTGTGAATAGTGCTTTGGTAAGTTTTCTCATTTAAGCATTGTATTGCAGTATGGCAATATTTATTCATATTTTTTCAAATTAATACTAAAATAAAAATAGATCCCAAAAATATATTTTGTAGGTTTGAACAAAAGCTGATTAAACATGATAAATAGAACCATAGTAATAAATATGTCTGATTTGTAAAGGTATTTTATATTTGACTTTGGGAAATAAGTCTTAATAGTTCAAGATTTCCTCAGTTATTTGTTTGCATAAAGCTATTTTGGTTGTGTAGTGGTTAAGACATCAGGCCAGAAACCAAGACTTTGTGAGTTCTATTTCCACCTGGGGCACAAAGTCAGCGGGGTGACCTTGGGCCAGTCATTTTGTCTCGGCTCTAGGAAGGAGGCAATGCCAAACCACTTCTGAAAAACTTGGCTGGGAAGATTACAGGGCCTTTTACTGAATGGCAGAAAAAATGTGATGGGCTGAAGTGCCATCTTATAATGCAAAGTAGAAGTTTTTATATAGTTAGCTGTTCCTCTCTCAACCAACACCATCAAAGTGAAAATTAATTTAATAGGGAGGGTTTTGTTTTCTTTTTTGTTAGTTTGTTTTTGGATTGTTGTGCACTGAAATCCATGCTAATTATCACATTCTTGTGGAAATATGTCTGAAAAATCCAGAAAGGGGATATATTTGCAGGGATGCAAAGCCAATTGGAAACTGAGGGACACATTGTATACTAGGTGGCCTATGCACATGTGACTACAGTCTTTATAATTAAGGACCAATTTGTTATTGTACCAAAATAAATTTCTCTTATTTCTAAAAATATAAATTCATGTCAGGATTAAATAGTCAGTTGCGCGGTCATAAAATGGAATTGTGCATGCCGGGAAGTTTATCAATTTACATGAAGAACATGAGGTTATATTTTTGCTTGGAGGAGGATTGCCTAGGGGCCTCCTATAGAAATGAGAAGGTTGTGCTTGAAATTCTGGGTATGCCAAATATACAGCTGGTCTAAGCAGTGGGATTTTAATTCTATTTAGTTCTGTATAGTGTTGAGTACCTTTTTGTTCATCGCATTGCCCAGAGCTCTTGATTTTGTTTTGATAACTGTGTTACATGACTGGGAATTGGTTATGTTGCATTTCAGAGTGAACCTTTGTACGTTCCTGTAAAGTTTCATGATTTGCCAAGTGAAAAAAGTAGCAGCATTAACAGTGATGCTGAAAAAAGTAAGTACATATTTCAAAATGTTTTATATCACCCATGTCCATGTAATGCTAGAAATATGAAAATTCAGAGTTGATGGCTTTTGTCTTTTAGATAAATATTTGTGTGTGTGTGTGTGTATGTGTGCGTGTAGTAAATGTAAACTTAAAAAGCTTTTATAAATTCAAAAATAAAATGATGGCTTTAACCAAAAATAGATGTATTAATGAAACAGTCAAATCACATTAATTTTTGCACAAGGCAAATGATGAAATTGTGATTGATAATCCCATTCATGAAATAGGAAATATGCAAAATAATTCCTAAATGGAACATCTTAAGTTTCAATGAAATGTTAGTGAAATCGTAAGAAGAAACAGTAATTCTGAAGTTGTTTAGGACTAGAGTATATAAAAGATTTAAAATCAAACCATGTTGAATTGAAATAATCCATTTCAGGTTAAAGGTCAAATGAGAAATTTTCAACATTTTGGCAATGTTTGCCTTCACAAATTATTTTGAATACAAAGCAATTATTCTGAGGTTGAAACATTTTATTTATTTATTTATTTATTTATTTATTTATTTATTTATTTATTTGATTTATATACCGCCCTTCTCCCGAAGGACTCAGGGCGGTGTACAGGGCAACAAAAATAAGAATACAGGATACAAGATTTAAAGTATTTAAATATTAAGTATTTATTTCTAGAATAATCTGCAGTGCCTGTTGCAAATGATGGCCTCCTACGCAAGACAACGTATTTTGATTTCAAATGAAACATTTCTAATTTGAAATGGTTTGAATTCAGAATATTTTGCATAAAATGACTTAGCACTGAGAATACCATTGTTTACTATCTTACAATGCTAGCCATTCAAAATACTTTCGATGGAAAAGCAAGCTATAGATTTATACAATTCAATTTGTATTTATTACACAAATAATACTTTGTTTATGCAAACATAACACATTAGCGCCATTAAATAACAGCACATGTGCAATATGGATTAGACACCTTTGGTGTTATTTTTATTTATCTGTCTTAGAGGAATTAAATTTGAATATATACTGTACATGAAATTAAAAGATGCTTAGTTGTCCTATTCCTATTTCTTTAGAAAATAAGAATCTAGAACTAGAAACAGCATTTTTCACATTTGGTATACTTAGTGAGTTTTGTAGGTCTTTGGTTGAATTAACCACAAGATGGTGTAAAAACCATGCCATGCTTAAAACCAAAGGTATAATCTTAAATGCATGAATCAGATTTTAAATACCAAATTCATGAAAAATACATTCTTGTTGAAAGCAAATCAGTTATTCTAAATTGAGGAATTCTGACTTGTTCTTTAAATAAATACAATTGGTATAAATCATTTAAAATCTCTTAGAGTAAAATCTGCAGTCCCAGCTTCTCTTTTCTGTATAATAATTCATGCTGCTGATGTAAACCTTTAACATGGGGAGGAACCTTATCTTGCTGATTGTTTTTCTGTTCCAGTCTAATACACAAAATGACCTGCACCATTTTTTTCCCTACCTAAAGCTCCCAAAAAACCACGTGTAAGATTCAGTAACATTATGGAGATTCGACAACTCCCAGCAAATCATGCACTGGAAGCAAAGCTGTCTCGTATGTCTTACCCAACAGTTAAAGAGCAGGATTCAATATTAAAAGCTGTAGGAAAGCTTACTGCACCTCAAGTAGCCAAAATCAGCTTTTTCTTTTGCTTTGTGGTACGTCATCTATTTTTAATTATTGCAGGGTATAAATTATTGAGTCTTTTAACTCTGGTATATTTCCTTAATAGAAGATAAATCATTTGGGGTATCAACTGTTTAACCTTGTTCATATCATTAAGGGAACTGCATAATTTTGAGTTATCCCCTAATTGATTTAAAGACAATGGATCAGACAATTTTAATGAGCAAAAGCTTCTATTCATTGTGGGAAAAGATATCTATATTTTATGTTTTCACTCCTCTTGCAGTAATTCCCTCAAACCAACACTTTAACTAATGAGTATTTATTTGTTATTTACTTGTAATTATGTTGCTTCAAATTTCCTATCATCCATCAGACATCAAAACTTGGAGATATATTTTCCTTGCCTCCATTAGTATAAAAGTGACAAAATTCCATGATTAATTTTCTGAAACTGATCTAGATTCATTAATCCTCACATGGCATTTTGAGTTGGGAAGTAGTGCATTTATAGATCTTAGAATGTATTTGTTATTGATATGTACGTACATTCCATTAATTTCAGTCGTCACAAAATGTATATAATTATATTCTAGCATTGAGATATATATCTGCAAATTTAAGTTGCCTGTAAATTCAGTCTGATGTCAGAAAATTTGTTCAGCAATTTAGAAAAAGGAAATGTGTTTTTTCCCCAGTTCTTGAAAAATTAAGCTTTCCAGCAGTTACATTTCCTCTTTTAGTGGCTTTACTCCAGGAAACAAGTTAATTTCTATCAAATTAGCCATGATTAACTTGTCCTATTTGTTATAAAGGTTTGAACTCCATTTAACTGAACAGTTGTATGAATATGTAATTAACTTTGTCTGATTTGAAGTCAACATGTTGGTATTTTCATGTTCCAGTCAGTTTATGATTGCTATCATTCAGAGCATTTCACAAAAAATAGCTGTCTAATCTAGATGTATATTTACAATTACTATTATTTCTCAGCAGGCATTCACAGCCATGTATAATACATATTGTTAGTATTTTCATAAACTATCGGGAGGCAGGAGGAAGTTTTCCCCATTCACAAATGAGGAAAAAAATAACATAGTGATGTAGCATAAAGCTACTTGCCACCCACTTCTAGCTTCTGTACCTCCTAATTATCACCTTTCCGTAATGTTCTCTGAGTTTGGTTGTTTGCTTGTAGACTAATGACATTATTGGTGTTAGTGAATATGGGATTTTCTCCCTGTTCATATACAGTAGCTTGCCCTGTCAACGTTGGTGAGGGTGTTGTTTACTTCTTGGTATTTCCTTGACTAGGGTATTGTTTTCTGCATGATTGTTTGTCCGATTTAATCCCTCCTTGGGTGTTGGTTGCTGGAGCGGTTTCTTCTTAGCTTTTTTATTCTCTGTTTTTGATGATGTATAAACGTGGTTTACCTCTATGTGTCTGTTGTTGGTTGATTTGTTTGATGCCAAGTTTCCAGGGATTCTGTAATATTTATGAATTTATCTTGGTCTAGGATGCTCACAGTTTCCAAGTTGAAAGTACAGTTGAATCTATCCATGGGTTGGGAGATTAAGGCGTTTTCATCATATCTTCTGGCTTCTAGTTGGGGTTCATGGCTCTGTTCTGTTAGTTTTCTGCCTAACTATCCTACATAGTGGCTGTTACAATCATTATACTGTATGTTGTAGATGAGTCCTGGTTTTTACTTCTTGGGCTCCATATATATATGGAGCAAACCCTCATTTACTAGCACTGATGATGTTACCTAGTAGCTCCAAGCAAACAACCAAACTCAGCACCAAGGAACCCTTAAGCTCAGGATTACTTCCTGAGCTACATATATTCTCTTTTATTGCTAGTTCTTCTCTTTGTCATTTTTTTCTGAGCAGGTCAGCACACTAGCGAATAAAACAATGGGCTGTAGCCAGCTACTTATTATTATTTTCAAAGGATGGCTATTTTCTCAGGACCCTTTAGGGCTAATAAGTATACATGCAAGTGGATATGATGTTGGAGACTGGTGTTTTGCTAATCACGTGCTAGTTTCCTATTATTATTATTTTTTACTAAAAAAATGTATTTCAAAGCAAGTTACAAAAGGGAAGAGAGACTAGAGGTTCCAAGACTGGTGTCAATAGATATACTCGAGGCAAGGAAGCTTAGCCAGATATTTCTGTTTGTGTTATAATTGCCTAATCCTTTCCTTCTAAGTCATTGAAGAGGCAGTTGATCAAAAAGGCTTTATTCTAACTTTTCTAGTTAAAAAAAACCCATAAAAGAACCCCTTTTCATTTTTCTAGCAAATGCTTAGAACAGGGGTCTTCAAACTTGGCCTTTTTACGACCTGTGGACTTCAACTCCCAGAATTCCTCAGCCAGGTACGCTGGCTGAGGAATTCTGGGAGTTGAAGTCCACAAGTCCTAAAAGGGCCAAGTCTGAAGATCCCTGGCTTAGAAGAAGCAAATGCCTTTTCCTCTCAGTTTCAATCTGTGGGGGGGGGGGGGAAGAGGAAGAAAGGAAGGCAGTCTTTGAAGCTGCTATAAGAGGTGGTGAGGATCACTGCAACTGAGTGCATGGCAGTATAATCATGCGGGTACCTAATTGGCCTGCTAGCTAAGTGCAGGAAGCATACCAGTAGTGATGGCATCCAGGAAAATACAGAGCTCTGGGGTGATGTGAAAGATCTCTCCCATGTTCTTTAAGGCAAACAACAGGCAGGCCTTGAATACTTAGGAAAATGAAAGAAGCAAAGAGGTTTTCAGCCCCTCTCCAAACTCCTGCAGCATTGTGAACAAAGAGGAGCAGAAGTAAGCACAGCCTGAAGAACCAGATAACACCAATTGCAGTGACCCTCTTCCATCAAACAAGGAATTGGGCAGCATCAATTGCAGCATTTTTAAATGTCACCAGAAGACACTTACAAAGATGATTTTTTTTTGGCAGATGGACCTGGACTAGGTACCAGCAGCAGTGACCTCGATGGTACCTAGAAGCCTCATAACACCAAGAAAAGCTGGCAGCAGCAGTAAAAACACTTGATTCAATATTCCTTGTAACATTGTTAAGATAGCGACAGAAGAATTGAGAATCTTTAGACAGTGTGTCAGAGGAATAGGAAGTAAACCCTGATAGATCAAAGGAGAAACAAACCAGTTTTTAGGGTCAGTAATGCTTAGGACCCTGAAGACAGATTTCTGTTGGGTCCAATATATCTATGTAGAAATGGCCAACACCAACATTCCCAAGGGTAATTTTCATGAATTTTACACAGCACTAAATATGCTCATGACATCTCTTCAGAGAAGCTGGAAGAAAGGGAAGCTTGGCAACCTGAATTCCACAAGATCATCAAATGTTTTCTATTATTCTTTTCCCAAGAGGAAAATGAAGCACTCATGGATTCTACAGAACACAGAAAGTACACAACATTAAAAGAAAGCAAAGGACTGGATATATGGATGACAGATCTTTTCTTAGAAATACAAAGGATGCCAGATGTGTCAAGGCCCAATTCATTATCTGGATTTTATACCTGGAAATTGAGTGGGAAGATCTGAGCTCCAGCTTTTCAGGTTTGGCAGTGGAATCCATCTTAATATCCAGATGCTCAGGCATCTGGATACTAATGATGAGATTCTGGAGTTTCTAGCAGAAAGGTACAAATGTATTGTATAGACCAAGGGTCCCCAACCCCCGGTCCATGGATCAGTACCGGGCCACGCCATGCCAGCAACCAGTCTGCACAAGCAAGCAAAGCCTCATCCACGGGATGCAGGCAGCACACAAAACCACGGCCCCTTTGGTCCACAAAAAACCCTCTCTCCACGGAACCGGTCCCTGGTGCCCAAAAGGTTGGGGGCCTCTGGTGTAGACAAGTAATTTGCCTTATGTTCTGTTCAGCAAATGACATCTCTGTCTTGCCACATTCAGATACCCCACTTCTTCAGAGATCCAAGCCTACCCTGTGTTTATCCTCTATTGCACAGGTGTCAAACTCGTGACGTCACGTGACGTGTGGCGACGTATCGTGACTTTTTTCCCATTGCCGGCAATGGGGTGGGCACAGTTTTGGTCTGGGCCTGCAGTTTTACAACCTTGCTCTATTGGGATGTTTATGGGAATTGTTATTGTTTCTTTTGATAAGTCTGTAATGCTGGAGAAATTGGAAGAAAAGAGAAGAAGAGGATGACAGCAGCAAAGTGATGGACTTGATTATCAAGAGTCCCAAAATGTTGAGAACATTTCTTGTAGAAAACCTAACCAATGCAGTCACTATAAATTGACACAACTTGATAGCACATGATCAGTCAAGAGTCCTAATAATATATTTGAAATGCTCCCGTGTGGTTCAGGAGGCCAGTAATCTTTTCCTTTCTTACAAAAGAGAGAATTTGAGAATTGCGCAATTCACTGTCAACTGAAGGGGTTAGTTGAATGCATTATGTTGAAATATTCTGACAGTACGAAACAGCTTTCTTCTAGCATTGCAACTATACATCAAAGTAGTCCTGCTAATAGACATCTGTAAGCAAACTGCATGCATGAAATTGTCTACATTCATTAGACATTACCAGACAGACCGGTTTGCCTCAGCAAATGCTACTTTGGGTCACATTGCTTTAAAGAAGGTGCTTTAATTTTTACTCTCCCTCCCTAAGAATACTGCTGCAGTATATACTTTTGTTCTCCACTCCGTTTTTTGGTGAGGAAAGTGTTGTGGAGCTTCACTGCAAATTATTCTTCAGATTCCTAAAAGATGGATTCAGCCTTCCCACCTTGCAATCAGGGACAGGAATCAGTATAAGCAAATGGAAGTCAGATTCCTCAGTCTACTGTTTACTATCAGTAAGTGATAACTGATGGATAGGGCCCTTCCCTACATTTCTACATTCCTCTGGTCAGTCGCAAGCACTTGCAAGGATTATGTAGTTTTTTTTTAAAAAAAAAGTTTTATTACAAACAATTGAAGCTAGTGCTTTAAAGTCAGTGAAGGAGGGTTTCCTTCTTGGAACAGGAAGAACTCCTATCAGAATAGGTAGACTTAACCTGTCTGTAGGGTTTTATTCTGGGATCAGAAGAGTAGTTTACAGTAAATTCAGCTTCTCCTTTTCCTTAATGCAGGTCAGTTTTATTGTGTGTAAGCTCTTGCTATGCTCTGAATGTAGACCATTTAAGCAGTCTTTTTTTAATGTTTTACAAGGCTTTTTTTCCCCGACTTTCAAAGCAGTTACTCAAACAAGAAATTGAATGTTATGCTAACATCTACTGTTTCATGTTCTAGTGGTTCTTGGCAAATTTCTCTTATCAAGAAGCACTTTCAGACACTCAAGTGGCAATAGTTAACATTCTGTCATCAACCTCTGGTAAGAAATGAAGATATATTCTAAAACGGTTGTCATCCTTCATTCAAATGGCCTCTTTGCATATTTAAGAAAAATACAGTTATCTGTTCTGCATCACTTCTAATGAGAGAGAGAGTGAAAGAGAGAGAGAGAGAGAGAGAGAGAGAGAATGATGTTGAAGGGTGTTTTTTTTTTTTTTGAAAAAAGGCAGCCATGGAGTGAGGTAGCCCATGTCATCGTTTAGAGTTCAGGTTCAACAAGCAGCCCTGTAGAGCATGGGTGTCAAACTGCTGGCCCGCGGGCTGGATGTGTCATGCCGAAACCGTGCCCACCCCATTGCCGGCAATTGAAAAAAAAAAGTTGCAATATGTTGCAACATGTCATGTGACGTTGTGAGTTTGACACTCCTGGTCTAGAGGTTTTTTCAGCAGCTCATCAGTGGTATTGTTTAAAAGCCACACTGATTATTACTGAGCAGTGATTCCCACATTGTGACGGCAGCAATGATAAAAGTGTGTGTCTATGTGATTATTACAATTTCTGCAATATTTGCTTTTGCTGAATAAGCATTGGGACATGAGAAAAATGAACAGGGCAACATACAGTACTAAGAAAACATTTTTGCATAAATTTGAATGTATTAGTATCTTGTTTGTTTGTTTATCAAACTTATTGGCTGCCCATCTTACCACAGTGTAAGATTTATATGCTGCTAAACTGTAATCACCTCCTGGTGGTATACAAAAAAATAAAGCCAAAGCTGTACAAAATCAGCAGATCAAAATAAAGTAAGTAAATAGGAAGCATTTAAATAATTAACAATTAAAGTGTTCAGAGTTAGTAGTTAAACAATTAACAAATCAAATCCAGTTCCAGGTGTCACTCAGTCTCCAAAAAGTATTGTAAAAATCTTCATACTTTTCCAAAAGCCAACACCATCCATTTGTAAATGAGATAAATAAAAATAATAATAAAAGCTTTGTTAAATAAAAGTTAACTTCATTTCATTTCTTTCTGCAACAAATATATATGAATCGAAGACATTCTATTTTTAAAAAAGGATTATTATTTTAACTTTACTTAAAGAAATGTTACCAGTATTTTGTTTTAATAAAATAAAATGTCTAAATCCAATATAATATGTTTGTTGTAACGGATTTTACATTGTAATTTTGTTTAGGCCCAAGATTAACTTAATGTGGATCTAACTATTATCTTTTGATTATTATGTTTCAGTCTTACGTTTTTATTTGATCATGCACACAGTATTCTTTTGTTGTTTTCGCAGGATTATTTACCTTAATCTTTGCTGCAGTGTTTCCAAGTAATAGTGGAGATAGATTTACCCTCTCAAAATTGTTAGCTGTCATTTTAAGGTAGGAATATAGACTCCTTAATCTTCAATTTTTTTCTTCCCAACAGACTTGAGTTTTCTTATATTCTTCTAGATAGTTGGATTTACTAGTGGAGATTTTGTTACTATTTTTAGATTTAGATGCAGCTAGTTGTATACAGCTACATGAAAAATTATTGAAAGTAATTTACAGAATGTGCTAGAAATACTGCTTCTGTGTTGCCACTGCCCTGCTAAAGGGGCTGTGTCTCAGCTGCATTATGAACCATCTGAGTTTTGTTTAACATCGCCAAGTGAGCTTCTTAAAGCAGATAATTTTGTGAAGATTAAGTTCGCATGTGATATTAAACTGTGGTTTCACATTTACTAACCATGTTTTATGGAATAAACTGGTGGCTGGATTCATACCATACACAAATTAAAACCAA
The DNA here is from genome assembly GCF_964194415.1 of Vipera berus. Lineage (NCBI taxonomy): Eukaryota > Metazoa > Chordata > Lepidosauria > Squamata > Viperidae > Vipera > Vipera berus. Next base: position 136,427,427 of record NC_138202.1, read on the forward strand.
ATACAAGTAGTCTTCACTTACTAACTGCAATTGTGACGGACAACTCTGTTGCTAAGCAACATGGATGCAAAGTGAAAGATCAAGTGACCATGCCAATTTATGTTAGCTCCAGCTGTGGCTGTTAAGCAAGTCACCCACAGAATGATGTCACATGACCATGACTTGTGACTTCCTACCGTCTTCCCCACTGATTTTGCTTGTCAGATGCTGGCCTTGAAGGCTACCAATGGTGATATATGACCATGGGAGACTGATAGTTGTAAATGCACACCCATTGCCAAGGGCCTGACTTGGAGTCTTGTAATTATGGGGATACTGTGATTTGCCACAACTTCAAGGACCTGTTATAAATCTTTTTCAGTGCTGTCATAACTTTGAATAGTCATTGAATGAGTGAACAGTAAGCAAGGACTATCTGTAAACCATCCTATGCAAACAAGGCCATGATTTGGATACCTATGTAATGTTTTTGTTGGTTGGAATCATATTCATGCACATCACTCTTAAGCATGGTTTATTTTAAGCTAGCTATACTGGCTAGGACAGGGGTAGGGGTAGGTAGCATAGCTGGCTCAGGAATTCTGGGAGTTGAAGTCCACGAGTCATAAAAGAGCCAAGGTTGCCTACCCTGGGCTAGGATCTCACATCTTGCTCATCAATTTTGGTTTAAAATGAAAAAAACTGTGACTTGTTGGACAAACAACAGTGACCTAATTTCAACAATGATAAATATAGAGGTAGACCTCCACTTAGAACCATTTATTTATTGATTGTTTGAAGTTACAACAGCACTGAAATAGTGACTCATGACTGGTTCTCACGCATACAACTGTTGCAACATCCCCTGGTCATGTGATCAGAATTCAGGTCCTTGGCAACCGGCATGTGTTTACGATGGTTGCAGCATGCCAGAGTCATGTGATCGCCATTTGCAACCTTTCCAGCTGGCTTCTGACAAGCAAAGCAAATGGAGGAAGCTTAACGACCACATGATTCACTTACCAACTGCAGTGGTTCACTTAACAACTGTGGCAAAGAAGGACCTAAAATGGGGCAAAGCTCACTTAACAACTGCCTTGCTTAACAGTGGAAATGTTGGTCATAGTTGTATTTGTAAGTGGAGGGCTACATTGATTTAATGTAATGATTACATTTAATCATGTAATACATTGATTTACTCTGTACAACTAAGCTGTGTTAAATCATGGGATTGATTTAAAATGGGCTGTGAATGCAGTCCCAGGGAGCAAAAGTGATGTGATCTCACCAGAAGAGGAATGTAGAAGAGCAAAGTTCTTAATCCTAGGCTTGTTTGCGCAGCATACACGTTCACATTGCTTAATGTAATCCCCTCCCACAAATCATCCCAGGCCATTCATTTATTGTGGGCAGTAATCTCTAGCAAATCAAAAGAGCTGAAATCGTACAGGAATTTGAAACTTTGCAAACGTGAATGCTCCACCTTACTCCGTTTCACCCATATTTGCACTAAACCTCCTGATGGGCACCTATCAGAAGTGGTGAGGGAAAAGATATATCTGCTACCTTTTATTCTGGATCACGCTGGGCAAAGTTCTGTGAAGAGCTTCCTGCCATGCAGGTGATGTGATTCTCTTCATGGAAGCAAAATGTCTGTGCCATTTGCTTCAGTGAGGCACTTTGTGTGACCTGGGTGTTTTCCTCTTTGCAATATGACTCTTGCAGCTTTGCAAAGGCTGATCAAAGCTAGAGGAGTCACCTCTGCAAATACTACAGTGAGGCAAATCCGTAAAGCCTAGCAGAGGGAAGCGACATGGTAGTGTTTTTTTTAACTTGCCTTTTAGGGGCACATTGATTTGTAAAGTGGGTCCTGGTTGGGGGTGTGGTGCTTGGACCTTCATGGAAGGGAAACACTCCCTCAAAAGTTTGCACAGTTTGCTTTGTGTGTGCTTGACTTCTCCTATAGAGTGCTATGGAAAAAAGCGATTGCCTTAATAATGAGGTGCACCCATTGTGCTTCTGTAGGGTTTCTATTTTCTACTTTAATTCTTCCCAAAACCAGGGGGAAAAACCTTTCCCAATATAAATACTAGTGTCATGTCCCCTGTGGCACATGGAAACAGAACCAAAGCAACCAAGCTCAGCCGTCAACTCTTAAATGTATAGTCATTTTGGTTTGTAAACCATGGTTTATCACTGATGGTATATGGATTAATGGTCTATTCAAATAAGCCATAATTAATTTCACATGGTGTATGAACTCATCCCCTGAGAAGTGGCTATTCCCAAGTCCAGTTTGTTATTTATAGGGAAATATTCATCTCATAAGCCAGCCCCCCGCCCCACCCCCAATTTTTCTTCTTCTTGTCTTGATGTGCTGCGCTTGGGATGGCTTCTACTAATCTGTAATCTTCCTTTCTACTTCCCCAGGTCATTATACTTGCAAAGAAATGTTGTTCTTTTTCCTTTAAGATACTTTTTTTTCTGTAATTTTGAAAAAATTTGCTATTTAATCCATATAAATTGTATATAATTTCGAGGGCCATTGAAATACAACAATACGTAGTATTAAGGCAGTTATAAACACTCTTTATTGTTAACTCTTTTCATACAAACTGTTTGACTAAATTAACTAGAATATAATGCTTTATTTCTAAAATAGCATTGGAGGTGTTGTTCTTGTGAATTTGTCTGGATCTGAGAAATCTGCAGGAAGAGATACAATAGGTATTTTTTTAATTCTTCACAATAACTTGAAGTGCTTGAGGAATGTTGCTTTATATTTTTATTCAAAAAAATGACAAAAATACATAAAGAGTAGAAAGTTAATTTTAATAGCTGAATCTATAGTGATATTTGTATGCCACTATGAGGAGTAAGAGGCAAAAATGCCTCTGAATAAATAAATGTATATAGAAGAGTATTCATTTTGAAAGAATCATGTTTTTTTTTAAAAAAAAGAAATAATTTGCTGCAAGATCCTACCATTTTTCTAATTTGCATAAATTATTTATTTGAATTAAAAACACCTTTAATAGCCTGTTAAACAAATAGATTACATTTAATTAATCTAGTGGCAATGCCTTGCTTTCTTATTTACAGGATCTCTCTGGTCTCTGATGGGAGCTATGCTGTATGCAATCTATATAGTTATGATAAAACGAAAAGTTGACAGAGAAGATAAACTCGATATTCCAATGTTTTTTGGTAAGAACGAATTTTAAGACATCTTTTTTCAATTTAGGACTGAATCTTGAACTTGATAATTTAGGTTCTGCAAAGTATACTTTGCGATGTAAGACTAACCCTTTGTTATGTGATCTGTTTGTTTATTCTGTTCCTGCAGGTTTTGTTGGCTTGTTTAACTTGCTGTTGCTTTGGCCCGGCTTCTTCCTACTCCATTATACTGGATTTGAGGTCTTTGAATTTCCCAATAAATTAACCCTAATGTGCATAGTCATTAATGGCCTTGTTGGAACTGTCCTGTCTGAATTCCTCTGGTTGTGGTATGTTTGCTGCTTTGATTATTAGGTTTCTTAACAACAATCTATATATACTGTAGGACCAACAGACGAAATTGTTTTTTCCCCCATAATGTATGTTTTGGAGACTGCTGTCTTTACCAAGTATTGATTATGACACAATACTGTCTACTGAAGAGCATCATTCCCTTCATCCTCTGTTGCTATCCCCCCAGACCAATGTTGCTTATTAAATATTAAAAGCTAGAATTTGGTTTTACATATCATGGTACGTAAATCATGTTTGAAAAAGCCTTTACAGTTGGACCCACAAATGATGGCCACAGTTTGGTTAACAAGAAATTAAGGCTGAGTTAACACATCAAATTATATTAATGTACTGCTTAACACAATGTGTATTGTAATGGTTTCAGTAGCCATCACCAGAAGACATGATATGACATGTGGCTGCTTGTCCAGACTTAGTGGATATTAATTTCAGGTGATTGTTTGGGATTGACCCTAGAATGCTAGTGTACAATTTTGAAATTTGTGCATTTGCCAACAAACCTAAAGCTATAGGGACACCACAAATGAAGCCAAATTACATCAACTTAATAATAGCAGGTGCAACTTTATTGCCAATTCTTTGCTTGGAGAAGATAGCTGGCCATAGATGAATGGCAACAGAAGAGAAGGAGAAGTTTATCCATAATTAAAAGAGCAAAGTTCTATCTGCATGTGCATGTTTTTTAAACAGAACCATTATGTCTAGACATATCTTACAAACATTTTCTAATTAGTGTGAATTGATTCCTTAAAATCAAATTATGGATATTCACATTTGGAGTATAAGGCTGTGTAAGTGTTGCTATCTCTGTATGTAGATAACTTAGTCTTTCACCAGATTGTCATTTAATCAGTAAACGGTGAAAATCTTCATACCGGTATATGAATTGCTATAAAGATAAGAACAATATATCTTGGCATAATACCTTAGCCTGAATCTGAAGAATTTTTTCAGAGCCAAATGAAATAGACAGACAGACAGACAGAGACAAGACAGATGTAGTTCTTGTTTAACAACTGCCTCATTTAGCAACCACTCGTGGTTTTGAAAAAATAACTTTGTGGCCAGTCCTCTCATTTATGACCCTTGCAGATCTGTAAATCAAAGGAAAGCTGAAATAAGGTCATAAGCACAGTTGCTGTTTCACTTCCACTTTACTTAACAACTAAGTTGCTGGTCCCAATTGTGGTTGCTAAATGTGGAATGCCTCTTTGAAACATGTCAGTGTATGTTAGCAGCAGTTACAGATAGCAAGTACACCTTTTGGAATCAGTTATTCTAGATGCGTAACATTAGACTTCATTAACTGCATCTGAAAATCTTGAGGTTTAGCGGAGGAGGTAGTTGCCCTTTGACTTCTTTGACAGGTTGCTCTAAGCCAGGGGTCTTCAAACTTGGCCCTTTTATGACTTGTGGACTTCAACTCCCAGAATTCCTCAGCCAGCTTTGCTGGCTGAGGAATTCTGGGAGTTGAAGTCCACAAGTCATAAAAGGGCCAAGTTTGAAGACCCCTGCTCTAAGCCCTGACATGTGTGGCAAATTAGCATATATGATATGCAGATAAAGGTATTAAACAGAAATACATGGTAAGACTAGAAAGATCTAATCAATAAATTAAGATGAAAATTATTAGTTTCCTAAGTATAACTAGGCCGAAGTACTTAAAAATTCTGCAAAACTCTGGTACACACTTGTGAAATTTGTTTCTGTGCCTCTATTTTTTTTAAAGTCTTTGTATTTTAACATTTTTTCCAGGGGCTGCTTTCTTACCTCATCATTGATAGGAACACTTGCCCTGAGCCTTACAATACCTCTGTCCATAATTGCTGACATATGCATGCAAAAGGTAATGCAAATTGTATTAAAGGCAGTGGTAAATATTACAGAAAATTCCAATAGAAATTTTTAAAATTCAATTTTTTAAAAAATTAAAAACCAAATTAACTTTCTTATATTTTAAATTTAAGAAAATCTTAAAAATTCCTAATGGAATCTTCATGAATAAAAGAGTTCTAATGCTGTTGCAAAAATAAATGTATTTAATTGTAGACAATAGGATCTGCTTGCCCATCAAAAGCTTTTAATGCTGTTGTTGCTGTTCTTGTTATTATTTTATTCTATTTTTTATATTTAGTTTGAGGCAGTGAACATATTTAATAATCCTGCCTCCTATTTTCCCTCGCAATAGTCCTGTAAAGTGATTTGGGCTGTGAGTGAGTGACTGGCCTGAAGTGACCTTGTCAGTTTTCATGCTTAAAAGAAGTCTCCCATTTTCCAGACTGGCATATTAACTACTACACCAAATTGACTCTCCATTCATAAAGCACAGGTGTTTGCAAGCAACAAAAACACTACAACACAAACCCACTGTTTTCAGAAAGCCTCAGATAGATGCCCATGGTGTTCATTGTACGTTCTCCAAATGAATTACTTTACTAAATAGTGTTATCTCTCCCTTGTGGTGTTTTGCTTCAGGAATCAGAATAAGGCAGGATGTAATGCTACCTGCAGTCAGTTGTGTCCTAATTCAGGGATACCCAACCTGTGGGCTGTGGCCACTACCATACTGTAGGCTATTAGCAATCGGGCCACATGAGTGGTGTGCTGGTGCATGTGCATCCCTACTTGTATGAGTGGCACCTCAAAGCTTCTCTCATGTAGAACTGCACATTCACATGTGCCAACACACCACTCATGGGGTCCGGTTCCCCTCTCCCTCCCCCCCAGCTGGGCCACCAAGCTGCAAAGGTTGGGGACCGCTGTGCTGATTCATTCATTTATTAACTATTTATTTTATTTTTATCCTACATATTATTTATATAAATAACTCAAGGTGGCAAGCATATCAAACACACCTCCTCCCTCCTATTTTTCCTACAACAACCCTGTGAGGTGGGTTGGGCTGAGAGAGAGTGTGATTGGCCCAAAGCCACTCACCTGGCTTTCATTTAAGCCAGTAATTGTTACATCATGAACATAAATTTAAAATATACTTATAGAGAGGAGGGATTTTACTGAATTTAGACTGTTATTTTCATGTAAAAGTTATTAGATAGGAATGTATTTTTAAAAATAAAATTTCAACAGGAAATTTCCAGGAAAACAAAGAAGCAAAAGCCTCAGTTACTGAATCACTGAAATATCTTACTAGCAACAATAGAAATATCATCTGTTCTCCATATTTATTTCTAATGTTGGTAAAATTTGCCCTCACTGTGACACTTTCACTCTAGAGTGAGATATTTCACAGATAGTGTGAAATTAGCATTTAATGCAGCTGTCAGTTTTAACTGTCAGCTGTAGCCTTGGTTGATGTCTAAGTTACAGTTCTGCCTCTTAAATTAAAGGATTCACACTTTATCTGGTGTCCTTTCCTGAAATGGTTCTCATCCCAAGTATGAGATTATTTTATCTTGCAGGCTTTATTCATTTCTACCACTTTACCCATCCAAACTGTAAAGTTCATCCATTGCCAAAACAGATCAAACATTTCTACTGTAAACATCTGCGTAGCTGTTTCAGAAACTTGAAATTTGTAACTAATTTAGAAGAACCATCAAAGAAGTATGACCCCCTTTTGTGGAAAGCAGCCTCATCCTTTTCCGCATTTGATTGCATTTGAATGAACACCATATTTCATCATTAGAGAAACACCCCAGAGAACCATATGCTTCTATACTCTTTCTTTCTTCTGATACAACTGCAGAGAGCTGAGAGAAACCCATTATTGGTTGAATTCAAATTAAACACACAATGAAAAATGTTTCCACTCTCTGCTTAAAGGTAGGGCATGAGGAGTGGGAAGCATGTGACTACAAGCATCAACCATAGCCAAGGTTGATGTCATGATGGAGCTTAAGACTCCAGATTGGATAGACATTACTGTAATCAAGATTTACTTAAGATTCTGGCTAAATATTCCTCTCATGTTCCCTTTCCTTTTCAGCTCCCTATTGCCCTCTAAATGTGTCTATCCTGACCCAAATCTGTGGGATATTTGTCTACTTTTACTCTTAATAAAATATCAAATTGATCCTTTTAATTTCAGGTCCAGTTTTCTTGGTTATTTTTTGCAGGGGCAATCCCTGTATTTTTTTCCTTTTTCATTGCAACACTTTTATGTCACTACAACAACTGGGATCCAGTAATGGTGGGAATTAGAAGAGTTTTTGTATTTATCTGCCGAAAACATCGTATTCAGAGGTAGGGAGATTTATTTGCTTCTTTCTCATCCAGTTCATCTTTCTTCCCTTAATTTTTCAACTTACGTCTTTACTGTATCTTAGTTTCTACCACAAATCATTTCAAAATGAAACTTATAAAGATCTTTCTGACCTTTGTAGGATCTGGTTTTAAAACTCTCTGAATGATATGCTTTCCTTCTACCTTGACCTAAATATTTGAAGATTGAATATCTTATTATTATAATTTATTTTCAGTAGTATTTTGATGTGTTATTATAAGAAACATTCTTTTCTTGACATCATTCTATACTCTAGAGCAGGCATGTCAAACTCCTGGCCCATGGGCCGGATGCGTCATGCCGAAACCACGCCCACCCCATTGCCGGCAATAGGGAAAAAGTTGCGATACGTCGTGTGACGTCATGTGATGTCGCGAGTTTGACATGCCTGCTCTAGAGAGTTCTGTTTTTAGTCGTTTAAATGAACTCACTTGAATAACAGATAAGAGAAGCTCTCAGTATTACTCCGATTGTTACAAAATTTTAAATCCAGTATTGTTTGTGCTTAACAATTTCTTATGGGAGATGTAAAGTAATATTTATCCCATTGATATAGATGTGTTCTTTACAACATAATATTACGGATAAATTTTAAAAGTCTCACAAGTCTGTAACGTCTTATAGAACATCTGAAGAAAGCGAACAGTGTGAAAGTCTCATTGCAGTTCATAATGTTTCCCAAGAAGATGGAGAATGTGGTTGTTCTTAGGCAACAGGTACGTAATTGTAAATTAACTTCATCCTGGGCTAACAGAGAAACATGCTAATATATTGACCTAGAATGAGTCCCTCCCTTGATTTCAAGCCTAGGTGTAGGACAGTCCTTCCCAGCCCCATTTTAGAGGACTCATAAACAATATCTTTAATCTTGATGAGAATCTTATTACAAAATAGCTTTATAATTAAATTAAATAAAAGGAAATAATTGCTTATTACAACACTAAGCAACCATGCCAAATATTTTAATTTCCATGGTGCAAGTCAAGTCGTATACTGAAAAAGTGCCTTCCATTTTCAAGACACGGACTAAAATACTGAGCAGGATGGTACAAGCTTGCATCCTGGGAATCAGTTAATCATTAGTAACAAGTTTAATTATTATAGATTAGACTATCTTATCAAAGAAATGTATACCGTGATATAAGAGCATTAATGATATGTTTTCCCATTTTTTTATAGCATAAAATGTCATGAAAACTCAGCGAAGAGACAATCACTTGGAAAGTCCTAATGGAATCATGTTTCAGTACCTCTTCTGGATCTTTAAATGTTTCAGTTCTTTTGAAACTTAAAAATTTACAGATTCTTTTTCAGTTTCCAGTATTTAACCAGTTAGAGGAAATGCCAATCCTTTACGAAAACCAGCTTGCCTTATAGAACTCAGCTGGTGACACTACTTGACAAATCAAAGAGAATGCTGTTCTAATGATTTTCTTTTTTAAAAAAGAAAACATATTTTTGTTGAGTGCTGGATATTTTTACAAATACTTTTCATCTTCTGTAAAAAGTCATAATTTTGTAAAAAATTTCAAATGGAAAGATAAAACACCAGTTTACCTGTAATAGGTACGACTTATCATTTTGTGATGTATAAACTCTACTTGAATAATGAAAAAAAAACAATTTATTGAATAACTTTATTATTGCAGAAGTTATTGTGGCTTTCAAATACTATACATATCTTCATATATATGAAAGCGTTGGTAATCATTTGGGTGCCTTGTGATATCTATTATGTCATAATAAATTTAAGATTTAAAAAAAAATGTACAAAGATAGTTACAAGTACTGTCTCACTTTTGTAGATAAAATTTCTTCATAATATGTTACTATTTGCTTCATAGACTTTTTACACATTTTCAAATCAAATCTTTCCACATTCCATTGAAACCAAAAGATTTTTGGGTAGAATGCAAAATAGATCAGTTTTGCACCTGTGGAATATGGGCTAATGATGTGTGGCTGAAAACTCTGTGATTCAAAGCAAAGTGGTGAAATCTAGAACCAGGTTCTTACATATTGATTTTCTTACACATTGGATATATCAAGATTCCATGATGTAATGATAGAAACATTTTGAACTGAGGCAGTTTGTAAATCAGCTTTATTGCTTTTAGGAAACAGTTTAACAAAACAGAAAATACAGGTAGTGACCTTGAGTTATGATGGAACCAGAATTTCCATTGCTACATGATGCAGTCATCAATTGTAATGTCACACGACTGCATTGCTTAACGACAGCAGTCCTGGCTGTCCAAAATGCCATTGCAATCCTAGGACTGTTCCGATCATTAAAGTGAGGGATTCATGTAACCACGAAATGGCAAAAGATGGGAGTCCCAGGCAGGTGGGCTGAAGGGAGTGCACTAAGGAGGGCAGGCAGGCCAGTGCAACGGGGAGGTGCGAAGGAGTGTGGCCAGGCAGGATGCTGGGGCCCCACTGAGAAAGGAGGTGGCCGAAGCGGCAAGTCCTCTGTGTCATGTATCACTACTGGCCAGGGCTATCCTTCCACTGGACAGCGAGGTGGGGATGTTTCTATGGGGCTTCCTTCAGGCATGGTGAGGACACCTGTTGGTGATTCCTAACAGCTCCTCAGCCAAGGGCTTCTTACATGGCAAGGCAGCTGAAGGAATAAGGCACAGGTGCCAAACTGCCAGCCCACGGGCCGGACGCGTCACCAGGAAACCACGCCCACCCCATTGCCAGCAATGGGAAAAAAGTTCTGATACGTTGCGTGACGTCACGTGATGTCGTGAATTTGACATGTCTGGAATAGGGGCAGGCAGCAGGGGTGGTTGCAAATGTGAACCAGCCCAAATTGTGTTCACATGACTTAAGGTGTCCTGTGATGGCCAGAACTTGGAAGACTGGTCATAATTCCATTTTTTCAGTGCCACTGTAATTTTGAATGGTTGCTTAACAAATAGATGTAACTCGAGGATTACCCTATTATAGCATGCTGATTGAAACAGGGAAAGAACAAAACTATTCCTTAACTATAGGAGCTTTCCCCCCCCCCCCCGAATAAATGTGATTGTTTTAAAATGGAAAATACGTACAGACTATTCAATTGGAACATGTTGCAAAAGTCAATGGAATTTTATCTGCATAAAAGTAGTTCTCGCTTAGCAACCACAACTGGGACTGACAACATGGTCATTAAGCAAAGTGGTCACTAAGTTGAAACTGCAAATCTGCTTTATTTTACAGATTTGCAAGGGTCATAAATACGAGGAATGGTCATAAAAACTACTTTTTTCATCACTGTCATAAGTGAACCCTTGCTAAAGAAGGAAGCAGCTAAATATGGGTTACCTGTATTACAGATATTTGCATTGAACCGGACCAAGGCAGTTCACAAAGCCTAATAGAGCTATTTTCTTTACATTCTGAATACAAAAGAAACTGGAAAAATAATATGTTGGGTTAGGAGAGGTTTTGATTTGATCAGCCATAACTTTTACATTACACAATGATGCACAACATTCTGCATATCATTATGGAAATGAATGCTGGAAATGGAAGCACACCTATGGATTTCCTGTGATTCCCAAGCAGTACTCTTGGATACCAAAGAGCCCTCCAACTTGCCAAAAGATCACATCCATAGGGATCAAACTTTTAAATGACTTCTGCTGACTGTAGGTCAACTTCTGAATACAGCTAGTCCTCAACCTACCACTTTTCTTCAAACAATGGTTCAAAATTATGCCATCCTTGGGGGGGAGGGAATGACTCGCATTTATGACCATCACACCACCTCTGTGGTCACGGGATTGCAATTCAGGCACTTGGCAACCAGCTTACATTTGTGACTGGTTGCAGCATCCTGTGGTCATGTGATTACCATTTGTGACCTCTATTTCTGATTTCTGGCAAAAATTACCCATTGGGGAGGCTGACCTTGCTTAATTGCCATTAATTAATTACCATTGTAAAAATTGTCATAAAAACAGGCCTGACTTGACTTACAAGCACAACTTAACAACAGAAATTCTGCTCCCGGTGGGGGTGGAACGTCAAGGGCTCACCTGCACAAGATTCTCTACATATGTAAGAGGACGGTGCTAAAACAACGTTGACCTTCTCAGGAAGAACTTTCACTATATCCTGTGGAATCGTTTACAGGTAGTCCTCAAGTTATGACCATTTACTTGGCGACCACTGCGCAGGGCAGTAAGACTGGCAGAAGCAGTGGAGCGCAAAGTGGCCAAAGGGCAGAGAGGGGAAGAGTTGAAGAGAAGCCAGTGACTTACCTTAGAGAAGCTCAAGGCTGGGAGGTATCAAGCTGAGAATGGCTTGAATCTGGGTGGATCCTCATTTAACAACCAGTGAAATTCGGTTAACAATGACAACAAGTAGTGCCAGGATTGCCATTGCTAATAAGTAACATGACATCACGCTTTATGGCTGCATCTCTTAGTGATGGAAATTCTGGCCCCTACCTGAATTTATTTACACCGAGTTAATGCTGGAGACACAAGGACAGTCTCCCTTCATATTTTAGAAACCAGAAGTGGATATCTTTAACTTAAAATTTGTTAGATTCAAGTGTAAAGGAATCCTCTCTGCTGGATAAACTTATCAACAGAAATAAAATATTATTTCTGCCAGAGTTGTCAGTACTGTCTTCACTGTCCAAAAATTACTGCAATTACACAGTCTAGACATATTTTAGGGTAAAGGGGGAAATCTAAAATTATCCCATCCTTTTGCCAGTGGAATCTTCCTGTGGATGGAATTATTCTAGATATTTTAAGATCAAAGCCAGCAGTTTTATTGGAAAAATATCTGAGGTGGAGACTGATAATGCCTTTACAGTGAAACATTTGGGCATAAACCAAAATCAAGTAAAGGTTAATTCAAGAAGCCTTTTGATTGTATCTTGTTTCCTCTATTTCAATTATTTTTCAGAATCAATATGTGTGTGTGTATGTCTTACTCATACAATTTTTTTTCAGATTTCAAACAAGCTTTAAAAAGAAATAGGTGTTACTTTGTTTAAAACTGATAGAAGGTTTCATGGCAAGTGCTGTGCCTTTGATTCCTTTCAAACTGATTTATAATTGCCTCTTGATAAGACTGCAGCCGTTCACAGGCACAGATTTTTCTCCAATAAAATGATTAAATTGCTTGAGAAAGATGAATTTGCTCAACCTGCTCTCGGACAAACTTCACTTAGCCAACGCAAGCATGACCCACCCGCTGATTCCATGGCCCCACCTGGGTTTCAAAGGCAACCGATACTGAGCAGTTCAAAGACAGTTTCTTGTGCATCTGATATGTATTTTCCCTATTATCCTGCCTCAAGATTCTCCCTGCAGGTAGAGTAAATGCTGGCACATTTTGAAAAAATGACTTGAAAGGCTGTGTTCCATGTCAATCATGTGGCTCCAGTTGGTTCTGTGGATTGTGTCTTTCTGATCCTGGACATTTTCCCCCCATTCCGTCTTCCTCTTTTGGCTGTGGAGTGAGATCCCAAGCTCCTTTGATGTCAGGCCCAAACAACCAAGAATGACATGAAGAGTTACTTCAGAGTAGTCCTTTACTGCTGCTCACCCATAGACAGAAATCTTGCCAGACTAAAGCACTTACTGTATCTGCATAACTGTTAGATATGCCCTGTGAACTACTAGGGTATATTTGCTCTTCCTGCAGACCAAAGATTCTCAATTTCTTTTGTCACTTTCCTCTCTGAGAAAGGGCCTTTCCCTTCGGCAACTCTGGACTATGTGTACTTTCACTTTCTATTTTAAACCGCATTTATAGCAATTGCATTTCGGTTAAAGCAGACAGCTTGTTCACATAAACACCACACGGTTCTAAAATTAACAATCTTGCCCCACTTCTTCACACAATGGAAAGTGTAAAGTGTTGTGCTTCCTCTGCATTTTCCTTTCCTTGTTTCATTTTGCAGTCAGGGTACAATGCTGCTGCTATTGGGGGTTCCACTCTATCTATCTGCCTGTCCGTCCGTCCGTCCATCTGACTTTCTGTCTATCTCCATCCATCCATTCATCCAGTAGGAAGAGATAGTATTCATGCTTGTACTTGGATTTGGGAATAATTACATTAGATAATTTGGAAGGAAACCTGGGGCAACTGAAGGAAACTTGACATTTCATTTTCCATCCCCCTCTGGCTATGCAGAAGTTGGATCAGGGAACTGGCCTCTACAGGGTAGGCCTGTGCAAGCGGGCATCGGGAGAGAGCCCTAATCCTTGCCACACTGGAATCTGCCTGTAGAAATGCTATAGTAATAGACATTATGTCTGGTTCTGAAAAAAATTTCATTCTCAGTCTGAGGAAGGAGAATACAAACTTGCAATTGGCAAAGTGCTCTTACATATCAGAGTTCTTATATCCTAGGAGAAGGTGCTACCTTACCTACCTTCATTTTGATACCTGATACCATTCAATCTTTGGAGAACTGTCTTTCTTAACCTGTTTCTGGTTCACTGCTGAAAACCATGTGGATGGGTAGCCATCCAAGCATATTTGCATAACTAATAAGGAAGAGTGTAATCATCTTCCAGTCTATCAAGACTAAATTCCATGCCCTTGCTTCTAATTTAGACATTCCCATTTCAAGCCTGAGGGGTGCATTCTTTGGGGCTGCATCTAAAGACCAGTCAGTCTAGACAAGAAGCAGGCTCAGGAGTATTAGTTCTATCTTTATTGTAAAGTTACATCAATAGAATCTTGCAAGTCAAAAAGTACATCTGTCCCCCCATCACTTTTACAATCCAAGAAACTGGGGAGGGTCCATCCTAAGACATCTGTCACTCTCCCATTCTTTCTATGGGCTTAGCTTTCTCTTCTCTGATCATTGCCTAGCCTACAGCTCTTCCTTGTGTCTCCAAGGTCATCCCCACATAGCATGACAGGACCCTAATTTTTTTGCTTGCCTAAATTCACTTTTTAAATAAAATATAGAGTCTTATTTGGGCTCCAAATCAAGCTTGGATAAGGATTTTGGCTTTGGACAGTTTTAATTCCATTCCATTAATTCTTCTTTGGAGTAAGACAATTTCTTGATAACTGTGGTAGACTTTGAGGCTACATATTTGTCACAGGTTTTCCAAGTTCCCTGCGAATGCAAAACCACTCTCAGATATTTAAAAGGAGCACCTCGATTTTATTTCCATTTATTAAACAAATAAATTGCTTTGCTTTCCTTGAAAACACCAGCACTTTAGATTTTGGATCATTTATAATCAGCTGGTTTGCCCTGCTAATTGTTATGGCTTTTATAGCCTTTCTGAGTCCTGGGAATAGCATGTACTAAAGCTATGAATAGCAGCACCATGCAGATCTGTTCCAGGTACATACCCTGTTGTGAGGGCAGCAAGATTTAGAATGGGTTGATATCCTACTGGCTTTGGCATGGGAGGAAATTCCAGCAATGCAACTATGGGGACTTGCCCTTATAGTTGAAACAACAGTATTACACATGCCTCATCCAGTAAAAACAAGTACACAGTAATGATTAATACGTTACTGTTTCATTTGGAATGGTACTCAGACATGGTTAAATGATAGCTCCTGACTAAATTATGTCTTCATAGTAAATGTTGTTGCCTTCAAAAATGAGAAAAACAAAGTTCCAGCAACAGACTTGACATCAATACTGGAAGATCCTAGAACAGAGTATACAGTAAATAGATAATTTGTAAGTATCTAATAGACAGTGGGAATGCTGTTTAAGAAGTTAGTTAAGATAGGCTCAATGCTACACCAATTATGGTGGCTGAAAAATCTTTGATGGTGGCTCCCCATCAAATTGATGATGTTTGAGTGGGTATCTCACAAGACTTTCTCTGAGGTTCTCTACAATATTTTTCTTACTGTTTTGAATTAATAAGTGGAGGGAATATTTTGTGAATGCGTAGACCAGGGGTCCCCAACCCCCAGTCCATGGAGCAGTACGGGGCCGTGACACGCCAGCAACCAGGCTGCAGAGACAAGCAAAGCCCCATCCATGGTATGCAAGCAGCACACAAAACCACACCCCCTCCGGTCCGCAGAAAAACCTCTTTCCACATAACTAGTCCCTGGTGCCCAAAAGGTTGAGGACCTCTGGCGTAGACAATAAACAAGTGGATAAGATAGGACAATAATACCACATAAGACAAATACAAATCATGACAATTGTGATAAAAGGACTGAAAGTAAATAAATGAAGTTTAACATAGAGAAGTGCAAAATTATTCAGTTAGAGAACAGAAATTAAAAACAGAGCTACAGGTTGCTAAGCACCTGGTTTAAGTAATAGTACCTACAATCACAATTTTGGAAGAGTTGTTGATTACAAATTGACTGCAGCACAATATGGTTGCAAAGAAGGCAAATTTGATTTTTGGCTTCTGAATATATGTATTCCAAAACTGACTGATCACAGGATCATTCCACTCTATTCTGTTTTAATCAAAACCCACTTCAGACACTATGTCCATTATGGGCAATACGTTTTAATGAGGATTACAGAAATTGAAACGGATCAGAAAAGGGCACAAATGTGATCAGAGAGACTAAATTCTATAAATACAGATAGAAATAGCTAGTAGGTTTAGTCTAAAAAAAAGACACCTGAGGAAAGATATGATAGCACTTGTCAAATGCTGAAACAGTTGTTATATAGAAGAAAAGAGCGCAACATGTGGAACGAATGGTTTCATTTAATATTTTGGGATATTTAATACAATTTTTACATTTTGTAAAACCTTATTCTATTTTTCTCATTCTGTTTATTTTTATAAAAACATAGTGATGGTCCTTTCCAACTCTATGATTTTGTGCCTTTTCCATAGCAGAATTGTGGGTAGGAAAAGCTTCAAACACATGCTTGATTTATTTCCTCAATGACACTAAAACAATACATAGTAGACTAAGCATTGACAGGTCTGATTTTCACTCGTATTGTGATTTTTTCTATATCTGCTCAATAAAATATGTTTTCAGAATATTGTTTTTACCATGCTTTAGCAATACATTCCAAGTTAAAAAAAATCTCCCCCAAATATTTTTAAACACATGTTAGTATATTTATAACTGAACTTAATGTTAAATAATATGGATCTGCATCTGATGTAGCTGTTCTAAACTTTTTAGAATAAAAGGAATCTTTATATCTTAGCCTTCCAGGTCAAATGTTAACATGGGAGCTTTTTTGTTACACATTTTGTTAAGGATCAAATTAGGCCCACTTAATATTTAAAGTAATTTCATAATGAAGTCTGGCGAGTCAGTGACCGTTACACAGATCCACCAATTGAACAACCTTAAGCAGCTTTCAAAAGACACGTGAAAGCAGTTGAAGTAGATCCCAATACATTACAGAGAGAAACTATATAAAACTATAAATCAACAAACAGATTCATTTGTATTTTCATACAGAAACAACTTCTTAACCTTATCTCATTTCAAGCTCTTATTTCCCCATTTACAACAAGCAAATATATTGAAACTTGGAAAAGATTACACAACACTTTCTTTCAACAAACCTTATTCGTACACTTCCTCAAATAATTCATAGTGCTTTTTTTGGTACACCACATCTGAAGCAGCTACAATTGAAGATCTTGAAGCATATTTAGCCTCAATTTCTATACCATTTGCATCAAGTAAAGTCAACATTTCTGGCAACTTCTTGAACTTCATTCAATTTTCTCTTATCCAAGAACCCCATACCCAACTGAAAAAAGTCTTTCCCCTTGTACAAGAAGACTTCAATTTGAACTGAAATCGATGTGCACAATGAAATTAATATTCAGATCAATGTTTCTCAACCATGGCAACTTTAACATGTGTGGATTTCAACTCCGAAAATTCCCCAGCTGGTCTTGCTGGCTGAGGAATACTGGCAGTTGGAGTCCACACGTCATAAAATGGCCAGGGTTGAGAAACACTGCTATGAGTGAAAATGAGGAATGAGTTTTGTTTCCTTATTTTGGATAAAGTATAGAAGCAAGTAATTTAGCAAAGTCTTCTAAACTGGGAGTGGGGGAGAAGAGATAATAAATACATTGTGTAGCCTAGCATTTTAGGTGATAGCCCATCCTAATATAAGTCAGTCCATCCCACAGTGTAAATTTAGGATAAATAGTGCTTTTTAAAAAAAGTAGAGTATGAGAATTGAAAATTATGGAAAATTAGCTTAGTGATCTTGTTGGTTCTGGAGCTAGTATTTCCTGACCCACATATTTCAGAAGATAATTTAATTTTTCTTTTCTCTGACTGGGTAATAAATGAGCTTGCTCCTCTAATTGTTTATTCATTTCACATTACTGCTGTCTTTTAAAAAATATTCCTAGCTAGGTTATTTCATGTGCATTGCTTCATCTGTATTTTGCCTTGTTTTATTCATGCTTTCTTACTCTTGACTGTGTCCCTAGACTATAACCTTGGTTACAATACACACTGCTGTCTCTGGGTTTGCATTTTTGATTAAGATGCTTGCTTTTTCCCAGGCCAGAGATTGGCAAACAGTTGTGATTTGCATTAGCAACAATACTGGAATCAAAAGAGAAACTCAACTTTTAAGTGTGATTGCCTAATTGCTGAAAGGCTTTGGAAACTAGCACAGTTTGAGGGGGGAAAAAACCTTGTGGCATTTTCAGAGAATGTGGCTAGGAAAAACTGGTGCTCACATTGTGCAATTTTTGTATTTACAGAAAAAAAAATCCTAAATGACCTTTTTGTCATTTCAGGGAAGCAATATTTAATAAAGACATTGACAGATTAGTACAAAGCAAAGGAACGGAACTGTCTCCCCTCCAATAGAAAAAAAATTCAAAAGTTATCCCAACAAAGAAGTTTATTTTCTAAATTTTTCAAGAATGCTACAATAAGCATCAGGACAGCAGCAATACTGCTGTAATAGTTCCTTCAAATACCATATTTAGCCAGGAATGGTGGGATTAGAAATACAAAGCAAAATTATATTTCAGGTACTTTAATCCTATGTTATCTTTGAGTATGCAGAATGGTACTGTTCTTTTCTTAGGGTTTTTTAAGGAAAAAAATTGGTCGAATCTTTTTAGCAAATAGTTGCTATAGGATTCTTCTTTATTTAGAAGATATAATTACCAGTCTATAGTCAGTAGTGTTTTTGGGGAGAGGATCAAAATCTGCAAAAGAGCAGACAGAATCCTGCAATGCATGCTTGCCCTTTTGAATATTCATGATATTAACTTACATATACAAAAGTTGCAGTGCGGCACTCCATCCATCACTTTGCTGTTTTTGACCTCTCTCCATGGATCCTTCTGCCAGTAATTATTTAAATTATAAAGATAACAAAATAGGAAGTTCTGTTCTGAACATCAATTTGTAAATATAATATTAAAATACGGTAATGAACAAAAACAAAGTACTAAAAGTTAGATACATATTTATAAAGATGAGCAAATACCAACCTTTGACTGCTAGCCTAAAGAGAGAAGATTCCTTGTTTTTTTTATGACTTGGAATCATTTGAAAAAGGAATTGATATACCTAATGTACTGTATATATATTAGATGTATCATCCATTAACTAGAAGTAAGAGACCCAAATTCTAGTCCTCCCATAGACACAGAAGCCAGCTATGTGACTTTGGGCCAGTTCCTCACTCTCTTCCTTAAACCAATGATATCTTTCAAAAACGATTAAAGACTGACCTTAGTTAAAGGATGCTTAGAAGATATATGATAGATAGATAGATAGATGATAGATAGATGATAGATAGATAGATAGATAGATAGATAGATAGATAGATAGATAGATAGATAGATGATAGAGGTAGAGGTAGAGGTAGAGACACACCCACACATATACAGTATATACAGTACCTATAACAAATACACTTTGTGGGGAAGAGTTTGTGTGCATGTGTCCACATATTTATACATACATACATATGAGACCCAGTAGTTGTTCTTAAGCTGCCATACTGGGAGTGGGGAGGCCCAAGCTCTTATCCTCCCTTAGGCACTGAAGCTTCCTGCCTGAGCAGGGGGTTGGACTAGATGACCTCCAAGATCCCTTCCAACTTTATTATTATTATTTGTGGCTTACTGGGTAATTTTGGGCCTTTCACTCAGTCTTAGTTCTTGACTCAGAAGGTGAAATATTTCATTCTACCAGCCTGCACTGGACTAGTAGATTGTGATCCATAACTTGCAGTGGATTAATGTGGGATGATGATGATGTTGATGATAGACCTGAAAAGCAAAGTTTGCAAAATAGGTCAAAGAAAAAAAACTATGTTTTTGCCATTTTATGCCACTCTACATGAAATACAGTTTTGCTGCAAGTAAACCATACGCCAAATGTTGCACTCTTCTTAACAGCAACTCCATGCATGCAGAATTTTACAGAGTACAAAGGGAGTGGCCCATGGCCTGAGAAGCCCTCAAGCAAAAGTCAACACGTGGACAAGAAGAGAGGAAGTATGAAGTAGCACTAAATAGAAGGAAATTACCCAATGTTTTCAGTTCCCATAAAAGTGCAGCAGGGTAAGAGATACTGCAGCATCCTAAGGACAAATTTATATTGCCATAAATGTTAATTAATTAAACTCCATTTCATCAGATATTTTATCTGCCAATTACAGCTTTCTATTAGGGATTCTTCTGACATTAGAAGGAAATGGAAGTGTGTAAAGACTTCAGGTCCTGAGCACAGTGCAATGTTGTTTGAGTTAACTCCCCAGAACAGGATTTTACTCTTGCTTGCTTTCCCTTGTAGACACCATGTCCAACACCGTACATACCTGGAGGATCCATCAATGGAATCCATTTCCTTGAAGTTCTATCTACTGATAGATGGTCAGTGAAGACAATCCTAGGACAATTTTATTAAGCTTAAGAGTATGTTAAATAATTACTATGAATATTTACAAATCATTGGTGTATGATATCAATTCCAAAGTGGGTTCTCGTAAGCTATTTAACAACTATAGGGGTTAACTGAAGCACGGTTAAGTGAATGAAAATTATTAATACTTATTGATTTATTACAAAATATATTTTGGATTTTTTATGTAAAAACATTCTAGTCAAGGGCTTTTGATAAGACTTTTGTAGCATTTGGTTTTGTTTTATTAACTTTTGTTCCATTATTTTTACCGGTGTGAGTACCATAGAACTTAAATTTGCTTCCTATTAAATGGGTACAGGACTGTGTTATGATTTTTTTTATAGATATAACTTTCTTATTCAGATCATTGAAATCTATGTTAAAAGCTTCTATTCATGGAATGTTTCTTCCTACTAATGTGTCATTAATACTGACTTTGAGATTTAATTTGTTAGGTTGGATGGACTCATATAATATGATGAGTTTATCAATTAGGTTCAGGAGTATGATCCCAAGATTAATTGCCAGCCACCTGCCATTGCGCTTAAACATTCAACTCAATACGGGGCTTTTATAGTCTATTTCATTATATTAATGGACATTTTCCCCAATCCTTTATGTTTTTGAAAATTTGAAAACATAATCCAACTCTCAGCTTGGTACTGATATACTCTATTAATTCTAATCTCTCACAATTTTACTGTATATTTTAATTGCATTAAATGAGCAGTGTTCCTGCACTGCTGATCTGGAAAAAGATAATTTTGCACTCAAGGTCAGATGGAAAGATTTGCATTCATATAATCCCCACCCTTCAAGGTGATAAACAAACACCCCTCATAACTGTATGACTAAACTTCAAAATAATGTCTGAAATAGGGATGATCACATTAGGCAGATAGTCATTCAAAAAAATAACAGAACCCTCATTAGTATTACAATATCCGGTATGATCCATTTTGCAAAGTTTCAGCTAGCCCAATGCCATGTCTCTGAGCAATGAAATGAAGTCAAAGTTTTACGTTTAATGTTATATTTATCATAAACCCAGTAGGAAGAAGCTATTTATGCTATCCTTTTCTCAGTTCAGGAATCCAGATTAAAGCATTTTTAATGGGTTCAAAAGACTGTTCAACTTTTCTCTGGACAGCTTCATCAAAGGAGAGCTGATCACCTTCTTTAATAATTAGTTCCACTCTTGAACTGCCCATGTCGTTAAGGAAGCTTTCTTAACACTGAGACAGAATCTGCCTCCCTATAAAACAAAATCTTTGCTTCCTATCCTGCATAGGATTGATAAAGATTCATTGATAAAATAACATTTGATTAAGTTCATCCTAGAGAAGGAAAATCTAAAACCATAAGCAGCAACAACACAAATACATTTCAGAAATAAGGTGGCTAAAGATAAATATTCTGCTATACAGTAGTTAATTTGAGTAAAGTTAAGGACGGATGGGGAGAACAAGAGCCAGACAGCAATCTTTTTATAGCTCCAAATCATGGCACAAACAAGATTTAGACCTATCAACCGCACCTAAGAAAGGGCTGACTGGAAAACCTACATTAAACTAAATCATCTTCATCTAGAAATTTCTGTACATATTGTAAGTTATTGAGAAGAGGTAAAAGCTCCAGCAATTCCTGAGGAAAGATTGATTTGAACCAATAATTAGTTTCATAAATCTGGGATCTTGCTTGAATTGATGTAATCCTCACATCCAAATAGAAGATAGTGTTGGATATACGGCCATATAGTGAAAATAGCTCAAAAAAAAATTCAATTGGATTATTACCAAACCATCTTTATCAGAAATGACCAGATATCTATAAGAAATCTGAGATATCACCTTAGCCTCAAAACCTTTCAGGATTCAATAAAACTTTCAGCTACTTGAGATTTTTTTTTCCTATCCTTACTCCATCTTTAATCAAGGCTAAACATATTCAGTTCCTTTAATCTCTCGTGCGAGTTTTCAGTCTTTATCACCTTTACACTTGTTCCAGTTTGACCAAAATATCGTCTAAAAATGTAAGCAAACCAGATGCAGAATCAAGATGATCGATATATTTAGTCCACGAATGATTGGGCTCATTTCTAAATTCAGGGTTCAAAAGTGCATGCACCTGCCAGGTATCACATCTGTAGCTTTTTGCTATTTGGACTTTGAAAAAAACTAATCTTTATATTATTGTACGCCACATGCAGGATGCAACCTAATTCATATGAGCCTTGTCAGCAAAGGCTTGGCGAACCATTCCCACAGGAAAAATGTCGTGTCGTTTTCTAATTTCCATAGTTTAATGAAGACGTGCATACAGAGAGTAACATGCTAATCATGGTATTCTGCAAATGAAACAATATTTGGAAACAAGGAATCAGCAGGATAGATTTTGTAATCTGGAACTAAATGCACTTGTCTCCTTGGGAACCACGCTGGCCTTCTCTCTACATCCTCCCACTCCTTGCTCCACACCCCCAACCTATTTTGTTCATTTCATTCCTTTGATATAGGTTCTTTGAAATAAAGAGCTGGATCATAAAATAGCACTGACTTTAACACGAGAAGATTGCTCGGTACCACCTTTCTTTAACTGATGGAGAGTTCAGAAAAGAACCTAAGAATACTTTGGTTCACAGCAACAAGGACACGTTAATTATTTTAGTTTTGTTTTAATGCACAACCAGATTTATACTTTTTCTGGCTGTCTCGCTCTCTTGTTCTCTCTCAGGCAGACAAAGACATACATACATATCTCAAAGAACATTTTTGCTTCTTGCTTTGTATTCCTGGTTTTGGATTGTTTACAAGTCCGTCATTGGATTTGGCACTTGCATTAGTTCTCTGTGCTGCTGTACACTCAGCTGGTTTTAAAAATGGCAAATACATGTTTGAAGGAACATTTGGAGAAATTGGAAGTGACGTAGAGAAGGTGGTCAAATCACAGGATTGGAAGCTCAAACGTAAGCTAAGATTAAAAAGAACTGGATCGGATAACCCTTAAAAAAGGCCAATCAAATAAATACCTGAGCGAGTGTTACACAGAAGAAAAACAGGACCTGTTTTCTGTTGTTTCAGGATGACCTTAAGTTGCAAAAAGTAGTTTCTAGTTCAGGGGGTCCAGATCAGCAAGTCAGCAATAGCATCATTGACTCAGCTTCTATTTAAGCCAAAACTGAACAACTATTTATTTGTCTGGCCCATTTTAACTGTATTTCTACACTGAGCAGGGAACTGGACTCAGGAACCTAAAATTCAATGCTTCTCAACCTCAGTGATTTTAAGATGTGTGGATTTCAGTTGCAGCCAACACTAAAAAATAAATGATCCCTTCCAGCTCTTGGTTATGCTTCCTGTATTCTTCCTCGTTGAAATATAAATATTTTACCACCATTAAATAGAAATATTTTGCTACCAAACAGCTTCTCAAAGTTTAAGAATAGGAAAGTAAACCTGAAGCCATCTTTTTCCATTTACGAGGCACTTCTGTTCGATTTAAAGAAATCCCCATACGGCAAGTCCCTTCATGCAAAGGTATACCAACAAATAATGCAGTTTTGTTTGGGGTAAGAGACTTTTTACCCAGGCTGATTGGACACACATAACAGATTAAATATTCAGGGAACATAAAAACCAGAGAGATCTTAAAAATAGGCAAGTCAGCTCCATGAAATGAGATAGGACCTCATTTTAAATCTAGATAGGATTGCCCATTTTCCTGCAGGAGGTGCTTTCCTCTTGATTTGGCCAGCAGAGGGAGCTACTGTAGTGTAGTTAGGTACGTGTCTCTGTTACTGCTGTTCAGCTTTTCTTAAATTAATACCAGTCTTCAAAAAACTGCTTCATCAGTCCTTGACTGCGGTTTTAGAGTTAATCAGCACTGTGGCTTAACCTTGGGATTGCGCCTCCACGTTCACTATGACTGAAATGATTTGTTCAATTATTTTGTAGATTGCAGGGTTTTGTGAAGAGAAAGCAGTTGTCAGAACAAGATGTCCATACGACCAAGCATAGTGGAAAATAAAATTTATGTTGAAGAGTGTTGTGGAAGCATGCTGCAGTGATTTATTTCCCGTTAGTTGAACAGCAGCCTCCGGGGAGGATTGTTGAAAAGGATAGGAAACAGAAAGAATTGTGCTAATTTACATCTCAGACTGAAATGAGAGAAGTCTTCCTACCACTGCCCCCCCATGTCTTTCCAAAGATCACAAACCACAGGATGTTCTTTTTAGAGCCTTGAATACTACAACACACCCTTGAACATCATTAGCTTGGCCTCCCAAGGTTAGGAAACCCATGACTTTTTAAAAGTGGCATACAGATAGTTCTCTACTTGCAACCTTTTCGTTTAGTGACTCTTCAAAGTTATGTTGGCACCGAAAAAAGTGACTTATGACCGTTTTTCACACTCATGACCGTTGCAGCATCCCCACGTTGATGTGATCAAAATTCAGGTGCTTGGCCACTGGCTCATGTTTACGATGCTAGCGGTGTCTCCAGGGGTCACGTGATCCCCTTTTGCAACCTTCTGACAAGCATAGTCAATGGGTGAGTCAGATTCGCCTAACAATAATACTAATAACACCAGATTCACTTAACAACTGTGGCAAGAAAGGTCGTAACATGGGGGAAAACTCGACTATCTCACTTTGCAACAGAAATGTTGGGTTCAATTGTGGTCATAAGTCGAGGACTACTTGTATTAGAATGTTCCTCGCACACTCTGCTAACTTGTCCATTCTTCTGTATTAAGTTCATTTCTGGTTATAGGTGTCCATGTCTCTAGGTTGGAAGGGGCATGCAATGACTGAAGGCCATGTGCACCTTCTCTTCCATATCAGAGTGCAAAGCTGCAGGGAAAAGCTCTTTCTTTCCACAGAATCTAATATATGAGTGATGTTATAAGTTAAGTCACTGTTAAATAACATCTAATACACTGATAATAATCCTGGGTTGTATAAACAGAGGCAAAGAATCAAGATCACTTTATAAAACCCTAATAAGACCACACCTGGAATACTGCAGCCAGTTTTGGTCACCATATCACAAAAAAGATGTTGAGAGTTTGGGGAAAAAAATCAGAGAAGAGCAACTAAGATGCTCAAAGGCCTGGAGACTAAAACATAGGAAAAACAGCTGTGGGACCTGGGTTTGACTGGTCTAAAAAAAAAGAAGAAATCGGGGAGACATGATAGCACTATTCCAGAATCTGAGGGGCTGCCACAAGGCAGAGGGGGCCAGGTGGTTCACCAAAGCACCAGAGGGAAGGAAGAGAAACAATGTTTGGAAACTGATCAAAGAGAGAAGCAACCTGGAATTAAGGAGAAACTTCCTGACAGTGAGGACAATTAACCAGTGGAACAGCTTACCCCCAGAAATTGTGGGCACTCCATCACTGGACATTTTTAAGAAGAGACTAGACAGTCACTTGTCTGAGATGGTACAGGTTCTCCTGCTTGAGAAGAGGGCTGGACTAGAAGTCCTCCAAGGTCCCTTCCAGCTCTATTCTATTTGAGAATACACACAAAAAATGGAAGCAATAGAAACTGGCTATGTCTTATAGCTCCCTGAATGGTCATGACAGTGAAATTAATGGGCTAGAGGTGTGAAATTAGCACATAGTCTTGGAAATGTGCTAGTGAATTTATATAACTCCTCCAAAAAGTCTCATATATTTTAGATTTCTTTCACTTTAGTACCGTAGTGTGGACTTTCTGATTTCTATGAACATTGGAGCATTCAATATCCAGCCATTGCCATCTTCTTACAAAATCCATCTTTTCGCCATGTGCTTTTAAAGAATGTTTCTGAAACTCTTGAGCATAAACTATCTTCAACTTCATCCAGCTTGATGTAGAAGTTCAGGCACCAGGTTAGAAACTAGGAGACTGTGAGTTCTAGTCCTGTCTTGGGCACAAAGCTAGTTGGATGAGCTTGGACCGGTCACTCTCAGCAGGCAGTGGAAAGCCACTTCCAAAAATCTTAACAACAAAACTGCAGACGTGTTTAGGCATTTGCCAGGAGTCAAGACTGACTTGAAAGTATCACCCACCCAAATGGTCTCAAGGAGTTCTAGCACTTTTAGCCTTCACTAAGACTCTTGAAGTAGTAATAATTCTCAATTAATTAATCAAGACCTTCACAATTAAAATTAAATTTCATTACAATAGGAACAGATGAGACAAAGATATTTGTACGAAGATCCACCTCCCTCGCCCCCCCTTCTCAAAAAAAAAACAACTATTGGGAGGATTGCTGTTAAACTCAGAAAGAACAAGGAAATATTACAGGTGATGCAGAAGGCAGATGCTATAATTGTCCTTGGAATAATAATAATTTTAAAATCCAAACATCTCATTCCTATAACCCCTTGATCCACTGCACAACAGGGGGTTTATTTCTGGACTATTTTCAGTTCATCGTAAAAGAAGGGAAAACGGATCCATCATTTCAAGAATCAGAATACCTAAAGTATAAAAGGACACATTGTTGGTATTAATTTAAATCACTGTGATGGCATAGAATTGTTGAACTGCTACAAATTACAGAAAACGAGATGGGATTTGTCTTGCAAAGACAGCTGCAAATAGCTTTTAAAGAAAATAACTAGAGGAAAATAGGTGGCATTTCCTTTATTCCCACAATAGTGTTGGTGGATAACTATTTTCCTGGGCCATAAAGGTGACCCTTTCATAAAAACTGACTAATTACTTAAACTGATGATGAAGAGCCGTGTTCTTCACATCCCCGTGGATGCCACATTATTTGTGAATATTTAACTTAATTGTCACAAACAAAGGGTAAACAATGAAGAAAGTAATGTAGGAAAATTGTTTTACCATGGTAAAGGAAACTTTTTACTAGTGGAAGTTCTGCTGGAATATCAAGCCATTGCTCAAAGAAAGTACTAGTACAGCTTTATAAAAAAAAAACCTAGTGAGACCACACCTGGAATACTGCATCCAATTTTGGTCACCGTATCATAAAAAAGATGTTGAGACTTTGGAAAAAGTTCAGAGAAGAGCAACTAAAATGATCAAAGGCCTGGAGGCTAAAACATATGAAGAACAGGTGCAGGACCTGGGTTTGGCTAGTCTAAAGAAAAGAAGAAACAGGGCTGACATGATAGCAGTGTTCCAGTATTTGAGGGGTGCCATAAAGAAGAGGGGGTCAAACTATTCTCGAAAGCACCAGAGGGCAGGACAAGAAACAATGATTGGAAGCTGAATCAAAGAGAGAAGCAACCTGGAATTAAGGAGAAACTTTCTGACAGTGAGGACAATTAACCAGTGGAACAGCTTGCCTTCAGAAATTGTGGGCACTCCATTACTGGAGGTTTTTAAGAAGAGACTAGAGTCTAGACAGACATTTGTCTGAAATGGTATAGGTTCTCCTGCTTGAGCAGGGGGCTGGACTAGAAGACCTCCAAGGTCCCTTCCAGCTCTATTCTATTCCAAAGAAAGCTCAGCTCTAGGTCTCAAAAGAAAAGTTATTTTTATATCTTCCTCTCCCAAGGTGCACCATTTCTCAGAGTTTATTTGCAAGGCTCCATTCATTATGGAGCAAAGGAATTAGTTTAATTTTTTTTAATGACTATCAAGGAGTTCTACACTTGATGAAATGAAATGACAAGTAGTTCTTTTCAGCCATAATTTAGCACTGCTGCATTGTATGTAACTGCATGCAACCATTCATTTAGTGATCATTCGAAGTTAAAACAGCTCTGAAAAAAGTGACCTATGGCTGTTTTTCACACTTACAATCATTGCAGCAGCCCCATGACCATGTGATCAAAATTCAGACATGTGGCAACCAGCGTGTATTTTGACTCATATTTATGACGGTTGCAGTGTCCCCAGGGTCATGTGATCACCATTTGCAACCTTCTGACAAGCAAAGTCAATGGGGGAGCCGGATTCACTTAACAGCTGTGTTACTAACTTAACAATTGTAATGATTCACTTAACAACTGTGGCACGAAAAATTGTAAATTGGGGCAACACTCACTTAACAACTGTCTCACTTAGCAACAGAAATGTTTGGCTCAGTTGTGATCATAAGTCAACGACTACCTGTAGTTAGATATGATCTCCCACACCTGATTTGCAGCCTCCAAAGCACCCCAGGATCAAAATTGCTAATGTTCAATAAAAAATAATGTTCCAAATGTTTAGGAGTGGTAGGCAGTTTTAGGGAGAGAAAATTCTCCCATTCCCACCCATAAACTCCCATCTCAAAACTTCAAAATGTAGTAAAAAAACCCAACAAACTGACATTTTTTTGAGTCCTGCCACTGATGCATCACAGGAAACCATTCTGTGGCCTAGTAGCAAGTGGAGAAATTGAATTGAGCCCCCAGTCAAGGAAGACCCATAGTCTAGCTTTAATCAAGACGTATTGAAATTTGCTAACAGCTGATTCACAGCTATTGATTATTAAACAATTTGGTTTTTATTATTGCTGTGAGCCACCCAGAGTTGTATTTCGTAAGATGGGTGGCCGTATAGATCTAATGAACGAATGAATAATGTGTGTGTAGCACAATGTATCTAATAAGTACTAGAGACTCATTAAAATGGCTTTCCCCCCCAAAAAAAGGGCATTATTCTTCTAAAGCAAGAAAAAGGGTGAAGGCCAAACACATATGCAAACCACCTTTCTAGTCTTTCTCTATGCATGGTTTTGAATATTCCTATAAATTTGAAAGTCAGAGGGTCTACCATGTTTTATTTGTCAGGTTATTATTAAAATATTCACAGTGTGTCCTCTATCCTAGAGTTCATAGACCAGTTGTAACCCATAAGCTTCTTAAGTTAACATTTTAAATGTAGATAATAAAACTAAATAAAAAATGCTTTTTTATTTTTTTTATAAAGCAATGGCCACAATAAAATGCCTCCTGATATTTCACTTACGGCTCTTTCATCACCTCCACTCTAAAAATGCAATGGGAGAGGCAGTATGAGTCTTTTTTGTATCCCTCACTGTGATGTAGGAGGGACAGCACAATGCTTGTGTTCACATTTTCTTTGAGCCTTATGGGACCTGTACTGTATCTGTCATCTGAAGAGGTTCCAAAAACCAATTAATATTTTGGCTCCTTTGCATCAACATATAGGGTGAGGAGCCATAATGTCAATAACTGTTTTCAACTTGGGTAGATATTATATGACAGACTCCAGGAGTTTGCATATCAATACGAAGTGAAAATTATCCTGCTGAACTCAGAACGGGAGTGTGCTTTAATGCAATTGCTCTTCGTTCACACCATACCTATGGGACTGTCAGTCATCCAATCCTCTAGACAACCTTTTCAATCAATTCTAAGTTCTGGGAATGTCTTCTCACAATTAAGTACTTTCACAGAAGGTTGTACCCTGGGGATCCCTTTGATAAGATACAAATAATTATCATTGATGTGTGCCAGTAAACCATACTATGAAACTGCCCCTTGGAGCAACTCAGTTTTAACAACTAGGCTTCTCAGTCTCCAGAAATACCTCCTTCCTACTAGCCTGCATCAATTTAGTCTTCATCCATTTATTTCCTCCAAGTGGGCCCATGCTAGAAGTATGCTAATTGCAACAGGACTGCTTTTCACTTTCTTTCCTGGTGTTTAACCCTTTTTAATTCAGTTAGTAAGATCTCATTTCAGACCTGTTATTGTTACTGGTTTTCTACTGTTCCACATATGAGGCTATTTTTTGACTTCCCATTTGAGAATTATATCCTTCTGCTTGAGCAATTTTTTTCTAGCTTTAGAGTCATGTTTCTTTGTAAAAGTTTGCAATCAACTACTTGCTTCCTCCTTCAGTTCAATCTAATTTGTTGTGGCCTGCCACCAGACTATTATGTACCTGTAAAATCTATGGAAGAAAGTAGGAAGGAGATGATCCAGATATGCTATATTTTTGCCATAGCTATGACAAAGCAAACAAAAATCAATGGTTCTGATATGGTTTATTTCATTACACATGTCATCCTGAGCTCAAACAAAAATGCCAGTCAATTTTGCCGGTTCTCAAATAAGGAATTTAATTCATTAAATTTGTTGGCGTCCCATTTTACCCTAGGACAATTCTGGGCAGATTACAATATATAGAAAGCCTATACACACTACAAACAAAATACAGGTAGTCCTCAATTTACAACAGTTTATTTAGTGACCAAAGTTACAATGACAATGAAAAAATTACTTATGACCATTTTTCACACATATGACCATTGGAGCATCCTCATGGTAATGCGATCAAAATTCAGACTCTTGGCAACTGTCATATTTATGACAGTTGCTATGTCCCAAGAACATGTGATCCCCTCTTGCAACCTTCTGACAAGCAAAGAGAATGGGGAAGCCAGATTCACTTAACAACTGTGGCAAGAAAGGTCATTAAATGGGGCAAAACTCAACAACTGTTTCACTTAACAGAAATTTGGCGCTCAATTGTCATAAGTTGAAGACTACCTATATTATAAAATTTAGACTAGGTTGTACTAGATTTGACAAGACAAGGCTGACTAGAGTAGGGGGTGATGGTCTCTGTGGTCACTCACAGATTCATTTAAGATATTTTAATCTGTTCAATAGAATTTGAGTATAGGAATAATGCAGAATAATACATGTAAGCTACTGTCCCAATGCAATGTGGACACTGAAGTATAAAAATGCCAGGGAATGGGATGACCAATCCAGAACTGTGTCATCATACTGACTCTTTAGTGAACAGCCTCTCCAAGTTACACAGTCAGAAGCAAGTTTTCCTCATTAGTATATAAGTCTAGTATTTTAGACATCAGCTTCTCCTGAATTCTAATTATACCAGATGGACTTTTGACTAGATGATGCACCTGAAACATATTATTGTCCAACTCAACAGGGAGACAACTTTGGACATAGGGACAGCAGTTTTCTTGAAGTGTTGTATATGAGGAAAAGCAAAACTGACAATTATTATGTATTCGTCGGTCCTTTGTGAAGTATGGTGGTGGCTTTCTGGTCAAAATGGGTTCCACAAGGCCTTCTGCCACAGCATTCACTCCCATCCTCCCTTATTTGTATTCTGTGGCTCTGCTCTCCTCACTTCACCCCCATCCCCACTTCTCAAGCATGTTGCCTTCTGCTTCTCTCAATTTTTAACAAGTTCCCATTGGTGTTGCCAAAACTAATGTATCAATGCTGCTTAGGCGGACCACAGACTTTATTACAGATGTGCCTCTGGTGGCAACGATGGAGATAAGCAACAATTTGCAGTCTCAAAACAGGTACATTTTCCAGCTATTTGGACTCATGGACTTTCTCAGAAGCAGGAGAAAGAGAAAATAATATATATATATATATATATATATATATATATATATATATATATATATATATATATATATATATATATATATATATATATATATATATATATGTGTGTGTGTGTGTGTGTGTGTGTGTGTGTGTGTGTGTGTGTGTGTGTGTGTGTGTAAGAATTGGCTGCTTGCCTGTAAGCTGTAGGTGGAGACAATCAAAATGTGGGCTTGACATTCATAAGCAGTGTCCAGGTGAGGAAATGACAACACTGGTATGTGGGCAAACCAACAATTAAGGCAAAAGTAGAAGGATAGAGGCCATATTTTCCAAACTTTGGCAAAGGAAAGTTGAATATTTGCAGTGGGTTTTCCTTTCCTTTGAAAAAGGCCCTTGATTGTGAGAGAAGACTAAATAATTAGTTGCAGGTTGTGAGAAAAACTGGCTTCAATCAGAATTTGTCCTACTCTGGCCCTAGGTTTAGTTTCACAGCTGCTTCCTTCCGCCTGTCCGTGGGCTCTGAAATTAGCTGCAACAGCTGGAGATTCCCCCAAGCATAAGAGCAGAACCTTCTTTCACCCTACCCTCCAGTTGCCATCCTAGATCGCAAAACTATTAACGGTGGATATGCGACTCGAGATAATTTGTTACCTGTGGGAAATCTTTGGAAGAGATGGCACCTTCACTTACTCTCCAATAAATTAGCAGCATTGGAGTTGCTCTGACTTTCACAAAGGCTACAACAGTTCTCAGCAAACACACAGTGACACCACTGATTCTATGGAAAGCAATTTGCAAAATGGAATACATTGGGGTTTTTTTTGTTCGGTTCCATGTACAGCTGATCTCTTAGCATATCATTTCAAACACTAGTGAAAGGAGAGGAATTAGCTTGTTTCACGGCCAAAGGTTTTTGTGACAGAGGATTGCGTGGAATATATTGTTCCTCTGTAGGACAATTCAAACATCACTTAGGCCAGACATGTCAAACACAAGGCCCGGGGGCCGGATCCAGCCCGCGAAGTGGTTTCATGCGGCCTGCGAAGCCATCCTGGAAACAGTGAGGGAACGGCCTGCACTGCCTTGGCCCTGGCCCAGAGACCCTCCTTCCGCCAGAGACCCTCAGATCTGTCCCACTCCTGCCCAGGCCCCCATAGGCACCCTCGATGCGAACAATGGAGAGCTGGCCACGCCCACCCAGTAGGCCATATGCACTCTAGCCATGCCCACCCAGTAGGTCACGCCCACCCAGGCCACACCCACCCGGCCCCTTGAGGACAACCGCAATGCTGATGCGGCCCTCAATGAAATTGAGTTTGACACCCCTGACTTAGGCAAACAGGCCTAATGTTGTGCATGCAATAAAATGGGAACACTTTGGTAATCTAATACAGAATTTTCTGTGGGAAATTTATATCATTTAAGACATATCTTCCAATAGCTACTGTCAATGAAATTTGCATTGAATTTCTTGTTCTATAAGCAAGCCTTCAGCTGAATACTTCAGAATTTAGATTATTTTTAAATGAGTTTTACTTATAATGAGACAGTCATTATGGGAGTTCACTTCATTTGAAATAATGGAAATTAAGATCAGTGTTTAATAAATTAGCAGACACATCTGGAATATGGCTTCTGTGACATCTGATTAAGTTGATAGAAAGCTTGCTGCTTAAGAACAGTTTCTGTTTTAGCACTTAAGAGCCTTTTACATTAATCCAGAAGAACTTATATATGGAAAAGGATGTTCAAGCAAGAGATCAGAAACATTTTAATAGGTAAACAGGTGCTGTCCACCTATTCATTCTAATATCAGAATTATTTTAAAAATGCAGATTTTTAAGGGAAGTTTTTTTGCTTATTATAGTGTTAACTAAGGACTTCCATGGAGAGTCTGTTTTTTTGTGGGTTTTTTGCCATGCATTTTTCCACTGGCAAGAATTTAATCAGACATTTAAATTATACCTTCTTTCAACAGTTCATTTACAATTTTTCTTCAATTCATAAAAAATGAAGTAACCTTGTAAAGTAGCATTTGGTACAAGAATAAAAGCATTCAGGAACTCAGAATGGAATTACAATTCAGCCCAATTCTTTGAAGATTTAGACTTGCATATTTGAGGCTAGTTTCATTCTGGTGTAGTTCTAACAAGTAGAGTCCGCTTTCAGTATGAATATATTTGAAGAGGAAGGGCTGCTATGTATAGATTTTAGCATGCTAATTGGATAGAAGAACAACATTGTTTGGGGTAGAAATATCAAACAATCCCAAATATTCTGAGGTGAAGTTTCAGGACTGTCACATAATACCATTGGTGGTAGTTTGGAAAGAATTAGCATCAATTACAGATGAGCAGATTAATCAGAAATCCTCCACAGTAATTAGGGATGCATACGATATGCTAATAACCTTTATGGACCCAGAGAAATTTGTTTACTTAAAGAATGCTTAGATGCATATTTATAAGCAGTGTTTAATATAATTGGTGTATTAATGAGATTAAATATGGAAAGGCAAACAAAGGGCAAATACAAGTTATTTCATGAAGTCTTCAGAAATTAAATATCTTAGATATGAAACCTGAAAGCAACAATTGCAACTAAATTATCAAACACTATAGGGTAGGTTTAAATTAAAGATTTTCTGAGCAATCTAGTAGAGAAGATATCTATGGTTAAATGAATACACCTAAGGATTCTGTTTCTACCTGTTTCTAATTATCTTGTTTATAGAGGAAAACCCCTCATGGATTACTGCCTTGTTGTGGCGAAGGGGCTTGCGTAATTCAATGAAGCTATGAGCTATGCCGTGCAGGGCCACCCAAGACGGAAAGGTCATAGCAGAGAGTTCTGACAAAACGTGATCCACTGGAGAAGGAAATGGCAAACCACTCCAGTATCTTTGCCATGAAAACCCTATGGACAGTACCAAAAGGCAAAACGATATGACGCTGGAAGATGAGCCCCTCAGGTCGGAAGGCGTCCAATATGCTACTGGGGAAGAGCAGAGGGCTAGTACTAGTAGCGCCAGAAAGAATGAAGCGACTGGGCCAAAGCCGAAAGGACGCTCAGCTGTGGATATGTCTGGTGGTGAAAGGAAAGTCCGATGCTGTAAAGATTCTTTCTCCATAGGAACCTGGAATGTAAGATCCATGAATCAAGGCAAGCTGGACGTGGTCAAACAAGAGATGACAAGACTAAACATCGACATCTTAGGTATCAGTGAACTAAAATGGACAGGAATGGGTGAATTTAATTCAGATGACCATCAGGTATACTACTGCGGGCAAGAATCCCTCAGAAGAAATGGAGTAGCCTTCATAGTCAATAAAAAAGTAGGAAAAGCAATACTGGGATACAATCCTCAAAATGACAGAATGATCTCAGTTCGAATCCAAGGCAAACCATTCAATATCACAGTAGTCCAAGTCTATGTCCCAACCACCGGTGCTGAAGAGGATGAAATTGACCGGTTCTATGAAGCCCTACAGCACCTTATAGAACTAACACCCAAAAATGATGTCCTTATCATCATGGGAGATTGGAATGCTAAAGTAGGAAGCCAAAAGATAACCGGAATAACAGGCAAGTTTGGCCTTGGAGTACAAAATGAAGCAGGGCACAGGCTGATAGAATTTTGTCAAGAGAATACGATGGTGATAGCAAACACTCTTTTCCAACAACCCAAGAGACGGCTTTACACATGGACATCACCAGACGGTCAACACAGAAATCAGATTGACTATATGCTCTGCAGCCAAAGATGGAGAAGCTCTATACAGTCAGTAAAAACAAGACCAGGAGCTGACTGTGGCTCAGACCATGAGCTTCTTGTTGCAAAGTTTAGGCTTAAATTAAAGAAAGTAGGGAAAAGCGCTAGGCCAGTCAGGTATGAATTAAATCATATCCCTGTTCAATATACAGTAGAGGTGACAAATAGATTTAAGGAATTAGATCTGATAGACAGAGTGCCTGAAGAACTATGGGCAGAGGTTCGCAACATTGTACAACAGGTAGCAACCAAAACCATCCCAAAGAAAAAGAAATGCAAGAAAGCAAAATGGCTGTCTGAGGAAGCTTTGCAAATAGCTGAGGAAAGGAGGGAAGCGAAAGGCAAGGGAGAAAAAGAAAGATATGCCCAATTAAATGCAGAATTCCAAAGAATAGCTAGAAGAGATAAGAATGCCTTCTTAAATGAACAATGCAAAGAAATAGAAGAAAACAATAGAATAGGGAGGACCAGAGATCTTTTCAAGAAAATTGGAGAGATGAAGGGAACGTTTCATGCAAAAATGGGCATGATAAAGGACCAAAATGGCAGGGACCTAACAGAGGCAGAAGAGATTAAGAAGAGGTGGCAAAATTACACAGAAGAACTATACAAGAATGAGCTTAATGTCCCTGATAATCACCATGAGTTGGTCACTGACCTCGAGCCAGACATCCTAGAATGTGAAGTGAAGTGGGCCTTAGAAAAGCTGAGCAACAACAAAGCTAGTGGAGGTGACAGTATTCCAGCTGAGCTATTCAAAATCTTAAAAGACGATGCAGTAAAAGTGCTACACTCAATTTGCCAGCAAATTTGGAAAACTCAACAGTGGCCACAGGATTGGAAAAGATCAGTTTACATTCCAATTCCAAAGAAAGGCAGTGCCAAAGAATGTTCAAACTATCACACCATTGCACTCATTTCTCATGCTAGTAAAGTTATGCTTAAAATTCTGCAAGCTAGACTCCAGCAGTATGTGGATCGAGAACTACCAGAAGTACAGGCAGGATTTCGAAGAGGCAGAGGAACTAGAGATCAAATTGCTAACATACGCTGGATCATGGAGAAAGCTAGAGAGTTCCAGAAAAACATCTACTTCTGCTTCATTGACTATGCTAAAGCCTTTGATTGTGTGGATCATAACAAACTGTGGCAAGTCCTTAAAGAGATGGGCATACCAGACCATCTTATTTGTCTCTTGAGAAACCTATATGCGGGCCAAGAAGCAACAATGAGAACTGGACACGGAACCACCGATTGGTTCTAAATTGGGAAAGGAGTCCGGCAAGGCTGTATACTGTCGCCTTGCCTATTTAACTTATATGCAGAGCACATCATGAGAAAGGCAGGGCTAGATGAATCAAAAGTTGGAATTAAGATTGCCGGAAGAAACATCAACAACCTAAGATATGCAGATGATACCACTCTAATGGCAGAAAGTGAAGAGGAACTAAAGAGCCTCTTGTTGCGAGTGAAGAAGGAGAGTGCAAAAGTTGGGTTGAAACTAAACATTAAGAAAACCAAGATCATGGCATCTGGCCCTCTCAATTCCTGGCAAATAGATGGGGAAGAAATGGAGGTAGTGACAGATTTTATTTTCCTGGGCTCCAAGATCACTGCAGATGGGGACTGTAGCCAAGAAATTAAAAGACGCTTGCTCCTGGGGAGGAAAGCCATGGCAAATCTAGACAGCACACTAAAAAGCAGAGACATCACCCTGTCAACAAAAGTGCGTATAGTCAAGGCTATGGTCTTCCCAGTTGCAATGTATGGCAGTGAAAGCTGGACCATAAGAAAGGCTGAGCGCCAAAGAATTGAAGCCTTTTAACTATGGTGCTGGAGAAGACTCCTGCGAGTCCCTTGGGCTGCAAGGCGATCAAACCGGTCAGTCCTAGAGGAGATCAACCCTGACTGCTCTTTAGAAGGCCAGATCCTGAAGCTAAAACTCAAATACTTTGGCCACCTAATGAGAAGGAAGGACTCACTGGAGAAGAGCCTAATGCTGGGAAAGATTGAGGGCAATAGAAGAAGGGGACGACAGAGAATGAGGTGGCTGGATGGAGTCACTGAAGCAGTAGGTGTGAGCTTAAATGGACTCCAGAAGATGGTAGAGGACAGGAAGGCCTGGAGGAACATTGTCCATAGGGTCGCGATGGGTCGGACACGACTTCGCAACTAACAACAAAATAGAGGAAAATGGTATTAAAGGGGAAAAGCATTAATAAAAAACATTTTATTAATAGTTTTTCTGGGAAGAAAAGTGAGAGAAATTATTCATTGATTTCATAAAAGAATTAGAGCTTAGTTTTAGCGTTACTATACTTCTAGATCTTCTCAAGCTCATCCTCTTTTCACCCTAGCTCTGCACCAAATTATCCTGAAGATTCTGGAGATTCTGGACACTTTTGCTGACAGCAAGGATGTGTAGAACTAGATGGCAGAATTCAGAAGGAAGGGGGTAGCTCTGGGTAACAGTATTTGCCTCTCCTGCCTCCTGATTGGTGCATGGAGGGAAGAGGGTGTGACCAGCAAGAATATAAACACTATATTGGTGCTCCTGATGTACTGGTACACCTGACTGTAAGGCACTAGAAGATTTGAGATGTAGGGTTGGCTGATTGATTACAGGAAGGAAGGAAGGAAGGAAGGAAGGAAGGAAGGAAGGAAGGAAGGAAGGAAGGAAGGAAGGAAGGAAGGAAGGAAGGAAGGAAGGAAGGAAGGGTGGGTGGGTACTGGTTGATGTGGTAGTGACATGTGCTTCCATATTGCAAACAGTGGCTTACTGTCAAAGCAAAAATAAATAGGTTTTTACACTATAGGCAGTCTTTTATAAACTGACTTTTCTCTCTTTTCTTGATGTGGTAGTGTGGAAATCTTTGATTACTTAATATTGGAGACTGGTTTACTGATAATGGAATTGCATGTTTGAAAACAGAAAGATTAAAGTTGGTCACCTCTAATAAATGCAGTGTTTTTAAAGGACATGAAAAAGCTCATAAATAATGCATCTTGAAAACATTTTTATGAAACAATTTCCCTTTTCTTATTTCTTATTGAATATATTAATAGTAAAGCTGGTTGATACGTTTAACTGGGGAGAAAAGGGAAAATATATATTTATTGACAGTATCATATCCTTCAATCAGGTAATCCAGAATTAATGCCTATAAACTTAAGCAATTTACTCTTTTTTCAGTACTGACAGTATATTAATATGGAAAAATTCCGATCTATCAACGATCTCAAATTAACGAAGACTTTTCTTGTATAAATTGTAAGAGTATTTTATTCTCTCTTTCTCTCACTCTGTCTCTCTCCCTCTCTCTCTCTCTCTCACACACACACACAAATATGGAAGAGAAGCCAAGTCACTTATCTGTCCAGAGCAGGAAAGATCAAGCAATGACTATATCAGGAAGTCTGAAAACAAAGTGAAAGATATTGAGAAATCAATTGACGGCAAGAAGTGTAAGCTTGTATAAAGATACCAAGGCCAAACAGATGTATTAGGCTGAGTGGTGAAAAAAAATATGTGGAATTGTTTGCAGGGATGGCGAGGTCCTGAAAGTGAAGATCTTCAGACACTTTTTGGTGTTGAATCAGGGCAGCAGCAGTTTGTGGTGGCTGTAAGAGTTGTGGAGAAGCTTCCAGAGGGGTCTTTGTGCAACTGCAACCAAAGATGTACTTAGTGGCCAGTGTTTGATTGAACCCAGCTGTGCATCCATCTGGACTATACTGTGTTTCCCTGAAAATAAGTCCCGGTCTTATATTTTTCTTTGCCTCCAAAAGAGGCATTAAGTCTTATTTTCAGGGGATGTATTATTTTTTCCACTGTCTTGTCTCATGGCAGTGACACCAACAGCCTCGTTCAGCAGGAGCCTGTGTGGCTGCCGCTGGCCCACTTCTTTGGCTGCTTATTGCCACTCACGTGCATTGCCCCCAGCCTCCATTTCACTGGCAGAGACCTTCAGGAAAGGCCTCTGCAGCCAAGAACGGAGCTCCAGGAGGACACACGTGTTACCCCCAACTTCTGTTTTGCCAGCAGAGGCCTTCAGGAAAGGTGAGGGCACCTGGGAGGTGTTGGCACATGGGTGGCATGGCTACAGGGGCCCTAAGGTAAGTGGGTGCAGAGCATGTGGGGCAGCTCCACCCCCTCCCCACCCTCGCCTCACCTTGTGGCAGCAGCACCACAAACAGAATGGGCTGGTGGCTATCTGCACAGGCTCTTAACTAGGGCTTATTTTGGGGGGTAGGGCTTATATTAGGCACATGCACACAAATTTATTTGGGGGATGGAACTTATTTTCAGGGAAACATGGTATAACAAGCAAGTGGTAGAACAATGGCAACTGAAGGAAGTGTGTGAGATTGGAAGTGCCACCACATAGCTGATAAAAAGCTTTGAGACAACTAGGTTGGCAAAGGTGACGGGATGGACTGCAATTTTTGTCCAAGTGGTGATGGTAGCAGTGTGGGTGATTGGGTCAGGTTCTCCAGCTAATTAGCAGTGGTTATAGCAACTTGGGGATGTCTGTTCTTGGTGTTTCAGAGGTATGGGTGCAAAGATGATAGTGCTGAAAGACAGCAGGAGCAGAACCAGACTAGTGGTTAGTTGAAGGGTTGATCCGTGTCCTGCAGCTTTTACTTGTGTGCACAGGGCAGTTCTGGAACTGCAACAATATGCACATCACATGATGTTCACAGTGTAGGTAGTTTTAGATTGCATGATATTTAGGGAATTGTTATACAACTCTTATTTCTAGGGGAAAAATTCATATAACTGAGCAGAGACTCCTGGTTTTTGAGTGTAGAATTGATTTTTAAAACTAAATTTGGCACTGCTCTGTTTTGCCAAGTGTCAGGGCAATGATCAGGTGCCAGGCAATTGGTTCTTTTGGATCCAGAAACAATGAGCACACAGGGTGAATAAAAGTTTTATTATTAAGCAAACGGGTTTAAAAGCACAATACATAAAGTATACCATAAAAAGCACACATACATAGTTTAAATAAAGATGGGTGCCTATACATAAAATCCCTCAACTCTCTTTTCTTTTTGGCTCCCATTGCAAGTTTGAACTTCATTTTGATTAAAGCATAGCATCACAAAATTGTATTAACCCTCTATATCTAGGAGTTATTTAAAACCACATGCAAGTGCAGGGTTCATCTTTTTTTGTTCTCAGATCATCTAAGTGTTGTTTTATTGGTTGCAACAACCAGCATATTGCCCAAACCTGACGTCATGGACTTTGAAAGAGTGACTGGCCCAAAGTCACCCAGCTGGCTTTCATGCCAAAGGTTGGACTAGAACTCACAGTCTCCTGGTTTTTAGCCCAGAACCTTAACCACTACACCAAATTGGCTCTCTATGTGAAACAATATCTGCATCTAATCTAGCCAACCAACAATCCGTAGTGACTGACAGACTCTTTTATCTCTTTTGCATGCTGTTATTGTCATACCATCAGAACTCAAGTATCGCTGAACAAGCAGAATGCAGCTATTATTCCAGCGTCTCTTTCTCCCAGGTAATCTTTAAGATAATCTTCCTCAGTAAGGTGTTCTTCAGTTACAACCAGGTAATTCTAAACTGATCCTGAAGCATGCTATGTATCGTAATCCTCAGAACCAGTCAGGCCCCAAAATCGAATCAGTAATTTCAGATTGCATGCTGCAGCTCCCTACACTTTGCCAGGAAAAGGGGTAATGTGAATAATATCTCCATCTTCTTTTCTTGTGCTTCTTCTGTTCTAGCTCTGAAACCAAGTTTTACAGCCGAAACTAACAATCATCTGACTATAGAAATAAATCCTCTTTGATAGTCAAACTCTTATTCTTAGGCAGGGTCCTTCTTTTAGTTCCTTTCCTTTTACAGATAGACCTGGACTTACAATGATTCATTAGTGGTCATTTGAAGTTACAACAGCACCGGAAAAAATAACCTACGATCATTTTTCACACGACCATTGCAGCCTCCCTATGGTCATGTGATCAAAAGTCGGATGCTTGGCAATTGGTTCATATTTTTTTATAATATTTTATTAATTTTCCAATTTTACATTTAAGTATTTAAAAAGCAACGTGGTGCCTGGGTTAATCTATAGTTCGATAAGAAAATCATTAGTACAAATCTCAAGTTACAGCATCAAATATTCCCTCTCTTTTTCCCAGTTTCTCAGTAAAAACATCATTATTACATTTATCAATAAATTTTTAGCTTATATGTATCTTAATTATTTTTTATATTCAATCTTCATAAACAATCCATATCCTCTTATTAATTTTTTCCCAATTTTTAGTTTCCTATCAATATTCCAATTTAACCTTTGATATTTATAATTTTCAGGCTTTAGGTAACAAGATTTCCCTTATCTCAATTCATAACAAAATCTAATATCCAAAATACACATTTCAGCTATTTGAATATAATCTTATTTTATTTCCTAAAAGCTATCTATTTCCCACAATATTAAATCATCTACTTAATAATACAATATACCCTTTAATAAATCAAAACCATTGTATATATATTACCTGGGTTAATCAATAAATCAAACACATTCATAATAATTATTTTTTTCCTTTTGGGTCTAATTTTTAAACAGATAAAATCCTTATTTTCAACTAATTTCCAAATATTTTAAATCTAATGACCAGACCCCCTTATCTCAAATTCTCCCTTTAACCCTCTAATTAATAATATGAAATCCCCTCTAATAAATCAAAACCCCAATTTTCTTCAGCCTTATTCTGGCTTTCTTCCTTTGCCAACTAGGCTTCCATATCAGTGCTTTTAGATTATCAAATAGATCTCCCTCTATTATTATATATGTTATTTGAAATAAAGGAGACCATTTAATTGCCATTTTTTGGAAGGACTATTTTTATTTATTTATTTATTTTATTCTATTTATATACCACCCTTCTCCCGAAGGACTCAGGGAGGTGAACAGGGCACATATAAAAATACAAAATACAAAAATTAAAAAAGAATTAAATAGTAGCCCAGCTAAAACAATCAATAACAATATAAAAATCCCCATTAAAAACCCCAACATATCCCCCATCAGGCCAGGCCGGCTTGTTCAAATAGACTAGCCCACTTGTATTCATTAAGTTGTCTCCCTACTATTCCAATTCCCCATGATTGCCCTGATATGTTTACCTTTCATTCAATCTGTTCTTCTTTCTCAAATTTCTTCTGATTTATATAGAAAGTCTTTTCTATTTTCAGTGTTGTCAAAAAGTTTTATCTAAGGTCTGGGCTTCGAGCCGAGTCTCTGTTAGGAAATAACAAGTTGTAATACAAACCTTCACCACAAGGTGTCACCAATGCCATTTAAGGTTTTTTAAGTCCAAAATTATTATAATCCT
Source organism: Vipera berus (assembly GCF_964194415.1). NCBI lineage: Eukaryota > Metazoa > Chordata > Lepidosauria > Squamata > Viperidae > Vipera > Vipera berus. The sequence goes on from NC_138202.1 coordinate 136,470,460, forward strand.
TTTTTCAATTTTTTTTTTTGTAGATAAAAGCAAAAGTCTCCAATAAAAATAGGAAAATTTTTGGTCCCCAAGTTTCAGAAACATATAAATCCAATTAGATTAAAGTTGTTCTTTTAATGCTTTAATTCCCCTGGATAGTCAGTCACCACGATTCTTAGAGGGTGGGATAGAAATTGCCTTCCCTCTCTCCTCACAGCTTTTACAGGAAAAGAAAGTACTTAGGGTAAAGAGAAGATCAGATCTCACCCAATTTCATCTGCATTGCTTTTCAAGTGCTTGGTGGTAAGTTTGACTTTGGCTGTCTGCAGCCTAGTGACAAGCCATATTACTATGGCCAGTCTTTCCTCTGCCGGTTTGGAGGGCTGCCCCAGATCAAGCGGAAGGGCTGCCTCCCTCCCGTGATCAAGCGGGGGTCCCCTCCTTGCTCATCACCCCTACAGGGTGACTTTTGACCCTTTCCAGGGTCCCCCAGCGGAGCGAAACTGAACGCAGAAGATGGAGCTTGCCTTGCAGTGGCTGCAGTGGCCAAAATGGCAAACCAGAAGTCCAATTGGTTCATAATTTTGATGGTTGCAGTGTCCTAGAGTCACGTGATCTCCTTTTGCAACCTTCTGACAAGCAAAGTCAATGGGGCAGCCAGATCTGCTTAACAAGTATGAACTTTACAACTGCAATAATTCACTTAACAACAACAGGAAGAAAGGTTGTAAAATGGGGCAAAACTCACTTAACAACTGTCTCACTTATCAACTGAAATGTTGAGCCCTGTTGTGGTTGTGAGTCAATGAACTACCTGTAGTTGTTTCTAGTAACTCTCTGGAACAAAGGAAAGTGACCTGCCTCTACCTAGTATGCACATAACCATATAAATTTTCCTATCTAGATATCCCTTGATTTTTATTAGGTTATATGAATCATACACTCAGCAAACAGTGAGCATGTTTCAATGACCCCAATTTAATTGGACTTCAGAATAATCTATTATTGGGTGTAGTTTGGATTTAAAAAGTTAAAACAGGTTAGTTAAGCCATGAAATGATGGATTTAATAGGACTAATTCTTTATACAGATTTCAAATGAAATGATCTCGATGACCCTACTGCTCATTTGCAAGACATTTGCTGGGAACAGCAGTTATAATCTTGATGATTAAGTCCCATATAAAGAATTGCCTATTCAGAAAAAAACTTCAATAAAGGGCTTCTAAATATATTTAAAATGAACCTCACTGAAATTACAGTATTCATACTGTATATGGTCTAGCAATATCATGAACTATTCAGATCGCTATAATTTAAGAGCTTTATGGATTTCAATTGTAGATTGGATATATCATCTGACCTGAGTTTTTGATGTTCATTTTTAGCCTTCTTTTTTTTATTATTAAAGAGTTCTACAAAAAAATCTTACAATACATATCCCCAAAACCCACCCACCCCAAACCACCCCCCTTCCCCCCCACTTCCCAGAGCTGAATACAGGGTTATAGATATAATAATCATATTCTAACTAAAATTATGCATTATAAAATTAACCAAATTCATAATGTGCTTTAACTCCCCTAAAAATATAATCAATACTAATACTAAAATTAAAAGGTACGCGGTGGCTCAGTGGGTTAGGACGCTGAGCTTGTCGATCGGAAGGTCGGCAGTTTGGCGGGTCGAATCCCGAGTGCCGCGTAGCAGAGTGAGCGCCTGTTACTCGTCCCAGCTTCTGCCAACCTAGCAGTTCGAAAGCACGTAAAAATGCAAGTAGGAAAATAGGGACCACTGCGGTGGGAAGGTAACAGCGTTCCGTGCGCCTTTGGCGTCTAGTCATGCCGGCCACATGACCACGGAGACGTCCTCGGACAAGCGCTGGCTCTTCGGCTTTGAAACGGAGATGAGCACCGGCCCCTAGAGTCGGAAACGACTAGCATGCATGTGCGGGGGAACCTTTACCTTTTACCTAATACTAAAATTAATAACAATATCCCTCTAAAATCTACTCATAAGCTAAGTGGAACTTTTTAGTCCCATATTTATTCTGAATATAATCTATCCATCTTCTCCAAACTGAAATATATCTTTCTTGTGAATGATCCTTCAAATAAGCAGAAATCTTAGACATTTCTGCAAGATTCGATACCCATTCTTCTATAGTAGGCAAACTATCCTTCTTCCAGTATTGTCCCACCAGTAACCGTGCTGCTGTTATCAAATTCAACATCAGATTGGTTTCTTTAGTATCACAATCTACAACAATGCCCAATAAAAACAATTGTGGAGAGAACTTTATTTTTCTCTTTAAAATCTTTTGAATGTTCCACCAAATTTTAATCCAAAAAGCTTTTATATTTCTACAAGTCCACCACATATGAAAATAGGTGGCATCTAAACTACCACATCTCCAGCATTTAGACTGTAAGTTAGGATACATGTGAGACAACTTTTTGGGATCCAAATGCCATCTATAAAACATTTTATAAAAATTTTCTCTTAAATTTTGAGCCTGAGTAAATTTAACATTTCTAACCCAGATTACCTCCCAAGTATCCAACGGAATTGGTTCCTGGATATTTTGTGCCCACTTTATCATACAATCTTTAACTAATTCCATTTCCGAATCCAATTCAATTAAAACATTATATATCCTCTTTATATGCACACGATTTAAATCTCTAATTTGTTTTACTAAGTTTTCATCTGTAGTTGTGATGCCAACCTTCTGATCCAGCTTCCACCTAGCTTTCAATTGGGTATATTGAAACCAAGAGTAACTTATGTTTTCTTGTTTTAACTCATCTATAATGATTTAAGTTGCTAATTATTCCCTTCCAATCTAAGTAATTCCTTATAGGAAAACATATCCAAACTCACTCCCATAGATATGCCTTCTATCGCGTGTCCGGGAATTCCCCAAATCGGTATTTTATAATTTAACTTATAATAATACTTTTTCTAGACACGCAGCAAGGCACTTCTAAGAATATGAGATTTAAAAGCCCTGTCCACCTTTTTATCATAAAGCAAATATGCATGCCATCCATATATCAAGTCCCAACCCTCAAGGTGAAGTATTCTTTTATTAGTTAAATTAAGCCAATCGCTAACTCATGTCAAGACCACCGCATCATAATACAATTTCAAATTAGGTGCCTTGAGTCCCCCTCTTTCCCTAGCATCTTGCAAAATCTTAAATTTGACTCTTGGTTTTTCCCCCGCCCAAATAAATTTATTAATACCCTTCTGCCATTCATCAAGGTTGGCATCCTTTTTCAATATAGGTATCATTTTAAACAAAAAGAGAAACTTTGGCAGAACATTCATTTTAACAGCTGCAATTCTTCCCAATAGAGATAATTGTAATTTTTTCCAATTATTTAAATCCTTTTGTATCTTCAACCATAGTGTTTCATAGTTATTCTTATATAATTTTGCATTTGAAGCTGCAATATACACTCCCAAATACTTAACCTTTTTTACTATTTCAAAACCTGTTAATTTGATCACAACTTGCTGAATATCTGCCAATGTAAATGCAGGTGGTGGTGGGGGGAAGGTGGTTGTGCTGTAGGTTTCATTGTAGTTTGCCCTGCAGCTTGTGGTACGGGTGAAGAAATTGCACTTTTTGAAATTGTAGGGCCTCCCCCCACGCCTTGCAGCCATCTCTTAGGTTTCGATTTCCTCTTTCTTCCAGCAGAATCAAAGTTCAAAAAAAAAAAAGAAGGGAGAAAAAATAAAAGTTTTTTTCCCAAAGTTCCTTCCTTATCCTTCAGTAAAAAAAAGGGCAAGCTCTCAAATACACAAAATCCGGTACTGGTTAGAATCAATTGCAGATTGTATCTCTTTCTATGTTGCAAAATATAGCAACTTTCCGAAACTGTCAGTTCATACAAGAAAGCAACATTCCAGCACCATTTTTACTCCATTTCCATCAGCTTAAAACTTGAAGAAGATAATGAGTCTGAGTTAAAGTTAAAATCCAACTTGAAAATTCAAATCCTCCTGTTTCGCTCTGCCTGCTTCTTAAAGAAAAAATACTCACAGTCCCATCTAAGCAGCAGATGTAGTTGTTGCGTCTAGTTCCACTCCCTTATGGAGCGAAAGCATCCTGGGAGCGGAGAAAGCCTGGGCTCCGAGGGATCTCACCCCGTTAACCCCCAAACTGGTTGAGGGAATCACAGGGGAGCTCTACCTCTACCCAGAAAGGCTTGTCTCTCCCTCTTCTCCTGAGGGAGAGACTTCGGCGCCACGAGACAGCTGATTTTCACTGTCTCCGAGCGCTCTAATGCTTCCCAAGATCGGGCCGCTTCTGAAACGCCACCATTCGGCGAGGCAGCGCTACTGGAAGCCATTTTTAGCCTTCTTAAGGACTACAACTATAAAATGAAGGATGTACTTATTTAGAAAATGTACAGGACATCTCTGCAGATCAAATTGAGTATTGGCAACAGGAAAACGACTTTGTATTGGACTTAGATAACTCACATGAAAATCTTTTGTAAGAAATTGGATTCTTGGCTTTAATACTATACAGTTATTCACTGTTGTTGTTGTTAGTTGCGAAGTCGTGTCCGACCCATCGCGACCCTATGGACAATGTTCCTCCAGGCCTTCCTGTCCTCTACCATCTTCTGGAGTCCATTTAAGCTCACACCTACTGCTTCAGTGACTCCATCCAGCCACCTCATTCTCTGTCGTCCGCTTCTTCTATTGCCCTCAATCTTTCCCAGCATTAGGCTCTTCTCCAGTGAATCCTTTCTTCTCATTAGGTGGCCAAAGTATTTGAGTTTTAGCTTCAGGATCTGGCCTTCTAAAGAGCAGTCAGGGTTGATCTCCTCTAGGACTGACCGGTTTGATCGCCTTGCAGTCCAAGGGACTCGCAGGAGTCTTCTCCAGCACCATAGTTCAAAGGCTTCAATTCTTTGGCGCTCAGCCTTTCTTATGGTCCAACTTTCACTGCCATACATTGCAACTGGGAAGACCATAGCCTTGACTATACGCACTTTTGTTGACAGGGTGATGTCTCTGCTTTTTAGTGTGCTGTCTAGATTTGCCATGGCTTTCCTCCCGAGGAGCAAGCGTCTTTTAATTTCTTGGTTACAGTCCCCATCTGCAGTGATCTTGGAGCCCAGGAAAATAAAATCTGTCACTACCTCCATTTCTTCCCCATCTATTTGCCAGGAATTGAGAGGGCTGGATGCCATGATCTTGGTTTTCTTAATGTTTAGTTTCAACCCAACTTTTGCACTCTCCTTCTTCACTCGCAACAAGAGGCTCTTTAGTTCCTCTTCACTTTCTGCCATTAGAGTGGTATCATCTGCATATCTTAGGTTGTTGATGTTTCTTCCGGCAATCTTAATTCCAACTTTTGATTCATCTAGCCCTGCCTTTCTCATGATGTGCTCTGCATATAAGTTAAATAGGCAAGGCGACAGTATACAGCCTTGCCGGACTCCTTTCCCAATTTTGAACCAATCAGTGGTTCCGTGTCCAGTTCTCACTGTTGCTTCTTGGCCCGCATATAGGGGGCCCGCATGTAGTTATTCACTACATAGTAATAAATTGTATTTTCAACAGTTTGTGGTCTTAATTGAATGCTGGATGCATCAGAGGGGGCATCATGCTGGAATAAATCTTTGCTTCCTCTTGCCAAAAAAGAGAGATGGGGAAATGTATTTCTTTTGTTTGGTTTGTTAAATATTTTTTCCGGCTCCTTCCTACACAAATCAGAAAAATATGCAAAGTCTACTTCAAAGCAGGAGAGCTGATAGCTTAGGAAATAGAAGGACATAGCTAAAATGACAGAGGATCATTATGGCATAAAAGCATTAGAAGTTAGTCTGCTTTCTCCATTGTTTTTGGATGTTGAGTTCAGTTTTGCCTCCTAATATGACATGCAGTATAGCTATTGATCTTCAATATACTGTAGCTACAGTATAGATCTGGAGCCAATTTGGTGTAGTGGTTAAGGTACTGTCCAAGAAACCAGAAGGCTGTAAGTTCTAGGCCTGCCTTAGGCATGAAAGCTGTTGCCCCAGTCCAAGGCCTTCAGCTGGGTTTTATAAAACCTTTTCGCTTTAGGCCTCTGCCGCCATGTGAAAAAAAAGGTTCAATCAGTCACTTAATTTCAACTTCTTGTGGGAAAAAGAAAGATCTGGCAAAGTTGGAATTGATTGATTGAACTTTTTAGTCCCACCCAGTGTGCCATTACCACCGCAGACATCCCACAAAATGGGACACGCCCACCCAGTACCCAATGATACATAAGGGGTTTTTAGGTTGCAGTTTGGGCACTCAGTCTCTAAAAGATTTGCCATCACTGCCCTAAGTGAAATTTTCCTTCAGTGGGATTTTCCCATGTATTTTACCAGGAAATATAGACTGGGCAGCCGAGAAAACTCAGTGCCTTCCTAACCATACCCAAGGGCTCTGAATTTGTTGGCAATGTCCATTTTGCTCTGTGAGTTTACGGTGACCTAACCCTAACCCTAAATGGAATTTTCCTCCAATGGGATTTTCCCATGGGTTTTACCAAGAAACATAGATAGGGCAGCCTAGAAAAGTAAGTACCCTCCTAACCATACCCAAGCACTCCAAGCTTGTTGGCGATGTCCATTTTGCTCTGTGAGTTTACTGTGACCTAACCCTAACCCTAAGTGGAATTTTCCTCCAATGGTATTTTCCCATGTATTTTACGAGGAAACATAGATAGGGCAGCCTAGAAAAGTAAGTGCCATCCTAACCATACCCAAGTACTCCAAGTTTGTTGGCAATGTCCATTTTGCTCTGTGAGTTGACTGTGACCTAACCCTAAGTGGAATTTTCCTCCAGTGGGATTTTCCCATGTATTTTACCAGGAAACATAGAAATGGCAGCCTAGAAAAGTAAGTGCCCTCCTTACCATACCCAAGCACTCCGAGTTTGTTGGCAATGTGCATTTTCCTCTATGAGTTCACGGTGACCTATCCATAACCCTAAGGGGAATTTTGCTCGAATGGAATTTTTCAATGTATTTTACCAGGAAACATAGAAAGGGCAGCCAAGAAAAGTAATTGTCCTCCTAACCATACCCAACCACTCCAAATTTGTTGGCAATGTCCATTTTGCTCTATGAGCTCACTGTGACCTAACCCTAACCCTAAGTGGAATTTTCCTCCAATGGGATTTTCCCATGTATTTTACCAGGAAATATAGATTGGGCAGGCTACAAAACTCAGTGCCCTTCTAACCATACCCATGTACTCCACGTTTGTTGGCAATGTCCATTTTGCTCTGTGAGTTCATGGTGACCTAACCGTAACCCTAAGAGAAATTTTCCTCCAATGGTATTTTCCAATGTATTTTACCAGGAAACATAGATAGGGCAGCCTAGACAAGTAAGTGCCTTCCTAACCATACCCAAGCACTCCGAGTTTCTTGGCAATGTCAATTTTGCTCTTTGTGTTCATGGTGACCTAACCCTAACCCTAAGTGGAATTTTCCTCCAAAGGGATTTCCCTGTGTATTTCACCAGGAAACATAGATAGGGCAGCCTAGAAAACTCAGTCCCTTCCTAACCATACCGAACTACTCCCAATTTGTTGATGATGTCCATTTTGCTGTATGAGTTCATGGTGACCTAACCCTAACCCTAAGTGGAATTTTCCTACAATTGGATTTTCCAATATACTTACCAGGAAACATAGATAGGGCAGCCCAGAATAGTCAGTGCCCTCCTAATCATACCCCAGCAGTACAAATTTGTTGGTATTGTCCATTTTGCTCTGTGAGTTCATCGTGACCTAACCCTAAGCATAAGTGGAATTTTCCTCCAGTGGGATTTTCCCATGTATTTTACCAGGAAAGATAGATAGGGCAGACTAGAAATGTCAGTGACCTCCTAAATATACCCCAGCACTCCCAATTTCTTGGTGATGTCCATTTTGCTCTTTGAGTTCATGGTGACCTCACCCTAACCGTAAGTGGAATTTTCCACCAATGGGATTTTCCCATGTATTTTTCCAGGACACATAGATAAGGCATCCTAGAAAGGTTAGTGCCCTCCTAAGCATACCCAAGCACTCTGAATTCATTGGTGAGGTCCATTTTGCTCTATGAGTTCATGGCAATCTAACCCTAACCCTAAGTGAAGTTTTCCTCCAGTGGGATTTTCCCATGTATTTTACCAGGAAAGATAGATAGGGCAGACTAGAAATGTCAGTGACCTCCTAAATATACCCCAGCACTCCCAATTTCTTGGTGATGTCCATTTTGCTCTTTGAGTTCATGGTGACCTCACCCTAACCGTAAGTGGAATTTTCCACCAATGGGATTTTCCCATGTATTTTTCCAGGACACATAGATAAGGCATCCTAGAAAGGTTAGTGCCCTCCTAAGCATACCCAAGCACTCTGAATTCATTGGTGAGGTCCATTTTGCTCTATGAGTTCACGGCAATCTAACCCTAACCCTAAGTGAAGTTTTCCTCCAATGGGATTTTCCCATGTATTTTACCAGGAAACATAGTTACGGCAGCCTAGAAAAGCAAATGCCCTCCTAACCATATTCAAGAACTCTGAGTTTGCTGGCATTGTCTATTTTGTTCTCCAAGTTAATGTTGACCTAACTCTAATCCTAAGTTGAATTTTCCTCCATTGGGATTTCCCCATGTATTTTACCAGGAAACATAGATAGGGCAGGCTAGAAAAGTCAGTGTCCTCCTAACCACACCCAAGTATTCAAAGTTTGTTGGTGATGTCCATTTTTCTCTCCAACCTTATTGTGACGTAACCCTAACCTCAACTGGAATATTCCTCCAATGGGATTTTCCCATTTATTTTACCAGGAAACAGATAGTGCAGCCTAGGAAAGTCAATGCCTTTCTAATCATATCCAAGCATTCTGAATTTTGCTCTCCGAGTTCATGTTGACTTACCCCTAACCCTAGATGCAGAGAGATGGTAGAATGGAGAGCTGAAGGAAGAAAGACAGACATAAGCGACAAGGTGGACAGGAGCAACTTGTAAAAGTGCCAGTGTTCACTGTATAGTTTATGTTTGTTATTTAGGCATTTGAAAGTTATTGAAAATGTTTGAACAAGGTATTAGCAGCTGTTGGTTCTTCTTCATTTATTGCAGTAGATATCAGATCGGTAACATGAGTGTAATAGAATAAGAAGAAAGAGGTACTTTAAGTCCTTTCCAAGTTTTTGCACCAACAAAGAAATGTGAGATTCTCATTCTAGCTCTCCACTTCGGATGACAAATGTTGTAGGTTAGTCGTGCTCTTGGGGATAGTTAAAACTGGAGTCTGTCTTGTGAATTTAAAGCAAGAAGGGCAACTACTTACCAAATTGATTGATAATGTGCCTTGGTGGAGCAGTGGGCTAATGCCTCCTTAAGTAACACCAGCTGCCTGCAATTAGTGCAGGTTCGCATCCCACCAGGCTCAAGGTTGACTCAGCCTTCCATCCTTCCAAGGTAGGTAAAATGAGGACCCAGATTGTTGGGGGCAATTAAGCTGACTTTGTAATAATGCCGCTTGGGGGTGTGTGAAAGCCCTAACAAGCAGGCATATACATAGAATGAAGGCTACTGCTAAGCTTGTAAGCCGCCCTGAGTCTTCGGAGAAGGGCGGGATATAAATGGAATTTTTAAAAAAAAAAGTTGTCAAACTTAGCAACCTCTCTGATTTTCTTTATGATGATCTGTTCCTAATATGGTCTTTCATTCTTTCTGTTGCGATGAGCGACCGGTCAGGGTTCTGGCCTCAACTCTTAGAGCCCCGTAACAGGGGTGAGAATTTAGAGGGACCCTCGCAAGGGTGAACACCTTAAATAGGGAAGGATTTAGCCCTTTGCCACCGACCCAGTGTGCCGGACGTTCCAACGGTCACACTTGGGAACTGCGATGGCGCAGAGACAGAATCCTAGGACAAACTGAGGCAACAACACAAGTTTGTTCAAGGTGAGGGAGCACAGAGTGCCCGGGGTTGATGATGTTGCCCCCGAACAGCTTCGCACACCCTCTTTTTATTAGGCTGTTTCATCAGGGAGGGGGAACACACTCATGAGGGAGCAACATATGGAAGGTCAAAAGGAAAACATAACTCATTGTATACAACTGCTAATGAAGAGAGCAAAGGTCATCACAGGAAACAATAAAGCATAGCTTATGCTAACAGAGAATACAAGGGTTGTCATCAGGAAGGCATATCTTAAAAAACATAACTTGAAAGGCATGACTTGAAAGGCATGACTTGAAACATAACTTGAAACATAACTTGAAACATAACTTGAAACAAGGACAATTATAAAAGACAAGTCTTGTTATAAATGAAGCAGGGGGCAAAGGTTTATCACAGGAATGCAGACTTAAATGGGGGAAGGCAGAGGTTTTATCTTGAAGCAAGGACAATTATAAAAGACAAGTCTTGTTATAAACAAGTGTAAAGAGATTTATCACTACAACCCAGGAATGCAGAACCTTATAACTTTTAATATAGGAATCAAAAAGGTCTTTTGGAGTCTGGGATAACTACAACTCCTCCTTTTCTGTTTTTTAAAGCCAATTACTGAGAAGGCCCCTCAATGTCCAGAACTTTCTCTTCTAGGATACTTACGCGGGAAAAAGAGAAATCCTACGATACCTCCTGTGCCGGTGTCAGTGTTCCTTTCAAAGAGTGTTGGTGTGAGGGTGCATCAGTCTCTGGGTCAGAAGTGAATTCTAAAAGAGGATGTTTGTATTCACTGTCAACAGTGTGTTTCATCAACAGAATGTCATCGCTAATGCTGCTCAGCCTTCGTTGTAGAAAATCTAAACGTTTACCCATAACACATGGTCCAATTGCACATGCAAGTAATAATAAAATTAAAGGACCAGCTAAGGCTGAGAAAAGGGTGGTCAGCCAGGGAGAGAAGTAAAACATTCCTTGAATTGATACTTACTGTGCCATAAAGAATCAATTTGTTTAACAGCTCTCTGTTCAGCTATCAAAAAAATACTGTTAGTAATATTTCTGATAAAAATAGGCAAGACACAAGGTAAAATAATACATCCTAATACAATCATACCAATTAAAGCTACAATAGCTTGTAAACCAGGTAATTTGGGAAACCAGGAGCCAAGTAATTCCTGAAAGTTGAAACCATTTCAAGTTTGGACAGGAACATGAGCTACAGAGTTCACATAGATGATGATGGTAGACTCGTTGTTAACAACAGGTTGTTCCTTCTGGGTCCATGCGATGGGCAAAAACAGTGTGAAAAGCGTCATTTTTGACTGGAACCAATGTCAAAGGTGTGAGCCATTGTAAAGAACGGGATGGGATAGCTGGTGGAGTGGAGGCACAATGAAATGCTGCAAGCTGAGTAGGCGGCAAAACTTTGACGTCTGGGGTAATCTTTCAGATGGAATTGTGTTTTAGTGGCATCAGTCAGTGGTGTTAAAGCTGAAAAAAGCCACAAACCATGCTGTCATCTTTAATGGGTTCTGCAGTTGTGTTTGTGGAGGCATGATACGGACGAACGTGGCGACCGGGGATCCACAGCACTTTGTCTGGCAGTTGAACAGCTGCGTAGCCTCTGCCCCAGGTGAGAAGGTCTGCAGGGCCTTTCCAAGTTAGGTCTGGAAGTTGGCGATACCAAACCTGTGGCTTAGGGAGATCTGAAGAAGAAGAAGAAGAAAAATGCTGCTCTGCAGCTGTGGTTAAGGGATGGCCAGTGAAGTTTGAAAAGTTCAGAGTGTAGAGGCAAAGGTTAAGAGTTTCTTGCACTGCTGGGAGGTTGGGGTTTCGTTTTCCCCCGTTCTGATTTTTATAGCGATCTAAAGCATGTTTCAAGGTTTGGTTAGCTCTTTCCACCAAGGCTTGGCTTTGGCTATTATATGGAATTCCAAATTTGTGTGTGATTTGCCAATGATGACAAAATTCTGCCATGGCTTGACTGCTATAAGCAGGGCCATTATCTGTTTTGAGTTCTTTTGGACATCCCAGCACTGCAAAGGTCCGAATACAATGATTAATTACATGTTTAGTGGCTTCTCCCCTTTGGGGGGTAGCCATGATGAATCCTGAAAAGGTATCAATTGAAACATGCAAATACTTCCATGGGGTAAATGGTGCATGTTGTGTAACATCTATTTGCCAAATTTGGCAAGGCTCCAATCCCCTGGGATTGACACCCATAGGGATTGCAGTTGCTTGTTTGCTGCAGGTTGGGCACTGCTGGCAAATTGCAATTACTTCTGCAGCGGTGATGCCAAACTGCTTCTGCAAAGCTTTGGAATTTTGATGAAAATATGAATGGCCTTCCCAGGGGGTGAGGGGTTGCAAAGAACAGGCTGAAGGTCCGGAGGCAGCCTGATCTGCAACATTGTTTCCCTTTTGCAAAAAACCTGGAAAAGGCTGATGACTACGAATGTGAGCAACAAAAACAGGATGTTGGCATTCAAAAAGCAAATTTTGCAAGGTTAAAAAAAGTTGTAACAAATCTGGTTGAATGGAGGGGGATAAATAAGATCCATAAATCACTTGAATTGTGTGATAAACATAATAAGATTCAAAGGTTGAAAGGAAAAAATTTGACAGGCCAAAATTGAAGCAGCCAGTTCAGCTTTTTGAGCTGACCGCTGGGGTGTTGTTTGCTTGGTTAGTGCGAACAATTTGCATTGCAAACGATAATTGGGTGGTGGGTGGCAAGAAACCTTGCCATGCCAATCAGCTAAAGAAAATTGCAATTCACTTGAGGTTTGAAAAAATGATTTCCAAATTTGCAAAGACATAGGCACAAAAAAAAATGTCTATCTCCAGCCCAATCAAGGCTTTCGTTCAGTGAATTAAAAATCAATTGAGCCAATTGTGCTTCTCTGGTTAAAACAGAAACTTTGGGCGTGTGGGATAAATGAATCCACTCCAAAATTTTCAATTGGTTAGCACATTGAACAATAGCAGCAGTAAATAGTCCAGGCGTGTTTCCCATCATGCAACATCCACCTCTCACTTTCTTGTACTTCCCATGTTTCTCCCTATCCATATTTCTATAGTACATTCTTGTTCCTTCAGCATTCTAAGGCTTGTGTTAAGGCATACAATTCATGCATGCAATTCACAAATCTGTGCAAACCAACTTAAAAACCACTTTTCTGTTTCTCCCTTCTATTATCCATTCATTCACTGCCCTTCTGCCATTCTGGCCTAACTTCTGTCTTTTCTGCTTCCAGCTTCTATCAACTTTTGCATGAGCCAACTGTTTCCCTTAGCTATTAATCAATCCTCTACATTTCTCTTCTCCAAAAATATTGAAGATTCCATAATCATATTTGGAGTCAGTGTATATGTTCCTCCTTTCCTGTATTAACAATCTCAGAGCCTGTTGTAAGGCATAAAATCCACAGGTTAGTGCTGATTAAGGGAGGGTAATTCTCCCAGATATCAAAACAAAAACAAAAAACAACTCCACAAAAAGATCAGAGTAATTTCTTTTGGGTGATGTTTAACTAAAACTCAAAGAATTCCAAAAACTTGTCCAACAATTAATCTCTCCTCTTTCGAGTAAAAAAAATTGCAAGCTGAAACTGCAAGAGTGGGCATCAAGTTTCACATCCACCCCCCTTTCTCAGACTGGAATTCTAAGCAGAGAAAAAAAAATGGTTAAAAGGACCAGCCACCCCCCCTTCTTCTGGCTGTCTCTCCCTTTCGCACTTCTAAAGTAACACAGCGGGGTTGGGGGGGAGTAAAAGAAACTTTACAAAAATCTCACCACCAAAAAAAAATAGTTTGCTCTCCTTTACATGCATTTTCTCTCACACATCATCCATGGCTTTTACAACAATAAAATCTATAGTTTACTGTTCCTTTCACAGCCTGGGACGGGGTGGTAGGTGGGTTTGAGGGCTAACACACTCACATTTACATATCAACAAATTAACTCATTCACTTCCATTCTGACTGCTTGCATAAACAATTTCACATACAAAAATTTCGTTTCATACTTTCTCCAGACAAACCATACATTGTTAAATAAGGCCTTTTTGTTTGGTGTTATCAGAGAGGATTTTGACCCTCTTCCAAGTCTTGGAAATAACACAGAACAACACAGACAGACATATATACACACATACTATTAAAACAACATTTATTTAAAACAGAACAAAACACACATATAAAACAACATTTATTTAAAACAGAACAAAACACACATATCAATTTGGGGTTTTAGGCCAAAACAATAATCCAAAGAGCTAGATTAAAAGAAAAAGATAGAAGAAAAACTTGATTTTATTTCTTTGATTTTTCTTTTCTTTAGGTTTACAACAACAACTACTTTCCTATTCTTTGATTTAGTAGACCAGAATGGTCAATTTAGTTTGGCTGGGAGCCTGCAATGGGAAGCTAGATCCCAGAAAACTCCAGGCAGTTGAAATCAACAGGCGCGCCCCTGGACTTTACTGAGAACAGCTCGCCCCAAGAGGCTCTTTCAAGCCCCACATAAGCCAATTTTAACAGGAGTTCATTTCGGGCATATTCGTTGTCTATTTGCCTTGTTATTTCTTCCTGCAGTCTATCCACAAAGTCTGAATAAGCCTGATTGGGACCTTGATAAACCTTTGCAAAACCTTCCTGTATCAAATTAAAAGCCTGTTGGTCATTTGTAACAAATTGTCCTGTGCCAAATAATTGATCCCTATTTACTCCTTGAGGTAATCCAGCAAGAATTTTTTCTCTATTTCTTTTTTATTTATATTCAGATTCCCAAACAAGATATTGTGATAGAGTCAAAAGCATGTTAGCTTACCTATACTTATTAAAAATCCTTGCAGATAGTTGATGAAGTCATGATGCAAGGGTGTATACTTTCGGATTGGTTAACCTCCGGCTGCTGGTGTCGGCAAAAAATTAACAGGATAACAAGTTGACAAATCTTCCATGTTCAATTGTGCTGAGTTTCTCCCGGCTGAATCCTCATAAGGAGGGGGAGCCGGAGAAACTGAAAAGGCTTAATGAAAAAGAGAATCAGTGAAAAGTTCAGAGGGGTTAGAAGCATTAAGAGGAAAAGAAATGTCCCGGAGGCATGAGCTGCAAGCATAGAGTGAACAAAAGGTGCCCCTTGAGTGGGGCGGAGAGGCGGAGGAGAGAGATTTGGAGAAGGATGAGGAGGGAAGGGGGGAGGGGGGGTTTAGAAATAGTAATGGCAACAAGCTCTGAGGCTTTTTCCTCTTTGCCGGGAGCAGAAAGAGGGACAGGAACAGCAGGGCAAAGAGAAGCAGAAGGAAGATTCTCCGGAGGCAGAGCAGAGGGGGGGACAGGCACAGCAATAGGAGGAAGTTTCTCTGATTTTTCATAGGGTGGGGGCGGCACGGATGAAGGCGGAAGATCAGAAGAGTGATCAAGAGGTTTAGAGGTAGAAGATGTCAGATCTAAAGGAGATGGCAAAAGTTTTAATGCTGCCATCACTGCTTGCCATGCGGACAGAATGTCAGCAGGCTCCCAGGGATGACTGTGAAGATATTTACCTAGCTTTTCCCAGGTTATAACAGACAAAGTGCCTGATTCCGGATAAGCCGGACAATTTTTGTTAATATATTGTAAAAGTTTTGTTAAAAGTCTCTTTCCCACAGGATGGACCATGGTGCCATTGTGTTTTTGAACAAAATTAACCTTCTGCACTATATTAAAAAGTTCGTCCCTATGACCTGACGAAACTTTGAAAAGTGGGGAGCCCATTACTCACGAGTAAAAGCCTTCTCCGAGGTGCGTGAGAACAGGAGTGCAGACAGTACACCCCTGGACAAGAGTCGTACTGTGGAGTTGAAGCCGAGATCCAACGGACGAGCCCCCAGTTGTTGCGATGAGCGACCGGTCAGGGTTCTGGCCTCAACTCTTAGAGCCCCGTAACAGGGGTGAGAATTTAGAGGGACCCTCGCAAGGGTGAACACCTTGAATAGGGAAGGATTTAGCCCTTTGCCACCGACCCAGGGTGCCGGACGTTCCAACGGTCACACGTGGGAACTGCGATGGCGCAGAGACAGAATCCTAGGACAAACTGAGGCAACAACACAAGTTTGGTCAAGGTGAGGGAGCACAGAGTGCCCGGGGTTGATGATGTTGCCCCCGAACAGCTTCGCACACCCTCTTTTTATTAGGCTGTTTCATCAGGGAGGGGGAACACACTCATGAGGGAGCAACATATGGAAGGTCAAAAGGAAAACATAACTCATTGTATACAACTGCTAATGAAGAGAGCAAAGGTCATCACAGGAAACAATAAAGCATAGCTTATGCTAACAGAGAATACAAGGGTTGTCATCAGGAAGGCATATCTTAAAAAACATAACTTGAAAGGCATGACTTGAAAGGCATGACTTGAAACATAACTTGAAACATAACTTGAAACATAACTTGAAACAAGGACAATTATAAAAGACAAGTCTTGTTATAAATGAAGCAGGGGGCAAAGGTTTATCACAGGAATGCAGACTTAAATGGGGGAAGGCAGAGGTTTTATCTTGAAGCAAGGACAATTATAAAAGACAAGTCTTGTTATAAACAAGTGTAAAGAGATTTATCACTACAACCCAGGAATGCAGAACCTTATAACTTTTAATATAGGAATCAAAAAGGTCTTTTGGAGTCTGGGATAACTACATCTTTCAGTAGTGCATCTATGATAACTGTAACTGAATCCATCTGCGCTGTTGTTGGCTATCCTTCTCTTTCTTTCCACCTGTTGCAGATCTCCATACATTTTCATATCTCTGGTTATCCTGTCCTGATGTCATGAATCCCAGACATTTCTGAGTTAATGGCTATTTTATTTTAATTATTGATATATGTGCATTTGTTTGCATTGCAAGGCAGTCTTTGTTTTGTCTTAATTATTCACACTTTTTTTTACTGGTTTGACTGTTAAATTGGAAATTCATTTTATTGGGTGAAATTCTGTAATTGCTTTGTCTTGTTGATTTGTACCTTCTTTGTTAAGGGCACAGAATAAATAAAAATTATCGAATTTTTTGGCCTCTTTTTCCTTTCAAATTCACACTTTCTACTAAGCCATATGGCTTTTTGTTGTTGTTAAGAGTGATCTTGTTCTCTAATCCTAATAAATTATTGAGGCAACAATATAGAAACCCAGATTTCAAGAATTAGATTTTTACTGATAGTGGTCAATTTAATTCATTTAAAACTGAAGACAAAATAAATCATAGCTTTGACATCTTTTTTAAAAAATATTTCATTTTTTAAACATTTTAAAAAATGTTTCCAACAGTCTCATGTACCATAAGTGGACATCGAGTTCTTATGTATCAATGAGAACTTGTCATGCTTTCTGCTTCTGTCCAAGGGGACACAGAGTGAGTAGAATTTACACAGGATTAATAAGCACAATTTAAACCCTTAAAAACAAATGAAAATTCCATAAGTCTGGTTTAATTTCACCCCAGACACTTAAGATCTAGGAACAAAATCTTCAGAGGAAAACAAATGAGACAGGCAGGGTAACTTTTGAAAGGGCTGAATACATCTTCAAAACAGGTTTCCAAACAAAAGAGAGGTCAATAGAGAAGGATGAGGGGGAGAAATAGTTGATTTAAACCTAGACACTTTGTGGCTACCTGTAACTAATCAAGGCTGAGATGAAGCCTGTGGGCAGGGCTTGGCCAGGTCCTTTAGCACTTTTTGGGCACCTGGGACCAGTTATGTAGAGAGTAGTTTTTCCACAGACCGGTGGTGGTGGTGGCGATTTTACATGCTGCCTGCAACCCACAGATGGGGCTTTGTTTGTTTGCGTGGCCCAGTTTCTGGCATTCCACAACCAGGTGGTGGACCAAGAAATGAGGGTTGGGTACCTCTGTTCTAGCAGCATGGCATCATAGCATACAAGAGCTGGAAGGGGCCTTTGAAATTTTCAGCTCCAACACTTTGCTCAGGGCAGGAATCTGTTACAGCATTGTCAAGAGATATCCATCCATTCTTGCACATTGCCAGCAAAGGAGAGATTGCCACTTCCTGAGGCAGGCCGCTGGACAGTTGAACAGCTGTTGCTGTTAAGAATTTTTCTCTCTTGTCTAACAGAAATCTACTTTCTTCTGCTTTAAATCCATTGTTCCTGTCCTAGAATAACTCTGTTCTACCATCTAATGGCAACCCTTCAGATACTTAAAGACAACTATCATAATTCTTCCTGATCATCTCTTCTCCAAACTAAAAATCCCCCCCATGCCTCCAACTAATGCCTCCTCAATTTTTCCCCCATCTTGGTTGTTCTACCTCTGAGCATGCTCCAGTTTGTCAATATTCTTGCTTAAATGAAGTATACAGAATATGTTAGTGTAGCTGACCAACGCAGAATACAGAGACATGTTTATTTTTCTTGACTTTTACCAGGGCTTTTTTCTTTTACTTTTTTCCAGTTAATCATATTTTTGTCTCATGTTCTGCTTATGCTTCACCAAGATACCCATGTTTTGTCAAATATAGTCCTCCCCATCATGCTCATGCATTTTATTTTCCCCCCACTGTATTGCTGTCAGTGTTATTCATCATTTCTGATTTTTAATAACCTGAACAATATAATTGGTCCCTGCTGAAATTCATCTATTTTTGTGTGTGTGTTCAATTCTAATTCTTAATATTATCCTCTTAGTGTTTGCTATCTCCCCACCCTTATCTTTGGGTAACCTGTGAATTGGATAATAATATTTTCTAACACCAGTCCATTCAATAAATATGTTGAAGACCACAAAACAATATCCTATACTCCCTTCCAACTCAATCCATAGCAATTAACAAGCACTCATTGAGTACAATGATCCATTTTACTCTACAGGCATCTAATACAGGTAATGTAAACTTATGAGTAGAATTAAACCCAAAGCTTTTGTGGCTAAGCAAGATATTTGTTAAGTGTGTTTTGCCCATTTTACAATCTTTCTTGTCACAGTTGTTAAATGAACCACTGTAATTGTTAAGTTACTAACAACTATTAAGTGCATCTGGCTTCCCCATTGACTGCTTGTCAGAAGGTTGCAAAAAGTGATCACATGACCCCAGGACACTGCAACTGTCATAAAAATGAGCCATTTGCCAAGCATCCAAATCTTGATCAGGTGATCATGGGGATGCCGCAAGATAAGTGTGAAAAATCCTCATAAGTTTTTTCAATGTTGTCGTAACTTTGAATGGTCACTAAATCAATGCTTGTAAGTCTAGGACTAGCTATAGTAGCAATAATTAAGTCCAAATGTTAATGTTTTTAATAAAATTATTGGTGTCACACAGTAGAAGGTTCCCTTGCAAAATGACTAGCAGTAGTTCAAGCAAAAGTACACATACAGATTGGGTGAAGCCAGACTTAATAGCAGTAACTGTGAGAGGGATCTTGGAATCTTAGTGGACAATCAATTAAATATGAGCCAATAGTGTGCGGCAGCAGCCAAAAAAGCCAATGCAATCCTAAGTTGCATTAACAGAGGGATTCAATCAAGATCGTGTGAAGTACTAATACCACTCTATAAAGCCTTAGTAAGACCACACCTAGAATACTGCAACCAGTTTTGGTCTCCACATTATAAAAAAAGATGTTGAGAGTCTAGGAAAAAGTGCAGAGAAGAGCAACAAAGATGATTAGGGGACTGGAGGCTAAAACATATGAAGGACAGTTACAGGAACTGGTCATGGCTAGTCTAGTGAAGAGAAGGACCAGGGGAGACATGATAGCAGTGTTCCAATATTTGAGGGGGGTCTCACAGAGAGGAGGGAGTCAACCTATTTTCCAAAGCACCTGAAGGCAGACAAGGAATAACAGATGGAAACTGATCAAGGAGAGATTCAAGCTAGAAATAAGGAGAATTTTTCTGACAGTGAGAACAATTAACCAGTGGAACAGTTTGCCTTCAAATGTTGTGGGAGCCTCATCACTGGAAGTTTTCAAGAAGAGACTCGACTGCCATCTGTCAGAAATGGTGTAGGGTCTCCTGCTTTGGTGGTGGTGGTGGGTTAAACTAGATGACCTATAAGGTCCCTTCCAACTTTATTATTCTATTCTATTCTAAATAAAACACTTGTTTCTGTGGTATCAACAAGAATGCAATTTTTTTCTGAGTTTAGCACTTTTCTCCCATCGGTTCTTTGAATCACAGCCATTAACTTTCCATTTCTGCAGTGTTTTGCAGGGTAAATGAACTTAAAAGCATCTCTTTACCAAATACACAAAGAATAAAAACATTAAACCAGAAGGGAAAATTAAACAAATGAAACTAAGACCTTATTTAAAAATGGGCTGCTTTACTGTGAAGCAATGTCTTTGTTGTTTATATGAGAAATCAATGTAAGACAAAGCAGTTCAGCCCTAGATCGTAGAAGCTAGCATTTTTATAAAGTATTCGTTGGCATTGTGCATCAGTGTGACTATATATCATTAGGCTCTAACCTTGGTTACCAAAAAGTATAAGTTAGAAAAGAAAAAGAAAAGCCTTAAGGATTAAAACATTCTCTTGGCATTTATTTTATGATAAAATGGTATTACTGACAGTCACCACTTAGAAAACCTTATATTTATTCTCATAAAGGAATCCAAGGTACTGAACAAAACATTGTCATTATCGTTCGTGATACTGGTAGTCCTCACCTTATGACCGCAATTGAGCCCAACATTTCTACTGTTAAGCAAGAAAGCAGTTAAGTGAATTTTGCCCCATTTTACAACCTTTCTTGCCACAGTTGTTAAGTGAATCACTGCAGCTGTTAAATTAGAGACATGGTTCCGAAGTGACTCTGGGCTCCTCCATTGATTTTGCTTTTTTTGTATCAAAATTTTTATCAGTTTATCAGAATATAAAACACAAAGCAAAATTTTTCAAAAAATGGAATTGGGGAGGAAGAAAGAGGGGGGGAAGGAGAAAGTATGGGATAGAAAGGGGGGGAAAGGTGCTGATTTCCAACTTTCTTCAGCTCAGTAGAGAGTAGAATAACATCACCACCTCAACTTTTTACTTTTCTACCATAATATACTGGCCATTTCTATAACAACAAACCTATCTAATCAGCAAAACCAAAACCAACATTTCATTTCTCCTTACAGAAGCAGTTTCCTAATAAAAACTAAAATAGATATATTCTTTTCTTTGAATAAAGCAATCAATTTTATCATCTCTACGTTTTATTCTTTGCTGTGGAAAATACAGTATATTTGCACTTATTAATCTTTACAGACTATCATCATTTATGTTAGCAAAATTTATTTATTTATTTATTTATTTTATTGGATTTGTATACCGCCCTATTCCCGTAGGACTCAGGGCGGTTTACAGGGCAGTTAAAACCATGAATACAAAAAATTAAAAACAAATAAAACAATTAAATTAAATTCAAGCCCCAAGAGTAAATCTAAAACCCAGTTAAATTAACAACCCTACAGTCTGGACCAAACAGATCGAAGAGCCAAGTTTTCAGGTCCCGGCGAAATGAGCGAAGGTCGGGGGCAGTCCTAAGTTCTTTGGGTAGTTGGTTCCATAGGGCAGGCGCACCCACAGAGTACGCCCTTCCCCTGGGAATAACCCGCCGGCATTCATTAACCGGCGGTACCCTGAGAAGGCCCTCCCTGTGGGGGCGCACAGGACGCTGGGAAGATGATGCCGGCAGCAGGTATTCCCTTAGATAGTCCGGACCCAAGCCATTTAGGGCTTTATAGGTCATTACCAGCACCTTGAATCTCACCTGGAGGGCAACCGGAAGCCAATGCAGCTCACAGAGAAGAGGTGTTACACGGGAGTATCGGGAAGCTCCCATCAAAACTCGCGCGGCTGAATTCTGCACCAGTTGAAGCCTTCGGGTGGTCCTCAAGGGCAGCCCCATGTAGAGGGCATTGCAGTAGTCTAACCGGGAGGTCACGAGTGCATGAGTGACTGTACGTAGAGCATCTCGGTCCAGATAGGGACGCAACTGGCACACCAGGCGAATCTGGGCAAAAGCCCCCCTGGTCACGGCTTCTATATGATCTTCCAAACTGAGCCGTGAATCCAGGAGGACTCCCAAGTTGCAAGCCCTATCAACGGGGGGGTAATACCTCATTCACTATACTCTTTCAGATTCTTTTACCTTAAAGGGAAAAAAACACTTTTTAAAAAATCCATTTTAAAACTCTATACATTTCATTGACTCTGCTTGTCAATGAAGGTAGCAAAAGGTGATCACATGACCCTAGGACACTGCAACTGTCAAAAATACAGACCAGTTGCCAAGTTCCAAATTTTGATCATGATGTAACTATAGGGATGGTGCAATGGTTGTAAGTGTGAAAAACAGTCATACAGTCACATTTTTCAGTGAGTAACGTGGGTTACTAAATGCATGGTTATAAGTCAAGGACTACCCGTGCTTATATACATCTATTTTCTATCTGTGGGCATATAGATAGAATAGCTAAATTCTCAGAAAAAAATTAGGTGGGAACTGTAGTTGTTAGAAAATGATATTGTCAACAGTCCCTAAACCTGCAAGAAAGGTAGAGAGTCCCTTATTTTATTTATTTATTTTTATTTTAATTCCATTTATATCCCGCCCTTCCCCGAAGACTCAGGGCGGCTTACAAGCTTAGCAGCTTGTAACTAAGCTTGACTCCTGGACATTTTAAGGACATGTCTATGCAGGTTCTTCGAAAGATTTCAGAAGGGCTTTGCCATTGCTGCTGTCCTGTCCCACTCACTCACATGCACACATAATGGTGGGTCAGTGGGTTTATTAATATTCCCCAGCAATTCCATTTGCTAAAAACCAAGAAGTGTCCCAAGTAAGTCCAGCCCAAAGCAGACCAATGCTAGTCCACAGAGAAATGGCCAGTGAGTCCACAAGGCACTTGAAAGTTTCCCAAACTAGATAAATCCACCAGGCAAAATTAAAGCCATGATACAAGAGGGCGCATGAGGCCAGAAAAGCCCAGAGTTCACAAGGCATAATGCAAAGTCAAGCACGGGGTCAATCCAAGGCAGGGCTGGAATCATAACAACCAGGAAACACTGTTCCCAGAGTCTGCTAAATTGCCAACTTCTAGTGCAGCCCATCAAGAGAGACAAGGCTGCCTCCTTGTGAGTAATCAGGCTGACCTTCACTGTTCCTGCCTTTTCTCTGCCCTACATGTTCTCAGATCTGGTGCAGAAGGCAGTTCCTCCGCCTCATCACTGACCTGCTGTAGCTGCATGCTTTGCCCATCTGAAGCCTCAGGGCTGTCCTGCTGTAGCTGTGCTTCAGCCAAATCACTCTCAGCCAGCCGCTCAGAGCCATTAACCAAGTCCCCTTCTGAAGTGCCCAGACTGGTTCATTCTCCTCTGAATTGACATCTGGAGAGGCATCTGGGGAAGCATCTGGAGGAATCATCACAGCTGCCTTCACAGTTTGGCTTCAGTCTTCCTAGTGGTCTCCTATCCAATTCCTTACCTGACTTGACCAGACATCTGTCACAGGCATATCTATGGGGAAATCAATGTTGTCATAATGGTGGTTACAGCTGGATGATCAAAGCCCCACTTCTTTATGTATTCTGCCCGCCGCATCCTTCAGAATCCCTTTTCCCAAAGAGTTCATTCAGAGGTTGCCAGTAACCAAGAAGACTATAAATAATTGCTTGATATGAACACATACACACAAAATTTTGTGATTGTCTGGCCACACTTGATCTTTTGATATTGTTGCTTCCCCTGCCCCAGACTCAACATGGATGCTTCCGCCACTGAATCCTGAGCTCAACCTTTCTATGGACCTACTCATCATTCCAGGATTTTGTTTCTTTATTTCAGAAATGTTGGTATTGCCAAATTTGTATGAAATGCACCATATGGGTAAGAAATGCAGCAGAATTATAGGATGAAGTCCAATTGTTTGAGGAATGGGAAGTACTTTGAAGGGCCATTTCCTCTGGAACAGAGATGGGCAACTATGGCCCCTTTATGACCAGTGGACTTCAACTCCCAGAATTACTGAACCAGCGTTGAAGTCCATCGGTCTTAAAGGGGCCATAGTTGCCCACCCCTGCACTGGAGTGACTTAGCAATGCTTTGAAAAAATTTCCAGAATGCAACATTTCAGAAGGGAAGGAGCAAATTTAATCACCAGTGCTTCCTCTCTTGTCGTAATAAAACATGACCCAGCATTTATGGTAACTATCCAGTTAATCCACTTTTCTTCAGAGCTGTTAGCTGTGTGTTGTGGCTTCTCTTAATAAGTAATAACATGCCCATCCAAGATATGAACACACACACACACACAAACATATATTTATAAAAAGAAAGCAATTAATCTCCTCAGCAGTTAGTAAGCCCTGAAATATTTGTCCAGGGGTGGGATAATTCAAAGAGAGAAAAAGAGAGACTTATTACTTTTTTAAAAAACAAGAGAAATCCATTGAAACGGTCTCA
This sequence comes from Vipera berus, assembly GCF_964194415.1. Lineage (NCBI taxonomy): Eukaryota > Metazoa > Chordata > Lepidosauria > Squamata > Viperidae > Vipera > Vipera berus. Next base: position 136,494,833 of record NC_138202.1, read on the forward strand.
GAGAGAGAGGTGGAGCAGGGATCCATTGTATATGCCACACATTATTCAAGATGTTGCCTCATTTAAATGGGGAGCTCTTCCCTGGCCCCATCCTCCAGAATCCTTTTTCCCCAAAGAGTTCATTCAGAGGTTGCCAGGTAACCAAGAAGACTGTAAATAATTACTTGATATGAACACACACACAAACACACACACACACACACAAACACACACACACAAAGCAAGGATCCTATTTTTAATCTGCCTGGGGACAGAAAGAAATATCTGAGAAAATGAAGTGTTTGCCAAACACTGAAGGAGTGCAGCATCAGTATAGTATATTCCCAAAACCAAAAGAGAAATATGACAAATCCTTTGGTGGCTCTATGAATCCAATTTTTCTCATTCATATAGCAGCTATTTTCCTCTCACTTTAATCTGCATATTCAAGGTCATAGTACAGCTCAATAAAGAGCTGCATCCTTTACCAGTTCAGTTCTGGAGGGGGGGAGTACAAAAAGACATTAGTCTTTTTCTTTCTTCCCCTCCCTCCCTCTCCCTCCCTCCCTCCCTCCCTTCCTTCCTTCCTTCCTTTTCTTGGTTCAAAAAGCTTTATTGTTATTGCTAATCTATCCAGAAAAACATTGATCTCTGGGGTTACAACTATAGACAGTAGAGAGATCTTCTTGTCTAAAGGACTTAATTCATGCGTCTCTATACCTCCTTCTGGTTAGACCAGGTTTTCTCAATTTTTTTTACTCTAAAGAAAATCTTGAAATAATTTTCAGGTCTCAGTGAAGCCTTGCATAAAAATTATTTTATCTGCAGTTTACAATACATTAGCATGACCAGTAAATATATAATCCAGGAATGATTGCCAGTGCTCTTTCGAATAGACAATGATATTTTTCTGTGTATGTATTTATTTGGCCAAGTTATTAGATTACTCATTTGTTTCCCCTACCTAATTAAAATATTAATTTTTCCTTCTTTAAACATTTTCTTCCTTGATTTTTTCTAACCTTATCCAAATAGGCCTAAAAACCTAATCACAATTTTCTATTCTATGAGATGCTAATGAGGAATGACGTACGCAAGAATAGTGGTTGTTTTTTTTCCTATTTAAAGGCAAAAATGACTTTTAAGCTTCTTGGGGGGAAAACAAACAAGTGGTTATGCTTAATTTAGCTTTCTTGAAATTAATCTCTTTTCCTTTTACAAATTTTAGCAATGCATAAGGCAAACAGAATACATTCCTATTAAATAGCTGGCTTAAGCCAAAATGGGATTTAATTTTTCTAAAAGTAGGACTGATAGATATTTTTTTTTAAAAAAAATGAAGGCTGTAAATTGATTTAATTAATTCTATTTACACCATGAAAATGTATTGACAATATTGAATAATAAAGTTATTAAAAATCATAAGCCTAAGCAATACACATAAAATATTCAGACTCCGCAATGCTTACAAAACAGCAAACCTGCAGGCTGGCAGTCGGGTCACGGTGCATAAAACTTCCCACAGCACCCTTAGTGAGTGCTAGCATTGTACAGTGCACAAAGCTAAAAAAAAGAAAGAAGGAAAAATCAGTCACAGTTTCCCACAGAACGACTGGGTTAGACTGATGGTCTCATCACTTCCTTCAGCAATTTTTCTGAGTTAGGCAGACAGACAGAATTTTATTTCAGTCATTGACCAATAGAAATATAATCATTCAAATGAAGAAGACAAAACTATTTCTTAACAACAGGAACTAACAACAACCATCGCGGGTGAAGCTTGCACACAATGCAGCAAAAGTTTGCTACTTTTACAGAAAGGCATTTTACTTGATGTTTTAAGAGATAAAAACTTTCAGAGTATCCCAGAAATTTAGATAAAAGAGCTGGTGGGCGAATTTCCCTGTAGAACTGGCAATACCGGTACAGAAGAACATGGTCTGTGGTTTCTATGGCACCCATATCACGGGGACAGTATCAGGTTTTATATGGGGTTTTCCCATATTTTTCCTTCTGGGACAGCTATGGGGACAACATTAAAACAATCTGTGATAGGATGTAAATATAAGACTGGCTTAGACACTAATATTTGGCTATTTGCAATTATATTGTGAGAAAGTAGCAGTTTCTTTTTGACCTTCTATATCTAAGAGCCTTTTCCTTTAATATTGATCTACCTTCTCATTTGGATAGTTTATTTTTCATCTAATGGAGGAGAGCACACTTTATGTGCTTAGCTGTAGTTAGGCTGAAGCAACTCAAGATTTCCCATCGCTGTCTTATTTCCTGCATAAAGTTTTTTTAAAACCAACTTCAAGAAAACTTCCTTATAAAAGTTATGCTCCTATTCTCACTCTTTCTCTCTACATCCATTGCTGAGCCTGCTGATCGGCTTGCTCTGTATATTGCATTCTTGCCAAATGCAAGCATGACTATCCATTCATTTAGCAACCGTTCAAAGTTTTGGCAGCACTGAATAAATGGTACTTATGCTTGGTCCCTGAAGTTATGGCTGTGGCAGCGGCCTTGCAATTGCATGTTCAAAATTTGGGCACTTGACAGTCTGCCCACATTTATGATCTCAAAGGTGATTCAACTCCCCTACCTGTCTATTTTTCCCATCTCCCCGGCCTTGTGTCTGCCTTGCACAGTGGCGCTCCTTGGTAGTAATGGCACCACTGGCAGCTATGAGCTGAAGAACAGGCCCAGGCCTTCAATAGTTTCAATCAACTGCTGCCACCTTCAGGCTTCTACTTCAGTCCCAGTGCCGGTGTTTACTGAGGGCTACGTGTAACGATTTTTTAAATGCACCCCATATTGTCCTTATCCTGGCTGGTTTGTCTACCCATGTCCCTCCTGAGGTGAGGATGAACTACGTGCAGCGTTTTTAAACATGTAGTTTGTCTTTTTTTTTAGTTTGAAAATTGGCCTGCAAAATAGATTGCTTAATTAAGTTAAATTAAATTAAAAGAAGAAAATACAAATGTGATCAAGGCTAGGTTGTCTTCGGCATTTTTCAGTGGGATCTTTCTTCCTAGGATCCCGATTGAAACTATGTTTTCTAATTGGGTATATAGGAGATGAAAAAAAAAACAGATGGAAATTGCTGACATCAATGATCGACTCCAGCAGCTTTTTCCTTGGATAACTGCACAGGTTAGCCATCTTATAATGTGACCATATTTATGACTTGCAGAATGCTTTCTTCTACAGATTCACAATAAATTGGAAGCCACCTTGAAAATTCTTGACTTGAATCCAGAAATAAAGTTCTCTTCTTGCCATTTGGTTTTTCGTCTCTACTGCTTCCCATAAAACACCTTCTGAAAACCCAGAGACAGCTGGCAGCAATATATACAAGAAAAAGTTTATAGTAATGTTGAAAGAAAAATCTTCATCAGGGTCCAGTCCAAGCTGGGAATAAATAAAATGGAGACTGCTTTAGAAAGAAGGTTGTAGTTTATTGAAGAGCAGAGCCAGAGAGAAAGATGGCTCTGGGAAAAGCTAACCATGTGTAGCTGGGAGTGGTGGGTGTTTTTTCTTACCTTCTGGGGCTTTTGAGGTAGTTTCCTGTTCCTGTTTGAGGCTTTGTATTTCCTGTGTCATGTATTTTGACCTGAGTCTGAGTGTGCCCTTTTGGTATTGGTGGGTTTAATTTAATTTAATTTAATAATTTGATTTCTATACCGCCCTTCTCCCGAAGGACTCAGGGCGGTGAACAGGGCAATACACAATAAAAATCAGATACAAAAATTAAAAAACCATTAAAAACCAATTAAACATCATGCCCATAAAATCAATACATATTAAGTTAAAAACTAATTTTAAAAAACCCAACCCCACCCCGTCAGACCAGGCCAGCTTTTTCGAAAAAGAATGTTTTAAGATCGCGCCGGAAGGAGCGAAGGTCGGGGGCCGTCCGGAGCTCAACCGGTAAGCTGTTCCAAAGGTCTGGCGCGCCCACAGAGAACGCTCTCCCCCTGGGGGTCGCCAATCGGCATTCTTTGATCGGCGGCACCCTGAGGAGGCCCTCTCTGTGGGAGCGCACTGGACGGAGGGACGTTGATGCCGGTCACAGGTGTTGCCGTAGGTAATCCGGACCCATGCCATGAAGGGCTTTGTACGTCATAACTAACACCTTGAACCTCACCCGGAGAGCAACCGGTAGCCAATGCAGCTCGCGGAGCAGAGGTGTAACATGGGAGTATCGGGAAACTCCCAAGACAACTCGCGCGGCTGCATTCTGCACCAGCTGGAGTCTCCGGGTGGACCTCAAGGGCAGCCCCATGTAGAGAGCATTACAGTAGTCTAGACGAGAGGTCACGAGCGCATGAGTGACTGTGCGCAAGGCATCCCGGTCTAGATAGGGCCGCAACTGGCGCACCAGGCGAACCTGGGCAAAGGCCCCCCTAGTCACAGCTCCAATATGCTCTTCCAAAGAGAGCTGTGAATCTAGAAGGACCCCCAAGTTGCGAGCCCTATCTACGGGGGGTAATAGCTCACCCCCCATGGCCAATGATGGGATAATCGGAATTTCCCGGGATGCCGGCACGAACAGCCACTCAGTCTTGTCAGGGTTGAGTCGAAGCCTGTTCCTCCCCATCCAGACCCGGACCGCCTCCAGGCAACGGGACATCACGTCGAGGGCATCGCTGGGGTGGTTTGGGGTGGAAATAAAAAGTTGGGTATCATCAGCATATTGGTGATACCCAACTCCAAAACCACGAATGATCTCACCCAGCGGCTTCATATAGATGTTGAACAGGAGAGGCGAGAGAACCGATCCCTGAGGAACTCCACAAATGAGAGGTCTCAGGGTCGATCTCTGCCCCCCTGCCAACACCGACTGCGAACGTCCCAGGAGGTAAGAGGAGAACCACTGGAGAACCGTGCCTCCCACTCCTAACCCCCTGAGACGTCGCAGCAGGATACCATGGTCGATGGTATCAAAAGCCGCTGAGAGGTCTAAAAGGACTAGGACAGAGGAACAACCCCTGTCCCGAGCCCGCCAGAGATCATTCACCAGCGCGACCAATGCCGTCTCCGTGCTGTACCCGGGCCTGAAACCCGATTGGTACGGGTCTAGGTAGTCAGCTTCCTCCAAGAACAAAGGGAGCTGATGCGCCACCACGCTCTCAACAACCTTCGCCAAAAACCGAAGGTTGGAGACCGGACGATAGTTGTTTAAAATTGCTGGGTCCAAGGCCGGCTTCTTGAGGAGGGGTCTCACCACCGCCTCCTTCAAGGCGGCGGGAAAACTACCCTGACTCAAAGAAGCAGTAATCACTGCCTGGAGCCAGCCTCGTGTCCCATCCCGGGCTGCATAAGTCAGCCAGGAGGGGCACGGGTCCAACAAACATGTGGTGGAGCTCAGCTTCCCCATGATCTTGTCCACTTCTTCAGGGGTCACAGGATCGAACTCTTCCCAGATTAAATCGACAAGACCGCCCGTATCCTCTTCGACAGACTCTGCCCAGTCGGAGTCCAAACCGGTCCGGATCCGAGCGATTTTGTCCGACAGAAATCGACTAAAGTCCTCGGCTCGACCCTGCAAGGGTTCCTCCCTCACCTCCTGATTAAGGAGAGAGCGAGTCACCCTAAACAGGGCGGCCGGGCGATTCTCTGCGGACGCAATGAGGGTGGCAAAGTGGTTAGACCTAGCCACCCTCAATGCTGCGAGATAAGTTCTCGTAAACGACCTTAGTCGTAACCGGTCGGATTCGGATCGGCTGGACCTCCAACAGCTCTCTAGGCCCCGTCTCCGACGCTTCATCTCGCGGAGCTCCATGGAGAACCATGGGGCCCGTTGGGATCTGCGTCGGGTCAAGGGCCGCATGGGTACAACTTGGTCGAGTGCCTCTGTGGCTGCCCTTTCCCAGGCTTCCACCAGGGCATCGACCGAGCTGTGAGCAAAGGAGGCAGGTGGGGGCCCAAGCGCCGTTTGGAACCGCTCAGGGTCCATAAGGCGCCTAGGGCGGAACCATCTTGTTGGCTCAGCAACCCCACGACAGGGAGTGGCAAAACGGAAGACCATCCGCAGGAGATGATGATCGGTCCATGACAGGGGTAAATTAATTGGGGAACCCCCCCCAAGATCATCTAACCACCGTCCAGATAGAAAAACCAGATCGAGCGTGTGACCCCCTCCGTGAGTTGGGCCCAGAATAACCTGCTTCAGGTCCATGGCTGTCATGGAAGCCATGAACTCCCGAGCTAACTCAGATGATCCCCCCAGGGATGGTAGGTTGAAGTCACCCAAAACTATAAGTTTGGGGAACTCAACCACCAACCCTGAGAGGATATCGAGAAGCTCAGGCAGGGCTGCTGCCACGTGTCTAGGTAAAATATACACCAACAGCAAGCCCAACTGAGCTCTGGGACCACATCTCAGGAGGAGGGACTCACACCCGGCTATCTGGACTATGGTGGCCTCCCGCGGACATAAGGTCTCCCTCACAACAACTGCCACTCCACCGCCCCTACCTTGAGCCCTAGGCTGGTGCAGCACCCGGAAACCTGATGGGCTAAGATCAACCAGGGGGACCCCGCCCTCTGGGCCCAACCAGGTCTCCGTAATGCAAGCCAGGTCCGCATGCTCCTCCTCAATCAGATCGTGAATGAGAGGTGCTTTATTCATTACAGACCTGGCATTAAAATACACGAGCCTGAGCTCAGGTGGCTGCTCATCCTCGCTCCCGGTACCACGTGCTGAAATCAGAGGGTCGGAGCGCATCACCGCTTGAAGACAGCGGGGACGCACCCCCGGGTATTGATGTGGCCCTCTGTTCCTACACCTGCGGCCATTCCCAACCGCTGTGGGAATAGATAATCCCACACCCTGCTCCGGGGCCCCGTAAACCCCCAGCCCGGCCCCTACCACGGCGCGATCAGTCCCTGACCTGGTCTGAGAAACGGTTGGTGGAACCCCCCTAGTTTCCAACCGAGCCGATGAGCCCACCCCCCTCCCTAACCCCTCAAAACATTTAGCTAAAAAACACACCAGGGGCCTCTTATTAAATTTGGAAGAGAGGCTCCTGTCCCTGCCCAGCCATCTCTCCGTCATCAGGAGGCACGATGGAAAAGCAGGCGGGTCGCACCCAGGAGAGGGGGGCACCCCTGAGCGCCAATAAGGCTGTGCTGGAGTAAGATAAAACCATTAGTCCGGGGGAGTCCAGTCAGGCAGTCCATCAGTCAAAAGTTGGGAAGCTGAAAGTCAAAAGTGTCCAATTCACCAGCTCCCTGCCACTGAGCTGGGTACCAGTCAGATGACTCCAGGATAGAACAGGCACCTCCCTCTCACGAAGGGCCCAGATCTACGATGGGATGGACAATTGCCAACTCAAAAGGGCATACCTCCCTAGATCTCTCACCTCTAGGGAGGCAGCAGATGGTAATTGGTTGGTATCGATGATAACATATACGAGCCGCCCTCTCACAGAGGCTCGTCCAAGACCTTCTTGCTTCAGTGGGGACCATAGAGAGAGAAAAAGAAGAGCAGCAGTTATCAGGATTAACCTGAGGATAACCATAGTTAAGTTGGAGAGCAGAGTTCCTCTCAAGGCGGGAAACGCAAAGCGGGGAGAGCAGGAGACGCAGGATAGAAGATCGATGGACCCCGATGCAAGGGGCTGAAAGCCGGAGGCAAAAAGCCCGTCGCCCAGCCAGCCACACACAGCACCAGAAGTCAGGCAGTCCCACGCCAGCCGCAGGCCTCCTCGGTCGAGAGCAAACAAGAGTGACTTCAAACAGACCTCCACAGACCGCACAGGGGCCACGAGCCAGCAAAACGCTCCCCATTCCGCTCGCAGTCGATCACTCCACCGTTCTATTCTGAGGCCGAGTCAACCACCATTACTAAGCAAACAGGAAAATCGGAGGCCACTCTAGGCCGCGGCTCTATCGGCCCCGAGGATCCACCATTCGGAGCCCTCCAAGCCGCGGCTCCTCCCAGCTCCACCAGGGCCTCCGAGATGAAGACACCGAAGCTTAGTTGAAAAATGGAGGGCTGCAACTCCAACTGCATGCCGACTCTCCTTCTCTCTCGGTTCAATCAACTCTCCGAGCCACGACAAAGAGGAAAAACATCTCCGCGGGCTCGGAGGAACCCCAAAGGACCGGTAAGGACGCCAAAACTGGAAACGCTCCACGGAGCTCAGCCCAGCACCTCCGCCATCGTGGGCATGCGCAAATATGGATGGGTTAATCTTGTAACAGAGTACAAAACATTCAACATGATCAAGATTCAATGTATCTATGTCTTTCTTTTTAAATTTAACAATAAGCCACAAATGAATTTTACCTAGCAATTACCAATAAATATCAAAGTATTACTCAGCTAGATCTCATCTTCTGAGGGACTGTGGTTATGTTTAGTATTTTAAAACCAACACATTAAACTCTGTAAATCGTAACGTCTTTAATTTTGTTTTATAGGCTTACGTTCAGTGACCTCTGCTAAAGGTAGTTTGTTGCTAGTGGCTGCATCTAATGCTGCATGAGAACATTTTATGGAAAATATTTTTATAACTGAAGCCAGTGCAATTAAAAGAATAATCACAGTAAAGGCAATGACACAAAGGTCAAATTCAGAGTACTACGAGCACTCAACTTTTTAAATTCCTCATATCCCTAAATTCACAGATGAATATTAATGTTATGGTAATTACCACTTGGAAACTTATTTTAATGGATTCACAGAGGCACTTTTTCTAGTATCTTGTTCATTGGCTCTGTAATGAAGATGATAAGATTGGTCTATACTTCAGAAAGAATGCAGATGGATGATGTGCTATTCTTTGTTGTTGTCAGAAACGCTGAGTTCATTCTCAGCAGATTGTGTTGTTATTGGCAGCACTGTCTGAATGTAATATAGACAGGATTTTATCCAGAACAGGATGTATCTATAGTCCTATATCAAGTAACATAATCTGTGAATGTAGCCTATAAACCAGGCATTATGTGGGGTCCTTGATGCTTTCTGGCCCTGGTTGTTTTCTTGCAGATGTTTCATTACTCAACTAGGCAACATCATCGGTGCTAGAGAGCAACCTCCACTCTCTTCTAGTACTGATGATGATACCTAATTGGGTAATAAAATGTCTGAAAGAAAACAACCAAGCTCAGAGAGCACCACGTGCCCCACAATCCAACCCTGAGCTACAAATATTCACTTATATTGGAAACATGTGTTATGAATGAAATCCAGTAAGCTCATAATTCAGTTAGAACATACAAGGTAATGAAAAGACAGCCGTTCATTTGTGATAATAATTTTATAAATGGTACTTACACAAATCTGTGTAATAGCAAGCAAGCAAGCAAGAAAGAAAACTAAACACCTCTCGCTTTATTTTTCTTGGCAGTAGATTACAATTGTTTTCCCAGTGTAGAATAATGAAGAAAGAACTGGAACTAGACAGACTTTTAAATAAAAAACGGTGGCTGGTTTTGCTGCATTTTAATTTGCTCCAGATCTTCTCAACCTATTTTTTTTATTGATAGTTCAAAGATAGTTGGAATCTGGGCACCTTCATCAATTTTTACTAGCACTGTTTTTTTCTAGCACTTTTATAACACAAAGGCCATGCTCCTCTGTTCAGGATCAATGACTCATTAGGAAGAGACTATCATTTGAGTACTCATTGCTTATCATGAGGTTAATATTGGGGAATATCTGGCTAACTCAGTGCAGATTCATTAAAAAGCAAATGAGCCAAAAAGGGCCATATGTCATACAGAAAGATTTAATCAACCGAAACCATAGTATGCTGCAATTTATAGGTTAGAAAACTATAACGTACATGCCTACTGAAATGGAGAACTGCATTATTTTGTACCTTGATTCCTATGCATATTATATATGAAAAATACCTTTTGCTTTAAAGCAAGGTCATTGTGCGCCATCCTTCTCTTGCCTTTCTTTTTTCCAAAGTGTATATTATTAGTTTAACTGGTGGGCTAATTGTTGTGGGACGTCAAGTTCAAGCACAGAAGGACAGCAAGATGGTGACTAGTAATAATTTATTCCCTTCCTGGAACAGATGTGCAGTATATCATGAAGCTAGCAATGATTGCACAGAAGAAAAATGTCAGAAGCACAGATCTTACTTGAAGTTCCAAAGAGTTAATTTAGTAAAATAATAATAACTGGCAAACACACCCCTGTCTAACGTGAATGAAACAGCGATGCTTTAAGAACCTCTGCATATTCATCTTCTATGGAATTGAACAGTCTAATCCGATAGGGTCATAATCAGAGTCTGCCAAGATCAAAGCACCCAAAATGATGGGGGTTTTTTTTTAGCCCGATTCTATTATGTCTTGTGGAGGTGATAAGCTAAAGCTGTTGAATTTACATTTTATGAAGTAAAATGCAAATTTCATCTCTATCCCCATTTATGAAATCAGTGAAAGTCTGCTGAAATCTTAATTAAGAATGCTATAGTACCATAGCTTTAACACTGATTTTCTGTGCTGAGGAAAAAATGAAAGGGAAAAAAGAAGTAAATTAACATTATTGTTTGTTCTACAGAATCTAAAGTCTGCTACCAAAATTCAAGTGACGCTGAATTCTACCACGCTTGTGATGTGTTCCTCAAATGCTTATCTGAATCAGAAAATTTTAGTCATTGTTGACACTGTTTATAGCTGAAGATTAAGTATTGTAGCAACAGCTATACTAACACGCCTGTTTAAAAGCAGAGACCCTATGATTTTATACTGATTATTTCAGATTATATTTTAGCTTTTTCTCAGCATCAGTTACTATTGTGTTTATCTTATGACAGAGCAGCCTTTGAGTTTTTCTCCTTTGTAGCTTTTTTTTTAAGTTAGTGATATACTTTTATATGCTGGCACCGTGTTGACAGAAAGAGGTGTTATTGCATTTGCCCTTCACACAGTTCACAAAGGGATTCGGGAAGCTAAAAGGCAAATTGTCAAGCAAGCCTTTTTTTTGGTAGAGATTAAATGTAGGTGAAGGAGTACATGACATGAAGAATGTTTACAAAGTGGTGGAGTTGAAATATAATAATAAACTAAGTTTCATGATTTGTGAAGGATTGCAAGGAAGTTTGTACATTAACACATGATAAGGAGAGTGAATGTTATTGCTTCCATTTTGAGGAACTTGTCAATTAGTGTTACATTTAAATCCAGACAGATTTTTATAATCTTAAAGTTTCTTTGAGCCCTTGAATGGATAAGGCTTGCTCAGATTTAGCAAAGCAATTTTTTTATTTTCTATAAAATGATTGTTTTAAGAAATACGTTTTTCAATAACTTAGAGCTATTTTTTTCTCTTGGGCTTTTGATATTTGTCATAGGAGTGATTTCTACTCCAAAAAGAAAAAAAAATCAAGATGGAATTATCATCAGGGTCAATTTACTAGAGAAGATAGGCAAACAAACCAATCAGAGCTGGGACAGTCACACAGGCAATTAGGGATCATTTGCATGGGCCCAGAAGATTTATTGAGAAACAAATATGAAGACAATAGAAAATTAATCTTCCCTGTGATTCAAAGTTAGCTCAAGGATTCCCAAGCTGAATAATAATTGCAAAATAAACCTATAGCACTTATGCAGATCTGGATATCAACAAGTAATAAACTAAGATTTAATAACATAAATGGAAGAAAAAAGAAACAACCTATGGGAGTTGAAGGTGTCATTTGATTACACTTAGATAATAGAACTAAATCTGTATCAATATATTTAAAATAAGATGGCATTAGATCGATATATACTGGTATTCTCAATCCATTTCCTAAGGACAATTTTTAAATGCACAAATATACACTTTGCAAAGTTGGACCAGACTGAGAACAAGGAGTCCTCTGAGAGTTTAAGGAACTATGGGCAAATTGTCAGGACACACAGTTGTGTAAAAACACTGGAGAGGTGTTTTAAGAGTCATAGGGTTGAACACTGGAATGGAAGATTGTTGAGAATTTAACCTTTACCCTCAATATTTCTTTTCCTTTTAAAAAATTATCCTGATAGTTAAATGCTATTGGAAATCACAACCTCTCTCATATTTTAAATAAATTGCTTTCCAATGCATTTCCACACAGTGTATAATTTATCTTGCAAAGCTGCATGCTGCATTTTTATTAACTGAAGATAGTTGTATCAATTGGTAGGTTGAGATGTAAATGTGCAATAACTCATTAAATATCATATACAAATTATTTTTGTTTGAAAAAAATATGTGCCAATTTATTTTTAGACTTATATTTCTAATGTTCCTGAAAGCATTTATAAAATATATTTTAAAAAATTAAAAATACTAGGCAAATCTATAAAAAAAAGAACTTGAAAAACAGAATTGAGATCACTGGATTTAAAGCAGCTATGACAAGAAATGCAAAAAAGATATCACATATAAAGAAAATAAAGGTAAAAGGTAAAGTTTCCCCCGCACATGTGTGCTAGTCGTTTCCGACTCTAGGGGCCGGTGCTCATCTCCGTTTCAAAGCTGAAGAGCCAGCGCTTGTCCGAGGACATCTCCGTGGTCATGTGGCCGGCATGACTAGACACCAAAGGCGCACGGAACGCTGTTACCTTCCCACCATAGTGGTCCCTATTTTTCTACTTGCATTTTTACGTGCTTTCGAACTGCTAGGTTGGCAGAAGCTGGGACAAGTAACAGGCGCTCACTCTGCTACGCGGCACTCAGGATTCGACCCACCAAACTGCCAACCTTCTGATCGACAAACTCAGTGTCCTAACCCACTGAGCCACCACGTCCCTTAAAGAAAATACTATTCCTCAAACATCACAAACTAGTATCGTATCTGTCTGTCTGTCTTATCTATCACATTTGTACAGCTTATTATCTCACAGTAAAGTGACTCTGGGTGGCATATTTTATTTTATTAAAATAAAACTAATAAATATATAAACTGTCACAATTAAAAATAAGCATTAAAAAGGCACACACACAGGAGAGGATGATATTAACCATCACAAAATCTCCCCCATCCCTTGGGATCCCAGGCTGATAACTTAAACAGGTCTTGAGGGATTTGTAGAATAGAGACTTGAGAAGGATGGAGCTAATTTCACTTCTGGAGGTAGAAGTTTCCACAAGGTGGGCAAGGTGGCAGAGAAGGCCTGTCTCCTTGGACCCATCAAATGTAATTGCCTGGCAAATGGGACCCCCAGGATGTATTCTCTGCCAGACCTGATTGGGCAGGCAGATATAACTGGGGAAAGACAATCTCTCAGATAATCCAGTCTCGTACCATGAAGGGCTTTAAAGGTCCAAATTAGCACTTTGAATTGGACCTGAAAGCAGAGTAGCAACCAATGCAGCTTGGAAAGCAGAGGTATAACATTTATCACTCTAGGGTTAATATAACTGCCCACACTGCTGCACTCTATAATAGCTGAAGCTTCTGGATTATCTTGCACACTCTCTAAAGCACATAACAGATTTCCAAACAGGAGGTGACTAGGACATGAGTGACAGTAAGCAGATCCCATTGATGTAGGAATGGGCACAACTGGCACGCAACAGGAAGTCGTGCAAAAGCCCTCCTAGCCGTGACTGCCACATGCTCTTTCAGCAGGAGTCGTGAGTCAAGAATGACCCCCAGATTGGAAAGATGATAAAAAGGCTGCAACACCACTATAAAACGTAGCTAGATTGGCAACCACTGCTTCTCAGTCTGCTCCTCGAAGAGACAGCTCGAGCAATCCTCCAGGACAAATCCTGCTGGCAGCAGACTCCTCCACAGCAGCTAAGCCGGTCAGAGAATACAGCTCCCACATTCAGAAAAGCTGCCAAGTTCACAAACATGGCAGTTCCCGGCAGCAGCAGGAGCCAAGTCACCACTGCCAAGTTTTGCAAGAATGACAGACGCAGTCAAGGCAATGGATGTGGCATGTGGTGGAAGACATTAAGCACTGCTGTCTTGCAATCTTCTCCAGCTGAAAATGTCCAGTCACATCCAAGCAGTCCAACTTCCATTTGGGTGAGTGCCAATCCAAGAGTACAGGTAAGAATCCAAGAATATGGGATAGATGGAGGAGAGAAACGGAGATAGAGATAATGTAGTCTGCCCATTTTCCTTTCCCACTTTTTTTTGTACCAGGCATGATTGAGTATCCCACTTATCAACATCATAATTTAGTATAATTATTTTATCAAATCCCAGATGGTTAGCTGTTATGGTAACAGCCAATTCTAAAGTAATATGTATGGTAAAAATTAAGCCAGAATAATCTATGTTTATTCTGTCACATAAGAAAGAGAATAAACTTTCCAATTTCACATTGGCTATTGTACTGAAGTAAGCCTACACTGACCTGGTAGGCTCACCCCTCACCAAGTTGACTATTTATTTCTTTGTGCAGTTTATCCTCACCTCAATGTTTCATTAAAAAAACACTAACGATTTTTTAAAAAACAAGAATAAACAAACAGAAATATAAAGGAAGTTGTCCTATACATCGCCACAGGCACACCAAATATGTACTTTTTAGACTTACTTTATAAGGCAAAAGTATCATTATAGAAGTTAACAATGACTTGGCTCTAGGCTGCAGGCACAATAAGATGCCAAAGTTAAAGCATCATTGTGTGCAAATAATCTCCATTTTTATGAGCTTTTTGCATTATCCTAATTCCCTGTTTTATGTATCACTTTTCTGTCTGATTAATGGCAGCCTGCCAGGATAGCTGAATCCTAATGAAACAAAATCAGTGCTTTATCTTTAATCCTATCTAAGACAATCAACCTAGTCATATTTTTACATTAAGGACTGCAAAGCACTTTTCTACAGTTTTCAGATTCCTGTTGTTTGCTTAGAGTATAACCTATTTTAGATCCAATTCTCCTGGTTTCAGAGAATAACTGAAGGAAGACCCTGTGATTACAGTACTTGTCAGCTAGCTTCTTCTTTTAATTTTCCAGTCAAAGCTTTCCCAAAATAAGGAGGAATGACAATTTAGAGATTAATAGCCTAGGAAACCAAACATCAAAATCACATAGGTGTAAATATCTCAGCCTATAAATTCATCTCAAGAATGAACATTGTTTAAAAGCATTAGAATGAAAACTGCTACTACCATTAACATGTAGTTCCCCCATTGTGAGAGTTTACTTTGAGATAAGGTTAAAAACAGATAAAAATACCAGCAACAGTAACAAAAAAAATATAAGCACACATAACAATACATTGAAAAGCTCTGTTGTTCAAATAATCTTATTATATTCTGGTTAAATCTGTAGAATAGCTAGAATACAACAGGTAAGAGAATGTCAACAATTTTATGAAAGATTAGATGTGTATGTTACACAATAGGTGTCATAATCATTCTCTTTATGAACCTAAGTGTAGGATCTATTCTAAGTTGTGAAAACTTGTAAAGCACACAGTGATTTCTAAGAGCTTGTAGCCCCAAACGATATTATGCTGAAAGACTCATCAGAAACTAAGCTTTGTGCCCTAAATACTTGAAAATCACTATTTTTCCAGTGTTTACCATACCTGGCCATATTTAATACTATAGTGTGAAATGTGTAAAGTGAATAAAATCTGCTAATTTATAGTGTGAAAATACAAAAACAAGTTAAACACAATAAATTCCATTTATCAAGAGGTTAACAAAATGTTTTTACTTTTTGCTTTATCCTTCCTTGGTATATCTTTTTTATGTCCAAACAGTTACTATTTCTATATATGATACCCAGTGATTTCCATAGCAATATCTAGAAACAATATTCTTCTTCACACCCTAAGTCATGGATTTCTGAGTCTTCATTTACCAAACAAAGCACAACTTGCTGGTTTCACATAAGGTTTCCAGTCAAAAACATGTTTTAAAAACTACCGTCCGTGCATAAGTAAATTGTATGCATAGGTCACCTTAAGGTACAAGTCACTTTGACTTAAGTTGTGGCTGAGCCTGAACTTTTAAATCCATTTATTACCTTGATTAACTTCTGAGATGGCTGATAAAAGATGGTATGTTGTGTTATTTATCTAATATAATATCTCAGAAAAGGTAAAAATTAAAATTTTAATTTGACAACATGAGCTTGTTTTTTATCTGTTCAAAACAGGAAAACAAGAAAATATTATCAGTCATCATACCCACTGATAGCATCTCCCCCCCACAGAAAATATAATGAGCAAGAGATGGGAAATAATCACCTGAAGCGGGTCCCTGATTATTTATGCAATTCTATTTCAGAAGAAAAATTATCTTCCTTCCAATCTTTATGCCGCTTCAAGCCCTGATGCCCCAGTCTTCTCCGTGGTGTTTGAAAATTCAAATTTGTTCTGCTCAAACAAGCTTTTATATTAGTGCCCAATTTCTTTCACTTAATTTTATTTTATAAAAGTGTGAACAAAGATTATATATGCATGGCTGGGTTGTAGAAATTAAAATTTGTGAGTTACTAGAGGCTGAGAAAAGAGAAAGGGGAAGAAAGAAAAGGCCTAAGACGATGGGTCTATCTCCATCCTTTCCCCCCTGAACGATGAAAAAAACTCTCCGGTTGCATTCTATGATACTAATATTATAATAAATCCAGTTTTAATATTAAAGCATGTCTCTGGCTCTGAGAATGGGAACTTTAGAATATATTTTCCACAACCTCCAGGGCTCCAATATATAAAAGAGATGTGTTAGTCTATCAAAACAAAAAGTGTTTGTGTTTCAAGAGATACAATCATTTCAAAGTTAGACAGGAGTTTTATAAAGCATGCATCCTTTACTATATATAAAATTTCCACTGCTTTACCTCAAGGCTGTGTTCACATGACAACCTCAACCTGGGCAAATGCATTCTAGTCTAACATTTTAGGCTTATGGTTCAGTTTGGCCTGCAAACCCAGAAAATGAGCAGAGGTAAGCATCCCAGTGTCTTTCCAACTCTTATTTTCACTTCTAGCTTAACTGCAGTGTATTACAGACATTCAGGTTTACAGATTGTAATGCAGAAGGGCTGCAGATTTGGGGAATGAGGCAGTTTCTCATTTGGTAAGAAATCCTCCTGCTTTCCTCCTTATTTTTCCCCCTCTCTTTTCAAAGAAGGTCACCATAGTACCATGATTTTTTAAATGGAGACATCTTAAATTGAGCTTAGTGTATGATGCTAACTCAGTTAAAGATTGACTTAGAGGCTGAAAGGAGCTGGAGGGGCAATAGCACAGCATACCACCTGCGAGTTACATTTGTGAAAGCCTGGAAAGAGCTCTAGACTCAGAAGTAAATTAGGCAATATGATAAAAAAGGCAATTGCTTAATTCAAACAGAAATTGTCTACCTAAATCAGGGGTGGGGAACGATGGCCCTTTTATGACTTGCGGACTTCAACTCAACTGCAGCTCCTGGCTCAGGAAATCTAGGAGTTGAAGTCATAAAGGAGCCACGGTTCCCTACCTTTGATCTAAAGTTACTATTATTATGAGGGGCAGCTTTTTTCCCCAGGAACTTCATCCCAATTGCAAAAAGAAAAAGAAAAGAAAACAAACAGCATAACAAAATCAAAATCGTTTTTCTTATATATTTTCTCACTGAACAACCTAGGAAATTTCATTAGTCCTCCCTTAATCTCATTCCAAGTGATTTGGGGAGCAAAGCACTTCTTGTTACTGCCAGCTAACCATTCTTGATTTTCCATTGCTAACTTCTACACCTTCATATATATGAACTTTAGTGACCTAAATATAAAAAAGTAGCCTTCTACACCTTTAACAGTCAAGTACAAGCTGTGCCATGAGAAACTCCTTATTTTATGCAGCTATTAAAAGTACAAGACTCTTGCGTCTCTTGGCACCTACCACCCAATCAATACCAAGAAACACAGTGATACATCATTACAGCACTGTAGTTGCACAACACTAAGTCTTAATTAAGTGAGCCAGATCCACTGGGGAGGAAAGGAGAACAGCAACAAGATGTCATGTGTGGGAATTTAGGAAGACATATAACACTGAAGTTTTTACTGTGTTTTATTTTAAATGCTCTTATTGGAAGGTTTCAAATTATGGACTGAGTCACAATTTTTCTTACATGTTGTGTAAAAATGAATGCTGTCTTGCTGTTCATTGTTTTGAATATTCCCATTCAAAGAAACCCACGCACATCTACCAATTCAAAGTCTACCTGGCTGGGCTAGAAAGTAAATGGTTGATTGTTGTCTAAATACAGTTGTCTGCTGCCTATCCATAGCACTCTAATCATTTTTCTGTTCATTTGTATCCAATTCTCCAATACTACCTCTGACAACCCCCTGCAGTTTTCTAGGCAAGGCTTTTTGGAAGTGGTTTGCCAATGCCTTCTTCCTTGGGCTCAGAGAAAGTGATAGGTTCAAGAGCACCCAGCTGACTTTCTAGCTGGATGCCTTAATCACTGCACCAAACTGGCTCGCTCTAATCAGTTTAGAACGCATAAAATTAAAAAAACAACAATCATCAACTTAATTAAAGACATTCACAAAAAACTATGAAACCTTGTTAACAAAACCAGTTTCTTCTCAAAATAAGGCTTTTCCAAAAAGCTGGACCAGTCCCACCTTGGCACATTTCCCACCCCTGCTATGTCTCCTTCAGAGTGCCATTTGCTTCACCCAGTTTACATGAGAACTGACTTTTCTTGCAAGGATGATATCTAGTAGTGTTTTGTTAAAAGTTATCATTTTCCGCCAGCCCAGGTAGACTGAAACCTCCCAGAATAAGCCTCTCTGCCTTTGTGGCCGTTTTTGAGTGGGTTAAATGCATCCCATCATCTTTTATTCATGTCCAGTCACACAAATATATGATATAAAGCTGCAGATTATTACCATACCATAGGATTATATAGTGATTGGCACTAATATGGTTATATTCTGTGGAATATGATTATGATTGTGGTGCATAGAATATGTTCATTTTCCAACAATTGTTCCCCCATTAGCTAATTCCTGTATTTAAGCACAAATTTCATAGATATGGCTAGCTAAATCTGATCTTATTATTTCTCATAAATTCTTTCTGTCCCGTATCTGCATCAGTGTGCATAAATATTTTATATGTACATTTTTCTAAGTCACATGGTTCTGCATTCTTTTTTTACATATATTTTGCAGCCCATCTTCTCCACCAGAAAACATAACTATGTTTTTTCCGACTTATAGTATTCCTTCTTAAAATATACCTTTTATATTATTTTTCCTCAGTTTTGTTAGCAAAACTATATTACAAAATCCTGAGGAGTGCAAATGTTGGCAGTTCGTTAGACCATTGGTTCATTGGTATAATTTTATATTATACTTTTTTTTCTCTGCTCAGCCACAGATGACCAAGCTGGTCAGGAGAGGTTTCATCTCTTCTTCTTTCATGATCTACGACGGAACATCTCTCTTTCTTTGGCTGGTCCCCAGCAGCTCTTAAGGGTTTAGTCACAAAATGGTATGATCCATCAAGGCAAAGAAGGAAGACCACAGACAAAAGTTGAGATTGAAAATGGAAGCTAAGGATACATTTGTTTGCTTTTTAGAGTGACCATCTTTTTAGTCATCCTTACTACTTCAATAGGAGGCTACAGAAGCATCTGAAAGGGAAGCTTTAGTTTAGATACCTACCCTGAACAGGAGGTTAAACTCAGTGGCCTTAAATCCTATGATTTTATGGGAACTGAATAGTTTTGAAATCACCATTGGGCCTTTCCCAATTCTCTCCAGCCATCCTGGAATCAGCATGAAAATTATGCAGGCATGAAATCTCTTCTGCCTCTATTGGCTCTCTTTCAAGTTCCTGCAAGCATTTGAATTCCTTCCAAGCTAATGGAGTGACAATGCCTAACTGATTTTCTACATCCTGAGGCTGCCCTTGGACAGGGTGGGGGAAAGGGCAAAAAGACCACCTTCACATAATCTGGTTGGACTGCAGCGCCAATATTAGCTCCATGAAATCAATGATAAAGAACTGACACAGCCAAGGAGGACTAAAACACCTGTCATTTATGGGCCAGGGATGAATAATTTCATTGGCACATGTCAGGGGGGAAAAAGTTGCCAGGATTTTTTGCCATTGGGTAAAAAAGGAGCAACTAACAGCTTTACCCTAACTATGTTTCCTCCCCCCAGACATTATAATGATGCACAGAATTTCACTGGCTTCAGAATCATTTGTAACAACACTGGCCCGCTAAGGAAGGTTTCCGCTGAGGACTCTGGATTTTCAGAAGCTCAATAAAGTATGTACAACTCTGTCCATAACCACCCACTGTCCATATAGTCAAGATGTCCAAAACATTTTTTAAAAAATCCCTGCTAGAAAATGAGGAAAGTAATTTTCTTTTTAGAACTGATAAGTCATTGCAGAGGACAGCTTCTAGTTTGCCTCTAAAGCAGAAAAGAGGTGAATTTAAAGAGAGGAGGACATTAAAGAAAATTGTGGGGGTGGTGGGATTGTAAACTACCCTACACTGCCTGCAATAGCAACCCTGCTTTGCTTCCCAGTTCTTAAAACAAGCAGGGAGGGATTTCAGGAAGGGGAACCGAGCCAGAGTATTTATCTCTTAGTCAGGTTGCCTCATTCCTTTTCAGCCTGCCTTATCGGCTTCATCAGTGACCACATCCCTTTCACTGTTCAGCTCCAAGTTAATGTTTGACGGAAATGGCTGCCGTTCAGCCACAGAGGACAGATCTTGTGGAAAAGGGCAGAGACAACAACAGTATTGCTGGTCGGGTTAGCTGTCCTTTAGGGAGAAGTGGGAGCTGTCTCCAGTGTTGAGCATTTCCTGTCTTCTGTCTCACTCAAAACAGGTGAACAAAAGCTTTCCTCAACTTGTGTTTTTCTCTCTCTCATTGTTGCTAATGTGATTGAAGTACAGGACTAATTCAATAAGCCTGGGGTGTGGAATGTGACAGAGAAAAGTTTTATTAAACTTCATTTTGTGTTTGTCCTTTCCTAGAACAAAAGGTTCTTCAAACCAACCGGTCTAGATTACGCTTCAGAGTATGTATGGAGGGATGTGGACTGTAAAACTGTAGAGAGTGACCTCTCTTCCTTCTTCCTGTTTCTGTACTTAGTTTTCCTCATGGATGCACCAAAAGACCAGGATTGTTGGCACCTCATTGATCACACCCATGTGAAAGATTTTGAAGTAGACAAATGGGTCAAGATCACCCTTGCCCTCATCTACAGCTTTATCTTTGTAGCAGGGATCTTGGGCAACAGTGTCACCATCCAGACTTCCAAAATCCTTCAAAAGAAAGGCTACATGCAAAAAGCAGTGACTGACCACATGATAAGTCTAGCATGTTCGGATCTCTTGGTGATCTTACTGGGGATGCCTGTGGAATTCTACAGCATCATATGGAATCCTTTCTCTACCACAAAAGGAGATCTAACCTGCAAGTTGTACAGCTTCCTCTTTGAGGCTTGCAGCTATGCCACTGTGTTACATGTGGCCACCCTAAGCTTTGAAAGGTACATTGCCATCTGCCATCCATTTAAGTTCAAAGCTACTTCTGGAACCTACAAAGTGAAGATCCTCATTGCCTTTGTTTGGATTACATCTGTGCTGGTCGCCCTACCCCTTCTCTTTGCAATGGGGGCAGAGCACCCATTGGTAGACATCCCAGACCATCAAGGGTTGATTATCTGTGAAAAGTCCAAGACTCAACGCCTGCCTGAATTCAGTTTAAATGTGACAATATGTACCAATTTATCATCCAAATGGAGAGTCTTTCAGTTCAGTATTTTCACTGCCTTCATTGTGTATATCATAGTATTGGTATCTGTAACATTTATGTGCCGGAATATGATTAAAGTGTTGATGGTCTACAAGCAAGCAACAGTGGAGGTAAAAGGAAAGGGAAATCAGTCCCAATTTCTAAGGAAAGCCGAAAGTCCAGAGAGCAGAGGATCCAAAAAACAGACTCTTATCTTCCTAGGTAAGTTCATAATGGAATTACCATATATCGATGGGAGAGGGATAGTAAGCAGGAAGAAATGGGACCATACAGTTACAAAACAAGAATGAAATGGAGGAAATGGCATAAGTGAAGTAGGCTTTATCCTTTTTCATATTTACAATTTCTCATACATTACGGAAACATTCCTACTCAGTAGGAAGCAAGTGACACAAAAATTATATGGAATCTCTGGGGTGTAAGCAACATGAATGTGTATTTAAGAAGAATGGTTTTATTTCAGTTGCATTCTCTTTTTCTTTATGTGCAGAATCCAATGTCTGAGTTTTTCAAAGAGTCTCCTATATGTATTTTAGGACATTTTCCCATCATTATTTAAAGAAAGCTCTCTATTTTTGATTTACAGCCATTGTAACCCCAGATACTCTCACTGTATAAGGGTTAAAATTTTGCATCTCTTCAGTTAAGTATGTCCTGGGTGAGGGTGGAGTTCCTAGAATTCAATTTGCTTTCATAATCATGTTGCTTGATAACACTGAATTCTTTCCTCTTAGACCAGGAGTGGGGAATGTTGGCTCTTTTATGACTTGTGGACTCCCTGAATTCCTGAGCCGGCCAAGTCATAAAAGAGCCAATGTCCCCAACCCCTGCCTTAGACAAATAAGAAATTTGATGGCCACACAGCATTTCATAAGCAACAAGAAGGGAAGGATGGAATGGGGGTCTAAAATAAGAAGTATGATAAATATATTGATCCATGTTCATGTGAAATATGCTGGGGGGCGGAAATCAGGCAATTATTTGAAATTCGTATCTTTGCAATATAGACCTTTTCAGAAATAAATTATTTCTAAATTTGTAGGATTTACTTCTAGGAAAGAAAGTGAAGGTTTACTGACACAGGCTACAAGCCTGAGCAGCAAACTTGGAAAAAAACTTCCTGATATTGTTGGCCTTCTATGTGAATTTGTTTCAGCTTATTATGTATTTAATAATAATGCTGACAGTCTATTTATAATCTGTATAATCTTGGGTTTTGCAAAATCAATTTGTGCCATATATCCCATCAATTTCTACCACAATCAATTTCTGTCATATATTGATGGCTGTATACAGTAAATGCAATCAATCAATTAATTCAGACTTTCAGAAAAGTGGCCCCAAGATGTATATTTAAGGTTGCCATTTTATTTCATTGGTCATGCTCCCTTGTCTTTAACATAACCTCATCATGTAAACCTTTCCTGGTACATGCTGAATTTGTCTCAATTGGATATGTGTTGAGGGCCTAACACCAAGGCTACCATGTCTGGACTGTAAAGACCTAGATAATCATTGAACAACAACTTTGTGGTCATCTGGTAGTCATCCACATGTTTCCAGTTATGGTAATCATAGCCTTGGGTTGACCTGAAGATGCCAGTTTTGCAGGCTCTGAAACCTCCTTGGGATTATTCATTGTTGCAGGATTTATATATGAATAGTTACTTTACTTTTGAACTGCTACACTTGGGCAGGTCTTTCTCTAAGTGTGCCAGGATATATAGTTATGTGCTTGATAGAAGCCATGCATTTGCCCCAAACTCTTAAGTGGAGATTATAAAGATAATATGCAATTGAAAGTATTGGATTAGAGGTAGTTAAAAAGATAGGCATTCTTTCTTCACTTTCTTTCAAATTTACACTGATTTTAGTAAAGCCTTGATAATTCTTAAAAGGCTTTCATATGTTGTTCCCTTCTGGATTTTTTTCTGCATTGTATTTATTAAATGACTGGCCATTACATTACATTTTGCTTTTTCCATGTCACATGTCTTACTCTAAAACTTATTAAGTTGTCCTCTCCCCATCCTGAGAATCATGCCAGGCTGTCATTCATTGGGCACCAGCACCTTATTTTGTTTTCTTGACTTTTCATCATGTTCTGTCTGAATGGCTGGCATTCCTTGTTAATGCTGGCTTGCCTGCTACAATTATCTTCTCGTATTAAACTATCATATAAGTGTACACATCACCAAGCCAGGTGATCTTTTGAATGCCTTTGAGAGTCCACCAGATTTTGGTGGATGGGGTAAAGTATAGGGTAAACAAATGAAAATACATTAGCAACTATTGAGTATCTAAATAGATAAGCAATTATACCTTATGCTTTCCTAACAGTTTGTGCTGTTGCTATGATCTGTAGCTAACAAAACCTCATCTATTTAATTGACTACAAAATGAATGCAGTGAATATTGCAAATTCCCTTCCCTTCCCTTCATTTTAGGGGGGAAAAAACAAGAAAATGTGGATATTCTAATTCTGACCAGAGACTAAAAATAAATAAAGCAAACAAACTGGCATATTGTTTATTGCTGGTTTATTGTTGCACTAAAAAGAACTGTCCATAAATGTAACTGTGAAAATTAATATCCCAGTTTCAGCTGTGGAAGGTACTTTTCCTGTATTATTTTAGTAATCCCTACTAGGAGACCAAATGAACACTGAAGAATGCTGAATTCAGGAAACTAACTTACATATTTGTACTTCATGGTGGGGCAATGTTGACTCACAAGTAGCCACAGAGTTCATAGTTAATGAGAAATTCTGATTCAGGCTCTAGATATTTTGCTCAAAGACTCTTTAATTCTTTACAATGTCTTTCACCTATATCTGTTTTAGTATCTCAGGAGATTTGTTTGAAGAACCCAGGATATAACACTGTTTTTGCTATTTTAACAAATAACTAACATGTTAACATATTTTTCTTATGGTTTTTCATTCCATATGTGGCATACTTAATAGGTTTTCAGTATATAGTTCCATAAGCTGATGTCATTTCATAGCACTCTATCCTGTTATATATCAAGCAACATGTTTTGCTTCATGATTTTGTGAGTTGGGTTTTTCTCTTTTGTTGATCTGCTTCAGCCAATGTGAGTAATGATTTTATAACCTATGCTTCTGAAGTTCATAAATGTATTTCCCTAGGATTTAAGTAATATGTGAACCCAGTGATCAACCATTTGTGGGGTGGAGTGGGCATTACCTGTCTTTCTATTGGGACAGGCTTTTTCCTATCTGACTTCATCTATCTGAAGCCTAAGACATCCATCTATGTAGTTGCTCTGTTCCAGCCTACAACCGGCCCTGTAGAAATGTCAGGGACAACCTCTTTGTTATATTCAAGAGACTGGAATTAAGCCAACCAAATTTATTTAAAAAAACTAAACGAAACAGTTCAAAACAGAGTAAAACAAATACAGACCAAGACTATATCAGAAGCTCTGCAAACGGTTGCCTTCAGCAACCAGCACTTCCCACACATTCCCCTTTTAAACAACAGTCTCAGGGCATGGCTTCTCTTTGCCTCCTCCCGAGGTGCCTCATTGCTTTTCTTTGTTCCCTTCTGCTTGTCTGCCTCCTGCTTCAAGCGTCCTTGAACAAAGCCAGCTGTGGATTGTCTTCGTCTAATCTTTCAGGCTCACACAGCTGGGTCTAAGGAGGAACAAGACGGGATGGGCCTGGCTGAGAGCTCTGCGATGCATCTGCAACCAAAGGCTCTCCAAACCCCTCCTCCTCCTCCTCCTCCTCAGAATTGTCCGATTCAGCTGCCGAAACCACAGGCTGATGCTGAATCACAACACTAGTATTCCGTTATATATTCAAGATGGACAGGGTTTAATATTCATATGCTAAGTTTATTTAGGGGTGTAGGTCTATACATATGTTGTATATAGTATGTATATGTTGTATATAGTATGTTTAGGTGTGTGTCATGTATGTGTTTGCTTTGAGAGCAGGCAACTAAATTTCATTTTTGATGTGTCTCGTTGTGCCCCCAATAAAAAATGACAATAAAGGTTATCTTACCTTGTCTTGTCTTGTCTTGCCTTGCCTTGCCTTGCCTTGCCTTGCCTTGCCTTGCCTCATCTCATCTCATCTCATCTCATCTTATCTTGCATAACAGCACATGGCACAGATAGTTTCACTTTTGTTCCTAAAAACAAATAGATAGTCGCCACTATTGCAAACAATATAGTATGCTATATACTGGGGAAAATACATTTTGCTTATGTGCCATCAAGTTAACGTCCACTCTTAACAACCACATGGACACATTCTCCAGAATGATTTGTCTTCCAGCTGGCTTCAGGTCTTTCAACAATATACCCACTGTATTTGAGTCCATCTACCTTGCTGCTTGGCTATCCGCTTCTCTTTCCTTCTGTCTTTCCCAACAAAGGCAAGTTTCTCAAGAGAGTTGAGTCTTCACAGAATGTGTCCAAAATATGATAACTGTGTCAGGTCATTTGTGCCTTAAGTGAGGATTCTAGACTGAGTCCCCTATTTGTGTTTTCTTGGCTATCCATGGTATCTTCTGACTCCTGTTACCAAAATACTATTAGTATTTCAACTTATAATATTTTCAGTATTGGCTAATTATGATCACAGTGAAGTAAGTATTCACTGTTAAGAAAATACATTATTTTTTTGTAAAAAGCTGCCCTGTTGCCTGCAGTGGTTCACATGTTATGCAATATATTTAGCATGAATAATGCTTCCTCAGACGTATGAGTATAGTATACCATATCCACTATGTTGCATCACCTTTATCTGGTTGATGACCAGCAACTGAACATTTTTAAAAAGGGAATCATTACAGATATTATTTTAATGAGTTCTTTCTTATCTGCATGTAGTTTTGCATTCCTACCTAAAAATATATGTGTTTGCGTGTATCCATGATGAAATGAAGTAGTAAAGAATTTAGAATATTTTCCTTGGTGGCTTCTGAGATGCATTTCAGATGACTCTTTAATATGTGTCACTAAACTTTGATTAGAAAATAGATTAATGAACAGGAGATAGAAATAATGGCCTGCATCCAGGAGAATAACACATTTGAAGTTGTGGCTTTCATAAGAATTATGCTTTGGGGTGCTTTTAACCTAGACTAAATGAACTGATAGAATGTTTACAAATTGTTGAATTTAAAACTTTTGATAACAATATCTCTGTCTGAATTTCATTTAACAGATGGGTCAAATTAAAACAAACATTTGCTTGTTCCAAATGTACTTCACATTTAACGTGAAATGTAAATGACAAACACAGGGCAAGATGTCTTGAAGAGTTTAACAGTATAAAAACAATTTATAGAGTCTTCCTCCCAAGTTCTTAAAAGTGATAACTTCTATAAAGCAGAAATTAAATTCATAAATCTACTACTCAAGTGAAAGTGAATGTGGTTTTAGTGCTGCATTTTGATTTTGAAAAATAATGACAACAAACTGAAAACATTTTAGAGAGGGAATGGCGGTGAAATGTTTTCGGTGTGCTATTTAGACCCTGGTATTGAATTTCAGGATGAAAACAGAAAAGTAAAGTAAAATAATAAAGCTTATGAAACAATAGCTCAAAAAAGTAAACCAGTAGTGAAGAATGTAATATTTGTTTCTAAATATGAGCTGTAATATAGATGCAAGGTTAATTTTTTTGCAGAGAGTTGGTGGGAAATGTATTTTTCCAGTGGTGGCTATTTTACTAAGGGTGATACAGTGTTTACTATGCATCTTCCAAGGGCAATATAATAATAATAATAATAATAATAATAATAATAATAATAATAATAATAATAATAATAATAATAATAATAATAATAATAATAATAATAATAATAATAATAAAGTTGGAAGGGACCTTGGAGGTCATCTAGTCCAACCCCCTGCTCAGGCAGGAAACCCTATACCATTTCAGGCAAATGGCTGTCCAGTCTCTTCTTAAAAATTTCCAGTGTTGGAGCATTCACCACTTCTGGAGGCAGGTTGTTCCACTGGTTAATTGCTCTAACTGTCAGGAAGTTTCTCCTTAGTTCTAGGTTGCTTCTCTCCTTGACTAGTTTCCATCCGTTGCTTCTTGTCCTGCTTTCAGGTGCTTTGGAGAATAGCTTGACTCCCTCTTCTTTGTGGTAGCCCCTGAGATATTGGAACACTGCTATCATGTCACCCCTCACCCTTCTCTTCATTAAACTACGCATACCCAATTCCAGCAACCGTTCTCTATATGTTTTAGCCTCCAGCCCCCTAATCATCTTGGTTGCTCTTCTCTGTACCCTTTCTAGAGTCTCGACATCTTTTTTACATCGTGGTGACCAAAACTGGATGCAGTATTCCAGGTGTGGCCTTACCAAAGCATTGTAAAGTGGTATTAGTACTTCACTTGATCTTGATTCTATCCCTCTGTTAATGCAGCCTAGCACTGTGTTGGCTTTTTTGGCAGCTGCAGCACACTGCTGGCTCATATTGAAGTGATTGTCTACTAAGACTCCGAGATCCCTCTCACAGTTACTACTATTGAGCAAAGTACCACCTATACTATACCTATGCATTTGATTTTTCCTGCCTAAGTGTAAAACCTTACTTTTTTCACCATTGAATTTCATTTTGTTAGATAGTGCCCAGTGTTTGAGTCTCTCCAGATCCTTCTGTATCTTAAGCCTATCTTCTGGAGTATTGGCTATTCCTGCCAGCTTGGTGTCGTCTGCAAATTTGATGAGTTCCCCATTTATCCCCTCATCCAAATCATTAATGAAGATATTGAAGAGCACTGGGCCCAGAACAGAGCCCTGGGGCACCCCACTACACACTTCCTTCCATGTAGATGCGGTTCCATTGAGGACCACACGCTGAGTACAGCCTGTCAGCCAGCTACGAATCCATCTGGTGGTTATGCTATCTAACCTACATTTTTCTATCTTATCAAGTAGTAGGTTGTGATCTACTTTATCGAATGCCTTACTGAAGTCCAAGTAAATTATATCTACAGCATTCCTCTGGTCCACTAGTTTTGTCACTTGGTCAAAGAATGTAATAAGATTTGTCTGGCATGATCTGTTTTTGACAAACCCATGTTGACTTTTAGTGATGACTTTGTTTGCATCAAGGTGTTCACTGATTTGTTGTTTGATTATCTTTTCCAGAATCTTCCCAGGTATTGAGGTCAGGCTGATAGGTCTGTAGTTTCCTGGATCTATTTTCTTCCCTTTTTTGAAGATGGGAACTACATCAGCTCTCTTCCAGTCCTCTGGTAGTTCCCCAGTGCTCCAGGATCTTTGAAAAATATAGTTCAGTGATTCTGAGATCACGTCTGCCAGTTCCTTGAGAACCTTGGGATGTAATCCATCTGGTCCTGGTGATTTGAACTTGTCTAGGCTGGACAGGTGCTCACTTACCATTTTCTTGCCTATCTTAACTTGCGTTTCTATTCTGTTTTTTATGGCACTGGTTTGGGTAGGTTGGACTGTTTTTTCCCTTTGTGTAAAGACAGATGCAAAAAATGAATTAAATAGTTCTGCTTTCTCCCTATTGCTTGTCACCTTCTTGCCACTTTCCCCCACTAATGGACCAATCATTTCCTTAACTTTTTTCTTGTTTTTTATATGTTGAAAGAAGCATTTTTTGTTATTTTTGACTTTGGTCGCAAGCCTTAGTTCATTTTGAGCCTTAGCTTTCCTCACTTCATCTTTGCAGGCACGGGCTATTTGCTGATATTCTGACTTAGTTATATGCCCCTCTTTCCAATTCTCATACTTGTCCTTTTTATCTTTCAATTTATCAGAGTTCTTTATGCAGCCATGCTGGTTTCTTTTGAGAGCTGTTATTTTTCTTCTTTGTTGGTATTGTACTAGACTGGGCCTTTATTATCTCACTTTTCAAAATTTCCCAAGCTTCTTGAGTTGTTTTCCCCTTTAGGATTCTCATCCATGGAATTCTTCCCATGGTCTCTCTAAGTTTATTGAAATTAGCTCTTTTAAAATCCAAGACTCTAGTTTGGCTGTGTTCTAGAATGTTGAATTCCAATATTGCATGATCACTTTTCCCCAAGGTTCCTGTGGCTTCGACACCTTCTATCATTTCATCTCTGTTTGTGAGAATTAAATCCAATATGGCTAATCCCCTAGTTCCCTTCTCTACTTTTTGGGAGAGAAAGTTGTCTGCTAGGTTTGTCAGAAATCTGTTTGATGTTCCACTTGGTGCAGAGTTTGTCTCCCAGTTGATATCAGGATAATTAAAGTCCCCCATTACTATTGTGATGTGCTTCTTACATACCTTAGTTAGCTGACTAGCAAAAAGTTCATCTATTTCCTCTGCTTGGTTGGGCGGCCTATAGTATACACCTATGGCAATGTCATTTTTCCCCCTTTTATATTGACCCAAATGCTTTCAAGTTTACGGTTTTCGTCATTGTTGTGCTCTATTTCTATAGAGATAAAGTCTTATATAGAGAGCAACTCCTCCTCCTCTTTTGTTTAGTCTGTTTCTTTTAAATAGTTTAAATCCCTCTAGCTGTGTGTTCCATTTGTAGGTTTCGTCCCACCATGTTTCTGTAATGGCAACAATATCATATCTGCCCTCATTTACCTGAATTTCTAGTTCACCCTGCTTACTGTTCATACTCTGTGCATTGGTGTATAGACATTTGAGTCCTTTATGACTGACCCTGTGTTTACTTGCTGCATAACTTGTGTGGTGCCTGGCTTCCCCTATTTTCTTAGATTGCCGGGGACAGTGATGTTCTGTATCAATTGACTCACTATCCCCATTATTTAGTTTAAATGTTCCTCCAAAAAAGCTGTGATTTTATTGCCAAGTAACTCAGTCCCTTTCTTGGATGGATGCAGACTCTTTTATACATTTTTTCATTGGACCAGCTGACTAATATAACCAAAGCCTTCTCCTTTACACCACTCCTTTAGCCACATATTAAATTCTGCTATACGCTGGCCTTTTCCATTTTGCTCCTTATACACCGGTAAAACCTCTGAAAAAGTAAGCCTACAGCCTATTCTGCTAAGTTCCTGCCCCAAGCTCTGGAAATCATTCTGCACAGAGAGTACATCTTTTTGGGACAGATCATTAGTGCCAAGATGTACAATAGCCTCCACATCACAGTCCTTGCTGGCATTCTTGATTATTTTAGAAGGATGACCAAGTGATACAAGCCATTGTCTTAAGGGCAATTCTTTGCTCGGATCTTCCCCCCCCCCTTTTCTTCAATTTCTCTATCCACTAAGATTCCCCCCTCCCCATTTTAATATATATTGACCTAGATTAATCTGGCCTCCAACATTTCATGTATCAATTTATTTACACTTACCCACAAAATAATGTAAAATAATCCCCCTTCTTAAAAATACTGACAGCCCTTTGAAAACAGTGCTTTCAAACATGCATCTGTATATTTGGTGTGATACAAACCATTCATAAGAACTCATCTTTATCTACAAAGGGAAAAAGTAGAGACTCATTGGAATCAAGCTGTTTTGGATGAGAGTGTGCTGTCATCCAGGCTGTTTTCTTGGCAACAAAATTACAACGGTTTGCTGTTGCTTTTTCCCCCCAAGATGTTTTCAATCTCTCAAACTAGTCAACAGTGTTAGGATTTCTGGTATCGTCTCATACAACTAGTAATTTTTTCCAACTTTGCTTAGCTCTATATCGGTCAAGGCACTGTTATCCAAAGTTAGTAAGCTTTGAAAAGGGATTTAAAGCTGACTTTTAGAATAGGGAAGATATGAACAAGCAATTAAGGGTGGGGGGGACATTCAGGAAACATTAGTCCTGAGAAAGAGGAAACCTTGAGAAGAAAACTTAAAACAACTCTGCCGTGATTTGATTCAGTACTAGAAGGGATAGAAAGAAACATAGACAATTTTTCAAGATTCTGTGATTCTATCTTGGTGCAATAAGGAGCATTTTTGACCTCACCAACCTCCAACAGCTGACGGCTTTACTGTTTGCTACACTGAAAAATGATTCGATTTTTAAGCTTTCATTACCATGCTTGCACCAGTGAATTCTCTCTTCTGTTTCTCTATTAGCTGAAGGGCATTTAAAACCAAAAAATCTCGTTTCTTACAGAGAGAATAAGCAAAGGGATAAATCCCCCAGGACGTCAGTAGCAAACTGGTTAAAAATGGTCCATAGGTGCATGTTTATTTTGCCCCCTGCTTTTATTCAACTGTATGCTTCTGGAAAAGGAGTTATAGGGAGAAAAATGCTTGTAGGGAATAGGTGTGCTGCCCTGACATTTGCTGTTGTTTTTTTTTTAAAAGAAAACACAAAAAACTCCTTTTTAGCTTTTAAAGCAGAAAGAAAATGTATATTGCGCTGAGTGTTGAATTGCTGAAAATCAGCAGTCAAGTGGCAATACGCAACATGAGCAGTAATAAAGATGACACAAGTGTATTAATGTAAGTTGGACTTAGACTAGGAGATCCAAATTAAAGTCTCATCCAACTGCCTGAGCTCCCTTGATGATTTTGAACAGCTTGCTTTTCTCAGACTAGACTATTTTATAGGTTGTTGTGGAAAGGATGCTAGGCAAAAGGACTATGAAAGCAGTAAGTATGTACCAAGGGGCTTACATGTCCTTCTTAGAAATTCTAGCTCTGAAAGTGAAAACATCTACAAATAGCACCACAAAAGGTAGCGATCAATTTCTAGTGTCAAATTACCACCCAGCTCACACTTGACTCAACTGATCTAGCCCTCTGCACTGTCATCTCTTTCCCACCAAGATCTGTACAGGCTCACGAAAGAGATTTATTCATGTTAATTATGATGTTTTAATTGGAAAGTGAAGCTTTTTATTTCATGGAGTGCAACATTTATTATGGAACTGTTGATAGGTTAAGATATGGATTTGGCTTGGGAACATAAAACACTGAGAAGGTAATGCCTAAATTTTGGCATTTGACACTGAATTCTATTTAATGCAGGTCATCCTGTGATTTACAATCACAACTAAGCCCAGCATTTTTGTTAATAAGTGAAACATTTGTTAAGTGAGCTTGCCCCATTTTACGACCGTTCTTGCCACAATTGTTAAGTGAATCAATGGAGTTGATAAATTAGTCAAACAGTTATTAAGTGAGTCTGGCTTCCACATTGACCTTGCTTGTCAGAAGGTCACAAAAAGGTCATGTGAAAATGTGACCCTGGAACATTGCAACCATTGTAAATATTGCCACACATCTGAATTTTGAATATATGACCATGGGGATGCTACAATGGTCATAAGTGTGAAACCCGTCATAAGTCACTTTTTTCAGTGCCTGTATGTAAGATTAAAGAAGCAAGACTTATTGCCTTCCAAAGTAAGATAGGTAGGAACATGAAGATGACTTTTGCTTCCAAAATGTCTTCCTTTCTATAAGAGGGATGAAAAAAAGAGCTCATTTCTTCTTTTGTAAAGTGGTTGACTTTCTGATCAGTAAATTGATGGTTTTTTAAAAATTGTTTATTTGGTAGGCTATAAAATATTTTTACTATGTGAATTTTACATTATGTTTGCATTTATAGGTTGGTTCAGAATTAAAGGACAGGAATTCAGTATTTACATTTAAATAAAATATTTTTGATAGATAAATGGTGCACAAATCAGAAAGTATTTCCTGCATTCAGATAATTTCAAAAAGATGTTTTCTTTAAGGAAAATGAAAATCTGTCCCAGTTCTAGAAAACAGTTGTGCCCGACTTTGAAAACTATGTTTGCTTTTAAAATATTGTTATAGCTTGGTTTAAAAATAAATTGCTTTTTTTTAAAAAAACAATAGTTTCTTATGTAACATTCTGTAGTGGACTCTCCAGCTAGAGTGGAGGGAGGTGTGAAGAAGGGGATGAGTCCTTGCACAACAGGAATGTGTACAGATCTTATCTCCCCCAGAATCCCTGAAACCTTTTTCTGGATTTTCCCAAGAGAATACAATCAGTCTAGCAAGATTCTTGTTAACAGGCATGCAGCAATAAAAAAGTAACTTTGATTAGTTCATGCTGTCATTCTGGTTCCTTGTGTCTGACACAGTCTTTGAGCTGTTGAAAATAATTATATGTGAATGTTTCAAAAGTTGTGTGTAGAAAATATATACCATACTGCCAAAGTGACTTCTGTGTTTTCACAATAGTCTTAATCAGTTCTAACCAGATAGACAAGATATGGAGAAACAGAGAAAATCTGCCCTATGTGACTAAGCAGTTTCCTCTTAGGCTAATTAATGTTACAGCTAAAAGAGTCTAGAACAGGGGTAGGCAACCTCGGCTCTTTTATGACTCATGGACTTCAACTCCCAGAATTCCTGAGCCAGCCGGCTCAGGAATTCTGGGAGTTGAAGTCCATGAGTCATAAAAGAGCCGAGGTTGCCTACCCATGGTCTAGAACAGGGGTCTTCAAACTCGGCCCTTTTATGACTCATGGACTTCAACTCCCAGAATTCCTCAGCCAGCATGCCTGGCTGAGAAATTCTGGGAGTTGAAGTCCATGAGTCATAAAAGGGCCGAGTTTGAAGACCTCTGGTCTAGAACTTACATGCTATCAATGAAGGTCAGACATTCATGTAGTTCAATATTTGTATTGATTTATTATGTTAAAGACCCAGGGAATCCTGTTATGATCAACAAATGCTTTCATTTCAGGGTTTTTTTAGGTTAGTTTTTCACTTGTATCAATAATTCAGCTCTCAAATCTTGCTCAATCATTAAAGTACAAAGGTATAAGAAAAACATAATTCTTCAACTGCTCTCCGGAAGCTTTATTTAGAATTAGCATAAAAACCCCTTCTGAGATCTTCACACTAATCTGACATACTTAGCAAAGGATGGAGGCTTCAAAAGAAAAAGTAAATGCTGAAACTGGCAGGCATTGTGATAGTTCCTATCCAACAACTTTCATTCTGGGTGAAACTTCATTTTATGAGGAATATAGAAGCCAAGGAATATAGAGGGCCAAGGCTACATTTGCAGGAGAAAATCCGTTCAAATAGAACAGGAGTATTTAACCTTTCCTACACTGATAGTCCCCTGGGCAATTTTAAAAAATTGCTTTTTTCCCCCAGCTAGATGGGGGATCTTCCATCTTCCCCCAACTAGGTGGAAAAGGCTAGTTTCAGGAGGCAAAAGACAAAAGGTTTTAAAGGTATCATTCATATATATATATATATGTGTGTGTGTGTGTGTGTGTGTGTGTGTGTGTTTTCTGAGGTTTTCACGGGTGTTTGTATGTGGATCTTTGGTCATTCGGGTTTTTTTCCACGTAGAATTGAAGGTGTAAGAGCAACGTTTCGACGAAATCCCATCCATCATCCTCAGGCTGGTGGCTTCAGCTTCCTTCTTCTGGGAGAAGCATGTGGTAGTGGCTGTTTGTTCCTCTTTTTTAAACTGCCAGAGGGGGTGTGTTCTGTGGGTGGAGGTGTGCTCTGATTGGGTGGGGGATTAGGTGTGTTCTGTTTTTATAGTGGGTGTCAGTTTGCTTATTGTGTGGTTTGGAGGGGTTTAAAGTGGCTGATGTTGCAGCTGTAGTTAGGTTTCTGTTTTGTGGTTGTGTGTCGTTATCATTGTGGGTTCAGATTTGCTTTTTGAATGGTTGTGTGGTGGTGATGTCATGTGATGTTATCATGAGTTTGGGTCTGGTATCATTCTTGGTGGTTGGGACTCGTCTGTCAATCAAGGCGGGTTTCCAAATGGCTGGTAGGCGAGAGGTATCATCTTGTTTGTTCATGCTGTGGGGGCGTTTTTCTATCTCAATGGCTTCTCTGATTATTCTGTTGTTAAAATGTTCAATTTTGGCGATAGTTTTGGTTTTTTAAAAATCAATTTCATGTCCCGTGGCTTCAAAGTGTTGGAACAGGGATGAAGTTTGTTCTCCCTTTCTGAGTGAGTATCTGTGCTCTTCAATGCATGCACTTATTCTTCTGTTGGTCTGTCTGATGTATGTGGTGGGGCAGGTGGTGCATGGGATTTCGTATACTCCTTGGTTTTCTAACCCAATTATGTCTTTGGGGTTTCTTAGGATGGTGGATATTTTTCTGTCTGTGTAGAATGCTGTTTTGATGTTGTGTTTTTGGAGGATCTTGCTGATTCTGTCTGTGGTCCCTTTTAAGTATGGGAGGAGGGCTTTGCCATTTTCTTGTTCTCTGTCTTGGGTTTTTGTGGGTGTCTCTCTTTGGATTAAGTTGGTAATCGTGTTTCTTTGGAATCCATTGGCTGTAGTACATTAGTGAGAGTGTGTAGTTCGGTTTTTAGGTGTTGTTCGTCAGCTAGGTGTTTTGTTCTGGAGATGAGTGTCTTGGCTACGGAGTTGATCTGTGCTGGGTGGTGGTGTGAGAGTGCATTCAGATAGCGGTTTGTGTGTGTTTTTTTATGGTACAGCCAATGCATTTGATATATATATTCCTAGATCAGTTGTTTATATGTTATTTTAGCATTTTTGGGGGGTGGGGGGTGGGGATATTAGTACCTGTCCTGTTATGATCATAAGGTAAGCAACAGAACCAAAATGGAAAAACTTTGAAGACGTGGACCTCAGCAGTGGGCTAGGCCACGTTCACAAAAAAGTAAATCATTATTTTTGGCAGGCTTTAAATACTCCTTAATAATCTGCTTTGTAGGTTAATGAAAACATTAGCTGCAACAGATGTATGTGATAAATAGCCTGGTATTTGCAGTCACAGTGAGTGAGAGAGTGAGGGAGAAGGGAAACCCTCATTTGTTGCTAAATAAAGCTTTGCACTTCTGAAGTATATATTAATCTTTGCAGTGAGCTGCTTCAAAGACATTTTGCATGGCTGACCTATAGAGTCCATTGTTGTAAAATATGGATTAGTGGCTAATGTTGGGTCTTTTTTACTTCTCTACTTAGATAAAAAGAAGGAGAGCCCAGCATCGGAAGTTGAGCACCTAATTTTGTCACAATCAATTTAGTGTTGGCAGATTAATGTGTAGCTCAAAATAAGGGTGCCATGCACGGAAAGAAATAACCTTTCAAAAGATCACAGAGGAAATATATTTTCTGAGGCACCTGGCAAATGGATTTGCAGTAGGACAGATTACTTCAAGTACTCTGCTAAAAATATGTGCTTGACATCTACGGATGGCTCTGGTGCCGTAAAATTTGACAATAGCGTGACTTCTGCTACAGGAAAATTAGATGTTTCTTCTTAGGCAGGAAATGGTCTGCATTTGGACTGTTGTTAGATGAGTTTTTCTTCTTTTACTGAAAAAGAGACAGCTTGGAGATACGATGAAATTGAGAGAACAACTTGATTGATTGATTTTAAAGGGAGAAAAAAAATAGCTGCAGTTCAAGTGCTTTATTTAAGTTCCGTGAACTTCAATTGCATTTCTCCTTAGGCTTTGCTGATAATACCACCGATGTATAGATTAGTAGTTTGGAACTGCTTTCATTTGATTATCCTATGGGTGTTACCCATACAAAAGATTAATGGATAAGGTATCCAAGGATATTCAATAGTCAATAATATCTCATTGTGCCTATCAAAATCATGCCATTGTGGATTAATGTTTGGCACCGAATGTTAGGTTCCACCGCCCTTTAAGTGTGATCTATTTGGCTTTGAAATCATTTCTCACATTTGGCAGAAGTGGCATATTTTAAGCTAACCTAAAATGGATGATTTTTAGCAAAGAAGCATCAGTTTAAATCCCAGATTGTATGGCTTTATAGGTAAACTAAGCCTTCTTGTGTAAAAGAGATGAGACTAACTAGGTTTCTAGTTGGACAGAAGAGGAAGGCCATTTTTGACAATCTTCCCCGCCCACTGCATTAACTCACATCTATGAAAATCTGTTCCATGAAAACGTTGATGCAGAGAGGGGAAAACTACAGAAGGGGGCAAAATCAGTGAAAAAGACTTTCCTTCCTTCTTCCAGTTAATCGTTCTGTTCATTGCTTATAAAAATAGAATTCAGTTAGTCATTCTGAGTGCTCCCAAAATGTCATGTTTCCACTTAAGAAACATCTTTAGTTTTGAGGGAAATACTGGAGACCATTTATTCCTTGATAAATAACTTCTATAGTTATAACCCAACAGCCAACTAATCTGATCTTATACAGTCCACACTCTTCCCTTGTTAAATAGATTGCTGTGCAGTATTTCCCGCTTCTAGAGAAACCGTTATAAGTCTGAGAATGTGACTGTAATTGAGAAAAGTAAGTAGTTCTCCTCAAAATTTAGGGTGTTTGGATGGAAACCCATTGGGATATGAATTCAGAGCAATTCAAAGAGTGATTCTGTTTCCAGCAACACCTTCTGAAGAGTCAGATGTTGAGCTTTTTTGGTCATGATGCAATTTATTAGCAAATGGCTCTCATGGTATGCTTCAAAAT
This sequence comes from Vipera berus, assembly GCF_964194415.1. Taxonomy (NCBI): domain Eukaryota; kingdom Metazoa; phylum Chordata; class Lepidosauria; order Squamata; family Viperidae; genus Vipera; species Vipera berus. The sequence goes on from NC_138202.1 coordinate 136,532,855, forward strand.
GGAAAGTTTTAGAAAGAACGCATGAAGCTTTTCAAATAGAGATGAAAATGCTTTGAAAATAGCTTTAGAGATTTGAAAAATTTATCAAGTTGAAGGAGCTATTTCTTGGGGAAAAGAGCTGAAATCTGCCAAGAGCAAATGATTCAAATTCAGAGACAAGCATGTTGTAAAATAAAATTAATTCTGAACTTTCCCTAAGACAAATGACTTCTTGTAGTTGCCATGGAGATATGTTTACAAAAGTAGTTTCAACAGGACCATAAAAAATTGTGGGATGGTCATTGCTGACTAGAAGCAAGACTTAGATCTTTTTGTAGGCCAAATCCTGTAATAGTAGAGGAGTTTCAAATGATGTATAGATTATGGTTGGGAAACTACAGCAATCTATCAAATAGTAAGGTAATTATCCAAAGCATCAAATATAAGCATGTATAGGGCTCTTCTTCCATTCTTCTGTTGTAGTCAGGAATTATTTTTACAGTTTTGGAGGGAAAGTGGTAAATCTGTGGTCTACTCATGTTCCTACCTGGCTTCTCTATAAAAAGAGTTTTCTTTTTCCTTTTAGCAACATTTTCTATTTTTCTTTTATTTCCTTTCACTTTTATACCTAAATTCTGTAGTCATTTTCTTTGAATTGTGGTTGCAGGATGCGGATTTAATTTCCTTTTTTTCAAAGAAAAAAAATTAAACAATGTAAAAAATGTTATTATTTTAAGTTGCATTTTAATGGGAAGGTACAATGAGGTCTGCAAGGAAATAGAATAGAATAGAGCTAGAAAGGGACCTTGGAGGTCTGCTAGTCCAGCCCCCTGCTCAAGCAGGAGAACCTATACGGTCTCAGACAGGTGAATGTTTTAATAAAATTCCAGAAGCTGTTGCAGGAAAAAGAATTGATCAAAATCTGAATTTAATAGTTGAAATATCCATATTTTGTATGGTACTTTGGTTGTAACAGCACATTTAACTGCAAAATAAGTAGTATCTCTAGATCTAATGAATTTGCATGACTTCTGAGAATCCAGTTTGCAAGGTAGAGGATTCTAAATTTTCAGAAGAGTTAACGTACAAGAGTATTTCAGGTAGTCTGACCTTGGAGATATATTAATATCATGTTAAATATAAAGCAGATTGCAGATAAAAAGAATACATTATTGTATCATTAAATAACATAAACCACATCTTGAGCTTCTGAATTTTTTTTAGATTATCCTGGGAAAATCCAGAATGACATATCACTGATGCTGCTATGAATCGTCCATAGCAGGCTGGCTTTAGTAGACCTCAGATTACAACCATTCATTTACTAACCATTAAAAGTTACAAGAATGCTGAAAAAGAGATTTACAACCAAAGTGTAACTTGCACTTACAATCTTTGCATTCCCACAAACACATGATCAGAATTTAGGCAGTTGGCAACTGGAATGCATTTTGACGACTGCAATATCCCAGAGTTAAACGATCACCATTAGCAACCTTATCAACCAACAACTGAAGAGCAGAGACAAGGGGAGAAGCCTGATTTGCTTAATGACTGAATGATTCATTTAACAACTGCAGAGATTTGTTTAATAGCCATGGGGGAAAATAGTTGGCAAATTAAGTGATTCACTTAACAACTGCCTTGCTTACTAACAGAAATCCTAGTTCCAATTATTTTCATAAGTTGAGGATTAGTCTTTCAGCGGAACACAGTATTAAGTGTGGCAGTGTGACAATATTAAGTGTGGCACAGTATTAAGGCAGGACTAGAAGCAACGGATGGAAACAAACCAAGGAGAGAAGCAACTAGAATTAAGGAGAAACTTCATGACAGAACAATTAACCAATGGAACAATCTGCCTCCAGAGGCTGTGAATGCTCCAACACTAGAAGTTTTTAAGAATAGACTGGACATCCATTTGTCTGAAATGGTATAGGGTTTCCTGCCTGAGCAGGGGGTTGGACTAGATGACCTCCAAGGTCCCTTCCAACTTTATTATTATTATAAGTTCATAAACTTTCTTTAAGTCCAGGAGCTGAAATTGTTCAAATTACTGATTAACACTGCCAAATGAATGAGACAAGAGGGAGATACTAGTGGTGGAACATGTTGCTCCTGTTTTCTCTCATGAACTTTGCCTGTAGGAAACCTGGGCCCAAGGGCGAAGTCAGGTGGTAGTTCCACCTTCCAAGCAATTCCCAGTTGTCCTATCTTCTTTCTGTTAGAAGTGGAAAGCAGCAATTATTATTTTTCTAAGCGACATCAGAACCATTTTCTTAATACAAAAGGTTTAATTTTGTGAGAAGTGGTTAATTGGAATGGGAAACAATGGGAGAACAGATAATAGCTTTAATATTCAAAGGTGAAAATCTTAATAAATCAGCCGCAAAGCTGCCATAAAAATGGGTCTTATCTATTTAGAGTTAGGACAAGATAAGCAAATCACTGGTTCTGAGAACAATAATGAGGAAAGATTTCAGTTGTATTCCTTTTAGACTAACCTCTGTTTTTGAAAGAGAATCAAAGGATTTTAGGGTATGTTCTAAACTCTGGGGTGCACAATGGTTTATGGAGCAACATTGTAGTATACTTAGAATTAAAAGCAGCCTCTTTAGGTTTGGGTTTAATAATGCAGTGATAACCTACAAAATGTCAATAGCATAGGACAATCAGATGCTTTGGTTAATTCGCTTTTATCAGTAACCTCAGTAAACAAGCAGTACATCATGATATAATTTAAGTAACCAGTTTCTTTTTTTTTATTGAAAAGTTTTAGAATACATTTTATCTTTAACAATCCCCCCCTCCCCCCACCCCTACCTATCCCTCCCTGCCCCTCCCCACCATTTACCCCTCCCCCCCGACTTCCCAGAGCTAAGTACAAGGTATAAAAAACAAACAACCTTTCCCTTATATTCAATTTTATCTATATTAGAAGCCCTTTGCTTTTTCCTTAGTCTGTAAGCTAGCCATCTACCTGGCTTATTAGCATTGCAAAAAGTATTATGCCTAGCAAACCGTAAATTGGTTGCCACTTGATCAGCCATCAACTTATCAAATTGTCCTCTTAACAGATTAATAACCTCCTTAGTCTTCACATCCAATGGATTCAAGATTAGGGCCTTTTCTTTTTCCCTAATTTCATTCTCCAGTTCTTTCCTTCTAGCTTCCAAAGTACGTCTGCATTTATTATTCATATGTATCAACACCCCTCTCATGTAGGCCTTGCTAGCATCCCAAACCATGTCCATAGAGGTATCCTTATTCATATTAATTTCAAAGAAATCCTTCATCTGCTGTTTACATTCTTCCACATTTCTCTGATTTCTAAACAAATTCTCATTTACGCGCCACGAGCGCCTATCCCTATTGTCCTTATTGATCTCTAGCCAAACTGGGCTATGGTCAGAAATAGTTCTTGCACAGATCTTTACCTTCTTAATCCTAGAAAAAAGTCATTAGTCAGCAAAATAAAATCAATCCTGGAAAAAGATTGATGTCTGTCAGAGAAAAAAGTATAATCCTTTTCATGTAGATGTGTATCATGCCAAATATCTCGCAGTTCCAAATCGTCCTTCATTTCAAAAAAAGATTTAGGCAATCTAGCATGACTCGGAACGCACTTAAAAGAACCAGCCTTGTCCATCTATACGTCTAAAACACCGTTCCAGTCCCCCATAAAAATAAACGATTTATAATCCAATTGGGTAACCTTTGTATGAAGTAAACTAAAAAAATCAGCTTGTTGTTGATTAGGAGCATATAATCCAATTAAAAGCGTTTTTTTACCTTCTAACAGCAAATCTATCATGACATATCTTCCTTGCTTATCTACTTCAATTAGTTCCGCTGTTAGAGTACTTTTAACGTAGACAACCACTCCATTTTTCTTGTTCATCGCAGAAGCAACAAATTGCGTACCCAACCTTGAGTTCGATAAGTACTTTTGGTCCATAACCCTAATATGCGTTTCTTGCAAACAAATAACATCAGTCTTAAATTGTTTTAAATATTGAAAAACTTTCTTTCTCTTCTGTGGTGAATTTAATCCATTAACGTTCCAGGTTAGAAATTTAGTCGCCATGCTTGGCGTCCCGAAGCTTTTGGAGCACATCTTCAATGGCCCCTGTAATTTCCTTGGGCCGCACCCCTCCCACAGCTTCACTGTAAGTACGCTTTGGAAGTTCCATAACTTTCTGCTGGTCTTGCTCTTGTACTTGTCTTGCTCGTCTTAAAGCGGCACGCGTCAACCTCTGCTCTCCAACAGCAGTCGATGAAGCTGTAGTTTGATCCCCTCCAGCACCATTCTCCTCTGTCTGTCTGCCTTCCGCCTCTTGAGGTTTTCCCTGTCCAAGTCCCTTTGCAGCTTCCAGGAGTGATAGAGGGGTTGCTTTTAAAACATTGCTGTAAAAATCACGTGCCTGAGTCACTGTAACCAGATGATATCTTTTACCTTCATACATCACCACCAATCCGACTGGAATCTCCCATCTAAACTTAATATCACATTTCTTAAGTTCCTGTGCAAGGAATGCAAAATCTTTCCTTCTTCTTAAAATCTTTGGAGGAATCTCTTTTAGAACCAGGACTTCTTGCTCAGCAACCACAAATTTAGTATCATAAGCAGCTTGAATGACTTCATCTCTAGTTGCTCTCTTTGTAAAATAGACCACCACATCTCTAGGTAGCTTCCTCTGCCTTGCAATCCAAGAATTTACACGAAAGATTTTATCCATATTTCCCTCTATTTCAGATGCTGGCTGGCCCAATACTGCTTCCAAAGCCTCAGAGATCAGCTGCTTTAAGTCTTCTTTAGGATTCTCTTTTAAGCCCCTGATTCTAATAGCATACTGCATCTGGTGGTACTGGACAAGACTCAATTCTCCGTCCATTTTATCCCTTATATTTTCATTTTCTAGTACCTTTACTTCTAATATAGAATTCTTTTGACTAAGATCCTCCACTTTTTCATCCAAATGTTGCACACATTCAGCCACGCTTTCAATTGTAGACAAAATGTCTACCCTCATTGCACTAAACTTCTCTTCCATCCTCTCCTCCAATTTCTCCAATTTCTCCTCCAGCTTTGCCATCTTATCATCCATCATATCTGACATTACCTGGGACTGCTTTGCAAAGGCATCTTGTAAGTCCTTAAGCGTCAATGCCAGAGGAGGTGCAGGAGGAAGCAGAGCTTGTAACGAAGTCTGTTGCACCGGGGAAGTTCCCGCACTCCGAAGAACTTTAGAGGAAGATTTAGCCGCCATCTTTCCCACTTTCACTTGTTGCGTACTTTCACTTTAAAACTATAAAATCCACTGAGCTAGGGAGTAAAAATAAAAGTCCACTTCACCTTGGCCTCTGCCTGCACCTTGTTACTCGAAAGTCTTTCCTTCTGGCAGGGGTGGTTGCTAGCGCCTGGCTCTGCTCCAAAAATCACAGAGCAGAGACGCTGCGCAGCTCGGAGCTACCCAGGCTTCGGGGGGGCTCAATCCTTCAGCCGCCCAAACTTTCAGCTCAGGCGGCCCCGGAGAGCTCAACCCCTACCTGGGGCCTCACCCCCTCCCCTTCTCCCGAGGAGGGGGCTTCGAATCCACCTAAACAGCTGATTGGCGCTGTTTTAGGTGGATAAACACAGCTGCAGAGCGGACAGCCCGGAGACGGCTGTCTTCGGCGCCGCGTCGCCACCGGAAGTCAAGTAACCAGTTTCATTTGTTGGTTTGTATAGATAATAATGAAACACAGAGCCTGATCGTGCCTACATATTACTTAGAAACTGTAATTAGATCTGATTTTTAATTTTAAATCAGCCAATTTCTCTAGGGCAGGCTTGGCTCTCTGATGAGGGAATCAACATTTCAGCCAATTTTATTCTCCTTTTAAATGCTTTGCTTAACCCTCAGGAGAGGTGGAAAATTCTTAAACTTCTAATGCTTCTAATACAGGACTTTTGATTTTTTAAAAAAATACTTTTTAATATCTAAAACCAGTCAAAGCTAAGACATCCTGGGTTACACTGCTTGTTTGTAGCCTAAGAATTCTCAGCAAGAATTCTTTTTTAATATCATTCCCATGTCTCCTTTTTTAACTGCAGATCCTAGTGACTGTGAGAATTTTTGTATTCAAAGCATGTTCTTTACAACTCAGCTACAATCCCTGTCTTCTAATTTAGCAGCTCTTTTGCTGCTAAGGCATCCTGTCTTTCTTTCATCCTAGAATACATGGCTATATAGAGTATATTAGATTTTTAACTAGGTCTCCAACCCAGACATGGACTAGATTTCAGTACAGCTACCTTCACTAAGCACCCCTAAATTCAAAGACTGCCTCAATACTTCATTTCAGATTCATTCTCCTACAAACAGACAGATAAGTCAAGAGGCATTTAAGCCACTTTTGGAATGAGAGTTGGAAGGCACCTTGGAAATCTTCTTGTCCAACCCCCTTGTTCAAGCAGGAGACCATTTCAGACAAGTGAAATTGTAATGTGGAAGCAAGTGGAGCCCTAAACGAGAGCCAGTTTTGTCTAGCGGTGAAGGCACCAAGATAGAAACCAGGATACTGTGAGTTCTAGTCCCACTTTAGGCATGAAAGTCAGCTGGGTGACTTTGGGGCCAATCACTCTCTCTCAGCCCAACTCACCTCTCAGGGTTGTTGTGTGCGGAGAAAATAAGAGGAGGAAGAAGTATTAGGTATGTTTACCACCTCGAATTATTTATCTATCTAAAATCTAAAAAAAATAATAATTTCCTTATGTCCTAACATAAATGTTGGACAGAACTTTTCTATTGAGAAATCACGGACACAGTACTGTTGGTTTACCTTTTAAATCTTTTATAGAGAGATACAAGCAATAATTGTTTAACACTCACAAGGGAGAAACACATAAAGCATTTCATTATTTCTTTTAAGTGGAATGGGGATAAGGACAATTTTTGCCTATGTCCCACCTGGGGATGCCTAATGAATAAATGGGGTTCTTAAGATCAGAGGCATAACATAAGAGACTACTTTGGAGCTCTGAGAGAAGGCTCTTTGATATACACAGGCTTGATCAACGTATTAAAGATACTAATTACTTCTTTTGCCTCTAATTACATCTTTCTTTCTTCAGTAGAGATGTTCGCTCCATATTTCATAGAATGGTATGTGAAGAAGATAGGATAGTTGGAGCAATTCTGAAGCTCACACCTGCCTTTTCCCTTCTCTTTTCCTTATGTGGTTCAGCATTCATCTGAACTTTTAGAAGATCCTAATTTAGGAGAATGTATGAAGGAAAGAAGGGACACGGTGGCTCAGTGGGTTAGGACGTTGAGCTTGTCGATCAGATGGTCGGCAGTTTGGCAGGTCGAATCCCGAGTGCCGCTAACAGAGTGAGCGCCTGTTACTCATCCCAGCTTCTGCCAACCTAGCAGTTCAAAAGCAAGTAAAAATGCAAGTAGAAAAATAGGGACCACTACGGTGGGAAGTTAACAGCGTTCCGTGCGCCTTTGGCATCTAGTCATGCCAGCCACATGACCACGGAGACATCCTCGGACAAGCGCTGGCTCTTCAGCTTTGAAACAGAGATGAGCACCGGCCCTAGAGTTGGAAACGACATGTGCGGGGGAACCTTTACCTTTATGAAGGAAAGAGAAGACCTGGATAACCAGCAGAAAGTTGAATGGACTCCATCATAATGGTAATGGATGTACCAGTGCAAGGCCTAAGGGACCAATCTGGGGACATCTCAGGATGAAAAGGGCTACCTATATGGTTGCTTAGAGTCAACACTGACTTGATGGGACATAATCAATAATCAATACACGAGAGAGTGATTTATAACAAATGTTGATCAGTTTAAGAAACCATACCTCATGAACTGAATTGCTTCTTTTGAAACTGATTATAGCTTGTTACTAAACATAATATTTGGTTCATGCCTACAATTCTCTTAAAATGAAAGTGAATGCTTCTGGAAATCCATTATTTACACAGAAGCCAGAAAAAGAAAGAAATAATATGTGAATTTTAGCTGCTAGTACCACTATATATAAAGCCAGGTGCACTGCAAAATTTAGACTTGAGATTTTCAAAACAAGAAAAATGTCATTTATGTTTCTGTTAGAAACCAGAAGAGTTTGATTTCTGCCTTCGAAAAATTCACCAGGGAGTCAGCTCTGAAATAATAGGAAACTAGGCAAATGTTGTGGCATCTAAATATTAGTTAAATAATGCTAAGTCATCTTATATCAACATCCTTTGTGCAGGATGTGGAGAAAATCCAGGCAGGTTGATGCAAAAAGCACATGTTTGCTTACCTGGAGAATAAGGAGTGGCCTTTGAGAGCTCACTGAAGCTGAGGTCCCAACATGACAGCTAAGAACGTCCATGTGTCTGCAGATACCTTCCAATGTTACACTAATTTCCTTGCCCCACCCACATTTATGCATATTTTTCCAAAGTATATCAATTGAGCCTGCTGCAAGACACAATGCCAGGAGCCCATCTTCATGTCCAAGAAAGCTTGATAGACAGCCAGATAAATCTTACTAATAGAAGAAATGCAACATAGGATTTGGTTTGAACCGTGCCCACTTGCCCAGATAGAAAAGCAAAAGATAAACAGAGGTAACTGTTTTATTTGCTGTGACTGGATGGATGGAGAAAAGAAAGAGAAAGTATGAAAACAATGATACATGCACTTTTACAATGTATTGTTGCAGTAAATAATGAAATAATATCTTTGGCTTTACCTATGGCTTGGTACACTCAAATTGAACAGTGTAAGCAAATGAGAAGTTGGACTCCCTAGCTGCACTTCCCTTTAATGGCCACGCTTTGCCTGGAATTCTTCAATAGTCTCTCTGTGATTTGTAATTATTTTCTGCATGCTTTAATGAAGAAGTAATAATCCTTTAAATGTTTAAGTAGCCTTTGACCTCCAGAAGTTTAGCTTGGTATTTGACTGCTTTGAGTACTACTTTGCTATCCCCAGTTGAGGCAAAAGAGTCTAATTATACTGTGAAGAAAAACTCTTTTCTATGCTCTGAGAAGCCAATTAAAAGTGACAGTATCTGCAACAGTTTGTAAACAGTTAGTTATGTAGTAGGCAGAAAAATCACAGTGCATTTTGCTCTCTTTCTGCTCTAAGATTGCAAGTATCCTAAAGAGCCTACAGAGCAGTTTTTATAAATGTTATCTACCCAGTGTGCTGCAGTACCTGATGGTTAATATGTTGTACCTGAACCCGGAAATCATTAAGTTTGGTTTATTTTTGGTCCAGGTGATATTTGGCTTTTGGGTCTTGGCTCTTTTTGCTATAAGGATTCTAAAAATTCTGAGATTGCTAATTCTGAATACTGATGTTAGATCTCTTGACTGTATGGAAGACAGAAGTAAATCTTAAGCATGTCTTACTGCCCTTCAAAGAGTTGTAGTAAAGATTATTCCTATACTATAGGCAAAAAGAAAACTACATGAAGGAGGGTCCTTGAGGGTAGAGGAGACTGGTAACATAATGGGGACCGTTGCCTTTGGGTAAATGTGAAGAAACACAACAGATACACATAATAAAAACAACAACAACACATGTTTAATTCCGGGAAGGGAGGGTGGATGAAGATCCATTTGTAGAAATGCAAGATTCTAAAGGTGAGTCTAATACAGGTAATTCTTGAGTTATAAGCATAATGAAGCCTGCACATTACAGTTGCAACTTGTAATGGTTGTAAAATGGTTGTAAAACAGTTTTATATTTTTTTTACAATGGTTATTCAGCAAAAGCAGTGGTCATTAAATAACTGTGGCAGTCATATGTGTAAACCCATTGTTCTTTATGGACGGTAGTTTTTCCGAAGTGCTGATTTTCAGTAATACCATCATAAAATGCAATCACATGACCGCAAATGGCCATATAATGTTATGACCCAGATAGGCAAGACTAGGCCTCCAGAGAGTTATTTATTGCTCCTGGAAAGGGTTAACAAATAACCAGTCAGGCTCCACCCCCAGCCCCCCCAAACAACAGCCCTTAATTACTTGGCAAATCCACAAGGAAAAAGTCCGGACAGAAAGCCAGGGCAGTTCTCAGAGCTAGGCAAAGGTCCAAGGCAAGGAGCAGTTTTCCAAAAAAGGGACACAGTGAAACAAAAGGCAAAAGCAGTTCACAAACAAGGGCACAGTTCAACCCAAAAGGCAAAGAGCACTTCTCAAAACAAGACGGGCTCCAAGGCAAGGCAGGTCTGAAGGGAGAATCTTTAGGACCAGGGCAAGCCAAGAACAGTCCTCACAGCAAGGCAAAAATGGTCTTTGACTCACAGAGCAAAAGCAGTTCTTGTAGCAAAGCAAACAGCAGTCTTTGACACAGACCAAAGCAGTTCTTAAAGCAAGGTGAAAGCAGGCAAAGCCGAGGGAGTGTAATCTGAAAACAAACATTTGTTCCTGGCAAAAGCCCCTCCTCTCAGTGTCTCCTTAAATGTTACTCTCCAGGTGAACCTTGTGAGGAGGGGAGGGATGCCCTCCTCCTGAGTAGTCAGGTCGCCCTGCGCTGACTCTGCCTTCTTTCCATTCTTTGCACTTGGGGACTGGGCGGGGGAGGCATTTGATCTTCTTTGGAGCTCCTCTGCTCTTCCTTGATCAGCCTGAGCCCTCTCTTCCTCCTTGCCTACTCTTCCGAGGCCCGATGGGTCCAGGACTGCCTCATTCTCATTCTCAGAGCCATAGAGACTGCACCATCCCCCTGTGCCAGCCCCTGCTCCATTTCCTCCTCCTCCTCCTCCTCCTCCTCCTCCTCCTCCTCCTCCTCCTCCTCCTCCTCCTCCTCCTCCTCCTCCTCCTTGGGCTCCAATGGGGCCATGACATATAGGCAACCATGTTGCTGAGTACCCAAAATGTAGTGACATGATGCAGGGAGAACACCATGAGAACTTTGGATCTCAGTTGTAAGTCCCCTTTTTCAGGTAAATCATAATTGGTCACAAATAGAGTGTTAGATACTGGGTTCGTTGCTTGATTGATGAGACGAGGCAAGTGAGTTCAGCAAGAATCATTCTTTATTTGGCTGCAGGAACTGAACTGGGAAACAGGGCTGCGAATGCAGCTATTTATACCCTGGCCTCTAGGTGGCAGCCAATAGGTTTAAAGCAACCTATTGCCGCCCTAGAGGCAGCCAATGGCGGCGCTAGAAACGGGTTGTCTGAGGAGCTGGGAGCCGTTAGCCAGCTTCCCTGCTTAAACAACCTTCCAGCAATTAACCCCACGTGATACTCTTTAGTAAGACAAAACCCCAATACATTACATAGATGACTACCTGTAATGGGTTATCCCTCAAAATATTTAATGTAGTCATTGTGATTGAGGGATCACATAATAATTTGCATTAATTTTATAGGGATTTTTTGCATCCTCCAGTTGGGGTACATAATCTTTATCTGGGAGACTTTGAGGCTCCTTGGCCCTTGTATTGGCTGGGAGCCGAATAAACCTCATGTGTCTATGCATGGCAATAAAGCAGGTTGGTTGCATTCTATTTCCAGACTCTTTAGTTTTCTTGTTCAGTACAATCCAATTCAATCTAAGTATTAGTACTGGTTTTCACACTTGAATTTCTGCTGGATTCTTTCCTTGTTTTTGGACACCCAGGCCAATATGGTCACAAGAATACTAAATGAGCTGAGTTATATTTTCTGCACATCTGTAGTGGTGTAATATTTAGCTGTTTCCCACATTGTGCTGTAATATGGCTTACTAAGATAACCCTACTTGGGCTCCCACAAACCAAATAAATAGTGAGTAGGATAGTCTCAATGTCAGGTACAGCAAAAATATAAGTAATTGTTAATTACTTGGCAGTTGAGCATTTTGATATTAAATCAACATACTTAAATACAGGTAGTCCTTGTTTGGTGACTGCCTTGGACAGTAACCATTCTCAGTGGTGATGAAAAAGAACCTTTGCAACCAATACCCACATTTAGGGCCTTCAAGGCATGTCTCTCTCAGTCACACCTTTGCCATTGCAGTCAATTTTGTGTTATCCTATGTCTGAATCATTTTTCTTCTTTTTCTCCTCCTTACTACTGCTCTCCTTCATCTTCAAAGATTGGTCAGGCATCCCTGTCATGAATAATTGTCTGTTGGGCAAATAGATGATGGTTCAAAATTGGATTGACCTCTGCCCAGTATAGAACAATCCCCCACCCCCTGCCCAGCAGCTTGTAGCATTATGGTTCAAAATAATGTCATCCACTCCCCCACCCCCCCACCCCCAGAAGGTTTTGGTCACTCTAGAGGAAGAAGCAAAGAGGAAAGCTTCTTTCTATAACTTCCATTCATTTATTTATTTTCAGATCCAACTTCCTGCACTAGTTTAAGTTCCCAAGTATAATCTTGTGGAAAAGGAATAGAAAGTTGATACTAAATTCTGTGTTTGAGGGAGGTTAACTAAAACGGGGCTTTAATAGATCCGTTTTTCATTCCTGGTTCAAAAGCTAAAGCTCCAAAACATTTAAACACACAGGGTCAAAGCTTGCACAGTGAATGCTCTTTTGCTGTAATTGGGAAAATTAGTTTACCCTTCTCAAGCTGCTGTGAAGTGTAAAGGGGCTGGATCTTTGTTTACTGTTACCTTCCCAAGTGGCTGTCAGACTTTGAGTAAGGCCCGATAAAGTCAAATCATAACCTCTTGTTAGCCTTCAATCATACTGCATTATGGATTGGAAGAAGGGATGCTGCCTCAGCCAGTTTGGCTCCATGCATAGGATTTGCATTCTGAAACAGCAATGAAGAAAAGCACATTTGGTCTCTGCATAATTCAGAGGCATGAAGTCCTTTAACATCATCACAAGTCCCCATTTCATTATCTTCCAAGATGACCATTTCCAATCTGGGTTGCCCGGGGCAATTTTATCTTAGTGTAAGTATCCTTACCCATTAATGTATTTCTTTAATCAAGCAGGAGAGGCGGGGGGAACCTCCTCAAGGGAACCCCAAATTGATTTCCCTTACTGCCGAAATAATATTTTATCTTATGAAAAATTGTCTGCCAGTCATGGAGGCAGGTAATACAAAGTCCTTTACATTAATGCAAATCAAATCCAAGAAGCTCATCCTTTGTGCTGCGGCAGTTTTAGAAGTTGCGTGAATGAAGAAAAACAGCAGCATTGAGAGCTAGAAATAGGGAAACAACAAACAAACCACATTCTGTGGAATCTCAAGCAGGTATACATCCTAGAAAAATGTCAGGAATCTCATTAAAGGACTTATTTTAAAAGCATTTTGTTTTTTAAAAGGTCTTAGAATGCTTGACTGGTTGTTGAAGTGGCCAGGCTTCCAAATGCTTCTTCCAAGAGAGTCCCTGAATATATTGGTGTATTCTGGCATCTAACAAAAGTTGAGCTCACTGTAAAGAATTTTACAGAAAACTCGAGAGCAAAGGATCTTTTTAAAGGCCAGTGAGTAGCTTCTACAGAAAGCTAGCAAATAACTGAGCTCCTGGCAAAGGAGGGGGATTGCCTTGGAAGGCACTTTTGAAGGCAAAGAAAGTTGCCAACTCCCCTAGAAAGAATTGGAGAAAAGCCACTGATGGGTTATATGTATTAAGATAAATGATATGAAGACGGTATACTGTATATTAAGATAATGACATGGATGTATGCAGAATTAACATTTCTCTTCAGTCTAGCACAGATGCTTGGAGACTAAAAAGCAAAGTCACACAGGTATTAATTAATTCATTTGATCAGGGATAGGACAAATGCTTTTATAAAAGACTGGGAACTTATTACAGACCTTTTGCTGAAAATGGGGAAAAATGATGATTTATGAATTTGCTGATTAAAAATGTTGAATATAGGAAGAAGAGGACCACATTGTGACTTTAAAGAGGGAGGAGAGATAATGGATTTGTTTCAGTCTTCATTAGCGTGGATGGAGAAAAAAGGGGACAAATATTCTAGGCCTGTGTTTTTCAAACTTGGCAACTTTTAAGATATGCACGTGCTGGCTGGGGAATTCGATTCCACACATCTTAAATTTTCCAGATTTGAAAAACTCTGTTCTAGGATTTTACAAACCCTTTTTCTGGATTCCAGTTTGTTATTCTCCAAACATGAGAATGCTTATTCAAATAAGAAATCAGTTTTGTATATGACTGGAAGGAACTTAAATTGTTGAACATTTCCACATCAGTTAATGTCCAAAGGTTTGTATTCATTGCCATATTTGTTTTCTCTTGTTGCCTTCTACTTTTCTTAGTGACTTAAAGTACACCAGGTTTAATCAAACACAAAATGCAGTTTCTCAGTAATTAAGTTCCTCTTGTGCCAATTGTGAAGCAGTAAATGGAAACAAATATTATGTACATCACCTTTGTTATTAGAAGCTTTTAAAAAAGAGCCCATCAATAGGATTTTAACTTTAAAGTAATCTGGGAAATTCCACTGTTCAAATTAGGAAATTCAGTATATATGGATAAATATCTTCATGTCTCTGCACTTTATGTATACTTTGATGAGAGACCATATGTTGTTTAAACTCAGGCAAGGGAAAATAAAAAAAGTCATTTCTTTGAAATGTTCCTGCCGAGGCAAATTTAATCTAAACTTAAGTGTACTTTGTCCAGGAAAAGTTATGCATCTTGTAAACTTTGTAAAGGAGTTTTCTTCTCTCAGATCAGCTGTAAAGATTCTTGTCTTTTACATTTGTTAAAAAAAAAGTCTTGTTCCTCAGAATATAAGGGCATTTCATGACTTGAACCTAAGTACGTTTATTAGCTTCAACATGGAATCCATAGATTATATATACATAAAAATATACTTACTTATACATTCCCTCATATTATACCTTCATTTTTGAGCAATACTCTCAACACAGTATCTCCCCATGCTAAATTGCACCTGTTACAGTAAAAAAATAACAGAAAAACAGAGTTGGAAGGGACCTTGGAGGTCTTCTAGTGCAACCCACTACTCAAACAGGAAAACGTATACCATTTCAGACAAATGGCTGTCCAATCTCTTTTTAAAAATGTCCAGTGTTAGAGCACCCACAATTTCTGGAAGCAAGCTGTTCCAATGATTGTTCTCTCTATCAGGAAATTTCTCCTTAGTTCTAGGTTGGTTCTCTCCTTGATTAGTTTCCATCCACTGCTTCTTGTCCTGCCTTCAGGTGCTTTATATAGGGGCCAGTGCTCATCTCCGTTTCAAAGCCGAAGAGCCAGCGCTTGTCCGAGGACGTCTCCGTGGTCATGTGGTCATGTGGCCGGCATGACTAGACGCCAAAGGCGCACGGAACGCTGTTACCTTCCCACCGTAGTGGTCCCTATTTTTCTACTTGCATTTTTACGTGCTTTCGAACTGCTAGGTTGGCAGAAGCTGGGACGAGTAACAGGCGCTCACTCTGTTACGCGGCACTCGGGATTCGACCCGCCAGACTGCCGACCTTCTGATCGACAAGCTCAGTGTCCTAACCCACTGAGCCACCGCGTCCCTTATCTATCTATCTATCTATCTATCTATCTATCTATCTATCTATCTATCTATCTATCTATCTATCTATCTATACAGTATATATATATGTATGTATGTATGTATGTATGTATGTATGTATGTATGTATATATGTGAACAGATTATATCATCACTTCATAGTCATAGTTAAAATTGAAACTCAACAAAAAGGACAAAAAAATAAGTTGACCTTAACTGGGTTCACAGTCATGCAGAGCTTTGGTTTGCTTAGCATTGTCTTTAGTGTGTTATCAATAACTGTGTTCAAACAACTTGTTAAATGATAAACCAGGAGTTTGAAATATGGAGCCTAGGGCCACAGGTGCACGAGAGCATTTGATTGATAGTCTGGGGAGCTTTGTTTTGCCTTAGAAAGGGGATTAAGGGGCAAAGTTGCCTCAAGCCTTGTAGATATTTGAGGCATTGTGTTAATCTCCTGAAAATGGGTCCTGCCTCTCCCCCACACACTGTTGAGATGCCACACCAAGTGTAATGTAGCTCCTGAAACAAGAAAAGTTGCCTAAACCATTGTGGCAGAAGCTAGAGCACAGCACCCTAAAGCAGGGGTGTCAAACTCGCAACATCACGTGATGTGTCACAACATATTGTGACTTTTTTTTCCTTTGCCAGCAATGGGATGGGTGTGGTTTTGGCATGATGCATCCAGCCCGTGGGTCGGCAGTTTGACACCCCTGCCCTAAAGCAAACCAAACAAGCCACATTTTGATTTAGCAGAAGATGTGAGCTTGGCCATTATCTTATTTCAGTTTCCTTGGATGCAATAGTCAACCAACTAAGCGAAAGATACTTTTGTACAACATGATTCATCTTCAGTAAAACACAGCAAGGCATCTTCTCCTTGTCAAGATGATATACCAGCAACAGGAACATCAGTAGAATGTGTTTTCATGCCCCTAGAGTTGTCTGTACTATATTTTAAAGAGACACATCCCATTTCTCATTATTTGAACTAGAATCTCCTTTTTTTAAAAAGGAAAAGATAACACTTTCAGTGCTTGCTTTGTTAAATTACGTTTGGTTTTCTATGAAAAGCAGTCATTGTCTTTTCATGCCAAGACGAGCAATGATCATATTGACTGGCCGTTATCTGAGAGTTGAAGAAGAGCTGAAGAAGTAGGAGAAGCATTCCATAAAGACTAAGCTCTTGGGCTATAAGAAACTAAACTATTATAAAGGCAGTAATTTATGGATTGTTTGAGAAAAACTTGAGTGGGATTATAACATTTCAGAATAAACCAGAAGCTTAGTTTAGTTATTGTGCATAAGGCGCCTTATGGATATCTTACTTATCATTCCAAAGTGAAATAATAATAATAATAATAATAATAATAATAATAATAATAATAATAATAATAATAATAATAATAATAATAATATAAAGTTGGAAGGGACCTTGGAGGTCATCTAGTCCAACCCCCTGCTCAGGCAGGAAACCCTATACCATTTCAGGCAAATGGCTGTCCAGTCTCTTCTTAAAAACCTCCAGTGTTGGAGCATTCACCACCTCTGGAGGCAGGTTGTTCCACTGGTTAATTGTTCTAACTGTCAGGAAGTTTCTCCTTAGTTCTAGGTTGCTTCTCTCCTTGACTAGTTTCCATCCGTTGCTTCTTTTTTTTTTTATTGAAAAGTTTTAAAATACAATTTTCCTTTAAAAAACCCCCCTTCCCCCTCCCTCCTCCCCCCCTACCTCCCCCCCTCCCTCCCTCCCTCCTCCCCCCCCGCCTCCCCCCCTCCCCCCCTCCCCCCCGACTTCCCAGAGCTGAATACAAGGTATATATATAAAAAGAGAAAGAAAAAAAAAGAAAGGCAAACATAAGCAACCATGTACTAACAACTATAAATTCTAAAATCCATCACTCTCTAGCTTATATAGGATAAACCAAACCTTGGCAATATTAAATATATATAAAAAACTAAAATAAAAAAAACACTTTCTAGCTTATATAGAATAAGACAAACCTTAATAATATTAAATATACATTAAAAACAGGAAAAAGAACCCCAAAATAGACAGAGAAAAAAAGAACAGAAAAAAAAAGGAAAAAAGAATTATTCAAATACTATATAATACTTCTCAACCTATACTTGTCCTAAATAGACTCCATCCCTTTTTGTCCATTACATGATATAACGTTCTTACAAATAATCTTTCAAATTAACCAAGATCTTCACCACCTCAACCAAATCAGAAAACTTTAAAGTCCACTCTTCTGTAATCGGCCGTTCCTCTTCCAGCACATCTATAATTATTCCAAACAATAAAAAAATTGCGAACAAAACTTTAACCTCCATTTGGAAATCTTCTATATATTCCACCAAACTTTAATCCAAAAAAACCTCACCCTTTCCACAAAACCACCACATGTAAAAAATATATTGCGTCTACACCCAAATCTTTTCCCACCTCCCATACTTGACTATGAATACGTCGTAGAAATTCCATAGACTTCTGCAAATCCTGCTATTTTCTCTTCTTAGATCGTTTTGCAGCAGCACGCGTCACCCTCTGTTCTATTGAATCATCCGACGAAGTTGTATCTTGATCTCTTCCAACACCGTTGTCTTCTATCTGACCACCTTCGACCTCTTGATGCACTCCTTCTCCAGATCCCTTTTCAGCTTCCAGAGATGTTAATGGCGTTGCATTTAAAACATTATTATAGAAATCACGCGCTTGCATCACAGTAACCAGACGGTACCTTTTACCTTCGTGCGTCACCATCAACCCAGCTGGGATCTCCCATCCAAACCTTATATCTCGTTGCTTGAGCTCTTGCACAAGGAATGTAAAATCCTTCCTTCTCCTTAAAATCTTTGGAGGAATTTCTTTTAAGACCAAAACTTCTTGATTAGCAATCACAACTTTAGTATCGTAAGCAGCTCGTATAACTTCATCTCTAGTTTCCCTTTTTGCAAAATATACCACCACATCTCTAGGCAACTTTCTCTGTCTAGCAATCCATGAATTCACACGAAACACTTTATCCATGCCTCCTTTTATTTCAGATGCTGGCTGTTTCAACACTTCTTCAAAAGCCTCAGAAACCAGCTGCTTTAGATCTTCCTTGGTATTCTCCTTTAAGCCTCTAACTCTAATGGCAAACTGCATCTGGTAATATTGAGCAAGACTCAGTTCCTTTTCCACTTTATCTTCATTCTCCAATACTTTTGCTTCTAATATAGCATTCTTTTGAGTCAGATCTTCTAGCTTTTCCTCCAATTCTTCCACACAGCGAGCCACTTTACACACTGAAGACAAAATGTCTGCCTTCATCACTCTGAACTTCTGTTCCATCCTCTCCTCCATTCTCTCCTCCAATTTCTCCAATTTCTCCTCCATCTGTACAAATCTAGCATTAATTGATTCCAAAATTACCTGGGCGTGTTTTTCAAGAGCATCTTGTAAGTCCTTTGATGTCAATACATCAGGAGGATGCAGCGCCTGCAGTAATGATTGTTGCACAGGAGAAGTTCCAGCACTCCGAAGAGTTTTAGGGGGTGGTTTAGCCGCCATCTTTTACCAAATGCGACGCACTTTCACTTCAGATTTATAATCCAAAAAAGTCCATCAAGCTGGAGAGTAAAATATCACCTTTTCCTCTTGTATCGCTCTGCCTGCTCCTTTAATCCATAGTCATTCCTTCAGGCAGGGGTGGTCGCAGACGCCTGGCTCTGCTCCAAGAATCAGGAGCAGAGGCGCCGGCCAGCTGGGAGCAGCCCAGGCTACGGGGGAGTTCAATCCTTCAGCCGCCCAAGCCATAAGCTCAGGCGGCCCTGGAGAACTCTACCCCTACCTGGGAGCTCGCCCCCTCCTCTTCTCCCGAGGAGGGGGCTTCAAATTCGCCCAAACAGCTGATCGGCGCTGTTTCGGGCGAAAAAACAACAGCTGAGCCGCGGGCAGCCCGGGAAGGCTGTCTCCGTCGCCGCGGAGCCACCGGAAGTCCCCATCCGTTGCTTCTTGTCCTGCTTTCAGGTGCTTTGGAGAATAGCTTGACTCCCTCTTCTTTGTGGTAGCCCCTGAGATATTGGAACACTGCTATCATGTCACCCCTCACCCTTCTCTTCATTAAACTACACATACCCAATTCCAGCAACCGTTCCCTATATGTTTTAGCCTCCAGCCCCCTAATCATCTTGGTTGCTCTTCTTTGTACCCTTTCTAGAGTCTCGACATCTTTTTTACATCGTGGTGACCAAAACTGGATGCAGTATTCCAGGTGTGGCCTTACCAAAGCATTGTAAAGTGGTATTAGTACTTCACTTGATCTTGATTCTATCCCTCTGTTAATGCAGCCTAGCACTGTGTTGGCTTTTTTGGCAGCTGCAGCACACTGCTGGCTCATATTGAAGTGATTGTCTACTAAGACTCCGAGATCCCTCTCACAGTTACTACTATTGAGCAAGGTACCACCTATACTATACCTATGCATTTGATTTTTCCTGCCTAAATGTAGAACCTTACTTTTTTCACCATTGAATTTCATTTTGTTAGATAGTGCCCAGTGTTCGAGTCTGTCCAGATCCTTCTGTATCTTAAGCCTATCTTCTGGAGTATTGGCTATTCCTGCCAGCTTGGTGTCGTCTGCAAATTTGATGAGTTCCCCATCTATCCCCTCATCCAAATCATTAATGAAGATATTGAAGAGCACTGGGCCCAGAACAGAGCCCTGGGGCACCCCACTACACACTTCCTTCCATGTAGATGCGGTTCCATTGAGGACCACACGCTGAGTACGGCCTGTCAGCCAGCTACGAATCCATCTGATGGTAATGCTATCTAACCCACATTTTTCTATCTTATCAAGTAGTTGGTTGTGATCTACTTTATCAAATGCCTTACTGAAGTCCAAGTAAATTATATCTACAGCGTTCCTCTGGTCCACTAATTTTGTCACTTGGTCAAAGAATGTAATAAGATTTGTCTGGCATGATCTGTTTTTGACAAACCCATGTTGACTTTTAGTGATGACTT
This sequence comes from Vipera berus, assembly GCF_964194415.1. Taxonomy (NCBI): domain Eukaryota; kingdom Metazoa; phylum Chordata; class Lepidosauria; order Squamata; family Viperidae; genus Vipera; species Vipera berus. The sequence goes on from NC_138202.1 coordinate 136,553,317, forward strand.
TGTTTGCCTCAAGGTGTTCGCTGATTTGTTGTTTGATTATCTTTTCCAGAATCTTCCCAGGTATTGAGGTCAGGCTGATAGGTCTGTAGTTTCCTGGATCTATTTTTTCCCTTTTTTGAAGATGGGAACTACATCAGCTTTCTTCCAGTCCTCTGGTAGTTCCCCAGTGCTCCAGGATCTTTGAAAAATATAGTTCAGTGGTTCTGAGATCACGTCTGCCAGTTCCTTGAGAACCTTGGGGTGTAATCCATCTGTTCCTGGTGATTTGAACTTGTCTAGGCTGGACAGGTGCTCACTTACCATTTTCTTGCCTATCTTAACTTGCGTTTCTATTCTGTTTTTTATGGCACTGGTTTGGGTAGGTTGGACTGTTTTTGCCCTTTGTGTAAAGACAGATGCAAAAAACGAATTAAATAGTTCTGCTTTCTCCGTATTGCTTGTCACCTTCTTGCCACTTTCCCCCACTAATGGACCAATCTTTTCTTGTTTTTTATATGTTGAAAGAAGCTTTTTTTGTTATTTTTGACTTTGGTCGCAAGCCTTAGTTCATTTTGAGCCTTAGCTTTCCTCACTTCATCTTTGCAGGCACGGGCTATTTGCTGATATTCTGACTTAGTTATGTGCCCCTCTTTCCAATTCTTATACTTGTCCTTTTTATCTTGCAATTTATCAGAGAGTTCTTTATGCAGCCATGCTGGTTTCTTTTGAGAGCTGTTATTTTTCTTCTTTGTTGGTATTGTACTAGACTGGGCCTTTATTATCTCACTTTTCAAAATTTCCCAAGCTTCTTGAGTTGTTTTCCCCTTTAGGATTCTCATCCATGGAATTCTTCCCATGGTCTCTCTAAGTTTATTGAAATTAGCTCTTTTAAAGTCCAAGACTCTAGTTTGGCTGCGTTCTATTGCTTGTGCCTCCAGAATGTTGAATTCCAATATTGCATGATCACTTCCTCCCAAGGTTCCTGTGGCTTCGACACCTTCTATCATTTCATCTCGGTTAGTGAGAATTAAATCCAATATGGCTAATCCCCTAGTTCCCTTCTCTACTTTTTGGGAGAGAAAGTTGTCTGCTAGGTTTGACAGGAATCTGTTTGATCTTCCACTTAGTGCAGAGTTTGTCTCCCAGTTGATATCAGGGTAATTAAAGTCCCCCATTACTATTGTGATGTGCTTCTTACATACCTTAGTTATCTGACTAGCAAAAAGTTCATCTATTTCCTCTGCTTGGTTGGGCGGCCTATAGTATACACCTATGGCAATGTCATTTTCCCCCTTTTATATTGACCCAAATGCTTTCAGGTTTACAGTTTTCGTCATTGTTGTGCTCTATTTCTGTAGAGGTAAAGTTATTTCTTATATAGAGAGCAACTCCTCCTCCTCTTTTGTTTAGTCTGTTTCTTTTAAATAGTTTAAATCCCTCTAGCTGTGTGTTCCATTTGTAGGTTTCGTCCCACCATGTTTCCGTAATGGCAACAATATCATATCTGCCCTCATTTACCTGAATTTCTAGTTCACCCTGCTTACTGTTCATACTCTGTGCATTAGTGTATAGACATTTGAGTCCTTTATGACTGACGCTGTGTTTACTTGCTGCATAACTTGTGTGGTGCCTGGCTTCCCCTATATACTTAGATTGCTGGGGACAGTGATGTACTGTATCAATTAACTCACTATCCCCATTATTTAGTTTAAATGTTCCTCCAAAAAACCTGTGATTTTATTGCCAAGTAACTCAGTCCCTTTCTTGGATGGATGCAGACCATCTCTTTTATACATTTTTTCATTGGACCAGCTACAGACATCATGACTAATATAACCAAAGCCTTCTCCTTTACACCACTCCTTTAGCCACATATGAAATTCTGCTATACGCTGGCCTTTTCCATTTTGCTCCTTATACACTGGTAAAACCTCTGAAAAAGTAAGCCTACAGCCTATTCTGCTAAGTTCCTGCCCCAAGCTCTGGAAATTGAATTGAAGGTCCAAGATGAAAGAATTGGGTGAGGTCCATAGGAGAATAATTAATTAGTTGGCGGTGGACTATTGCTTATGGTTGAAAGCTGGGGAGATGACAAGCTTTCTAGTCTGGGAAACATCTGCTCCGGTGCAAAGGTCTTTCATGTGTACTTTAGCCAAGAACTGAAGCCAGGGATAAATCTTTTTTTCTTCCCCGCCAACCTCTCTCTATGATAATAAGAGAGAAGATGCATTACACTACATTGAAGTTCTCTGGGGAAGAACAGCCATTTTCTTTTTCCTCTTTCAACAGCCTTTGCTCTGTTTTTAGATGTTAATTTTAATATTTAAGAAAATATCCTTCTTTTATATTCTGCATTTGAAATATATTAGCTGCTAGGAGTGCTTGTTTACAGAGAATGATGGGAGAGAAATAAAAATATAGTGAATAAATAAATAGATTGAATGTAATTCATTAGTCCAATTCCATTCAGATTTGGTACTGAAACCCAGCTATTCTACATTTTGCAAATACCCTTCTCTCCACAACCTTTATTCTATAAATAAAGAATTTAGCTCATTAGACTGCTTCTAGCTGAGCATTGTTCAAAATAAAATACTAGCTAATGACCTCACTCTGTTTTAAGGTTATTAGTCTGGAACAACAATTGTAGGGCAGGAAATGACCATTGTGTTGTGCCATTGGAACGTATTTTCCTTCTTCCAAGAAACACAAGATGGCATACAGTACAGGCAGTCCTCGCCTTACAACCACAAGCAAACCCAAAATTTCTGATGGTAAATGAGACATTTGTTAAGTAGACAGTTGTTAAGTGAATTTTGCCCCATTTTATGAACTTTCTTGTCACAGTTGTTAAGTGAATCACTGCAGTTGTTAAATCAGTAACACGGTTTTTAAATTACTCTGCCTTCCCCATTGACTTTGCTTGTCAGGTCACAAAAGGGGATCACTTGAGCCTGGGATACTGCAATCGTCATAAATATAAGTCAGTTGTCAAATGTCTGAATTTTGATCACATGACCATGGGGATGCTGCAATGGTCATAAGTGTGAAAAATGGCCATAAGTCACTTTTTTCACTGTCTTTGTAACTTCAAATGGCCAAAACCTGCAGCCGGCGTCAACTTCCCTCCGTCCAGTGCGCTCCCACAGAGAGGGCCTCCTCAGGGTGCCTCCGATCAAAGAATGCCGATTGGTGGCCCCCAGGGGGAGAGCGTTCTCTGTGGGCACGCCAGACCTATGGAACCGCTTACCGGTCGAGCTCCGGATGGCCCCCGACCTTCGCTCCTTCCGGCGCGATCTCAAAACCTTCTTTTTTGAACAAGCTGGCCTGGTCTGACGGGATGGGGTTGGGTTCTTTATAATTAGTTTTAATTTTTAATATGTATTAATTACTACGGGCATAGTTGTTTAATCACTTTTTAATTTTTGTATCCGGTTTTTTATTATGTATTGCCCTGTTCACTGCCCTGAGTCCTTCGGGAGAAGGGCGGTATACAAATTAAATTATTATTAAATTAAATTAAATAAATGAACTGTTGTAAGTCAAGGACTACCTTTTGGCTAAGAGTGCCTTTTAGTACTATATGCTAATTTCATGTTTCTGTATAGCTTTGAACTTTGTCCACTGAAACCCTTGACTACACTTCTGTTACTGTACTCCAGATGTTTTCATGCCATACCATAAAAAGAGATCATCTGCAGCTAGGGGATCATCTGTTTTCATGTAATTAGAGACAATGTCATCATATTTTAGGGTGCATCTCCCTTTCTCTTTCTTGCTCTGAAATTTGACTTTCAGCCCTGCTAAGATTGTTAAGTGCAGTGCTTTTTTTGTAAAAGAAAAAGGCGCCAGAACTCACACCTGTCATACAACCTGCCTTGCCTACCCTACAAGTTTCCATCCAAAAAAGGTGCCGGAACTCTGTTCTGAGCGTTCTATGAGAAAAAAAGCCCTGGTTAAGTGACTACCGTATTTTCCGGCATATAAGACGACTTTTTAACCCATGAAAATCATCTCAAAAGTTGGGGGTCGTCTTATACGCCAGGTCGTCTTATACGCCGGAAAATACTATTCACCTCTCTGATCTGCAGTCCCCGGCAACACGCTCCGAAGCCGCCTCCCAGCCAGCATGTCGCCGCCAAACTTCCCAGCCCACACCGCATCTAGGCACTGCAGCCTGGATGGGTCCAGTCCCTGTCAAGGATGTCGTGGAGCCCGCTGGCACCGGGCGAGACCCGGCAGAGTTGTCCTGTGCGTGCGCGTGCTGGCCAGCTGCCGGGAGATCTCCATGGCGGCGTCGGACGGTCGGAAGAAGCAGCCGACGCGCGGAAGGCAGGCTCACAACGAGTCGAGGTGGGCCTGCGTCTGTGGCATGCAGGGATGGCGGGGGTGGCTCCCGTAGCGAGGGAGGCGCATCCATGGGGAGACAGGTGAGGCCCGTGTGGCGTGCTGCGAAGAGGGGCCCTGCTGAATGTCACGCCTGTAGGCCGCGACAGACAGTAGGAAGGGAGCACCTTTGCTCCTGCCGAGGCACCGCCTGACCCGCACCGACCGGAAGAATCGCTTGCCTGGTCACGGAGTGCGGAACAGCGGTACTTGGTGCCCCTCTTGCCCACAGACCATGCAGCGGCCCTCGCCAGCCGGCCTCGGCATGGCCGCCCCAAGCCCGGCTCTCTAGCGCGTCTTCCGGGCCCGCCTGGCCAACCGTCTCCTGGGCGGGGCTTGGCTCCAGATGCGGCGGCTGCTCCGTCTGCAAATGCTATCTCAAAGCCGAATCGTGCTTGGCTGTGCAGGCTGCCGAAAGGCGGGGACTCAGAGTTCCCACGGTGGTTGCGGCTTCTGGTGTGCTGTTTGCAGAGTCTGGCCTGGAAGAGCGCGTGGCTTTGCACCATTTTCATCAGACGGGGCTGAATCTGAATCGGGCTTGTGTTGGACACTTGGCAACTGGCATGTAAGTATTTTCTGGCATATAAGACGAAAAATCTTGAAAATCTTCTCAAAAGTCAGGGGTCGTCTTATACGCCGGGTCGTCTTATACACCGGAAAATACGGTATCATGTTGTCATGATAATTCAGCCTTGTTGGTTTAAAATATTTAGCCTTTATCAATGTAAATATAACCACACAGAGTTATACATTTGAGAAGATTCTAATAAAAAAGAAATCTTCCCTCTCTCTTGAAAGCATTGAAACAATGGAAGATATTGCATTGTCTTCACTAACACATTGAGTTAGTTTTGCTATTTATTTAGTTAAATGTCAAGTCTGATTTATATTGACATAAACAAGAACAGCTGTTGTTGAAGTATTGTGGCTTTATTTAGAGAGCTAGGCCCTAAAGTGTATCTAATGCTTTTTTCAGCATTTCAAATTTATATTTCAAATTTCAAACTGTCCAAAATAGCTGGAGGTTGGACAGCATATCAATATTATTATTATTATTATTATTATTATTATTATTATTATTATTAGTAGTAGTAGTAGTAGTAGTAGTAGTAGTAGTAGTAGTAGTAGTAGTAGTTATTGTTGTTGTTGTTGTTGCATAGTCAGCCAGATGTTCAGACTGGATGTGGCATGTTTATCCACCTATTGAGTCCTTTCCAAAGGCCTGAGATAGGTGGATGTTGATATATTTGATGGTGTTAGAGCAGGGGTCTTCAAACTTGGCCCTTTTATGACTTGTGGACTTCAACTCCCAGAATTCTGCAGTTGAAGTCCACAAGTCATAAAAGGGCCAAGTTTGAAGACCCCTGTGTTAGAGGTATCATGCTGCCTTTTGCAATTGATTGATGGTGTATTTGTCAGTGCCGATGGTGTTCAAGTGGTGCTCCATTTGTTTTGGAATTGCACCCAACAGTTCATCCTTGCAGGAAAATGGTATTTCTTGCAGATGTTCCAATGCACCACTGTCTGTGCGATCTTCTTGCAGCAACTAACTAGATGGTCCACTGTTTCTTTAGCTTCTTTGCAGAGGTAGCACTTGCTTTCTGTTGTGGTCTTCTCAATTCTGGCTTTGTATGCATTTGTTCTTAAGGCTTGGTCTTGTGCAGCCAGAATTAGTCCTTCTGTCTGCCTCTCCAACTTTCCTGCTCTTAGCCATTGCCTGATCTTATTATCTGTTTTGCTTGTTTTTTTTAATGTAATACTTTGTCTTCCCTTACAGCTGGTCACACAATCATCAGATCTTAAGACTGGATTTGGCATTTTTATACACTAGTGACTCCTTCCTAAGGACCTGGGATAGGCAGATGTAGTTGTTTGGTAATATTCAACATATCACTTCAGGATGTAAGCTGTTCCAAGTAAAGTTACCTTTTGCAATTGATGGGGATTTTGCCAATGCTGATGGTATTCAAATGGTGGCCCATGTATTTTGATATTATTATTGCTATTATTGCTATTGCTATTATTATTTGAGATATGTAAGTTGATTCTCTCTTCTAAATTAGAAAAAAAGCCTTTGTGCTATATCAAGTTTTAAGCAGTACTTCATCCTCTAGATCAGAGGTCCCCAAGCTTTTGGGCATCAGGGATCAGTTACATGGAGAGAGGTTCTTCCGTGGACCAGAGGGGGCACAGTTTTGTGTGCTGCCTGCATCCCACAGATGGGACTTTGCTTGTTTGTGCGGCCTGGTTGCTGGCATGTCACAGCCCAGTACTGATCCATGGACCAGGGGTTGGGGACCCCTGCTCTAGATGGCACAGACTAGTTCCCATAAATCATAATCAGCATACCCCACAAGTTTGAAGAATAGTAGTTTTGTTGTTGGGCGGAGAGAAATTAGGTTTTTTTTTAAAAAAAGATGAGAATAATATAAGGTAAGCTGAAAGGGAGGGAAGCTTTCTAATGTTTCAAGTGTTGGCCTATGGGCATTTCAAAAGAAACATTATCCTGTTGAGTTTCCAGATTTGGTTAGAGTTTTCTTAGTTGTCTGAAAGGCATTTTATATCCACAAATAAATGAAATATATTAAATATTGGAGATCATATTAAATATTGGTAGTATTTTATACTATTGTAAATCAACGAGATTTTACGCTTTAAAAAGTTTTATTGATTATGTTTGGTTTTCATTTTAGTTATTTGATCAAGATTTTGCACATCCAAGATAAAAACTTGTTGTTTTCTATCAGCCTCTTAGAATATGCCCATTTTTAAAAAAAAACATAGACTAGAAATATATGTATCTCATGGTATCAATGAGAGCCACTGGGAAATATCTGTGTAACTTTTATTTTGATTCTTTGGTTTGCCAATACAGCACGCTGAAATTTATAATTGCTGAGTTGGTTATTCAGCTCCAGATGATTCTTTGAAAATGGTCCAGTTTGGTACAGTGTATGATTCTTTGCCTGAGCTCAGTTTATACACACCATCCCTAAAAGATTAAGAATAGAAATACAGGTAGTCAGTAGTGGGATTCAAATATGTGAACAACCGGTTCTCTGTGTGGATGCTGCTTCTGGAAGTCCATTCTGGGCCTGGGCAACAAAAAAATAGCTAACAGTTCTGCTGAAGTGGTGCGGAACCAGCTGAATCCCACCACTGCAGCTAGTCCTCAAATTACAGCCATTCAAAGTTACAACAGCACTGGAAAAAGTGACTTATGACTGTTTTTCACAGTTATGACCACTGCAGCATCTCCATGGTCACATGATCAAAATTTGGATGCTTGACAAGTAGCATGTACTTATGATGGTTGCAACATCCCGGGGTCACCTTTTGCGACCTTCTGACAAGGTAAGTCAATGGGGAAGCCAGATTCACTTAGCAACTGTTTTACTAACTCCACAGCTGAAATGATTCACTTAAATCTCTGACAAGAAAGATCGTAAAATGGAGCAAAATTCATTTAACAACTATCTTCCTTAGCAATGGAAAATTTGGGCTCAATTGTGATCGCAAGTTGAGGACTACCTGTATGCAAAAGAAAGAGGAAAAAGTTGTCATCTACAGTAAATGCAGTATTCAAATCCCAAAATTACATTTATATGTCTCTGCTCCACATCTATGATATCTGTTCTAAAAAGCTGACGGAAAGGACTTGAATTTGCTCTTCAAGGCTGACGTCTCATTCTGAACATTTTAATTCTGTACACCTGGGGTCTTCCTTCCAAACCATTACAATATAGCAAACCATGTGTAGCATGCATTTTAGCTGGTTCCACTTTGTGACAGTTTCATTATAATAGGATCCTCTCAATTTATAGCAAAATGATTACCTTCCAATGACTGCTAGATCTAGTTTCACCTCCTCCAATCTCACAACGATGCATGAGATGTGCATACCTGCCCTTCTCAACTCTGCTTTTGTTTCAAAATGAGATGCAGCCTTCTACTTAGACAGATTTCCAATCAGGCCTCTGGGGCAAGAAAATAGAAAGAGAGTGCTGTGTAAGAGAAAGCTTGAAGCACAATTTGGAGCATGGGGAATGGTTTGTCAAGTGCTTCATTGCATTAATGTTTGGGAAGGCTAGATTCCAACTACGTGCTGGGTGCTGGTTTAATTTCTTGTAAAAGTCTGGCTTCACAGGCAGAAGATTTACATGAAGTGCCAATATAAAGCAGTGTAATTACATAGCTTGATCCCAACTCAGCTTACTTTCCAAGAGTAATCACCCATCCGAATGGCGCATCTGTCACTGTTGATTTCTGCACAAACAAACATGGAAGACTTTTTCAAAGCTGATGCGTATAATAGGATACAGCACTGTAGTCAATATTTGATTCTTGACATCAAGATGGGTTTTTTATTGCTTGTTCTGAGGAGAATATTGCACGACAAAGAAACTTTAAAAGTTTAATTTATTTATTTATTTAAAGCTGAATTTTAAACCTCTCTAATTTGTGTGTGTGTGTGTGTGTGTGTGTGTGTCTCTGTGTGTGTGTGTGTATGATTAAATCCAATGTCTTCAAATAGAAATAAAACTAGACATTTTGGGATTGGATGACTGGAATAACAGCCCAACAAGCACACTGAGAACTGAGCATGCTGGATAATTTGGAAATGCTGGATTTCTTTAGCAAAATGATAAAATGAAAAACTGTGAGAGGGGGGCATGTAGCATTTTGGACAAAAAAATTCTGAATAGGATTCCATGGCACTGTAATGCCAAGAAAATAATCCAAATGAAATGTATATGATAAAATACTAGAATAAATATTAGAGTTACCAGATTTGATCTGCAAAAATATGTATTTTTAAACATCAGTTCAACTGATGGTTGAAGGAGATGCAACATATGGCTTTTACTGTCGTTCAGTAATGGTCTGGATTTTTGCAGCCCATATTAGTAGCCCTAGTTTCCATGTAACAGTAATCCATGGTTTGATACCACAGCCAAGAGCCAAAATGAATCTGACCCAAACCATACTTTACAATTTTTTGTGTCCTGTATTCACAACTCATATCTTGCCTTCTAACTGTATTCTCGTCAAAAGAATGTGGTTTTTGGTAAACTCTGGCCAGTTAAAAACAACAACAACCCCAAATTGTGTTTTAGGTATCCAATTTGTTAACTGAGCAACAAATTCTTGTTCTTATGCAATGTGCAATTCATGCACTCCTTGACTTATGACCATTCATTCAGCCACTATTCTAAATTATGACAGGCCTGGAAAAATTGATATATAATCGAAGACCCACACAATGGCTCCATGGTCATGTGATCAAAATTTGGGTGCTTGGCAACTCATCTGCTCTCTTATGACCACAGAAACACTGTGAGTCTCCCCACCTGCCTCTCTCTCTTCCTTTAGGCCCTTTTGGCCACCCTACACAATGGTATGGTACTTGGCTGAAGTAGAGCTGGGTCTTCAGCAATCTCAGCTAATTGTCACCATCCCCAGGCCTCAACTTCAGCCTCAGCCTCACCACTGCCACTAAGAAATAATGACTCAAGCTATATACTGTGCCCAGACACACCAGCATCATTCCACAAAGCTCCAATCCCCTCCTGATCTCCAATCCCCACCCCCACCCTGCACTCCTTGGGCTCTATCACACCCCACTCGCCTTCACCATATTTCTCCTGCTGCTGACCAGCGCACATGACCTAAGTGAGGCAGCTGCTGGCTTCACCAGGCCTTCTTAGTAAGGCAGCCTCAGGCTGTTCTCCAAGCCAGTGTCCCATTTCATGATCCTTGGTATCCTCATTACCCAAATCACATGTCATAAGTGCTACTGGTCCAGGCTGAGGCTTCTAAGGACAGGACAGCTTTGCACAGTGCTGCTCAGCTCATATTTTTATTTATTTTTTATTTTAATTCCATTTATATCCCGCCCTTCTCCGAAGACTCAGGGCGGCTTACAAGCTTAGCAGTAGCCTTCATTCTATGTATATGCCTGCTTATTAGGGCTTTCACACACACCCCAAGCGGCATTATTACAAAGTCAGCTTAATTGCCCCCAACAATCTGGGTCCTCATTTTAGCTACCTGGGAAGGATGGAAGGCTGAGTCAACCTTGAGCCTGGTGGGACGCGAACCTGCACTAATTGCAGGCAGCTGGTGTTACTTAAGGAGGCATTAGCCCACTGCTCCACCAAGGCTCCACCATATGGCAGAAGCTGAGGCTTCTGGGGTGGCTACATTGCACTGCAGCACACTCCAACTCATGCGTGATCTGCACCAAACCTTCCAAGGCATCCCCCATCCCCCTGAGGTATCCCTGAACTCTTTACCTGGAACTCCATCCGCTTATCGACCTATGATTCTTGCTTAATTACTGCAACCAGGAGTGTCAGGATTGTGGTCACTAAGCTACACAATCATATGTCTCACTTAGTGCCCACTTCTCTCAACAACTGAGATTCTTATCCTTTCCAGTCATAAACTGACTATATGTACTATACTATACTATATTGTACTATATGCAATAATCAGCAGTAGGGGGGAAAAGTTAAACGGTGGCCAATTGTTTCAGCTGCTATTCTTTTCAGTGAACTTAAATTGAAGATGGCTCAGTTTGCTGGTGAACCTAGAGTAAAATTGACCAATAAGAACAGCAGGACCTCCAGCTGAGCTGTTAAATGCCTAGAGGAAGGATACTTGATCCCCTGTAGATAAACCAATCTTTAAAATATTATGAAAGCTAAGGAAGTGTAGCAGGAGTGAGTAGCCTGCAGCTTCTAAACTGGATCCCCCAGTTTCTTTGGTGTGTCCTTAACCCTTTCTGTTGCTTCCCTGTTTGCCTGATCAAACAACCATTTGAACCCTCTCTGTACAGAGACATGATGTACTGTGTGAGGTTTTTGCAGGGAATTTCTTTCAAGAAATTATGCCCTTTAAGCAAGGCATACTGACCATAATTTACAGGTCCACGATCACAGGTCTCTAAAGCAAAGGAAAGCTGAAGTAAGGCTGTAAGAATAGTCATGGTTTCACTTAGCAACCTCTTCACTTGATGACTGTTATCGGTCCCAATTGTGGTTCATGCTTGAAGGCTACATGTAATAGAAATTCTCCAGTCTCTTCCCAATGCAATTCTCATTTCCTTAATGTAGAGGCAACTAAAAAAGAATATGTACAGACACGATTATTGTTTATGCTTCTTTGTATATCACAGAGAGGCATGGGGACAACTTTATTTCTGTAAGAATAAAGATGGGCTCACCTGAAATAAAGCTATCTAACAGGGCTAGATAGTTATTAAAGAAACGCTGGGTGTATAAATTCTATAGCATGTATAGTGTGTGTTGTTTGGGGACAAAAGGAATTTCAATATTATTTGCAGCTTTAGATAATATAATGGCAGTTCTGAATATTTTTCTAATCAGTTTTTTCACAATAGCATTTAATTTTATTTTTAAATCACCTTTGAAATACAAACATCTTCTACTTACCATTTTGTAGCAGAAGGTAGATTTACGTATCAGAACACCAAATGTGGTGTTTTTCCCTTCAATAATTTTTGTTACAGTTTAGTTCTTGATTACTTTTGCTTAGAGATTTTTAAAGTGACTGATACCTAATAATATCTCATCTTTAGATTTGTTTGGTAGCTTTTTGGTTTTCTTGTCAAATTTCAGACATCTCTTAATTAGTCATTTTAACTTTAATTTTTCTTTAATTTACAGCTCGGCTTGGCAGATACTGTGTGTGAAGCTCACAGAAATATCCAGTGGAAGTATCTGCCAAGATTTCAGTAGTTGGCAATATAAAAAACAATTAACTAGACAAATAAATATCACATAAAGTTACTCTGATGAAGGTTATTTTATAATTGGTGAAATGGGGGGGGGGGTAATGTGGTGTGCTGATGGTTAACTAGTTACGCTGCTCATTTCTTCAGAGGAAGCCAAAAAATAGAACTTGGCTACCGAGGTCATATTGTCAAACAGTGCCCTGAAATCAAGTGCTAATTGCCCTATTGATGATAGTTGATGACCCCTCTCAACATTCAAAATGCAAATGTTGATAACTTCCTGTTGCTTTTTAAAATCATTCTACTTTGTAATCAAAATGCTGACCATATTTAGGTCTGTTCTGTGATTTGGCCTTTTGCAAAATGCCAAGGCCTATGCAACATTCAGTTTGACCAATTTATTTATCCAGAATTATGACAGAGGGGATGCAAATATATGAAGCATTCAAGTAATTTAAATTCAGAGAATGTCAGCCATGAAAGCCTACTGTATATATGATTTTGTAATGTTTAGAAAAGCATTTATTGCAGCATGAACAAAAAGTCTACAGATAGTCCTCGCTGACCAACTGCCTCATTTAATGAACGGTTGAAGTTAAGTTAATAATAATAAAGTTGGAAGGGATCTTGAAGGTCATCCAGTCCAACCCCCTGCCCAGGCAGGAAATCCTATACCATTTCAGACAAATGGCTGTCCAGTCTCTTCTTAAAACCCTCCAGTGTTGGAGCATCCACCGCTTCTGGAGGCAGATTGTTCCACTGGTTAATTGTTCTAACTGTCAAGAAGTTTCTCCTTAATTCTAGGTTGCTTCTCTCTTTGGTTAGTTTCCATCCGTTGCTTCTTGTCCTGCCTTCAGGCACTTTGGAAAATAGCTTGACTCCCTCTTCTTTGTGGCAGCCCCTGAGATATTGGAACTCTGCTATCATGTCACCCCTCGTTCTTCTCTTCATTAAACTAGACATACCCAATTCCAGCAACCGTTCCTTATATGTTTTAGCCTCCAGTCCCCTAATCATCTTTGTTGCTCTTAATGGAGAATGCAGAAGGAAAATGACAAATTGCAATTATGTAATGTCTTTCTTAACTGGTGCGGTGTGTCGCAAAATGACTGAAGGGGAAGTGAGGTAATAAGCCTGTTGCAACCATATGATTTTATGTTTAGTGACCACAGCACTTAACAAACCCACCAGGTTTTCGGGTGCTTCACCAGTCGCGGGTCCAGGGCAGGGGCGGGGGGGTGGCAGTTATTATTAGGGAGAGTCTTTGTCCGTGAGTGGCCACTGTCCCTCACATAGGCAGGTGTGAGTCTCTCCTTTTGAAGTGGGGTCCTGGAGTTCAGTTGGGCCTATTGATTATGTACCTGTCTCCCAGCTGCGTGTCATCGGTCCTGCCCAAGCTTCTTGACATCTTGTCCGGGTTGGTGATTGAGTTCCCCAGGCTTATAGTTCTAGGGGATTTCAATCTGCCTTCTGTGGGTGAGGTGTCTGAGTTGGCCCAGGAGTTCATGGCTTCCATGACGGCCATAGACCTGACTCAAATAATTCAGGACCCGACCCATAATGGAGGGCACACACTTGACCTGGTTTTTATCTTTGGGCAGTGGATTAATGATCTGGGTAGGGGGGATTTAATCATCCAGCCCGTCATGGTCCAATCATTTTCTTCTCCGGCTAGACTTTCAGTACGCCACCCCCCACAGCTGGGAGGTGGAACTGACCAGGTGGTTCCACCCCAGGCGCCTGATGGACCCTGAAAGGTTCCAGATGGAGCTTGGGACATTTCCTGCTTCCCTTGCCCATGACTCTGCTGAGGCCCTAGTAGAAGCTTGGGAGAGGGCGGCTGCTGGGGCCTTGGATCGAGTTGTGCCTTTGCAGCCTCTGACCCGGCGCAGACCCCGGGTGGCCCCCTGGTTTACCGAGCAGCTCCGGGAGATGAAGCACCGGAAAAGACGCCTAGAGAGCTGTTGGAGGTCCAGCGGATCCGAATCTGATCAAACACAGCTAAGATCTTAAGTCTTACCCAGTGGCGATGGAAGCAACAAAGCGTGTCTACTTTTCCACTCTCATTGTGTCCGCAGATAACCACCCAGCCGCCCTTTTTAGAGTGACCCACTCCCTGTTTAATCAGGGACCGAGGGATGACCCCTTGCAGGGTAGGGCTGAGGAATTTGTACAGTATTTGCAGGACAAAATTGCTTAGATCCAGACTGGCTTGGACTCTGACTGGGTGGAGTGTGGCGGAGTGGAGAAGGCAGGTCTTGATCATACCATTTGGGGTGAGTTTGACCCTGTGACTCTGGATGATGTGGACAGGATCATGTGTAGACTGAGCACTACAACTTGTTTACTGGACTTATGTCCCTCCTGGCTGGTTTCAGCCGCCTGCGAGGTGACAGGGGGCTGGCTCCAGGCAGTTGTCAATGCTTCTTTGATGGAGGGTGTCTTCCCCTCAGCCTTAAAAGAGGCGGTGGTGAGGCCCCTCCTCAAGAAGCCTGCTCTGTACCAGGCCTCATTGAATAACTACCGTCCTGTCTCCAACCTTCGCTTTGTAGCGAAGGTTGTTGAGAGTGTTGTGGTGCGTCAGCTCCCGCAGTTCCTGGATGAAGTGGACTATCTGGGCCCATACCAGTCCGGTTTCAGACCCGGCTACAGCACGGAAACGGCATTGGTCACACTGGTGGATGATCTCTGGCAGGCCCAGGACAGGGGCTGTTCCTCTGTCCTGGTCCTACTTGACCTCTCAGCGGCTTTTGATACCATCGACCATGGTATCCTGCTGCGACGGCTCGAGGGGTTGGGAGTGGGAGGCACTGTTTTATGGTAGTTCTCTTCCTACATCTCAGGCCGCTCGCAGTTTGTATTGGCAGGGGGACAGAGATCTACCCCAAGGCCCCTCACTTGTGGAGTGCCTCAGAGGTCGGTTCTCTCCCCCCTCCTGTTTAACATCTATATGAAGCCACTGGGTGAGATCATCCGTGGCTTTGGGGTGAGGTATCACCAATATGCGGATGATACCCAGTTGTTCATCTCCACCCCAAGCCAACCCAGTGATGCCCTTGACGTGATGTCCCGGTGCCTGGAGGCGGTGCGGGTCTGGATGGGAAGGAACAGGCTCAGGCTTAACTCCTCCAAGACCGAGTGGCTGTGGATACTGGCATGTCGTATTGTCCAACAAGTTCCATCTCTTTTGATGGAGGGGAGGTATTGCCCCCCTCAGAAAGGGCTCGCAACTTGGGTGTCCTTCTGGATTCACGGCTTAATTTGGAAGATCATCTAACAGCCATGATCAGGGGGGCCTTCACACAGGTTCGCCTAGTGCTCCAGTTGCGTCCCCTTTTGGACCGAGATGCCCTATGCACGGTTACCCACACCCTCATCACTTCTCACCTGGATTACTGCATTGCTCTTTACATGGAGCTGAGCACCTGGAGGCTTCAACTGGTGCAAAATGTGGCCACGTGGGTGCTTATGGGAGTATCTCAGTACTCCCATGTTACACCACTCCTGCGCGAGCTGCATTGGCTTCCGGTTACCCTCCAAGTGTGATTCAAAGTGCTGGTAATAACTTTTAAAGCCCTACATGGCTTAGGCCCGGGGTACTTGCAAGACCACCTGCTGCCATTGTCAACCTCCCATTGCCCGGTTCACTCCCACAGAGTCGGCCTCCTCAGGGTGCCATCGACCAGGCAATGCTGGCTGGCAACCCCCAGGGGGAAAGCCTTCTCTGTGGGTGTGCTGACCCTCTGGAATGAGTTGCCTCCGGAGCTGCGGATGGCCCCTGACCTTCGGTCCTTCCGCCGTGACCTGAAGACCTGGTTGTTCCAACAAGCGGGCCTGGACTGACTACGTTTTTTAATTAGGCTTTTTACTGGGTTAAATTGTCTCGTAATTTTGCATTTATTGTTTAATTCTCTTTTAAATTTTTTACTCTATGTTTTTAAATTTTTATTGTTGTGAGCCACCCTGAGTCCTCAGTGAGAAGGGCGGCATATAAATTTAATTAAAAAAACCCAATGAAGTCATGGTTTTCAATTGTGGTTGCTTAACCAAGGACTACCTGTATAACTGATACAGTACATATATTCTGTAGGTTGGTTGTATGATGTAACAACGTGGCTTAATTTTTGCTTTGGTATTTTGGCAATTGAATTGTTTTTATTTTCTCCTATGTGTTCTTAGGAGAGTAAGATAACAGAGAAATTAACAGTGGGGAATGCATGCTTATAAAAGTTAATTATGAAATGGCATTGTGAGGCTCAAATGGAAATGTTGCTTCTGATCATTGCAGTTACTGTTGCTTGAAACTACTCTGTTCAGAACAAAAGGACCGTCCATCACTAAGAAATTTGTTCCTTTGCCAGGTACAGTATATGTAGAGAAAGATACTATGATGAGAAGAATTTTTTGTGGATAATTTGGGTGTCCATTCATTTAAACATAATAGAGTGCAACAGAGCAGAATGGAGCACTAATACATCTTAAAACAATTTGTTATGAACAGGGAAATAAAGAAGTAGAACGCTAATTCTGTTCTGTGTTAAGGATGTAACGAATGACACTATCACTGGTTATAAGCATGCTTTGTTCATTGTTCAGTCATTCTGTTGCTTCCAACCCAATGAACTTATTTGGCCACAATTGTCTGTAACTGGTTGTCTGTATGCTCATGCTTATGTCAGCGGTGATAGCATCTAGCCACATGGTCTTTATCTATTTTTGTGACAGCCTTTGAATTTTCCAAGTATCTGGCTCTTCTCCAATGATCCCTGCTTTTGCATTATGTGTCCAAAAAAAAAAGGTAGTTGTTCATTTTTATAAAAAGCTTTATAGTTCATAAAAACACAAAAGGACCTTTTTACTATTAAATGATTGTTAATATGATTTTTATCTTCTCTACTAATTAAAAAAAATGGAGGTCTATCCATGAACTAAAGAATATGAAATAATGAAGCTCCAGCCTTTAGAGTTGTAAGACTATGGGGTTGGAAGGGATTCTTGGTTTTTCTTGTCCAGTCTACTGCCCAGTACAGGCTTCCTTGGACCATCTCAGACACATGGCTCTCCACACTTTGAAAAACTCTAGGCATGGAGCATCGGCGACGCTAGGAGGCAGGCTGTAATTCTCATGGTCTGGAAATTCCTCCTTAATTCAAATGTGGTTCTCTCTCTGTAAAGTGTCTACCCACATATTCTTGTTTTGTCCCCAGGCACTATGGGGAATAAATCCATATATTTTTACCTGTGACTTTATTGTCTGTTGGTCAACACTAAAAGCAAAAAAGTAAGTAAGTAAACAAACAAACCAGAGACAAAAACAAAAGCAAATAAAAAATAATTATATTTAACTATTTCTACTTACACATACTTATCCCTGTATGATCTTATGAGGTAAAACAAACCTTTAAATATCTATATTTAAATATTTAATATTACAAAAATATTTATTACAGAAAAGGTAATCTTTCAGGAAAAAAAACCCTAGTTAATATGGTCTAATAGAAGTAACCAGACTTAAATAAATTTATTCTCCACTAGGGGTTTTCAAACCTTTTTGTTGTATTAACTTTTCAATCAGAGAAATTTTCCATATTTTTAAGTAACACCAATCCAGTGAAAGGTATATCCTAGTTGTGTAATGTTTTGCAGTAACAACTTTGACAGCTAGCAGCAGGAACTGAATCAATTCCCTAAGTTGCATCCATTTATATGCTATAGGAAATGTGAACAATACACCAGTAGCAAGAATCCTTTTGAAATATTGTTGAGTGATTTTTCCAATGTCTTCAGAAACATTTGCCTAAAAGTACTGAATAAATGGGCATTACCTCCAGAGATATTATGTGCCACTTTGCCAAAAAAAAAAAAAACTTGGCTAGTATAATCTGAAATGTTTACAATTGATTAAAGTGGGACTTTAGCAGAAAATGATGCCACTCATCCTTTCCCCAAAGAACGAAGGAACGAAACATTTCTAATAAGAATGGATGAATCTCTGCAGCTTAATTTGCTTTTCCCCCTTCCCAATTTTCCTATTTTAATTAAATTTCCAATTACTTCCATTCCATGTTCATTTGCATTTTTAAAACGCTGATTGAATATCTGTTTCCATTTTGGTTCGGTTTTTCTCCCAATGAGCACACCCACTACATTCTGTTACTAAGGTGCGCAAGTTTCCAATCTTTTTTCTAACGTTAACAAAAATTTTACACGATACTTTAATAAATATATTCTTTGTCAGCTTCCCTCCCCCTTTTCTTTATTAATCCAGATAACTAGAGATTACCAAGTAAGGGAAAGCAAGCATAATTTGTCTTAAAGTCTTGAAAAGGCAAGTTGCAGAAAACAAACGAGAGACTGATGGAGTTCATGAGGTTTAGAATCCAACATCCGTGCTGCCTCTCCCAGTTTTAGAAAACTCTGAGACATTATATTATTATCATATTCCAATGATACCATGTCCCCAAGGAAGAGGGCCCTGAATTTAAGATGATCCCTCATCCATCAAAGGAAGACAAGACAGGCAGGGAAAAAAAACAACTGTGCAAAGCTGAGCATCCCTGCCTTCTTAGACCAGCCAATCCCACTTGAAACCAATTCTTGTCTATATGCCTGAAGCCATACAAGTCAAGACTACTGTTTTTTTTTTTATTGAAAAGTTTTACAATACATTTTATCTTTAACAATCCCTCCCCCCCTCCCCCCACCCAACCCTTCCTAACCCTCCCTAACCCTCCCCCCGCCCCTTTCCCCCTCCCCCCTCCCCGACTTCCCAGAGCTAAATACAAGGTATAAAGATAAAAACAATCATAAACAACCATATGTTAACAACAATAAACTATTAAGTCTATCGCACTCTAGCTCATATAAAATGACTACAAGCAATACTAATATCACATCAAGACTTATACAAATGCTAAATGAAACTTTTTAGTCCCATATTTGTTCTGGATGTAATCAATCCATTTTTTCCACTCCGTAATATAACGTTGTTGCGAATGGTCTTTCAAATAAGCCGAAATCTTTGCCATTTCCGCCAGGTCAGAGACTTTTAGAGTCCATTCTTCTATAGTCGGCAGTTCCTCCTTCTTCCAATATTGGCCTACTAAAAGTCTTGCTGCCGTAAAAGTCAAGACTACTGTTACAGGTAGTCCTTGACGCATGACCACACTGGAGCCCAAAATTTCTATTGTCAAGTGAGACATTTGTTAAGTGAGTTTTGCCCCATTTTACGACCTTTCTTGCCACAGTGAATCACTGCAGTTGATAGGTTAGTAACCCGGTTGTTAAGTGAATCTTGTTTCCTCCTTGATTTTGCTTGTCAGGATGTCATAAAAGGCGATCACTGAACCTTAGTGTACAGCAAAGGTCATTAATACGAACCAATTGCCAAGCGTCTGAATTTTGATCACATGATTATGGGAATTGCTGCAATGGCTGTGACTGTGAAAAATCATTTTTTTTAGTGCCATTGTAACTTTGAGCGGTCACTGAATGAACTGTTGTAAGTCGAGGACTTCCTGTATTGTAGCAGCTCTGATAGCAGAATCTTGCAAGCCTGAAGGTGCTTTCCCTTCTCTCTTTTTATCTTCATGTGAACTAGGAAGGGGCTTGTCTGAGACATTTACTCCACCTAGTTTTGTGGCCTGGGCTCAAGCCCTTCTTGTCTGACCTATTGCCTTGGTATTGGTGCTTCCTCCTGTCCTTCAAGGCCTTTCCCTATAACCACTGCAATATCTATGGCCAGAAGCCATAGTCACAATAACATGAGGTGATGGCCAAGATGTGGAACAAAGAGAGCTGTATAGGATGCATCCAGGTATGTAATTAATGGCCTGCAAACTATAAAACAAAGTACCCTATTCATAAAACTGATGTCCAATTACATGTTTCCATCTATTGCATATACCCACCATGTATACATAGATCACAAACACCCTGAATCAGTGGTGGGATTCAGCCAGTTCGCACCACTTCAGCAGAACTGGTAGCTAACTTTTTGTTGCCCAGGCCCAGAATGGACTTCCAAAAGTGGCATCCACACAGAGAACCGGTTGTTCACATATTTGAATCCCACCACTGCCCTGAATATATTGTAGATCTCTGCCCTCTGTGAAAATGACTAGGAAGAGGTGATTAGGACTTTCAGGTAAGCAAAGTTCCACTCTGCCATTGATGAAAGCACTTGATTTTTTTTTATCCAGACCTCTTCTTCTCTTTGAAGGTTTTGCTGATGCTTTAAGAGTTGCATGGGGGGGGAGGACCCACTACTTTGATAATTTGATTCACTAAGGCACAAGTTCACACAGATGCACTAAAACAGAGGTCCCGAAACCCCCGTCCGTGGACCAGTACTGGGCTGCGGCATGCCAGCAACCAGGCCACACAAACAAGCAAAGCCCCATCTGTGGGATGCAGGCAACACACAAAACCACACACCCTGTTGTCCACGGAAAAACCTCTCTCCACAGAACTGGTCCCTGGTGCCCAAATGTTTGGGGACCTCTGCACTAAAATATATATGTTTGCTTTTAAAAAAAATAGCAGACAGGAGCTGTACTCTGGCATGTTCTAGGTCTGAAGCAATGCTTCAGAGTCATTTTATGAAATGAACATAGGGATAAGAGAAACACACCAACATACCAGCGCCATTTATTCCAGGAGAAAGAGGGCAAAAAAAAAACAGAATTGAGATGATATGAAGGTAAAAGACAACTGCACTGGGAAAGGAAACTGCACACAGAGAAAGAAAAGAAGGAGCAAAATTGGGTGGATATGAAAGGAAAAGAAGGGATAACTAGACAGAGAAGGGGGGGCGGGAGAGAGAGAGAGAGAGATCTTGTTTAGGGATAACAAAATAGCCGAATTAAGAAAGAGCTCTTTTCAAGAGCCTGTTGATTTTCATCCTCATCTTCAAAGGCATCATATGTGGGAGCAGCAGGAATTTCTGCAGTCTTGCTCCCTGCTTTGCTGTCAGCAGCTTTTCTGTTCTTATCAGTAAGACTGTAGGACAGCCCCTCTCCTGATGCCAGGGGAATTATTTGGAAGGGGGGGAAAAACCATTCTTTCTGGTAAATATTATATTTGTGGGAGGTAGGATTGCCTCAGATTCAATTGTAGCGTAGCATTTTGGACCCTTGAGAAAGTAATTAAGAAATATAATGGGTTTTTTTAAAAAAAATACCATCTTTGAGATGCCCAATTCTGGGTTCATTGTCAGTGGCTGTGCAGAAGAACATAGCTCCAACATTGAGAAGGTGGTGAGACAGGGAATAGCAATAGTAATAGCATTTAGACTTACACACCACCCCCTGGTGCTTTACAGTACTCTCTGGGCGGTGTACAATGTTGACAGTATTTGCATATTGACCCTAACAATCTGGGTTCTCATTTTACCAATGTCGGAAGGATGGAAAGCTCAGTTCAACCTGAAGCCCCCTCAGGATCGAACTCCTGGCTGCGGGAAAAGTTAGTCTGCAATACTGCATTCTAACCACTGCGACATCAGGGAATGTGGTTGCTGTGTCCTGGGAAAGAAGAAAGCATGAGGGGGGAAAAAGACTGAAAACAGCCCTATCTTGATCTTGTTATTCTTAACAAGGTCAGGGAAGATTTTAGACTGGTTTTCAATGTCTTTCCAAATGAATGAAATAGTGAGGGTGGAGTTTCGTTCTCCAGACTTGTGGGTTGTTTTCTGAACGTTTTGTTACCAGGCTAGGTAACATCTTCAGTGGACCTTAGGGAACGTCAATGTTGGTGTTCTTTGGCTTCATGTGATCAATAGGTCTTGTGAAGGGACGGTCACATCAGGTGATGGTCTAATGATAGGTATAGTAATGGTTCTTGTGATGGGTCAGGTGTGAGTGACCCATCCTGACCCAGCACAAGACCCTCACCTGACGTGACCCTCCCATCACGACCTACTGACCACACCAAGCCCTTATAAGTAGAAGAACACTGACACTGACATCCCCTAAACTCGACTGAAGATGTTACCTAGTCTGGTAATGAAACATGCTGAAAACAACCCACAAGTCTGGAAAACGAACCTCTACACCCAAGTTACAGATATTTACCACTATCACAACGAAATAGTGTGTTATATTTAAAATCCTTGTGCTGCCGGCTAATTAAGAATTTGCAGGACAGATACTGAAGCAAGAGAATGTTTATTTAGATTGTCCCCATTAATTACTTATAGCACCAGGTACCCTTCCTCCATCTGTTATGGTGAGACTGAGTGGCCAGGATGGTCTATGGCAGACATGTCAAACACAAGGCCCGGAAGCCGGATCCGGCCCGCAAAGTGGTTTCATGTGGCCCGTGAAGCCATCCTGGAAACAGTGAGGGAATGGCCCCCACTGCCTTGGCCCTGGCCCAGAGACCCTCCTTCTGCCAGAGACCCTCAGATCTGTCCCACTCCTGCCCAGGCCCCCATAGGCACCCTTGATGCGAACGATGTAGAGCTGGCCATGCCCACCCAGTAGGCCATACGCACTCTAGCCACGCCCATCCAGTAGGCCATGCCCACCCGGCCCCCTGAGGGCAACCGCAATGCTGATGTGGCCCTCAATGAAATTGAGTTTGACACCCCTGGTCTATGGAGTTCTACTCAGAAAGTGATTGCCTTCATCAGGCAGGTTTTAGAGGCCTGCAACTTCTTTTTCCCTCTCCATGCCCAGAATGGCTCAGTTTAGGCACCAGCAAAGGAAGGTTAGATATTAAAGAGGATCAAGTGTCTGGACGAAAGAGGGGAATAGTTATCTGATTGGGGTTAGACCTGGGAGCCTGTTTCATCTCACAGCTTGCAAAAGTAAATAGGAAGCACTAACTTGTCAAAGCAGCCTCTCTCCCAGGTGTTAATTGAAAAATGCAGGTCAATCACAGGACAAATAAGGTTCCTGGTGTCCCTGCAGTGTCGGTTTCTTGACTTGATCTACTGTGAAGAGCTGACAGGTTAGGAGTTTGCCTCAGAGATTTCCATCTCAGCACTGGGAACTCTCCTGAAGTTCAAAGATTTTAAAGTCAACCTTCTGTTCCGAAGAAAAAAGCAAAAACAAACAAACAAAATATCCCACCCAGTAGGAAAGCATAAATTAAAAATAAGGCATCAATCTTTTTGGATTTAACTCAAGTGAATGTTCATGAAATAAGAATATGGTTTGCAGTGCTACAAGTGCCTACACAGACATACAGTAGCTAGTAGCACTATGAATATATAAGATGTAAGTCAAAGGGATTATAAAGAAAAGTTGCAATAGAATATTTATAGTTTAGGGTTGGACTCCTGGGTGTTCTCTGAGCTTGGTTGTTTTCTTGCAGATGTTTCACTACTCAACTGGATACCATCATCAGTGCTAGACAGGAGTGGGCTTTGTTCTTTGTTTATACAAGTGGCTTACCCTGTCAGTGTTGGTGGGAGTGTTCCCATTTATCTAGCTGGGGAATGAAATGTCTGCAAGAAAACCACCAAGCTCAGAGAGCACAAGGACCCCAAAGAAAAGTAGAAATTAGGGTGATATTAACATAGACATCTCTGGAGGGGAGCATATTATGAACTTGCATCACAACGTCACAATGCAATTCTCATGTTCTAGTATCAGACATGAGAATACACATATATTAGGGGTCCTTGGTGATCTCTGAGCTTGGTTGTTTTCTTGCAACATTTCATTACTGGGTAACATAATTAGTGCTATTGTGTTATCTAATTTGGGTATTGAAACATCTGCATGAAGACAACCAAGTACAGAGACCACCCAGGACCCCTCATTTCAACCCTGAACTACAGATATTGGCAGTACATATATTCTGGTAGGATTTGCATCATTTTGTTCTTAAGTCCTCTTTGTTCTGTCTGTCTACCTGCAGACCCCTGTGGATATTAAGAGCATCAAAGCTGTGCTGATCAACTGTAAACCTGAAACTATAATTAATATTGAAAGGGATCCTTCTGGAATGAATGTAGCTGGTGTATTGTTTTCCCACGATTGAATCAAGAGTTCTGCAGCATATTCATATACAAACATGAAAGTAACTTTCAACCATGCTGGAAAGCATGTTAAGACAGTCATCCTGAAAATTGCATTTTGAGTGTTACGGTTGTGATATGGCTTTTAGTGTTTTGAAAATATCCAGTTATCGAAAGTAAGCAAACACTGTGAGGGTTGTATATGGCTTTTCTAACATTTGGATACCTGTTGGGAGCCACAGAGATGACCCTGGAGAAGCCATTCAGAAGCCATTAAACAATAATAGGTGTGTTAAACATGCATTAAGATTGGGGAAGTGGGAAATATTTAGAAAGAGATGCGGATGCAGGAAAAACAGAGGTGGATTTTCAAGACTCTGTTGCTATAGTTTATTTGAATAAACTATTGTGCTAGTCTTTCTGAGAAGGCAATTTCCAGACCTGGTCTAATTAGTAGGGCTAACCATACCATTACAAGAGGGGAAAAAACAAACCCTCTGGATAAATGATTCTATTTAATCACTCTTTTAAGCCAGACCAATTTTTCCAAGATGAACAATAGTTTTTGTCTTCCTTGCATCTGTGTCCAGGATCTTTATGAAACTTTTATGGAATGCCAATATTTATTGCTCTTGTAACCTTGATTTTTCCAAAAAGATAAGATGATAGAGATTTATTTAGTCTGGAAAAAGAGAGTGCCTTCTCCACTAATTCTAGACATTACTTCTTAAGCAATTCCAAAGTTAAGGCTATCTTCTTTAATTGACTGCAGTTATGTACACATTAAATCTTCTGTTGTAGCGAAAGTGATATTTCTGATGGGAGCCCTAAAACATAATACTTAGGTAGTAATTAATTGTAATTTGTCACCATTGGAGCAGACAGTGATTTTTATAGAAGGTTTTAGGGTATATAAATCTAGAGAAGATCACAAGACCCGCTCGGTATCCATTATGAAGGGCAACTATGCAACATGGTCAACTTTGTTTGTGAATTGCTAAAGGTACTCTCTTTAGATTGTCTCCATCTAAGTAAAATAATGCCAGATGGGTTTAATTTTATGGAATGTACTTACTATTGCTAAGCATGTTATGTTAGTGGCTGGGTAATGCAGAACACTGGGCAATCGTTCTACAAACATTTGCAACAGATGCACAGCCCTCTTTGCCATCTTGCCATATTTTGACTATGTGATTACTGAATACACAAGGGATTAAGCTACCTCCAGGGCTGCTTAGTATTGCCCTGATCCAGAACAGATTTTGATGAAGTAAAAGCCATACCTGTTTCTCATAGCCTGTGCATATTTTTTTTCCTAATGTCATAGGACCAACACTAGCCAAATTTATTATTATGTTGCACAGAGGAATGGGCTCTCTGCCATTAGGATTACAAGGCTCATTTCTCCCTTCTAGGCGCCAATAAGCATCCAATGAAAAGTCATGGCCCTGTTGGCAATGAGAGTAACAGACACTATTAGTTGTGAATTCCAAAGCTCAGAGCATGCTGAGTTTTTCTTCCTGTCTTGTAAAGCTTCAAGACAGCTTGGACGCTTCAAGTATGTAGTAATTTGAAGACATTAAGCTTTTTTATTTGGCTCTGTTTTAAAAAGGCTGCAGCCCAAGCACGATAGTTTGGCTGCAATTATATATTGCTTAGTTTTATGGCTCTGCACACGTAGACTCTGGAGCTTATTCAGCCATGAGTAAATCCTAAAATGTACAGATCATTAGAGGAAGTATTGAACCATTTACTTGTAGAATGGGTATAGATTAACTGGGAATGGATAGTACTTTTTAAAACAAAAAACAAAAAAACACCATCAACTGGAATGCTTAATTGTCTCTTTTTGAGTAGGGGGGAAATACCTAATTTTGGATCATGAAGACCTCCTTCAAGTTTTTGAAATAACTTGCACATAATAGCTAATTATGCTTAATATTTATACTGTATCAAACATCCTCCAGATATATTATAATAATAATAAAGATAATAATTTTATTTACCGTATAATAAAATAATTTTATTTATTTATTTCAGTCATTTCTTCCCCCCAAGAAATTGGTGAAGTAGATTTGTGTTAAAGGCATACCATGGAGATTCAAACGTGACAAAGTCTGAATCAAATTGGAAAGTCGAGATTTAATTTCAATCGATTTATCATTTGATTTAATAAAATGTCTGACTCTCACGGAAAAGCATTAAATGCCTGCAGCTGGTTCCTTTTTTTTTCTCCCTCCTTCAAAGGAACAAATGTAACAGGAATGGTGGACCTTTTAGAGGACATTAATCCTGTTTCAGCCAGATAGTTGAAAGGCTTACGCTGCAATACATTTTGAAATATTTCCCCTGCACCTTTTAAAAGGCCAAAACAGCAGAGATGGAAAAGGACAACCCAGCAGCTTCCAAATTTCCAAAAAAGCTCCAGAGCCTCCAGAAAAGCTGGAGAACTAAAAGCTTCAGAACTAAAGAAGAAAGTTTAACTTAAAAGGAAAATATTCAATCCTAAATAAAAAGAAAAGTATCTTTTTCTGAACAAGCAGGCTGACTGGCAAAGTTCCGGGACTGAAACCTTAGATACTGTTTTTGCAACATTATTTTTTATAAAATAAAGTTTAAGGAGTATCTATGTTTGAATCATTATTTTGTGTGTAATGACAATGATAGAAAGAAATCCTGTTATATTTGAATGTGACATATACATTAGAAAGAAAAAGGATCGAACAGCCAAACTGCCGATGTCATCAGAGTGAAAATGGGAGTTCTGGGAATTTGCTTATGTAGCCCGTTGCTTCTGCGCCCTCCTCATTGAGCGGGTCACTGGTCTACAGCCCCAATCAGCCATAATGTTCCTAATCATCCCGCACCTGTCTGCATATTCGTGAATTTGAGGGTTTTTTTCTCTTGTAGTTGCTCTCTTTCTTTCTAATATGCATACACCCAGAATTCGTATTTCTAGTGTAATTAAGGATATATATATATATATATATCCTTGCACTTATGACTGTAGTAGCATCCCTATTGTTGAAAGAAAAATCTTCATCAGGGTCCAGTCCAAGCTGGGAATAAAAAAAATGGAGACTGTTTTAGAAAGAAAGTTGCAGTTTATTGAAGAGCAAAGCCAGACAGAAGCGCGGCTCTGGGAAAGCTGACCATATGTTTCTGGGAGTGGTGGTGATTTATGCCTTCTGGGACTCTTGACATTGTTTCCTGTTCCTGTCTGAGGCTTTGTATTTTCTGTGTCATATACTTTGAGTGTGAGTGTGCCCTTTTGGTATTCTGATGGTGGGTTAATCCTATTATGTCCCAAAGCTCATGTCTTTTAGAGTTTGGATGGAGTATGTAGATTTTAGGGGCCTTTGTCTTCCTAATCTCATCAGCTTCTAGCTTCCTGGCTCCAACCTTCCTGAATGGATTGTTACATGTGCATTTCTAAAAGCTGGTTTCTGCTGAGTTTCTGCTTGGGGCTATTAAGAAAAACTGGGCTTGCTTTTCTCCATTTAAGATCCTTTGGGGAAATATATTTTGCCTTTTTAATATTCCCCAAAATATTTCTTTCTCTGGATTCTTCCCACACTATGATCACAAGATCAAAATTTATACCTTTAGCAACCAGCCTGTATTTATGATGGTGGCAGGATCCCAACCACGTGATTCCTTTAAGAACTGCAGTGATTTGGGGTTGTTAAAACATGGTTTTAAAAAAGTTGTAAAATTGGGTGTAACTCACTCAACAAGCACCTTGCATAGCAACAGAAATTCTGATCCTAATTGTGCTCATCAAGTTGAGGACTACCTACAGTATATGCCCTAATTCAGTGTATTTTATGCAAAGACAGTTCTAATATCCCTATATTACAATATATTGAGAACCATTAAGAATGGTTCTTCTCAAGACATATGCTGCTGAATGCTACATCTAAAAGTATGTCCACCTATGTTGAGGGTAAATGTATGTAGCTGTCAAAATAATGTGATATGAAAATTCTACATGTGCTCACCAGTGCAAAAAGATAAAGCATTCCTGCTAAGTTTTGGACTGCTGCTTAACTAATCAAGTAATTAAATGTGTATCCCATCAAACTATGCAACTCAAATCTGTTTTCAAGAAAAGAACAAATTAATGTGCAGTAAAATCAAGATAAATAAGATTATCCATGGACCCCTAGGTTTTTTTCTGTTATCAATTTCTAGGTTTCTATGCTTCTAATAAAAGCAATGTCTTCTCTAATCAGATTAAGTCATGGCACTGTGAAGAACCCACCAAATCTTCAAGAATAATTAGGTTTTCACCTTGATATGGAATAATATTATGCCAGTCTAGCCTGGAGAAGGGGGAAAGTTGTTCCAGAGGGTGGAGGACCTAACCAAGAATCCTCATTCTGACTAATCTAACTTCCAATGCACTAAGGCAGGGGTGTCAACATCGCAACGTGTCGCAATGTATTGTGACTTTTTTTCCATTGTCGGCAATGGGGTGGGTGCGGTTTCGGCATGATGCATCCACCCCTGCAGTTTGACACCCCTGCACTAAGGAGCAATTACATCCCTAGTTAAGAGGAAAACATCTGATAGGATGGCTTTACTGCAGGTACTTAGGAACCAACCTGAATAAAAGCCAACTCAGAAAAGCAGAACCCACAATATAAATGCAATAAGGATAAAGCAGTTAATCACCTACTTTTATGCAAACAGATGCATTTGACCAATAGCAGGTTCTGAGTAAAATTAAAAGGCAAACAGCAGCTAAAGCTATACTGTGTCAAATAATTAGGGCTTCTCTGTAACCTTTCATTGCCATATAAATAAATAAATATGTACTGTATGCAATCCTGCAGGTTTTATATCTGATTGGTAAAGTTTGTGATTTTAACTTTTATTATAAACTCTCCCCAAGAGGGTTTTGTAACTGGGCAATATTTTTTTAAATTTACTTATAATATGTATATGATAGGTAATTATACACTTTTGTCGGTTCTCATAGCCTCTGTGTGTGTGTGTGTGTATGTGTTTGCACGTTGGAAAGTGTATGAAAATGGGAATTGCTGCAAGACCAGCGTTAATTGAAAATATATATTCCAAGTGAGAAACGGCCTATTTTTCTAATAGACTTGGACATTATTACTGAAATACTGGCAAATTCACGCATCAGTATAAATTGTGCAACTGCATCTGTCAACAGGCACCTAAAGCAATAATAAAGAGAGAATGCCTGCTCATAAATATCCAATATCCTAATTATCAGAGCTTGACTTAACCAATGGCGGGGTAATAAAAAAAAATCAAGTTTTCTTTCCCGTGAAAAATGTACCTTTTATTCCTGGAAAACTGACTGCAGTGTCACTCCTATTGTTTGATAGGAGAACATGAAGCGTATTGTCAAAAATATGGTTGGGGAATATGAAGCCACTAAATATTTCATCAGGCTGGCAACACAGTTGGCAGAAAAAACAAAAGAACCTTAAATCTATCAGGTTGTCCCTTTTTATCTCCCAAAACCCTTTTAACTATATCAAAATGCAAGTTGTAGTTAGGTGAGCCAGCCACTTCTGAATGCACTACGATATAAAGCATATCCTGAATAATATAAAGGGTTTTGAAGGGGATGTGAAAATACTGCTGCAATAGATCTCTGAGATAGGTGAAATACAGGTAGTTCTTGACTTACAACCACACTTGAGACTGGAACTTCTGTTACTAAGTGATCTAATCATTAAGTGAGTCACCACATTCGTTGAGCAAATCCAACTTCCCCCTTTAACTTAGTTTGTCAGAAGCCAGCTGGGAAGGTCACCAATGGTGATCAATGATCATTGGGAGACTTCAACCATTGTAATTATAAGCCAGTTGGCCAGTTCATGACCCCATGTCTGCAGTTGTAAGTCAAGAACTACCTGTAAACTTGTGCTTATAGAGTTTAGAGTAGATTAAAACAATATAATTGGGAGGGACCTTAGGCATCACTGCAGAGATACATAAATCTTTCTCTTTATATTTTTGTGAAGTCTGCAGTTCAACCTTCGGGTTTTTTAAGTGATACTCAGCAGGTGAAGTAAAACATTTGCTTCTTGCCTAAGGTGGACTAGATGAGATCATCACAGTGGTGGGATTCAAATACATGAACAACCAGTTCTCTGCATGGACGCTGCTTCTGGAAACCTGTTCTCAGCCTGGGAGGCCTCCTCTGGGCCTCCAACGCCCAGAACGGACTTCAGGAAGTGATGTCCACACACTTCCGGTGGGCCATTCAGGGCCTGGGAGGCCTCCTCCAGGTCTCTGAAGCCCAGAACGGACTTTTGGAAGTGGCACTTCTGGAGAGTTGTTCTGGGCCTTGTGTAAAAAGGGCTAGGGCTTGAGCCGGTTCGCCGAACTCAACAAAAAAATTAGCTACTGGTTCTGCCAAACCAGTGCGAACTGGCTGAATCCCACCACTGGATCATCATGCAAAATTCTTAGGAATCTGAAGAATGACCCAACTTTTGTTTTTTCAAATATTTAACTTTTGAATCCCAAGCTGGCATACAGTATAGTCTGATGGAATATAGTTTCAGTAGTACAACAATATGTACAAATGATATAAATCAGTGTTTCTCAGCATTAACCACTTTAAGCATGGCTGGCTGGGGAATTCTGGGAGTTGAAGTCCAAACCTCTAAAAGTGGCTAAGGTTGAGAAACACTGGTATAAATTGACTTCTGACTGTGCAGAATGTTTGCTCTCCTTTACACTTCCCTGCAGGCTTGGTAATTCTCTCAAACTGAAGACTGAAGTTGGGAACAATAAAACTTCAGTATAATTAACATTTTAGAGAGCCAACTAATTAAAACATGATTTTGCTATACTTATGAAATTATCTATTGGGAGAAGGGCTAGTTTAGCTTCTGCCAGGAAGAAATTCCATTATCTTGATAGAGACAGAGAAAAAGCTCTCTCTTACACTACTGCCAAGTTAATCTACAACAGAAAGTAAATTTTCAGAGAGGATACAGTAGACACTTTGGGGTAGGTTCACATGAGGAGTGGTCTTTCTAGTAGCTTGACTCTACAGCATTTAGGGTTTTATTCTTAGGAACCAACCTTTCAAATTGGAATTTGAAGCTAATATAAACACCCATTAAGTTAATATAAAGCCTATATGAAATTAGGCTCAAAATTCAAATTGGAGCTGCAGTTTCTGAACGCTGAACACTCTTCACAGGTAGGCTCACACAAGAGTAAATAAAGTGTGTGCAATAAATTGCGACATAAAACGTTTGATGCTCAGAACAGTTTGCCCAGAATTAAACCCACATCAAAACCTGATAGATCAGTGTATCACTTCTGACACAGCACAAGATTAAACACTACAGATGCTATGCACCGGAAATAAGTTGGGGATATTTTTTTTCAGTCAACATAGTTGGCCTCATTTCTAGAATATCAAATTAAATTCACTACACAGCTTGTGTGATTGGAGCTGCCTAATACAATGGTGTAGTGATTCATTGCCACACAGTTGGGCTGGCTCACATCTGTAATTTGCAGCAAGATTGATAGAGATTGTGGGGAATCTAAAGATAAACTCCCAAAAGACAAACTTTCCCCAGACAAAGCCCTAAGTAGAAAATGTCCAGAATACAAAGAATCTATACTGGTTCTATGAAATCATAGAGCAGATTCCACTAATTGAGTAATTTGAGATTGAGGGTGGAGGCTCGTTCTCTGAGCTTGTAGGTTGGTTTCCAAACATTTCATTACCAGGCTAGGTAACATCTTCAGTGGAGTTAGAGGGGGTGTCATTGTTCCTCTGTTTATAAGGGCTTCACTGTTTATAAGGGCTTCACTGACCACATGAAGCCCTTATAAACAGAAAGAACAGTGACACTGACATGCCCTATACCAGGGGTAGGCAACCTCGGCTCTTTTATGACTCATGGACTTCAACTCCCAGAATTCCTGAGTCAGTCCATGAGTCATAAAAGAGCCAAGGTTGCCTACCCCTGCCCCATACTCAGCTGAAGGCATTACCTAGCCTGGTAATGAAACATTCAGAAACCAGCCCACAAGCACAGTGAATGAACCTCCACCCTCATCTTACACCTGAACTACAGATATTCACCATCATCGCTAATTTTAGATTGTTAGGGCAGGGGAAGCAGAGATATGGTAGCTACCTTTTTTAGCCTCCTCCTTTTCTTTCCATTGATCCAGAGTTTCTTTCAAAGCTCTGGGAACAACTCAAAGGCCATAATTAGAAACAGCTTCCTGTGGCAGCCCAGAGAAAAAGGCGCACTTAAGATTTCTGCTTTGCAGGCTAATCTGCAAATATTTCTATAGTGTGGCTTTGCTGTGACCTTTCTGAAAAGTTTGGCTTGGGAAAGACAGGCGCTGAACTGTTAATTTTGGGCTACCCCTGAAATGCTTTTTTAAAATACTTGTTGTAGTTGGAGGATATGTTAAGCGAAAAATGGAATACAGAAGTCAAGAAGTGACACCGTGAGGGTTGATGTGTCTGCTTTTTGCATTCCTTGGGCCCGAAGCTATAAATATTCATGATGGTATTCATTAATAACTTATAGTGGCATTGGGCAGCCTCAATATGAAACCTGAAAGAATCATAAGCTTTGTTAAATAGACTTGGCTGTATGATATTTTACTGAATTGGAAAATGAGGTGTGAAATGCTTTACCAGAATACGCCATGTGTGCTTTCCATTATGTGGATGGAAGAGACACAATAAATCCAGAAAAGCAATCATTTGCAGAATTCTAGTTATGCAACTAACTAGGGTTTTTTCCCCCTTTTCTCATCTGGAGATTGGATTCTAATTATTTTGCCAATACAAAACAAATTATTTCAAGGAGAGAAATCAATCCTGCTTTACTAGTAGGATTCTTCAAATTTAAAGGCTGCATTTTTTGGTTCAACTTCCTTGAAAGTACTCAATTAACCTCCAAAGAGTTATTTATTTCATAGTTATAGATAAATTAGCTGCATTTATCAAGATGAAGCCCTAGCAAATGCAATTGATCTAATTGTTGATCTGATTCTATAAAGAGTGAAAGAAGGCACTCAATTTTAATGAAAATTATAGGACTCTTTTATATGCATAGCTCACTGTTCAACTTTTCATGTTGGTCTGTCTGAGTTGGTAGCATTAGCTGCCCTGTGAATGACAGAGAATGAATTAATCAATTTCTATTAATGTTCACACTTTGCTTAAATTTCATTTGTCTCTGGCAGGTGTGCAGAGCAGAACACAGGGTTTTTTATGTTTTTCTATGGTTATCTTTGCACTGGAACTAGTTGTGAAGATATGGCTGAAATTTATTGTCTTTCTATTATGACACTATTTTTAATGAAAATCTTTTGATACAATGTTATTTTTGTTCTGGTTGTAGTTGAGATAGCAACTTGTCATTTTAAATCCTGGCGTGCTTATTAAGTTTTGTTGAAGAAGTCCACAATGGGCTTATGCACTGTGTTATCCCATAAATTATGCTTTATAGACCTCAGAGTCTGGATTCACACAAAACTAAGTCAAAAATGAACTAATTGCATTCTGTCTTAATATGTGTCTGAGTGTGTCATGTCCTCATTTTGCTTTTCTCTTCTAGAAATGTAATAAATATCCCCTTATCTAACTGAAATTCCATACAATGCTCACAGTAATTGTATATCAGCCTCCTTCATCTGGATGCCCCCTAAACATGTTGAAAGCACAACCCTCAGAATTTCTAGCCAGCATTTTGAATTATGGTCTTGGTGGCCCAAAAATATTTCAGTTACAAAAAGGAATCATTTAATGCTACATCTATGAACAGGAGGAATCTTTATGTGAATGCCAAGCTCAAATACTTTCCTCTTCTGGTTTTATGGCTAAACAAGAACCAGAAATCATGGTTTAAAATATACTGTACATTTTTAGACAAGAGAAGAGAAGGACAAGGGGTGACATGATAGCAGTGTTCCAATATCTCAGGGGCTGCCACAAAGAAGAGGGAGTCAAGCTATTCTCCAAAGCACCTGAAGGCAGGACAAGAAGCAACGGATGGAAACTAACCAAAGAGAGAAGCAACCTAGAACTAAGGAGAAATTTCCTGATAGTGAGAACAATTAATCAGTGGAACAACCTACCTCCCTCCAGAAGCTGTGAATGCTCCAACACTGGAAGTTTTTAAAAAGAGACTGGAGAACCATTTGTCTGAAATGGTATAGTTTTCCTGCCTGAGCAGGGAGTTGGGCTAGATGACCTCCAAGGTCCCTTCCAACTTTATTATTATTATAAGCCCAGCAAAACAAGTTATTTTTTTTTGCTTTTTAAAGCAATTGACTAAAGCAAATGATTCACATAGCCAGGAATGTGATACAGTAAAATTAAATTTTAGTTTGAAGCAGTGATGAGTTTGCAGAGGGCTGAATGGCCAAGGCCTTAATTTTCTTTTGTTCCAATGTTTTGCCAGCAGCTGCGACTGGCATCTTCAGAGGCCAAGTGAGCTGCTTTGTGTTGTACCTCCTGGAAACTCGCAGGCTGTCTGGGTTCTTGTATTTGAACCTAGCAGGCTAATCTCCAATCCATCGATGTCATGGCAATTCAAAGAAGCTAATTCCCGATTGGCCCCAATTAGTCCCTTTTGAAGAAATTCCAAGAGTATTGGTTCCTGATTGGTCTGTCTATGAGCCAAGTTGCTGATTGGTTCCTTGTTCCTAGGTGGCGTTCTGATTGATTTATTTTGGAGAATTCTAAGACAGCTGGTTCCTGATCACTGTTCTGAGTCAAGATACTGCTAAATGCTCTTCCTGGTGAGGCTGCTGCAGATAATCCAATTAGCTGCTGGCAAAATGTGAGCAGAAACAAAAACTAGACCATGGCCATCCAGCCTGAAAGCCCACCATTGCTTCACTGATGTTAGCCACAAAAGCCTGCACAAGTATAAATTCTAGTTTATTTGTCTGTCAAAGCTATATTGGAGCTAGGTGGGAAGAAGGAATGCAGAAACCCACAATGGAATTCTTTTGCCAGAGGGTTTGAATTTCTCATAAAAGTCACCTTATAAGGGAATAAAAATTTAATAAACAAAGGCATGCAAATGGTTGGGATATGCACTGTTTGATTTTGCTAGCTAAAGAAGTCTATGCATGGGTGAGTAAGTAGGAGCTTAGAGTTACAGGCAGACCAGGAGCTCTATTGATATATATATCTCTTGGGCTAATTTCAGAGGTTCCCTGAAGCCAAAAAAATCAGATTTCTAGTTATTCTTTCCCTTTCTGAACCTCTGCATGGGGAAGAAGAAAGACAGAGAAGGCAATGGGAGGAAACATGCCTGATCTTATTTTTATCTCTGGGCAATGGCTAAATGGACTGGGTGGGGTTACTCCAACATCACAACCCCTTTCATGGACAGACCACTATCTCCTGCGGCTGAGCCTCCGTCACGTCACCCCCCGCTGTCAGGAGGTGGAACCGACCAGGTGGTTCCGCCCCAGGCGCCTGATGGACCCAGATAAATTCCAGATGGCGCTTGGACCGATTCCCACCTCCCTCTCCCACAACCCGGTCGAGTCCTTAGTTAATGCCTGGCAACAGGCTGCTTCGGAGGCTCTCGACCGCGTTGTCCCTTTGCGGCCTCTGACCCGGCGCAAGTCCCGACTCGCTCCTTGGTTCTCCAAGGACCTGCGGGAGATGAAACGCCAGAGAAGGGGCCTAGAGAGCATTTGGAGAACCAGTCGGTCTGAGTCTGACCGAACACAGTTAAGATCCTTTTCTAGATCTTATCTTGTTGCAATGAGGGTGGCAAAGCGCACCTACTTCACCACCCTCATTGCGTCCGCAGATAACCGCCCAGCCGCCCTATTTAGAGTGGTCCGCTCCCTTTTAAATCAACAGACGGGAGAGGACCCCCTACATGGACGGGCTGAGGAATTTAGTAAATATCTGGTGGACAAAATTGCTCAGATTCGGGCTGGTCTGGACTCTGACTGGGCAGTATCTGACGAGAGGAAAACGATGAATTTGGCCGAGTACATTTGGGAAGAGTTCGATCCTGTGACTCCAGATGAAGTGGACAAGATCATTGGGAAACTAAATGCCGCCACATGTTTGTTGGACCCGTGTCCCTCCTGGCTAGTCTATGCATCTCGGGAGGTTACATGAGGCTGGCTCCTAGCAGTTATCAATGCCTCACTGAGTGAGGGGTACTTCCCTGCCGCCTTGAAAGAGGCGGTGGTAAGGCCCCTCCTCAAGAAACCGGCATTGGACCCAGCTGTTTTAAACAACTTCCGTCCTGTCTCCAACCTTCGCTTCCTTGCGAAGGTCGTTGAGAGCGTGGTGGCACGACAGCTCCCTTTCAACCTGGAGGAAGCTAAATATCTAGATCCGTACCAATCGGGTTTCAGACCCGGGCATAGCACGGAGACGGCATTGGTCGCACTGGTGAATGATCTCTGGCG
This sequence comes from Vipera berus, assembly GCF_964194415.1. Lineage (NCBI taxonomy): Eukaryota > Metazoa > Chordata > Lepidosauria > Squamata > Viperidae > Vipera > Vipera berus. Next base: position 136,589,838 of record NC_138202.1, read on the forward strand.
GGCCCGAGATAGAGGTTATTCCTCTGTCCTGGTCCTATTAGATCTCTCAGTGGCTTTTGATACCATCGACCACGGTATCTTACTGCGTCGCCTTGAGGGGCTGGGAGTGGGAGGCACCATTCTGCGGTGGTTCTCCTCCTACCTCTCGGACCGTTCGCAGACGGTGTTGGCAGGAGGGCAGAGGTCAAGCCCTAGGCCTCTTAGTTGTGGAGTGCCTCAGGGATCGGTGCTCTCGCCCCTCCTGTTCAACATCTATATGAAGCCGCTGGGAGAGATCATCCGTGGCTTCGGGGTGAAATATCATCAATATGCTGATGATACCCAGCTATTCATCTCCACCCCGAACCAACCCAGTGATGCCCTCGATGTGATGTCCCGTTGCCTGGAAGCGGTACAGATTTGGATGGGAGAAAACAGGCTTCGACTCAACCCGGCCAAGACTGAGTGGCTGTACATACCGTCATCTCGTTTAGTCCAAGAGGTTCCATCTTTGACTATAGGAGGAGAGATGTTGCCTCCCATTGATAGAGCACGCAATCTGGGCATCCTCCTAGATTCACGTCTCAGTTTTGAAGATCATATTGGAGTCGTGGCTAGGGGGGCATTTGCACAGATTCGCCTTATATACCAATTGCACCCCTTTTTGGACCGAGATGCCCTACGTACAGTCACCCACGCACTCGTTACCTCCCGTATAGATTACTGTAATGCTCTCTACATGGGGCTGCCCTTGAAGACCACCCGGAGGCTTCAGCTAGTGCAGAATGCAGCTGCATGGGTTGTGATGGGAGCACCCCGATACTCCCATATTACACCCCTCCTGCGTGAGCTACATTGGCTACCAGTTGCCCTCCGGGTGAGATTTAAGGTGCTGGTACTTACCTTTAAAGCCCTACATGGCTTAGGCCCGGGATACTTGCAGGACCATCTGCTGCCGGGAACAAATTCCCATCGTCCAGTACGCTCACACAGAGAAGGCCTCCTCAGGGTACCGTCAGCTAGGCAATGTCGGCTGGCGACCCCCAGGGGGAGGGCCTTCTCTGTGGGAGCGCCAGCCCTATGGAATCAGCTCCCCCCTGAGCTTCGGATGGCCCAAAATCTCCAATCCTTTTGCCGCGGCCTCAAAACTCTCCTTTTTCCACCAGGCTGACCTGGACTGACAGGCATTTTAATTAATTATATTTAGAATTTTTAATTTATTTTATAGTTTTTAATTTTAATTTATTGCACAGATGTTTTTAATTTTATTTTTATCTTGATTTCTGTACTTATTATATGTTTTGTTGTTAGCCGCCCTGAGTCCTTCGGGAGATAGGGCGGGATATAAATCCCATCAATAAATAAATAAATAAAATGTCACAAATGGGGATGTGGGCCCCAATAAGATGATGTTTGTCAGGAAAAATGGGAAGAAAGAACATTATACATACCACCAAAACAAATAAATAAAAGAAACATTGCTCACACCAAAACTAGTGAAAACGTACTGGGGCGTTTGGTGTTAGAGAAATTTGAAATAATTTTGGATAATTATGGGAAACAGTGTCTTCATTTCATCTCATGCTGAGTCCAATCATGGGCTTAGCAAAAAATGCCAGAAAAAGAGGGAGGGAGGGAGGGAGGGAGGGAGAGAAAAGAGAGAGAGAGAGAGAGAGAGAGAGAGAGAGAGAGAGAGAGAGAGAGAGAGAGAGAGAGAGAGAGAGAGAGAGAGAGATGCTTATTCAAATACAATCAAAATTAGCGAAGTTTATAGCCTCTCGTGGTTTGGCGGTACAGCTCCCTACAATCCTTTGGTTTATGGTTGAAGGTTGTTGGTGCTGCAATCCCTAATCTCTGGGGGGTTTTAAAAAATTTTAAAAAATTTTTTACCCTTGCATTAAACTGATTAAAACTTACAGTCTTTTCCTCTCCAGATTCTACACAAAATAAGGCAAAAAAAATACATTTTAAATAATAATAGTATCTGCCATTAAAGCATTGAGCTGTAGATGACTAACTGCTACAGCTGCAAAGTTATGTGGTTGTAGTTATCATAAAAATGAAGAGATTATAATATGAATCATTTATAACAGCAGCAAGGAGTATATTACTTGATTTGGTCATAATACTGCCTAAGAGATACACTGCATGCATGCATATACTGTAATACATGTTCATTCACAGGTCAGACTTATATTTATAAATGAGTTTTCAGCTTTCCTCTGAGAAGTGAAAGAGTTTTGGACATGCATAAAAAGTATCTTGTCCACTGCCCTCCACGCCCCCCCCCCCGAAAAAAACCTTGGGACTAATTTGTGTTTTTTTCTTTAAGATGGGTTATTTCATTCCCAGTTATTTTTGCCTCCACTTAATGCCTTTCTCTGCCAAAGTCTTCCCCCTGAGTAGAAATGCAGATTTAATTGTATCTGTTGTGTAGCCAGTTCTTTGCAGGCATTGAGCGAGATGGCTTTACTGAAGGTCAGAACATAACAGAAGCAACAAAGTAGCTGCTGCACAGTTATTTATATGGTTGGCCAATAGGCAGCGACCAATAGATTTAAAGCAGTGGTTTCTGCCCAAAGACCTACTTAGCCGGCTGGAGACAACCAGTCTGGGCCTGCCCAGCAACCATTACAAGCATACAGGTGAACTAAGCACTTAGCAATTGAACTCAGCAATTAGCAAGCAGTATACATAAGCAAACACTTACAGCATGTAAAAGGCCAATACATTACACCCCTTCCCCCTGGATGGTACAAACATTCATTTGGTTACAAAATCTTGTAGGTATTTGGGGGGTCTTTGGGCTCGTTCAAACATTGGGGGGTTGGCAGAATCTCCCGGTCTACCGGTTCACCTGCCATGTTGGGTAGACCCAGGCTCTGTGGTTCAGTGGAGTCAAAACAACTTGAGTCCCTTTGGCTGGCCTGTTCCGGTCAGCCCAACCCAAAGTCTAACAGTGCTGTGCAGTTGGCAGGGCTGCTGCTGGGTGTTGGATGACTGTCCGGCCCCTATGGTCTGGTCGGGGGAAGCACTTTTACGGCCCTGTCCCCATTCTTTTTTGCACAAAATGTCTCAGAGCATACGAACTGCTCTGCTGGAGTGTGAGGTTGTGGGCTCCAGGTCTGCTCCCCTTGTGAGTCCTGAGCCAATGACTGCTCCATTAGTTGCTGGTGCAAATGATTGACATGTCAGCAAATGACTTGCCCATCTTCCAGGACCACCTTGTAGGAGAGTGGTTCTGACACTTTAACAACTTTCGCTGGCACCCACAACTGCCCTTGCCCATAGTTCTGGGTCCAAACCCGGTCCCCCATCTGTAAATTCCTAGGTGCCTTTGGATGTGACATGTCGGAGGCTACTCTATCAGGGTGAAGTCTGTACAGTTTTGTTATTAGTCTCTTGCCCCAGCACAGCTCTGAGGGGCTTTTGCCTGTAGCCATATAAGGCATCGTATGCTGGCGTAACAAGAAGTCAGCAAGTCTGTGGTGCCAGTCCCCTATAGTAATGCATTTAAGGGACTCTTTGGTTGTTGCATCTAGTCATGCCGGCCACATGACCATGGAGACATCCTTGGACAAGCGCTGGTTCTTCGGCTTTGAAACGGAGATGAGCACCGGCCCCTAGAGTTGGAAACGACTAGCACGCATGTGCGGGGGAACCTTTACCTTGGTTGTGTGAACCATCGTGCTGCTGGTTTCAGTGTGGGCTCTGGGATGGATCCTCAGGGCAGGGTGGTCTCCAACGTGGCTTGCTAGGCAGACTGAGGGGGGAACACTGTTCCCTACAAGGCTCTGTGCTGGTTTCACCCCCTAGTGTCTTCAGGCTCTTATGATGAAGCAGCACATCCCATCCTCGTCGTCAGTGTTGTGTAGCCAGTTCTTTGCAGGCATTAAGTGAGATGGGAGGTTCAAACAGCAACAGGCTTTATTGAAGGTCAGAACATAACAGAAGCAACAAAGGAGCTGCTGTGCAGCTATTTATATGGTTGGCCAATAGGAAGCAACCAATAGGTTTAAAGCAGTGGTTTTCCACCCAAAGACCTACTTAGCTGGCTGGAGACAACCAGTCTGGGCTGGCCCAGCAACCACTACAAGCATACAGGTGAACTAAGCAAACACTTACAGCATGTAAAAAGCCAATACATTACACCATCCACTGTTAGTATCCAGCTGAGATAATTTTGTTTGGTGAGACTGTACAACAGATATTGTTAACAGATATTGTTATCAATATGAACTGTGCAGTTACCTATTTTTATTTGTACAGGTAATCCTAGACTCAGTGCTTTTTTTGTAAAAGAAAAAGGTGCCGGAACTCACACATGTCATACAACCCGCCTTGCCTACCCTACAAGGTTCCATCCAAAAAAGGTGCCGGAACTCCGTTCTGAGCATTCTATGAGAAAAAAAGCCCTGCCTAGACTTATGACTGGTGACTTAGCAGCTGAAGTTACAAGTCCCCCCCAAAAAAGGTACGACAACCCAATCTGAAAATTGCATTCACTGCAGCACCTCTATGGTCATTTGGCCTTACGACTAACCACAGAGATGCTAAAGTGTCCACCTTGCCTATTTACCCCCTCATCCTGATTCGCTGGCCCCCATAGGTACTGGGCCTGCTTTGCCACTCCACTGTGTTCCAGACACTCCTCCCCAACCACCATCATTGATTGCTCACTTACCTTTCAAAGATCTCAGACAGACTGGTCTGTTGCTTGAGCTATGTGGCCTAATTCCACAAGTGGCTATCTTTTTTGGAGTGAAAAATAACATTGCAAAGCTCTCAGTTTTCTTTTCTTTGCTGAAGGAAGCCAGAAATTGATTTTATTTTATTTTTGTCTGTCTCTGTAGATAGATTGTGTTTAAAGCATGTTATGGATGAGGTACATGTTTTACCTGAGAAGAATTGAGAGTGATTTAAAAATTACAGGCTAAAAAAGTGATATGGAAAAAGATGCTGCACTGGACACACCCAAGACACTGGCTGATGTGTTACCAAGAGAGCAACCTGGATAATTTTCCTATATTAGTTTTACAAAAGAACCTTGTTAAAGCTTTGAAGGGTTTTTGTGAAAAGTGACAAAGAAAAATAATGGAAAGAAATCAAATTCTAGGATATTATATGAAGTGACCAAAGATCAAGGTTGTTAAGGTAAAGGAAGGAATATAAAGTTGGTTAATTTGATCAAAGTTCAAATAGTTGTGTTATCATCTCTGGTAGCCCTTAATGGACTTTTGCTGACATCTGGATTGAAAAGACGAGACTTTTAGGATTTATTTATAGAGAAGAGATGAAATTGTTTGTTCCATTTTTATTTTTTTATTTTTTTATTTTAATTCCATTTATATCCCGCCCTTCTCCGAAGACTCAGGGCGGCTTACAAGCTTAGCAGTAGCCTTCATTCTATGTATATGCCTGCTTATTAGGGCTTTCACACACACACACCCAAGCGGCATTATTACAAAGTCAGCTTAATTGCCCCCAACAATCTGGGTCCTCATTTTACCTACCTCGGAAGGATGGAAGGCTGAGTCAACCTTGAGCCTGGTGGGATGCGAACCTGCACTAATTGCAGGCAGCTGGTGTTACTTAAGGAGGCATCAGCCCACTGCTCCACCAAGGCTTTAAGAGTTTACTGATAGTTAGAAAAATTGTTTATACTTGTGATCAAAAGGCAAATCATTTCTTTAAAATGTATTTTCTTTGTCTTTACTACATTCCTATGTTTATTTTTTATTTTTTCTGCACCTTCTATTTTTTTCTTTTTTTTACTTTATATTAATTTTTAAAATCACAATTATAATTTTTAATAAAATTACTATTTAGAAAAGTAGCCAGAAAGGTAGTCCCCTATTGTAAACCTTAAGGAATGCTGTTGTAAAATAATTTCCTAGCTTGTCTACTATCTATTTGAACTATGTGTCATGAGTGGATAAATAAAAATAGCCCCAGACAGAAGTCTGATTCAAAGCTGAATGTGGAAAAAATGCATTAGTTCTCCTGATTTCATCCTGCATAGATGAGCTGCATAAATACTAAATCAGTCACAAAGGGGATACATTGAAACAGGATTTACTATTTTGGTTCAAGCCTTTTGAACTGTTCTTTGCATTTATTTCCAAATTTAAGACTATGAAAACTGATGCACTGAATTAATATCTAATGTTTTAATAATTTAATTTAATAATTTGATTTCTATACCGCCCTTCTCCCGAAGGACTCAGGGCGGTGAACAGGGCAATACACAATAAAAATCAGATACAAAAATTAAAAAACCATTAAAAACCATTAAACATCATGCCCATAAAATCAATACATATTAAGTTAAAAACTAATTATAAAAACCCAACCCCATCCCGTCAGACCAGGCCAGCTTGTTCGAAAAAGAATGTTTTAAGATCGCGCCGGAAGGAGCGAAGGTCGGGGGCCGTCCGGAGCTCAACCGGTAAGCTGTTCCAAAGGTCTGGCGCGCCCACAGAGAACGCTCTCCCCCTGGGGGTCACCAATCGGCATTCTTTGATTGGCGGCACCCTGAGGAGGCCCTCTCTGTGGGAGCGCACTGGACGGAGGGAAGTTGACGCCGGTCGCAGGTGTTGCCGTAGGTAATCCGGACCCATGCCATGAAGGGCTTTGTACGTCATAACTAACACCTTGAACCTCACCCGGAGAGCAACCGGTAGCCAATGCAGCTCACGGAGCAGAGGTGTAACATGGGAGTATCGGGAAACTCCCAAGACGACTCGCGCGGCTGCATTCTGCACCAGCTGGAGTCTCCGGGTGGACCTCAAGGGCAGCCCCATGTAGAGAGCATTACAGTAGTCTAGACGAGAGGTCACGAGCGCATGAGTGACTGTGCGCAAGGCATCCCGGTCTAGATAGGGCCGCAACTGGCGCACCAGGCGAACCTGGGCAAAGGCCCCCCTAGTCACAGCTCCAATATGCTCTTCCAAAGAGAGCTGTGAATTTTCCACTAATGGTGATTTTTTTTCCTCTCCTTAAAATACAACCGTATTATAAACAATGCTTTTTCATTATTTGCTGGTTTGTAAATTCAAATGGATTTATACAAATTGTATATGATTATGTGGTGGTGTTTTTTTTTTGTTCGTTTGTTTTAGAAAGAGAGCTTTCACTAATTTCTTGCATACAAACGTAGTTTGTGGATTAAATAAAGATGAGGGTTCCCTTATTTATATACAGATTCATGGGAATGAAAGTGGTATGCTTCCTGGATATTGAGAATGGTTTCATTCCAGTGTTTCTCAACCTCGGCTGCTTTAAAATGCGTGGATTTCAACTTTCAGAACTCACCAGCTAACCCTGTTGCCTAGGGCAGGGGTAGGCAACCTTGGCTCTTTTATGACTCGTGGACTTCAACTCCCAGAATTCCTGAGCCAGCCAGCCAGGTTGCCTACCCCTGAGTATTCTGGGAGATGAAGTCCACACAGGTTCAAGTTGCCAAGATTGAGAAACACTGGTTTGCTTCCATATTCTTCCAGAATATTGTTTTCTATAGGAAAATTCCTTCCTTCCTTCCTTCCTTCCTTACTTACTTACTTACTTACTTACTTACTTACTTACTTACTTACTTACTTCCTCTTAATCTTAATCTTTTTCTTCTCTCTCTCTCTCTCTCTCAACAGAAGGTGGCAGCAATGTACATAATTAGCCAAAGAAAAATAATGATGAAATACCATTACATTTCTCAGGGAAAAACTGGCAAGTTTTTACAATCTTTACCTTTTAATCCTGAAAGTTAATGTTGGCAAAACTGTCTGAACTGAGTTTGCTTAATGCACTTACAGTTCCTCTTAATCATCAGTTTGCTTTGTGTAACTTTTTTTAAAGTATACAGCCTTGATAAAAAATTATATCCAAACTCAGGATTAGAGACTTTGTTTTATTACGAAAATAGGCTTTACAGCAAATGATTTTTTTAAGCCACTTGATCAATTTTTCCTTTTACCTGAAAGTAAACCCCAAATGAAATGAAGTTCAGTAGAGTATTAAACTAACATAAGATTAACTGGACTAGTAACAAAAGCAGGAAATGATGGGAAAGCTCTTTAGCGTTACTGCCCAATTGCTCTTCCTTGAATCCTCTGCTAATTTAGAATTGGCAAACAAAAAGTGAAACATAGCAGCATTTCAAGGGAAGCTGCACTAGCAGGTAGCTAAATGAGTTGCCCACCCACTGTCAGCAGTAGTACATAATGTGGTTTGAAACCCATGCTGTGTGAAAGCAGACAGATATAAAAATGCAAGGACAATGAAAACCACAGCAGAAGAAACTTAGAAATTGTCATTGACTACCACACTGTGTTGCAATGTATGGCAGTGAAAGTTGGACCATAAAAAAGGCTGAGCACCAAAGAATTGAGGCCTTTGAACTATGGTGCTGGAGAAGACTCCTGCGAGTCCCTTGGACTGCAAGGCGATCAAACCGGTCAGTCCTAGAGGAGATCAACCCTGACTGTTCTTTAGAAGGCCAGATCCTGAAGCTAAAACTCAAATACTTTGGCCATCTAATGAGAAGGAAGGACTCACTGGAGAAGAGCCTAATGCTGAGAAAGATTGAGGGCAAGAGAAGAAGGGGACGACAGAGAATGAGGTGGCTGGATGGAGTCACTGAAGCGGTAGGCGTGAGCTTAAATGGACTCCAGAAGATGGTAGAGGACAGGAAGGCCTGGAGGAACGTTGTCCATAGGGTCGCGATGGGTCAGACACAACTTCGCAGCTAACAACAACCACACTGTGGGAAATAGTTTGCCTTGGAAGACCACTTGCCAATGGTAAAATCAATAGAGAGGAAGTTAAGTAAGCTCTCTTGAAAGGAAATCCAAAATCTTGTCCCAGGGTCTTGTCGAAAATATTTCAGAGGTTGGCAGGATGTAGAGAAATCCTTCTTTTCTGGCATGAGTGTGAAATTATTGTACACAGATTGTTCTGAATTTGTAAACTCAAATCAAAAGGTGGGGAAGAAACTCCAACTGATCAAAATAAAAAGTTTCAATTTAAAGGCTCATTCCCTTTCTGTGAGGATTTTAAAAAATATATAGCTTGCTTTCCTTCCTTCCTCCCTCCCTCCCTCCCGCTTTCTTTCTTTCCTTCTTTTTTCTTTCTCCTTTTCTTTTTTTCTTTCCTCAGCATTATGTCAGTTTGACACTTTGAAATAGGAGCAGCAGAAGAAACATCCAAATAATTTGAGCGCAACCATCTAAGCTATAAGAAAAGACAGCATTGTGGACAAAGTAATCAATGTGTCAAAAGCACATATCTGATGCACCAGCCACTGTTGTCCATAATTTTCTTTTTCCACCATATATGCCAAGCCTTCAAGACAGACAATGGTTGGGTTTACTTATATTGTAAAAATAAAAAACAACTAAGAGTGCATGAAAATTTTAGCTTTGTCTCTAAAGATTGCATTTGTCTATAAGGCTTGGATTAATAAATATATCTTAAAATCCCTCATAAGTTTTTCTGAGGATGGGATTGTGCATATCAACCTTGCTCCATATCCATCGTCCCACCACAAAAGCCTCCTGACCTTCATGCATTGAACAGCTAAAATGGTGTGCATTCCTTTAAAATGATGCTGGGTTGAATTTTTAGAACCAACAGCTTCAACTGTTAGATTGGTTAGGCTAAATGTTTACTACCTTTACATCTGATCTTTCAAGAGTTAAAGGAATTGTATATGGCACTCTTCCCTATGCCAATCACAACATTTTTCCATTGCAGCATTAGTCTTTTGGAATGTCCTTCCGTCCCACCTTCCCAGTATACAGATGGCCATACCAGTTGGCCTTAGAAAAGCCTTAAAAACTTGCATCTATCCTTAGACAGTAAGGCTAGGATGATGGAGCTTGCTCCCAGGAGGGGAAGGAAGCATGTCTGGGTTCCTGAATTAATTATTGTAGTTTTGATATCAACTATACAGTAGTTGTTTCTGCTGTTGGTTTATTTATCACATTTGCTCACTGTAACCAGAGTTGCAGTTGTTTAAGTTGGACTGTTTATCTCTTAAATCAATAAACAAGCTCATTCTAAAATAGGTTGGGATGACAGAGAGGACTGGCCAAAAGGTTCTCAGATAATTTCCACCCATGAAGATGGATTTGAACTGGGTGTCTCGGTCCAAATCCCCAGTCTGGCTGCTTTAGCACAGAAAGTCCCTGAGTTGTCTAATAGCTTTGGTGACATGCTGCCTTTCACAAATTATTTGTACCAAGGAAGAATAGAATAGAGATGGAAGGAACCTTAGAGGTCTTCTAGTCCAGCCCCCTGCTCAAGCAGGAGGAACCATCTCAGACAAGTGACTTTCTAGCCTCTTCTTAAAAATCTCCAGTGATGGAGCGCTCACGATTTCTGGGGGTAAGCTGTTCCACTGGTTAATTGTCCTCACTGTCAGGAAGTTTCTCCTTAATTCCGGGTTGCTTCTCTCTTTGATCAGTTTCCAACCATTGTTTCTCATCCTTCCCTCTGGTGCTTTGGTCAATAACAGGACCTCCTCTTCTTTGTGGCAGCCCCTCAAATACTGGAATAGTGCTATCATGTCTCCCCTATTTCTTCTTTTCTTTAGACTAGCCAAACCCAAGTCCCATAGCCTTTCTTTGTATGTTTTAGTCTCCAGGCCTTTGAGCATCTTAGTTGCTATTCTCTGAATTTTTTTTTCAGACTCTCAACATCTTTTTTGTGATATGATGACCAAAATTGGCTGCAGGAACAAAGCATGTTAAAAGGAAGTGTGAGACTCCACCTTTATTGTACATTAATGTTGCACAGTTCCTTCCAGTTCAGTCACCCCATAACATTCTAGTGTGGATGTGGAAATCTGGTTCCTGTAGTCTTTATGTTCAGATTTCTAAGATTTAGAAAATTCCCCATGCGTCAAAGGCTATTGTGAAGTTTCTCTTGCTAAAAAGAGGGCGACGTCATTGATAATTCAACAAATAGCTTTCAGACTGGGAAGAGGCACTGAATATTCCATGCTGGATATTTAAGTAATGATTGCCAGACGTAAATGGCCAGAAATAATAATTAGAACACGATGACTTCAATTTCATCCAATAAAAGATACCATTTCTATGGGGCCAGCATGGAAACCTAGTGTTGCAACTCACATCCATGCTGTGCACCACTAAAATGAGTTGGGTGGCCTTATAAAACTAGTTAATAAAGGAAGAAATGTCATACAGGTTTAGTTTACCTTTCCATGCAGTGTTATTTTCAAACGTATATGTAACAATGTTCACCTCTTCTCATTAAGACTAATTGGAAAATGACAAATGAAATGAAACTGAGAAGAAACAAAACCTGAAGGGCATGTTTTGATACTGGCATAGACCATGAAGTGTAAAATGTTCAGAAAAATGTTAATACAGGACTTTGGAATCCTACCGAGACTTGCAAAAAACCTGAAAGAAATGAAATAAAACAGGATACTTAAGGTGTGCATCTATTGTATTATTATTATTAGCAGCAACAACCATTCATTGGAAAAGCTGTAAAGCTCTCTTTGTATGTTTTGTTGAGTTGAAGTATTTATTTTTCATGGTACCTAGCCTTAACTAAAAGGTTAGTAAGAAAGGATAGGAAAAAAATTAAGTCAAATTCATTCAGCTCTCTATGATTTATGCAAGGATGGGGAAATACACGTTTCTTCAATCTTCAAAATAAAAAAATTGCACATTCATAAAGTCAAGCCTGGCTGAAGCAAGAAATATTAAATTAGCTTATTTATAGTCCCCTCTGATGGGGGTTCCAAGTTGGGAGAAAATCAGTTTAATATTTTAAAAAGGTTCTGTTTATAATATTAGAAATTTTCGGCATGCAGATTACATTTTTCCCTTAATGCTTGTAACAAAAATCAGTTTAAAACATTTAAGGAGGTCCTAGTTAAGAACATGGTTGATTATTTTGGATTTTTTGAAGCCAATATAATTTTTAAAGCATCGTTCACTACCTCTTTGGGTAGTAGGCAGATATTTATTCATTTTCTTCATGGGAAAAATGTCTCTTAAGGAACACACTCTCATCCTTTCTGGTCTGGTGCAATGATTGTATACAGAAAACACAATGCAGTTCATGAGATGGCTTCTCAACCTTTTTGTTTTGCTTTTTACAGTCTATGCATTAGATAATGCATTAACCTAAAAACAACAACAACAAAAATGAAATAAAAAACAAGCAGCATCAGCTCTGAACAAGAAAAATCTCTGCCTTTCCCGATCCAGTCTAAAAATGCACCAATATTTAACATTGGATGGGGAAGAAACAGGGCCACTGTCAAAGCAGTGTGATCAACCACGGTTTGGGTTCAGCGGTCTACCAATACGACATCTACATAGGTCATTTCAAAATGTTTCTTGGAGCTTTCAGACCCCCAAGTTGACTATTATTGCATAAAAAAGAGCTGAAATTAAACCCGTCAGCTTTGCCTCCTCCATAGATTCCAGTGCAAATATCTGCAGCAGCGACCCTCTTTCACTTATGAATAGGTTCCATGAATTATTTAGAACATGGATTGTCCAAGGTTGCAAGTCTGAAGTTATACAGGGAATCTTCATTTGTACATGGGTTCCCCTCCACCAGTAAGCTTTAACTGGAAGATGACTCATGACAACAGAACTCAAGAAAAGAATCTGAATTAATAATTTTTACCCCTTCTATCCTCATTTTTCTGTTTACCATATGACTTATTAAATTGCATCAGAAACTGAACCCCAAAACAGGGCCACGTGTAATATCATAAACATAATTCTAACAGAGATTATTGCTTGATTGTTTTAATACCTGTAAGATCTTTCATGGGCACTTCAAAAGTCCTGGCATATGAAATTGCAAAATTCAGCTAGTTTAGAGATGGTCTAACCATGACAGATGATTACACTGATATATACTGTGCACTATCATTCTTAAGATCATAGGTATCACTTCAAAACAGATAGCAGAGAGACTGATAGTAGAGAATATTTGCAGCCCAGCGTTGAACTGTTAGGCCCTTGATCCTCTTTGAGCTTGGTTGTTTGCTTGCAGACATTTCATTACCCAATTAGGTAACATCATCAGTGCTACCAAGAAAATGACCAAGCTCCAAGGACCCCACAGTAGAGAGAATTACTGTTATCATTACCAAAACTATGGGGCAGTTAATCTTAATCCAACCTAACTCAAAAGTTGCTGATGTGGAGGCAAAATTGGAGACGGGAGTCTTGAATTCCCGAAGAAAAGGTGAAATATAGATCTAATACAGTAAAACAAATTTGTCACTAAAGAATTGAAACTATGACTATGTCAATGCTGCTAACATCAGATGTTTTTGCATTGACAACAGATGGAAATGTAGCCATTTTTTCTCTTTCGCTTTTAGAGTTAGATGATACTGGGAGGGGGTGGATGTGAATGAGATCCAGCTAGACATAACAACGCTGAAACTTTGCGTGAGAATCAAGTTATTGATCCCAGAGCTGATAAAGAATTGGCGGGCTGGAGAGCTAGAGAGGAAGCTCGCGCTTCAAGCTAATTGGGGAATGTGATTTATGACTGTTAATTGGAGGAGGGAATTGTGCTTTGATACTATGTGCCATGGGGAGGGGAATTCAGTTTTTGGCTTCGATTATGTAAGTGCCGATATTCTGCTACTCGAATAAAGATCCTTCAAGGCAAACAATGCCTCGAAGTTCTTTTGAAGAATTTCATTTGCCAGAACCATGACAGACTACAGATACAGAGTCACTGGAAAACCGATGAGGACCATCATCGGGTGTCAGGAAATTAGTTGATAGGTAGTCTTTGACTTATAACCGTTCATGTAGTAACTCTTCAGAGTCACAAAGGCACTGAAAAAAGTGGCTTATGACTGTTTTTCATAATTACAACTGTTGCAGCGTTGCCATGGTCACATGGTCAAAATTCAGATGCTCGGCAACTGGAATGTATTTATGACGGTTGCAGTATCCTGGAGTCACGTGATCATCTTCTGACAAGCAAAGTCAATGGGGAAGCCAGATTCACTTAACAACCCTTTTGGCTAACTTAACTACTGCCGTGATTCACTTAACAACTGTGACAAGAGAGGTTGTAAGATGGGGAAAAATTGACTTAACAACTGTTTCACTTAGCAACAAAAATGTTGGGCTCAACTGTGGTTGTAATTCGAGGACTACCTATAACGATTTCCAGACACTCTGCTCATTAGATGAACTACACATATTTTTTCTCTCTTTTTTGCCCCCTGTCTCACCCCCCCTCCCAGAAGTTAATACAATAAATTTGATGCTTCAGTCCCATGTGGGGCAATGGGACAAGATGCCAAATGAAAAAGAATTGCTTATACATATTCAGTCCTTCAAATAATAATGCTTCCTCATGAATAAGTTCATATCTTAATAGAACAGCATTCTACTTTTGTTACTGTAATCCCTTAATCAAATGAATGGGAACTAGATAAAAGTCAAATCTCGTTAGCTGACTACCAGAGAGATGTGTCCAATACCAACATCAGCATACTGTATAAATATATCAGAAAGACAAAAGCTCTTGGCTCTGCAAACGTCTAAAGTTAGTTGATCCAAAAGTTAGCCTGGATGCATACTGCTACAAAGCACAAGATGCAACCTATTTGCTAGTCAGGGTATTTTTCTGACTTTGTTCCATTCCTCATAGTAAAAGCCTATTTTCCCCAAAGGGACACTTAAGGTCACTTTAGGGGGTAGAAATTTACATAGAGCCCCCTGGCTAATGAGGTCTGGGAGCCAGGGATTAGTCTAACATGCAAATTTTGGACTAGCCAATGGGAAGTTACTTATTAAGCTGATCCTTCACAGTGTGTTGTTAATTACTAAAGGCAAACAGGGCAAGAAAGGTTAATCGTTCTCAGTTGTGGAGAGGTTTGTCTCCTGTTTTGTTCTCTTCAACAGGATCATGCTGTCTTTTTATATCAAAACGCAGGCTTCTGCAGAGGGCTGGTTAAAAATCACAGCCTCTACGGATGCTAACGGAATCAGCTTATTTTTTTGATGTGGCCAGAAGCATGATGGTGAGATTCAGAACCAGAAACTTTATTAAGCATGGTGTTAATCAATTAAACTTCCAAACTAACCAATTAATCCAAGTATAAACCAGAGCACTTTGCCTGGTGAGAATGAAACATTTTACTGCACTCTTGGACTCTTCAAGTTTAACATTTTTGCTGTCCGACTCCGATAAAATAACTTTAATGACAATAATAATTTATTAAATGTATAAGCTGCCTGACTCCCAATGATTCCGAGTAGTCCACAATTTTACTCAGCCCACCTGAGAATTTACGCTTTTACTAGAGGTGAAATTATATACTGCATGTCCTAAAATACTCTGCCACGATTTTAATTTATCTATTTTATATAATGGCCTGGTTTATACAATATTGTAAGCCCTCAGCCACTTCACATTGAATAATGAGCCACATTGTGGTTAAGTACAGGTAGTCCTCAGCTTACAACTGTTCGGTTAGCGACCGTGTGAAGTTACAACAGCATTGGAAAAAAGTGACTTATGGTTTATATCTATGGCAGTTGTAGTGTTGTGGGATATGTGATCATTTTTTGTGACCTTCTGACAAGCAAAATCAATGGGGAAGACAGAGTCACTGAACAACTTCATTACTAACTTAATTGCAGTGATTCACATAACTGTGGCACGAAAGGTTGTAAAATGAGGCAAACTCACTTAACAACTTTCTCACTTAGCACCAGAAATTTTGGGCTCAACTGTAGCCCTAAGTCAAGGATTACCTGTTTGGTTCTAAAGTATTACTTACTTAACTTGCAGCTTCTTTCCAACTTTTTTACTTGCAAATTATACAGATGACGATTTGGCTCCAAATGCCTCAATCAACAGGGAGATTACAGATGGCCTCAAACTGTCCTGATTGTGGTGATAACCGCAGTTCACAAATTAGTTCAGAAAAGATCACAAGATGGGAGTGGGATGCTAAACATGAAAGCTTTTTTTGCTGAAAACGTTTGAGGAGCCTGGAGAGAGTTCAAAACGTTACAGATCATATGGACCCTTGAAAAATAAGTACTGTATATTCCTCAATCTTCTTGTGATCCGTGATGTTTTGAACATAGACTGAAATATGAATGAAGATTGACATTAAACATCCAAGTGCACCACGAGATGAAGGAAACGAGCCTTGGCATAAGAGAGAAAACAGAAATCAAGACCATCCTACGCATATATCCAGCTGCATGTGCTTACCCGTCTTTGCAGAAATAGAAGGCTTCCCAAAGCAAAGGTGGGAATCAAAAGTAGTGGAGATGATAAAAGCTTTTTTTCTTTTCCCAGCCTCTTTCTCTAGTCCTTAAGGAAGGGATCTTGGATTATCTGTAACTAGCAGAGGGAAGAGCCAGGGTAATCCAAGCTCTCTGAGAGGTCCTTGGGTGCTCGCTAAGCTTGTTTTCTTGCAGACATTTCATTATCCAAACTAGGTAACATCATCAGCGTTAGTCATTGGTACCTCTCTCTTTCTCTGTCTCTAAGGGAGGGGATGTGGGTTGTGAGGCTGGCTCTGCAGTCCAGCTGGTAAACTATTTTCACAGTACAGGCCTTCGAAGTCTCTTTGGTGAAACTCTTAAAATTTCCTTTTCTACCATAAACGAATGGCTTCTATTTATTCCGCTTGAGAGCATTATTGGATCAAGGGTAGCTAGATTTGTTCTTGGTCACCCTAATTGTAGAATATATTCATTTTGGTGCAGAAAAACCTAATCAGAGCTAATGAGGAACTGTAGCATCATCTCCCAGGCTGCAGCCACTACATTTCTAATGAAACAATAGTCCTTAAATTTTCTTGAAATTATCACATCAGTTTTTGTGAATCATGGCCCACTTCTTCGGGTATACAATCTGCAGAGCTGCGAAAGGAAGAGTGTACATACAAAGCCAATGTACATATATATTGCCAATGCTTCCTTGACTCAAAATACATTGACCTTCATGGTGGGAGCTGCCATTATACAGTCAACACTTTAGCACCTTCCAAGCAATCAGCAGAAGAAGCTGCTATACCTTCTCCAGTGTTTTCTGTGCAGAGGATCACCCCTCTGTGATCTTTGCCAACTGTGTGAGTTGATCGTTATAAATGCTGTATGGTTCCAAGAACAGAGGAGATCGCATAATTTGATCAATTATTGGGCTTAGCAGCAGACCGGTGGTCCAAATGATTTCCACCATCAAGACCAAGAGGAACAATTTGGAAACTGCCTGGCAGAATCTGATCTGTGGTTCTGGGCTTGAGAATGAATGAAGTGGCACCCTATTGAAAGCAATACCCTGGCCCACCTGAATAAAACATCCCCTCTAAAACAGGGCTTTTCAACCAGCTGGAACTCGGCACTGATCCTGGCACTTCTGCTGTGCCCAGAAGAAGCACCGATCAGCTGGAATGTTGCAGCATCTCCAGGGTCTTGTGAGTTACATTCAGATGCTTGGCAACTGATTCATATATATGATGGTCACAGTGTCCCAGGGTCATGTGAAGTGACCAAAACCTGCTGCAACCACCCAGCAGAGGGGGTGGTGGAATAAAAACCAAACACCCCCACCACCACCCCACTGCCAATCCTCAACAGAAATGCTCACAACCATGAAAACCTCGGACAGGAGGAAATAGCACCGCTGGGCGGGCAGGCAGGTGTCTTGCTCAGCTGTGGCTTGGGGGGCACTTTTTCAGTGCCATTGTAACTTCGAACAGTCACTAAGCCAGGGGTGTCAAACTCAATTTCATTGAGGGCCACATCAGCATTGTGGTTACCCTCAGGGGGCCGGGTGGATATGGCCAGGGTGGGCGCGGCCTACTGGGTGGGTGTGGCTGGAGTGCGTATGGTCTACTGGGTGGGTATGGCCAGCTCTACATCATTGGCATCAAGGTGCCTATGGGGGGCTGGGCAGGAGTGGGACAGATCTGAGGGTCTCTGGCAGAAGGAGAGTCTCTGGGCCAGGGCCAAGGCAGTGGGGGCCGTTCCCTCACTGTTTCCAGGATGGCTTTGGGGGCCACATGAAACCATTTCGCAGGCCGGATCTGGCCCCCCGGCCTTGTGTTTGACATGTCTGCACTAAGCGAACTGTTGTAAGTTGAGGACTACCTGTACTTCATCACTTTTTTCTTTTTTCTTTTTTGGTCATCAAGTTTTTGACACCTTGCTAGGTGGTACTCGGATGTTGCTATATCCTAAAAGTGGTACAATGGGTGAAAAGGTTGAAAAGCCATGCTCTAAAAGATTCCAGCCTATTGATTTTTATTGGCTGGAATAATTCAGAAAAATCAAACTTTTAATGCAGTAGGGGCTGCGTCCTGCAAAGAACAGAATTTGGCCTCTGCAAAACTTAAAAAGTTTGCTTCTGTTTAGAAATGTCAACCCCAACTTGACCTGAATACAAATGATTCTGTCTGCAAAGTGACTGGCAAACACATCACAGCATGCAAGAAATGACTTAGTCTCTAGGTGGAAACTCCTGTTGCGTCCATTGAAATATACAGTGCAGACACCCCTCCAATCCCATTCAGCTTAAAAGCTTCACACCAGACTCCTTTTCTTCTTGCCCACGGTGTTTATGTAAAAGAAAACCTGCTCTGCATCTGTGTAAATAGATCCATGCCCCAGTTTCTTTGAACATTAATCATCCTTAACTAAAGAAGTTACATCTAATCATTTTAACCTTGGTGTTACCACTAGACAAGGGGCTCATGAGATATCTGCAAGAAACAATACTACTTTGTAAACAGTTTTATGGGAAATTAAACGTTATTACTTTTTACTACAGATTTAGTCCTATAACAAAATCCTATCGCTGTATTTCAAGTAGTGCTTATTAGTAATGTGACGCTGGCCTTCTGCTGAGAAAGCCCAGTGTTCTGTTCCTTTACTATGAAGTAAGGATATAAGACTTGGGTTAGGAATGGCCACCAGTTGGAAGCTAAGCAATTTAGCCTCCTCCTTAATTCCAGAAGACTGTGAGTTGTTATAGACTTAGTCTAGTCAATCTTCTTCTTCTTCTTCTTCTTCTTCTTCTTCTTCTTCTTCTTCTTCTTCTTCTTCTTCTTCTTCTTCTTCTTCTTCTTCTTCTTCTTCTTCTTCTTCTTCTTCTTCTTCTTCTTCTTCTTCTTCTTCTTCTTCTTCTTCTTCTTCTTTTAATTCCATTTATATCCCGCCCTTCTCTGAAGACTCAGGGCGGCTTACAAGCTTAGCAGTAGCCTTCATTCTATGTATATGCCTGCTTATTAGGGCTTTCACACACACACCCAAGCGGCATTATTACAAAGTCAGCTTAATTGCCCCCAACAATCTGGGTCCTCATTTTACCTACCTCGGAAGGATGGAAGGCTGAGTCAACCTTGAGCCGCCGCCTTCTTCTTCTTCTTCTTCTTCTTCTTCTTCTTCTTCTTCTTCTTCTTCTTCTTCTTCTTCTTCTTCTTCTTCTTCTTCTTCTTCTTCTTCTTCTTCTTCTTCTTCTTCTTCTCCTCCTCCTCCTCCTCCTCCTCCTCCTCCTCCTCCTCCTTCTCCTTCTCCTTCTCCTTCTTCTTCTTCCTCTTCTTCCTCTTCCTCTTCTTCCATCCTTCCTCCTCCTATTAAAGAACCATATTTAACCCACAAAAAAAGAACAGAAGTATTTTGTGTGCCCAATATCCTCTTCTTTTTAAAGTAGGACTATGTTCTCTTGTGTCATTGATATATTGCTTTCTAAAATAATAGCTGGCATCTGCATAGACAATAAAATATGATTTGGGGAAAGAATATAATATTTCTGGTTTGGAGTGGAGAGTTTACTTCTCTGCTCAGCTCTTAACAGTATTTCTGTCCTAGATAAAAACAGAAATAGAATTCAATATCCCTCCATGAAAAGATTGCTTTTTTAAAAAAGCAAACAAACCTAAAACAAAGAAATTCTCTAAGCCCTCAGCATTTAGAAAGCCCTGGAAGTTTATGGCACAATTCTGTAGGTTTTTGAATATTATTTTCCTTTAAATTTACACACACACACACACACACACACACACATACGCACGCACACCTGCTTATGTATCTCATGCACATAAAGGGGAGGGAGGAGTGTTAGAAATCCCTTCAATATTTACAAAATGCTTTTTTTCAGCCTAGCCAATTTATATCCAAGCAAATAAATAGACACCCTAGTTTAATGGGTGTAAGGAGAAAATAAAAATAAAGCCAGCACTATATTTTCTGATTTTGGTCTGGTTGGAAGTCAGCACCCACCCACCCATCCTTCTAGAGAAGGAGATATTTTGGGGGGGGATATTAAAAGGACAGAATATTATATTTCCCCAAAGGAATAATGAAAAATCTTAGGCAAAGACAGCCCCAAGTCTTCCTACACCAAGCAGAAACCAAGCAGGCCAGCTTTTAGAAATGTACATTTGATAATCCTTTCAGAAAGACTGGAGCCAGGAAGCTTGGAGCTAAAGGAATTATAAAGACAAAGATCCCTAGAACCAACAACCCCTCGCCCAAAAAATCCAATACAGGACATAGCCATCAGCCATAGCCCCAGGGAAGCAGGATATGGTCTTTAGGACATAATAGGATTAACCCACCACCATCAGAATACTAAAAGGGCACACTGAACCTCAGATCAAAGTTCATGCCATAGGAACAACTCCAAACACAAAAGCCTAAGAAGGTATAAAAACCCACCACTCCCAGCAACATGTGGTCAGCTTTCTCAGAGCCATCTTTCTGTCTGGCTCTGCTCTTCAATAAACTACAACCTTCTTTCTAAAGCAGTCTCCATTTTGTTTATTCCCAACTTGGACTGGACCCTGATGAAGATTTTTCTTTGAACAGTCTGTTTCAACATGCTTTACACCTTCATTCAAGTCTGTGGAGAATGACATTATCCATTTCATTAAATGCTTAATTGCACTAGGGATACCGTCTGAAGGGACAGTTTAAATTGCCTGGTCTCTGATCTGCAATATTAACATCCAACAGCCATGGAGGGCTGCTGCAAATGATGGCTTTCATCATAGTTCTTTTACCTCTGCTAGGATTTTAACTGTGAACTACACTGCAGAGAATGTGTTTATTAGTTTCTCAGAGAGGGTTATAGCAATAACTTTGACTACAATGGGGTGGGGGTCTAATATCTCTTGACAAAAACACTGTTGTAAATTAGGGATGGGCAAAGTGTTTTGAATCTAAAAGCCCATTTGAAAGAGAGCTGTATTTGACCATTCTGAGCAGTTATATTTCAAGGGTTCTGATCATTGGAAAAAAAAATCTTGAAATGAGTTACTGTAAGGGTTACAGCTCAAAACAAAACATATATATGGCTGGGGATCTGTGAAGGCCATTCTGAAACCTTCATCTTATTTTCCTATAAGTAGTTAATCATTTATTTGGAGGCATGTTTTATGTCTTTATCTTGCTGAAATATCCAGTCTTTTCAGAATTCGTAGTCTTGAACATTGTTGAAAATCTGTGGGGAGATGTCACACATGCAAGGAGACCTACGAAAAACTGTTTCAGTGATGCTATTTCTGCCAACAGCAATGTTACAAAGCAGTGCTTGGAAGGCTAACAGAATGTTTCCATATTCACTGTTTTCTTACTTTGAATATTTTAAAAAAACTTCACATAACTATTAAGTAGGGTTTCAGATGCAGAAAAATGTTGCATTTAATACTCTATCCGCGTCTGTTCTATTAAGGATTCATTGATATATACCATATGACCATGGTTGACTAAATTTTGCATACTGCTGTACATTAAATATATTACCTTATCGGCTGCTTCATTGGGCAACTCTTATTTTATTCCTTTTTTAACTATTAGGCATGAATACTTGTTCAAAGTGCACATTTTTCAGCAGCTATCTTTTATAAACATGGAGGATCTAGTGTTTATGTATTAAACACAATATCCTTTAATACTGCATTATCATAACACTATAAGAAATCATTTGGATGTTTTAGCCACCTTGGTTATCTTGACCTTGTTTATTATTCAAAAATAAAATCACAATGCTTTGTATAGATTTCCCCAAGCTAAATATCATTCACCTTGTGAAGGTGTTTAGCTGTGATCATTAGATAATCAATTTGGGTAAAATGATTTATGTGTCAAGAGACTTTTTAGAATGCTCGCTGTCTATTCACCTTAGATTTTTAAAAGCCCTATTAAACATTTTATGTTCTTTCTAAGCTACGAAACATAATCTGTCATTCACAACCGGAATTTCTTTTCAGTTTGTATAATCTTTAAATCAGGAGGGCATGTAATAAGCACTCTTAATTTTTGCCTGCTTTGCAAAAGCGAGAAAAGAATCCAAATTAGATTTTCAGTATTATGACCAAGTATGTTCCTTATTGTTGGATCTTTCCAAGTGATTGTGTATACACACTTATATATGTGTAGGATATACCTGTGACTTTCAGATGTTGCTATGTTGTGATCTTGTGATCCTTAATTTGACTACGCTGGCTGAAGATGGTGGGAGTTGGGTGACCATAGCTTTTCCTTCATTGCTTTACAGAGCTTGTCAGTCAAATATCCTTGTTGGTAAACCTATAGGAACTTCAAGCCTATAATGATGCAGCCAAGTATCTATAACATAACCCTGACAATGACTTAAAACTCCACAAGGGAGAAGAAAGTATATGGCATTTTGAGTGATCAAATGGTTTCTCTGTCTGTAAGAATATATTTCCGTTTAAAAGAAAGCAATTGGAAGTTTGTTCTACACATATATTGTGAGATTGTACACTGACTCAGAAGCTCCAGATAGTAGTGGCTGCAGTAACACGTTTGCTTGTGTTTTTGTTTTCCTTGTGCTGTGAAGTTCAAAGGTACAAATCCCAAATAATCTACTTGGAATCCATGAGCCTGTCTTTTCTTATCAATGCAGAGCCATTTCTCCAAATTACCTGCTATACTATTGGTTTATCTGATCCAAGGCTTTGTGCTACTAAGATATATTGCTCTGACCTTTTCTGTAACCGTGTTTTTAATTTTTGCTTGAGTCCAGCTTTCCAGTTTCGGACATTTTTAAATGCAGTGTGATTTCTGAATGGGAGTTCTCTTTGCTATATCTTGATCATAATCTGTAACATAACAAGGATTCTTTTGGGAAAAGTGGGCAAAACAAAGCATTTCTCTTCACTTAAAGCTGAGGGAGGCATGCTACTGTAGGGTAGAGGGTTAATTTTGTACACTGTGTTCAATTATATTCTTCATAGATTATAGAAAAACCTATTTCTTGGATATTTTGATTTTATTTTTTGTAGAGAAATGAAAAAAAATAATAGAGGGAACTGTCCACATTTTCTGCTTTCATGTAGAGGAAATAATGTATTTATATGTCTCACACCAGGGCTTTTCAACCAGTGGTATGGATACCACCTGTGGTACATTGGCACCTAGTAGGTGGTATGCGACCACCAGGGCTTTTTTTCTCATAGAATGCTCAGAACGGACTTCCAGCATCTTTTTTGGATGGAACCTTGTAGGGTAGGCAAGGCGGGTTGTATGACATGTGTGAGTTCCGGCACCTTTTACTTTTACAAAAAAAGCACTGGTGACCACCCTAGAAAAGTGGTAGCGGGGGAGGGGAATGAGCTGAACCGGTGGCAGCACCAGATAAGCCTGAGCAAGAGATGGCTGGAGCTACAGGACAGTCAGGGGCTCAACGGAAGTGCCAGGATCAGCACCGAGCTCCAGCTGGAGCTCAGCGCTGATCCTGGCGCTTCTGCTGAGCCCAGAAGAAGCGCCGATCAGCTGGAATGTTGCAGCATCTCCAGGGTCTTGTGATTTACATTCAGATGCTTGGCAACTGATTCATATTTATGACAGTCACAGTGTCCCAGGGTCATGTGAAGTGACCAAAACCTGCTGCAACCACCCAGCAGATGGGGGGGGAATAAAAACCAAACACCCCCCACCCCATCCCTGCTGCCAATCCTCAACAGAAATGCTCACAACAGTGAAAACCTCGGACAGGAGGAAGAGCGCCGCCAGGCAGGCAGGCAGGTCTCTTGCTCAGCTGTGGCTTGGAGGGCACTTGTTTCAGTGCCATTGTAACTTCAAACAGTTACTAAGCGAACTGTTGTAAGTCAAGGACTACCTGTACTTCATCACTTTTTTCCTTTTATTTATTTATTTATTTATTTTGGTCATCAGGTTTTTGACACCTTGCTAGGTGGTACTCGGATGTTGCCATATCCTAAAAGTGGTACAATGGGTGAAAAGGTTGAAAAGCCCTGTCTCACACTCAGCTTGTTTCTTGTCCTTTGGGGAGCAGGAATGAGAGAATACATGAAGATCAAGCTAATGCTTTTCTTCAAGGAAATGGGATGATTGACAGAGACTTGCAAGTTGCCAATAACCAACAGCAATTAATTCTCTTTGAATGTAGATGTTAGTGCTAAAAGAATGTATAATGGCTTCTGACTGCATTAATATGGGGCAAAACAAAATCAAGAGATTGTTTTATATGTTTGATCTAACTCTGTCATTTTTCCTTTCAAAGGTTTTGTAGATTTAAATTAGAGAAGTATTTAATTGAAATTTTAAAAGTTAATGGTATTCAAAGACTCTGGGAACATGATAGCAGATAACTTGGCTAAAAGATTGAGGGAAACCAACTTTGGCTGTTGTATCTTTACTGAGATTTGTACTGTATCAGTCAGATTTCCTTCTCCTTCATTGTTGTCCTAAAGGTGCTTTTTCAAGAGGCAGCTAGACTTCCTTTGTTTTTCCTTGAAGACATTTTGCTTCTCATCCAAGAGGATGTTTCGCTTCTCATCCAAGCACCTTTGGCACAACCACGATGTGTATGACTGAGAATCTCCATAGAACTTTTTCTTCATAGGCGAGGGAATACAATTTGCTATGAATGAGAGATACCTTTTTTTTGCCACTGCACTCTAATTTTAAATGAAGTTACCACCTCCCCCTAGAGCAGGGGTAGGCAACCTTGGCTCTTTTATGACTCGTGGACTTCAACTCCCAGAATTCCTGAGCCAGCCATGTCATAAAAGAGCCAAGGTTGCCTACCCCTGCCCTAAAGACTTTAAATTTCATTGGTCCTTCAATGACTTGACATTTGAGAGAGAAAGTATCTCTGTGGCACCTACCAGTAGCTTAGGCTGGTGGGTGGTTATAGCAGAGAATTGTAGAGCAAGAGGGCTTCATTAAGAAGCACTAGCAAGAGATTTTGTGTGTTTGAAAGTTGTGTGGAATAGTCAGTTAATACAAAAAAAATGCAGCATTTCATTCTGAAACTGATTGAAATGAAATATGCCACTTCTTTATGACTTTTGCTGATTCTTCATTTGTTCCCAGTCCTAATTCAAGGTGTGCTATAAAGCCCTTCCTATACAAGGACAGGGTGTCTAAAGGAATGCCTCTTCCTGTTTGTTCCTATTCACATTCTAAGGTCATGTTTGGGAAGATGTGTTCCTAGTACCATCCATGATGAGTTATGGCTGGTGGTCAACCAAGAACTTGCCCTTGCAGTGGTGGCCTCCTGACCTTGGTAATTGCACCCTAATGAATTATGCCCAGAGCCATCTACCTTTATTTGCTAAGCAAATAAACATTTATTTTCCCTTTTTTAAATAAAATAAAATGTTAATGCTTTGGTGAGTTTTTTAAACTTCTTTGCTGCTGCTTTTTTAAATCTCTGCTACTTTTATCATTTGCTTTGTTTGTTTGTTTTTTTATAATGTTTTCACTGTATGTATTTATTAACCATTCTATTGTTTTAATTGCTTGAACTTTATTACAAACGGCTTTGAATTCTTTTTAATGGGAAGGAGAATGCAGATGTTTTAACACAACAAATAAACACATAAAATAATATTGGTAAGGATGGCCAGTGAAATCATAGGAACCATGCATGTCTTCTGTTGTCCAGATTCACGTGATTTTTTGTCCATCTTTGCCATAAATATTCCTATATTTTTGCTTTTGTATGAGCAGGCTTTTTCTTGGCAACATCTGTCATCATTTTCATCGCAGAGAACTATGAATTTGGTTCTTTTAATTTGTTTCTATATGGTGCTGGTATTATGTGGCCCAAGCACCAAATCACAGGACTGAAAAATGTCCACATCTTATTGATTCATCAAAATTGATTATTATTGAAAAAGAGATTTGACATATTATGAAAAGATATATGACCATTACTAATCGTAATAAATACTTTTTAAAAATCTACAATTAATAATGATTTACACAAATCATTTGGAACATAGGATTCTAGAATAGTCTATGTTAGATAATAATCTATGTTGCTTTGTTTCTAATGTCCCTATTAGGCATAAAAACTGTACTGGGTCAGTTCAAAGTGAGCAAGTGTTCAGGTTCTCAGGAAGCTTTCATCAACTACTATGGTAAATTGTGCAAACCAAAAAATCTTTATGCATGAATTAGCTAATGCTCCTATTTACCTTCTTTTGTATTCTCTTAGACATTTGCTTTTATTATATATACTTTAGAATAGAATAGAGCTGGAAGGGACCTTGGAGGTCTTCTAGTCCAGCCCCTTGCTCAAGCAGGAGAACCTATACCATCTCAGACAAGTGACTCTCTAACCTCTTTTTAACAATCTCTAGTGATGGAGCGCCCACAATTTCTGATGGCAAGCTATGCCACTGGTTAATTGTCCTCACTGTCAGGAAGTTTCTCCTTAATTCCAGGTTGCTTCTCTTTTTTATCAGTTTCCAGCCATTGTTTCTTGTCCTTCCCTCTGTTGCTTTGGTGAACAACCTGGCCCCCTCTGCCTTGTGACAGCCCCTCACTGGAACATTCCCCTATTTCTTCTTTTCTTTAAACTAGCCAAACCCAAGTTCTGCAGCCATTCTTCATACTGTGTTTTGGTCTCCAGGCCTTTTTATTTTATAGCTTTTTATAATTTAATACAATATCCCACCCTCCTTGTGTTGGTCCATGACTGTAATAAAGATTTGATATTATTTCTGATGTTATCTGTGGGAACGGCCAGTTTTTGGCCTCCCAACCTTCAGCTTTCCCAAACGTTTCTTATCGGCCTCTATGTGAATTACAGTGATGAGCACACTCTCCTGGTTCGCACAGGATGGCATGTGGGAGGTTTGGGAAACGCTATGATAGAGCTTTCACATATATCTTTTTGTATCTTGTTTTTGTAATGATCTCATAGGCACCTGAGAAGTTCTCACTACGTATCCAATTATCACTGTGTATCCTATTTTTTTTTAGATTGATGGGGTTTATGTAATATTGTATTTGGTATTCAGAAAAAGGAGGTGAATAAAAGTTCAGCGGGCAGTTGCTCAGGGTTGTTTTTTTTTTAGAGAGACGAGGCTGCCTGGCTGGTTCAGAGCATCTCTATCGACCCGGGTCTGAATTCTTTTCCCTACAGTTATCAGTCTGTA
Source organism: Vipera berus (assembly GCF_964194415.1). Classification (NCBI taxonomy): domain Eukaryota; kingdom Metazoa; phylum Chordata; class Lepidosauria; order Squamata; family Viperidae; genus Vipera; species Vipera berus. Next base: position 136,617,244 of record NC_138202.1, read on the forward strand.
CTTATTGGATACATCATGTCCATCCATCAAATTGTTTCCCTCATGGAGCAGGTAATCCTCACTTAACGCCTTGTCATTTTTTGACCATTTGACGTTATGATGGTCACGGAATGGGTGCTTTACGACCCAGAAAGCTCCCCTGGTTGTCATAATTGATCACTCATGCTGCCCCCCTTCTTGTGGTCATATGACCTTATATCAAGCAGGTCAGCTTTGTGACTGGTTGCAGTGTTTCATGATCATGCGACTGTGATTTACAATGTTATTTGCCAGTTTCTGTCAAGAAGCACCTATTCAAATGATTGAGTTTGCTTAACAGCCGCAGCATTTGTTTAACGACTGCTTGAAAAAAGCCAGAAAAAATACTTCTGTTCATATGGATGCCTAGACTTATGACCGTAACAAATCATGACCATAACTCAGGGCTCAATTATAGTTATTAGTTGAGGACTATCTGTACAGAATACAGAACTGATCACCTGGTAACCTACTTTCCATCTCTGTTTTGCACACCTCTTCTTTATGTACCTGAAAGCTAATTATACACAGTATTGGAGCCAGTGACTCTGGAAAGCTCTGTGTCTTTTGCAATAGCATCTCAATTTTTCCCCATTCATGTTTCTCCCTCTCTCCCACTGCTTCTACTTGCCTTTTATTCTGTTTTGCCTGTTAACTGTTTTTGATGATTCCTCATATTTAGTAAGTACACATACAGCTATATACTTTGCTAGCTGAATTGAGGGATACGTGTACTTGCTGTGATCAGGATTTAGGATTGACAGGGCATGTGCTGGATGCAAACTACCCTCTGTAATTTTCCAATAAGGCTCATTATTTTCGCAGGGACTTGCTGAACACATAGGCAAGGAGGGGTCGCTAACGAAACATGGGTGACAATAGCATGTTTTTTTTTAATTACATTTATATCCCGCCCTTCTCCGAAGACTCAGGGCGGCTTACAAGCTTAGCAGTAGCCTTCATTCTATGTATATGCCTGCTTGTTAGGGCTTTCACACACACACCCCCAAGCGGCATTATTACAAAGTCAGCTTAATTGCCCCCAACAATCTGGGTCCTCATTTTACCTACCTGGGAAGGATGGAAGGCTGAGTCAACCTTGAGCCTGGTGGGACGCGAACCTGCACTAATTGCAGGCAGCTGGTGTTACTTAAGGAGGCATTAGCCCACTGCTCCACCAAGGCTCATGTTGTCATAGTGTATGGACTTGCATAAAAATCAGTGATGGAATAAACGTAGCGCCCCATGCCTTATTTTTAAAAACACAAAACTCAGCTGTTACTTTAAAATTCCTGGGTATTTGGCACCAAATTCAGCATAATGTGAAGATAAACAGTTTCTTCCCATATTCTTAAAGTAAAGCTAAGGTTGTTTAATAATGGGTGAGTATGGCTGCTTCATAAGTGTATTATGTGGCCTCCATTTGCCCTTCCCATTCCGAATGTTAAAACAAGACCTCTGATTCTTCTCTACGTACCAGCTCCCAGTCTCATTTTTAATGCTGGCATAATATGCTTAATTCATAGAAGGCAGGGGTTGCAAGCCTCTAATTTAGCAGCCACCAACCTTTATTGCCGCTGTAATAATCCTGATAGAAGTGACTTTTCCAGGCCAATTTTTCTTTGGTCTGCAGCTCTTTTGCAATAAACATGAGCCAGAGTAATGAGACAAAAAACTCTGACTTCTCCTATGACAATTCAACTGGTTCACAAAGGGGCAGTAAAATATAATCCAAGGATTTACAGCGCTAATAGCAATGAGCAGTGGAGTTCATTATTATGCTACACTTTCAAGTAAAGCATGGGGACAAAGATTGCCATAGGCACTGTCCTATATGTTGGTGATAATTGGGGGAGTTGTTAAAAGACAGTGTACTGGGTACTATGTATCAGTGTGATTAATTCATTTGAATATAGTGCACTCAGTGTAATCAGCTTCATTTGTTGTCCTATATTTATCCATCAACAATAATGGTATCTAACTTGAATCTAGAAAATAGTCAATGGCCACTGATGTAATTCTAAACATTACATTTCACAGGCGACCCCTTTAGGAACTCATGAGTTGACATAAATTTGTTGTATAAATTTACTTGTATAAACAGAGGCATACAATCAAAATTATGTGAACTATTAGTGCCACTTTACTGTATAAAGCCTTGATAAGACCTCACCTGGAACACTGCATCCAGGTCTGGTGCCAATGTTACAAAAAAAGTCATTGAGACTTTGAAGAAAGTGCAAAGAAAAGCAACTAAGATGATTAAACGCCTGGAGACAAAAACATATGAAGAACGGTTGCAGGAATTGGGTACGGCTAATCTAGAGAAAAGAAGGACTAAAGGTGACATGATAGCAGTATTGCAATAATTGGGGGGCTGTCACAAAGAAGAGGGGGTCAACCTATTTTCCAAATCAATGAGAAGGCAAGACAAGAAGCAATGGATGGAAACTAATCAAGGAGAGAAGCAACCCGGAATTAAGGAGAAACTTCCTAGAAGCGAGGACAATTAACCGGTGGAACAGCTTGCCTTCAGAAGTTGTGGGTGTTTCATCACTGGAGGTTTTTAAGAAGAGAGTGGACAGCCACCTGTCTGAAATGGTATAAGGTCTCCTGCTTGAGCAGGGGGTTGGACTAGAAGACCTCCAAGGTCCCTTCTAGCTCTATTCTATTCTATTCTATTGATTGATTGATTGATTGATTGATTGATTGATTGATTGATTAAATGTCCCCATGCTGTGCTACATTTAGAAGTTTTCATGCTCTTGTATAGCATGGGGGTGGGAAATTCTACTCCAAAGTCCTGTTTTGAATCTGAATTTTGTAAACATGGTTGTCCCTGTTGCTCATTCTCAGTGACAGCTTCTTGAACCCTTTTGTATGTTGGGTGGGAATACTTAAAGAAGAACAGAGCGTGTGTTTGTAGCCTCAATTGCATGGACATCATATTGTGGTGGTGCAGTGATTTGACTGCTGTACCGCTGGCTAATTCTGCCAACTGCTCACTGCTGGAAGTTCGGCAGGTCAGGTCTCACCGGTTCAAGATTGACTCAGCCTTCCGTCCTTCCGAAGTTGGTAAAATGAGGTCCCAGATTGTTGGGGACAATATGCTGACTCTGTAAACTACTTAGAGAGGGCTGTAAAGCACTGTAAAGTGGTATATAAGTCTAAGTGCTATTGCTATTGCTATCATGGTGTATATAGTGTTTTCTGCTAGTCATTTGAAATATCTGCAAGAAATCAGTATCATTTGAAGCTGGGGCATATTCAGAATGTTCACATGGTTTAAGAATTACTGAATGAGATTTATGATGCATGGGTTTTGACACAGAGGTATTAGTTATTATTCATCTCTTCTGACAGCAACACTTACAGTATCTTGGTTTCTACTATCATGCCAAAAGGAGAGATGTTCTTCACAGCTGTCCATCAATCCTGAAAATCAAAGCAAACAAAAGACAAATTGAGTTCACACACTATACAGATCACTCATTTGTGTTTGGTTGGTTTTAACTTCACTTGTTTAGCAAATCCAGTTAATTGTGCTTTGTTCAGTAAATCATGGGTAAATAAACCATGTCTTTGTATGATAAATGAAGATATGTGTAAACAGAGTGTGTAAACAGATAGAACAAGTGTGTCCAACCCATGGCCCACAGGCCACATGTGACCCTGGACAGCTAGTAATGTGGCTCCACAAGATCGGAAACTTTTAACATTATATGATTTATATTACAGTACATTAACTATATTATATATTTTATATGTGGCTCAATACAATTCTTTTTCACACAGTGCAACCCAGGCAAGACAAAAGTTTGGACACCTATGATCTAGAAGTTTCTGTTCTCTCCAGCTAGCCTCATACGTACATGCACCCTGGTGCTTATATCAAGAGAAAGCTGTCATACCAAAGGCTGCCTTTGACAAAATTACTCAAATCTGCATCATAGATGTAGTTTATTTAAATTAGACTGAAAGAAAGTTGTTGCAAATCCATAAATAAAACATGAAAAGTTTACAGTTGCCAAAGATAGGCTATCAGTGCTAGTAAACATTAGAATTTTGCTTTACCAACAATTGTAACTTTTAAGGCAGAAAACTTACAGAATGGCATATGCGAACAATAGTTCACATTTAAAGGTGACTTTTACCCTTTATTGACATCATAGTTGCTGAGTATCTTCAATGGTGTTCAGAAATATTTTGCAAATAATAATGCACTTAAAAAAGGTATTTTATTATATCATGGTAAATAAGATGAGAGAAAGAGTTAAATATGGCTGCATTAGACATGTGGCCAAGTCAGGAAAAATGTTTGTTTCAACTCAATATAAACAGGTACGTTCTGAAAGTTCTCCTGAACCTTTTCAGATCAGTCCCTGATTAGCAGACATGTGATTCACAAAACTTTGGTTTCTCCAGGTTTTTGGTGAAGCATTGCCCCACCCACTTCTTTCTCTCCACAGCTCCCCTATTTTCCTAGTGTCTTCTCTTCCCTTTCTCCCCTCAGGCATTATTGATAGCCCACTGCAGCATACTGTTCTGTTCCAGCCTACTACCGGCCCTCCAGAAAAGGCAGGGACAACCCTTTTACAAAGGCAAAAGGCTGGAACTAAGCCTGCCAAATTTATTGACACAAAACAGAGCAAACTGAACAAAACACGAACCACAAAACAGGAGCTATTCAAACGGTTGCCTTCAGCAAACCAGCCCTCCCACACATCCCCCTTTTAAACAGTTCAAGGCATGGCTTCTCTCTTCCTCCTTCCGAAGTGCCCCATTGCCTTCCTCTGTTTACTCCTGATTGACTGCCTCCTGCGTCGCGCGTCCTTGAACAGGGCTAGCTGTGGGTCATCTTCATCCACGCTGTCAGGCTCACACAGCTGGGTCTGCGTAGTAACCAGATGAGAGGGGCCTGGCTGAGAGCTCTGCGAAGCCTCAGAACTGTCCTCTGCAGGCTGTCCAAAACCCCACTCCTCCTCCTCCTCTGAATCGTCCAACCCAACTGCCGAACCCACAGGCTGACCCTGAATCACAACACATACCCACTGACCGGACTATATTCTGATTTTCCAGAACTTATGGTGGACTACAACCTGGATCTCCTCATACCTAGTCTGGGATATGCCTCTACACCACATTGCCTGTAACTCCACCCTGGCCCTCTTAAGGAAATTACTGGCTTTGGAGCCTCTGTTGAGTTCTCAAAAGCAGCAAAAGCAATTTGGACCAAATTGTTCATGTAACAATGCTTAGGTTGAATGCACTGCAAATCATTACTGCAAAGATAATCAAACTTTATTCTACATTTTATAAAATTTTGGTCCAAAGTATTAAGATTACAAGAGGCTGCATTTAGCGCCCCCCCAAAAAAAAATTACAAGATAGTATTAGACTGTGGTTATTCTATGAGGCAAGTTTTTCATGGATAATAAAGTCAAAATTACATCCATGGTCATTTGTATTCTTCTCATCCCTATGGGCGGTATGTGTCTACCTCAATCTTGAGGCCTGAGAGTCTGGTGGTTCTGTGTAGGATTTTGGTTGTTCCTAGCACTGCACACTTCTGGACAAAGAGCTCTGATGTGGATCCTGGGCTCTGTTGAAATCACCCCCCAGCTTAGAAGGCATGACCCTAAGTGCTCCTATTACCACTGGGACCACTTTGGCCTTTACTTTTCACATACACAAATGCAAACACACACACACACACACACACACACACACACACACACACACACAAACAGAGATGGAGATAAGGGGAGAGAGAGAGAGAGAGAGAGAGAGGGAGGGAGGGAGGGAGGGAGGGAGGGAGAGAGAGAGAGAGAGAGAGAGAGAGAGAGAGAGAGAGAGAGAGAGAGAGAGAGAGAGAGAGAGAGAGAGAGAGAGAGAGAGAGAATGAATACACGTATGAGTGCAGCTGAACCCCCAAACAACACGGATCTCATGATTTTCAGTGGCATCAAATAATAACTTTCATGTTCTACCCAGATATGAGTTGAATTTTGAAATACCTTCCTCTGATTAGTTAGTAACTGCAGTTGAAACAAATGCCCCATAAAAACCTGGAAAAAATATGGAAAGTAAATCTACCTTTCCCAGCAGGCAATTATAATTTATGCAGTAAAAGTCTCTGAGGATGCCCCTGCCAAGGAAAAATATTTAAATGACATCTAAATTCACTTACAGTAATGTGAACTAATGTAAATAGGAAGCCTCTTAATATATAAATCAATGATGAACTTAGCAAGATGATCAAAGCTGCAATCTTGCTGTCATTGCCATCAATTTCACTTAATTCAAAGGAGCAGGATTAAAGCAGAAACACAGACAGATTCTGAGAATTTTTAGATGTAATAACAAACACACAAACTTACACATTTTGATGTTGTACTTACCAATTCTTTGTTCCCTTGGGCGTATAAAGTAATGGATTTTTTATGTTTAATTGTCTAGATAGGATATAGATACAAACAATTTGCAATAATATCTATAATAGTCTTACTCATGAGACACATACATGAAAAACACAATCAATAAATAATGAACACTACCCATCTCCACTTTGAGAAGAGGCCCCTTGTTGCGCAATGTGACTGAACACTGAGGAAACGTTGATAGAGGACTTTATGTAACTGCTGCATAAAGGAGGAGCTTTTTTCCCCCAATTAGTTGTTTTTATACCATGGAATGGTTCTCAAACTATAATACTCCAACCTTCTAATGAATTTGTGATTAATGAATTTGTGATCTCCTTCCCCATGAATAAAACAAACAATTTCATTGAGGCCAGAATTAGGCAAGAAAATAAATATACCACTTTTTATCATGAAATACAACAGACGCTCTTAGAATTTTTGCAAGAGAACAGTTACCCATTGCAGATAAAGTGAGGAAAAGCCAAAAGTGATTTTTGACAGCATACAACTTTTCCTGTGCATACCTGATTTTATAAAAAATAAAATAAAATGTAACAGACACCGCAAATTATTTGTGACTCCTCAGGGGGGCAGACCTATCATTAAAGAACCTGTCATAATCCTCTTCTTTCAAGGAATTCAGTAGAATATTCCTTCCTTCCTTCCTTCCTTCCTTCCTTCCTTCCTTCCTTCCTTCCTTTCCCCACTCCCCCCCTCTCTCCCACACACACACACACACACACACACTAAATGGACTACATTGATGAATGTTGGCATTCTTCTTTGAAACCCATGAGAATTTGGTGTACTTTCTTAATATATCCCATGATTTCAGATGGGATTTGCCAGTCTCCTCCAATTTTTTTTATTTTATTTATTTTAATTCCATTTATATCCCGCCCTTCTCCGAAGACTCAGGGCGGCTTACAAGCTTAGCTTTAAGTCATTGTAGTTACATTTAGATTTAAG